>NW_018742206.1:74667-786584 GCF_001683475.1 Chenopodium quinoa | reverse complement strand
TGTGGCGATTCTTTTGGGTAATATATCTGGAAATGCCCCTTGATCCCTTATTAACACTCTTTCGAACACAACCAGTACATTCCAAAATAACCTTTACTCGGACATCTTTACCCTTAGCCATGAACCCCCTTTTGATATTTAATTCAAGCAACTTTTCTATTTTTCGTGAAGAAGGGAAAAATAGAAAAGTTGCTAAAATAGAAGTTGCTAACTAGAAATACAATTCGCAATTCGAAAGATTTTGTGGAAATCAATAGAGTAATAATAGTTAAGTAAAGAACTACTCCGTAATCAAATTCAAAAGGGTTTCTAACTAGATATCTCTCTAATCATAGTATTTCATTTAAATATCGTGTAGAAAACTCTTAACTTAACCTGAACCTAAGTTTTGGGAAGGTTGAATCCACTTTTTTTCTTTACTAAACTAACCCTCTTTTTTTAGAATAAATAAAAAAGGGTAGGGATTATTCACAGGGAGTTGATTCTATCTCGAATCTTCGCTAAACCTTTTCGTATTAATAACTAGAATGAAAAAAGGGGAATGTCAACGCATCTGGAAAAAAACGATTGATTTCTATTAACATACTGGCTAAAGACCCAAACATAAAGTACTTAGGACCGGTGCCACGGAAAGGTATGTTTTGAAATCTCGCATTGAAAATCCTCCTTTTTAATTTCTTTAATTGAAAAAATAAAGTAATTCATATTGGATCTATGATCGGATGTATATATATGATAGTTAAAGAATACTTGTCTTTGTACACAAAATGCCTAAGCTAAGTCAAATGAAAATTCCCAATAATAGAATTTAAAGAGATTTTTTTAAGAAAAAGAATAGCATGTCCCTTATCTACCGAACTGAGCATTCCTACAACATATTTTTTTTACTTTACGATAGGTTTTATTTAATATACAAATACTTTCTATTATACCTTAGTATGAGAAGAGGCCGAAAAGAAGAGGAAATAGCCGAGCAAAAAAAAATTCTGTATTTTCTTTTTATGGAAAAAAGAATGTGGAAAACAAGGCAAGGATTCTTTACAATTACACTATAAAAACGAATTGAATTGAAAGGGATGTAGCGCAGCTTGGTAGCGCGTTTGTTTTGGGTACAAAATGTCACGGGTTCAAATCCTGTCATCCCTACCTAATTACTTTTACTCTGAGAAGTAAGGAGGAATTAATTGAAATTTTGATTAAAATCGAAGATACGTAATCTCTCTTTTTTTATGATACTCTATATGGTAGATAATCTATGCATACAGGATGTAGATATAGTTTGGAGTTATAAAAAAAACCATTCTTTCCAATCTTTCTTATCTATTGTGATAAGAAAGCGCTCTTAGTTCAGTTCGGTAGAACGTGGGTCTCCAAAACCCGATGTCGTAGGTTCAAATCCTACAGAGCGTGATACCATTGTTGTTAAGTCAAGTTGAATTATAGAAATAGAAAAGAATTAGAATAAACTAAATGAACAGTAATCTAATCGAAAATTGACCTCCTGTTGATTTGAGAAAGGAGGAGGTCAATCAAAAAAGATTTGTTAATTAATCAAAGATCCAACTAATCACCGCGTCTGTATTGTAAATATGCGTCACAAATAATCCAGCCAAAGTAATAGGAATTAGACCTAAGACAATTCCAAATAGAAAAACTTCAATCATTTCAATTCGTTTGAAAAAAAAAAGAAAGGTAATATCTATCCCTAAATATGAATATGAATTCCCCACGAATCTCAATAACCAAAAACTATCAATTGTCGCAGTAAAGAACTCTAAAATAGCCAGAATCCTACAGTACAGAAAGATTTCTTGAGTTGTTTATTCAAGTAATTTTAAATAAGTCGTATCTTGCTTAGACCTATAAATAAAGCAGAGGTTATAGTTAATGCCGCTAGTAAAAAACCGAAATAACTAGTTAGAGTAGACATGAAGGGCTAAAAAAAAGATGTTCTTTTTATACATATATGTTTCTAAAGTACTTACCTAAGTTTCCGTTTGGAAAGCGAATAAGAAAAAAAGCAATTCAAAGGATCAAAGAATAAGTTCAATTGAAATTTTTTGATTCATCAACTATTACATTTCTTTTTTACATTATAAATGCCACTAACAAAAAACAAGTAAGGGTCGTAGAAAAAGAAAGAAATGACTCATTATCTGTGACATTTACACATCTCGTCATTTTGAATCAACGGATTTTTTTTGGAAACCCTTGAGTAAACTAATCGAATATTAAACAAATAATAACTATGCCATGAATTTTCTTCAAAAAAGTTATTTATTTGAATCGCTATAGAATATAAAAAAATGAAAAATAAATCGATTTATTTTGTCCAACTCGATTCTAAGAGTAAGACTTGCTACTATCTTTCCTTTGTAGGTTCCACGTTTAATATTATTTAGTTATAAATAGAAACCCGCATTCTTGCAGTTAGGTAAAAAAAACCTTTGGATTTAATGCAACAATGGATGTATTACAAAAATGCATTAAGTGAAATCAATTAATGAATCTTTTTTTTTCGACAATTAAACAATCCCTAAAAATAGTAAAGTACGGAATTCCCCAAACCTCTTCTATTTCTATATCTATAACCGCTTCTTCTTCTGGAATTTTTCACGAATTATTAGATCGAAACCAACTTGTCAGATTTCCACTTCCTCGACCTTCAGTTTCGAGTCTGAAGCCAATACAATGATAGAGAGAAACTATATAATAGTTCTATTTGAAAAAATTTTCTATAGAAAAAAACAAAATGGTACCTAGTTCCACGTAGACAAAAAAAAATAAAGTCACGTGTACTTCAGTTCAATATTAATTAAAATTGCCTTGCTGTGTTCGAAGAAGAATAGCTATACTGATTCGGTATACTCTAAAGACACCTTTGGTACTCTATTGGTAATCCTACAGGTTTTTTACGTTTTTACGTAGAGTAAAAAGTAAATTTCCATTTACTGATTTCATCTTTTATGGATTTGCCTTTGACTGTACAAGAATATGTGGAGCTCAGTATGTCTGGAAGCACAGGAGAACGTTCTTTTGCTGATATTATTACAAGTATTCGATACTGGGTTATTCATAGTATTACTATACCTCCCTATTTCATTGCGGGTTGGTTATTCGTCAGCACGGGTTTAGCTTACGATGTGTTTGGAAGCCCTCGACCAAACGAATATTTCACAGAGAGCCGACAAGGAATTCCACTAATAACCGGCCGTTTTGACTCTTTGGAGCAACTTGATGAATTTAGTAGATCCTTTTAGGAGGCCCAATGACCATAGATCGAACCTATCCAATTTTTATAGTGCGATGGTTGGCTGTTCACGGACTGGTTGTACCTACCGTTTCTATTTTGGGGTCAATATCCGCAATGTAGTTCATCCAACGATAAACAAAACCGAATCTGAATTATAGAGCTACGACACAATCAAACCCGAACGAACAAAATGTTGAATTGAATCGTACCAATCTTTATTGGGGTCTATTACTCATTTTTGTACTTGCTGTTTTATTTTCTAATTATTTTTTCAATTAAATAAAGAGAAGGAAAGAAATATATAGAATATAGAATTCAAATAGAGTAGGAATTCTCTTATCCCATTCGGAAGGACCTCATTTCATAATTATCCATGACTGTTTATGTCTCTAGCACGACCACTTGATGAAATGTGGAGGGAAGTGGGGTAAATGGCCGATACTACTGGACGAATTCCTCTTTAGATAATAGGTACTGTAGCTGGTATTCTTGTGATCGGTTTACTAGGTATTTTCTTTTATGGTTCATATTCTAGATTAGGCTCATCGCTGTAGTAAGTAGTAATTTGATTAATCGAGGTATAGACACGAAAGTATAAGAACTCAACGGGACCTTCCTTCCCCCTCGAATTAGACAAACAAATAAGGGGGAGGTCCCATTTAATTCTTTTTTTAATTATCATAATTTTTTATTCGAATTTTTTCCTATAAATGAAAAACGGACCCGTTTTTCGATGTTTTTGAAAAGTGTATTTGGTTATTCAGAACATATATTCCTCGATCATACTTATTGGTCCTTCCTAAATTGTTAAGTTAAAAGAAAGAGAAAGAAGCAATCAATTAATTTATTGAATGACCAAATAGAAGCTCTATTTTTCTAGATTAAATAGAATCCAAGAAGTTCCATTTGTTCAAGAAATTAACCTCTCTCTTTTTTCAGTTTGTCCGCTCCTTATACATGTAATACTAAGAAAAAAAGAATCAATCTAAAACGAAAAAGGGTGAAATCTAGAAAAAAGAAAAATTCTGACTAAGTCTTTGACGAAGGGAATCAAGACTCGTTACTATTTCGACACACGAAAAGTATGTGTAAAATTCCTTGTCGTGTGTCTAAGATTAGGAAGGCGGATAAATCCCCTAGAATCAAATCATTTGGTCCCCTCATTATTCTTTTCGTTATATTCCCCTTTTAGTCTAGTATCGAGTCAAATTTCGATTGGAAAAAAGTAAAAAAGTTTTCTTCACAATCCAATATATTATTATAACTCAAAATCTTGCTCGTAGATGTAGAAGAAAAGTAGAAACAAACAAAAAAGAACCTTCTCGTAATTTTTTTTATTTATTGATCATCCAAAACTGTCAAAGAATTGAATTGTCAACAAGAATTTTGTTATTGTTACAAGCTTGATCTTGATAAATTCACGAATCTAGAAATTCATTTCGGACAATTGAACCTTCTCGAACTGTTTCTTTTTAAGAACCAAAAAGATTTGTGCTAGAATAACGGATGCAAAGAAGAACAAAAGCCTTTGTACGCGCAGTGGGTCTTGAAGGACTATTTCTGCATCTCCTTGACCAAATCCACCCACATTAGGATTACTTGTTAATGGTTGATCAAGTTTGATAGATTCACCCTCTGAAACAAGAAGCTCCGGTCCTGGCGGGATAATATCAACGACTTCACGTCCGTCCGAGGCATCCGCTATGTTTATTTCGTATCCGCCCTTTTCTTTTCGTACAATTTTCCTTACTATACCTGTTGTCGTGGCATTATAAACTGTATTATTACTCTTGCTTCCGTCAGGATAAATCTGACCCCTTCCCCTGTTACCACCTACATATATCGGATATTTTAAGAAGTGAACGTCTTTCTTAGTGGCAGGGTCTGGGGAAAGAATAGGAAAGGTAATTTCACTATATTTTTGCCCCGGAATAGGACCAATCACAAGAATATTTTTTTTATTGGGGCGATAGCTCTGAAAAGAAAGATTCCCTATCTTTTCTTTCATCTCTGGAGAAATACGGTCGGGGGGGGGGGCTAATTCAAACCCCTCAGGTAAAATAAGAACAGCCCCCACATTCAAACCCCCCTTTTTTCCATTAGCAAGAACTTGTTTTAATTGCATATCATAAGGAATTCGAACAACTACTTCAAATACAGTATCCGGAAGGACCGCTTGTGGAACCTCAATATCCACGGGCTTGTTGGCTAAATGGCAATTGGCACATACAATACGTCTAGTCGCTTCTCGTGGATTTTCATAACCTTGCTGTGCGAAAAGGGGATATGCATTCGAAATGGATGACCGAGTTATTATATATATCACGAGCGAGATGGAAATGGATCGAGTAATCTGTTCTTTTATCCAAGAAAAGGTATTTATATTTTGCATGGTCCAACCGTTGATTCCGAAAATTTCTACAATAAATTTGGTAGGTTGCTAATAGAGTTCCCTATCCATCAGTCTGCTATTTACTTTAACTGAAAACTTAATTTAATAAAATAATATTACAGGAATATAGGAGGAACTCCCCACCTTAGACGGGTAGAAATATAAAGAGGGGGTACAATTGGTAATGCTTTGATTATTGATTATGTACAAAGCAACATTCGAATTAAAAACTCGAATTCGATTTCTCTTCATATACCCCTTTTCTTTTTTTCAGTCATTCATTGAATGATAAATCACTACAAGTGATGGGGATACACGATTTAAAGAACGGAAAATCCAATATTTTAAAAATGTATCTAGAATGACTGGAAAAGTGAAAACAAGACTCGATATAATTTGATCGTTATGGGCAAATCCAAAATCTTTGTAGATAGAGCTAATCAGTAGTTCCCAACCTTGGGGCGAATGAAATCCGATACATAAATCGGTTACTAAAAGAATGGAAAAAGCTTTTATTGTGTCGCTTAAGTTATATAGGAATTCCTGAACCCAAGAATTAAGAAGAATAAGTTCTTTATTTCCCAGAATGGAATAACCACCTAGAATAAGGAAACAGATAAAATTTGTGAAGAAGTGCAAAATCATATGGATACAATCTTCATTGTATGTCTTGATCAATTGAATCGTTTCGTTGTGGATTCCTATACGAAGCTTTTGTAGATGTGTTTCCGGACATTCCTTTATCATTTCGTCCAACAAGCGGAGCTCCTCAAATTCGATCCATTTTTCGCGAAGATTTTTTTCTTGAATATCATTCAAAAAAGTTTCAGATTGCTTAGTATTCCACCAAGTAGTAACCCAAGATTCCAGACTTTTTTGAAATGATAGATAGATCCACCAGGGTAAAAATACTATAGATACAAGATATAGAAAAGGAATAAATGCTTTCTTTTTTTCCATTTTTTTCATCTATAAATTGTTAATGAACCCACCGGGTATTCATCGAAAGGAAGGAATTGATTTCGACGAATACCCGGCAGAGCCATTTCGTTTTTTCAATTAATGAATATTTTTTATTTTGATTTCAAGATGAAAGAACTCACTTTCTACCAAAATAGAAAATATTTCCAAAAATTGAACAAATTAACCATAGCACAAAAAAAGAATTTAAGACTTGAATGTGATAATAAAAATGGATGGCAAAACACGACAGAATTTGGATAATTTAATTCTCGTTATAATTAGAAATTATAAGAAATCAAATTATTTTATCATTAAAGCGAACAAAAGATTACTAAAAAAGCGATAAAATTTACATAATGTATGTAATATATCAATTACAGATACTGGAAATTCTATGGAATTGAATTGGTTTGTATTTGTAGATATAAACAGTTTCCCCCTTTTGGTTGTTCTGTATACGTCTGTTTTGACCCGAGTGGGCGTTCTGATGAGATTTCTGTTAAGGTATGCCGTAGAAAAACGTATTCTAGATTTTGTATTTTACGCCAAGTTAAGAAAACGTTCGGTATTTCCGTTCATTTTTCAAAATCCTTCAATTGGTACACGCAAGAAATAGGCCAATTCAGCCGCCTTTTGTTCCATTTCTCGTGGAGTCAAATTCTCATAAGTACGAGTTAAAGGAATGGCTCCTTGTCCTCTGATTTCCAGATAAAGAACACGGCGAGTATAAATACCCTCTTTAAGTTCTATTCTAATAGACTGAATATCTTTTATAAGATATCGGAAAAAGATGCGACGATTTTTTCCAGGGAATCCCCAGCGAAAAATACAGACTATTCCCTTTTTTCTATCGAATTGATCATAACCACTACCCACATTCCACGAAATTGCACACCACAAATATGAGCTAATAAAGAGGCCGACAATCCCATAGAAAGACATCACGACCCCTTGTGGAAAAAAAAGAATTTGCTAGGGAGGAAATAAAGATATCAAATTCTTACCAAGATAGCTGGAAATTCCAACCAACAAGAATCCTAATGAACCGAAAAAAAGGATAAAGGCCCAGCAGAAATTACTTATTTTTTGAGATCCCGTTATAAGTTCTACCCATATACGTTCTGATCGCCAATTCATACTAGATCCGGTTGCATTTAATTTGAATTGAAAGAATACCCCAAATGAATTGTACTTTCCTTACTCTGTCTTGTTTCCGATGTAACTCTCATCAACTAGTCCTATTTTGATGTCAGAGGTGTTTCACTTTTATTTCTTTCTATTTTTTCTTTTAGTTCGATCAAAATAATAACATCTACCCCTAATATTGTATTGTCATTTTTCCGTTTACATCACATACATAAGAGCTCGTTTATTAATGTTCGGAAGAAATCATGTGTTATACCATTCCGCTAAACATATATATTTGTATTATAATTCAAATCTAAGTTTTTAAAAATGAGATTTTGACGAGACGATCTAAACAATTTTATTTTTTTGAACATGAAGAAATAAAGAAGCCATTGCAATCGCTGGAAATACTAGGCCTACTAAAGGCACAAAAATTGAGGAAAAGTTCATAGTTGTCATAGACCGGGTACCTCGATTTACGATATTGTAATTGTACCTGTTTGTTATATTTTTGTTGTTATTATCTTATTATATTAAAATTAATTAATTAGAATTCTATAGAATGAATATAGTATAGAATAAGTACAAGAAATGTAGAACTAAAAAAGCAATTCGATTTCTACATATAATATATGATAATCGCGTTTACTTTCTCTTTTTTTCTTTCTTTTGCTTTTACTAATTCAAGAAAATCGAAAAATAGAGGATTTATTATAAATTAAATTTCCAAAGCAGTCGTTAGAGTCCGATCCAAGAGGTATTTTAAATAAAGACTCCCCGACGAAAGATACAAACAAAAAGTTTTTTTTTTTTGGAATCTAAAGGAAATAAGCATAGAGGTTTTTGGTTCGCGACATCCTAATTTTGGAATAAAAAAACTTTTTGACACAAATATAAAAATTTCCCTTAATCCTCGCCTTTATTTTGATTCAAAGGAAAAAAAAGCATGCAGTTGAAATAACTCACTTAGAACGCCTTTTAAAAGATTACGTGATACGATTGGATCGAATAAACCCTTATGGAATAAAAATTCGGCTGCTTGTGACCCTTCAGGTACTGTCTTATTCAATGTTTGCTCAATTACTCTTTTACCCGCAAATGCAATGTAGGCGTTCGGTTCAGCAATAATGATATCCCCCAACATACCAAAGCTGGCAGTCACCCCACCAGTAGTAGGAGATGTAAGGATTGATACATAAAATAACTTTTTATTTGATTGATAATCATATAAAACCGACGAGATTTTCGCCATTTGCATTAAGCTCAAGCTTCCTTCTTGCATGCGTGCCCCCCCGGAAGCACATACTATAATAAGGGGGATTAATTTATTGGCAACATACTCAATCAATCGGGTGATCTTTTCCCCTGCTACGGATCCCATACTGCCTCCCATAAACTGAAAATCCATAACACCAATTGCTACAGGAATACCGTTTAGTTGACCTATACCTGTTTGAACAGCTTCAGTTAAACCTGTCTTTATTTGATAAGAATCAATACGATCTTTATAAGCTTCCTCCTCCGAATGAAATTCGATAGGATCCATAGAGACCATACCTTCATCCATAGGATTCCAAGTACCAGGATCAATCAGAAGTTCGATTCTATCTGAACTACTCATTTTCAAATGATATCCACATTGTTCACAAATACCCATTTTTGACTTAAGTAATTTCTTGTAATTTAATGCATAACAATTTTCGCATTGAACCCACAAATGTTTATATTTTTGAGTTACATCAAGATTAGTAGAAATTTCGATTTTAGGGAAATTACTGTCGTTTGTGATAATTCTTTTACTGAAACTTTCGCAGGTATTTCCACTTTCATTAAAAATGTAACTCAAAATGTAACTATCACTGTAATTGTCACTATCACTTAGGATGGAACTGCCACTACGGATTTGAGAATGAAGATAATTGTCAATGCAATTATTAATGTGATTATTCCAACTATCTTCAGTATAATCCATGGAATGATCATTATAAGTATCGCCACTCTTAGATCTAGAGTTCAGATAACTTGAATTCCAATAATTCGAAAAGGAACTTTGCAGTTCATTCAGAAAAGACGGATCGTTGTCAATCTCAAAAACTTGATTTTCAATATCGAAGTATAGGGAATAACCGTCCCCTTTACTATCTATAAGTAAAAAAAGAGTATCAGAGATGAAATTCCGAATGTCCATAATACGAACTAAATGATCAATATTACTATAACTAGAACTGTCACTATTTCTCCAACTATGAATGTTTTTTTCTGTATCATTTAGACTCGGATCTTCCGTTGTATTGGTATTTTCAGTAGGACCAAGACTGTCCATTGATTTACTTAATCCACACCCGTATCTGTGTTCTAACTCTTTTTTAGACAAGATCGAATTGAACCAACCCTTTTTCATAAAGTTTTCTTGCCCCCCATTCGCATGAAAAAAATCGATGAATAGTCATTATTTGATGAAAAAAAATTGAACATTTCTTGTCAGAATAAGCATCTAGATACAACCGCTTCGATTATTAACTAAATATTAATGAAGTATTATATTGAAAGAAAGAATTTTTTTCTTAGAAGAGAAAATTCACGCGTAAGAGAATGTTTAAGAACTTCGATTTCAGAATTGGAATCGGGTTGGTATATTTTTGATTTAAAAAATCGAGTTCGAGCAGAGTTGTTTCTGTTGATTGTATAAGGAAAAGAAAAAAAGACTACTTGTTTTACGCTTTGATAGGGAAGGTATATGTAGGAAATCGAAAAGTCTCTTTAACAATGTTTCCAATGAAATTTCTTTTCAAATTCAAACCCAGGCTTGGCTCCAAATCAAATTGTACTAAACAAATCTAAGTAGGGTGTTCCTAGATTCATTTCTTCCATTCAATTGCAGTTGATTGGTTTTAACTAACAATCAAATATTACTAATTTATTAAACTATAATATTCATTACTATATATTTAGTAGGGCTATACGGACTCGAACCGTAGACCTTCTCGGTAAAACCGATCAAACTTTGTATTCTCAAAATGATTTGAACTGTTTCAAAAACCCAACATGCATTTTTTTGCATTGGGCTTTTTCATTAACTGATATAAATATCAGCTAGTCTACCATATTTTTCTTGATAGAAAGAAAATGGTTCCGTGTGCTCAGATTCATTATTCATTTGAACTTTGATTCAAAAGCACTACCAAAGTGTTTCAAAGAAGAGTTATCTTGACGTAGGTCTGCCTTTGGCCTAGATGAATTTGAAAATTAAATGGAGTCTCTATCGTTTCGCTTAAAGAATCCAATATGAAACTTCATACACCTTAAAGTTCATAGGACGCCTAGCATTGAATAGGTTGGGTATTCACCCTATCAATATGTCAAATCAATAATGGTATACATTTAGCTGTAGAAAATTTAAGGACACTTGCGTTTGCCACCGTGGGTAGTCTGGTTGTAGTAGCAAGGGCACATTTCTTGGTTACCGGAAGTACCCGGTGGCACGCACCCGCAACGAGCACAACAGGTTCCACATGCCCTGTGACATAGGTTTGGTCTGCTGCTTAACCGACACCTAGCTACACATGCTGCTCCACAATCTGCATCATCCATACATGAATTAATTTTACATAGTACGTATTATAATTAACTATATTGTTTTATAATTGCTCAAGTTATTCTAATTGTTAGAATTTAAAAAAAATATATATATTATCATCATTATTGAAATGTAGACTTACTTATACCAAGGAGAGACCTCTTTGGACCGTTACTCTCAATCTGTGGGACAAAAATAGTAATACAATATATATTTAGTTTCAAATATGATAAGAAAATTTTGAAAGAAATAGAGAGTAGCAGCATATATACTAGTATTACATTTTTTTCTGTTGCAATAAAAAAATGCATGGAAGGAGCACAAAATATGGTTAACCAATTTTGAAAGGAAATTATTAAGGTAAGAAATTAAATGTGTTCAATATCAAGGTCATCTATTTAGTGTGGACAAGGTAGGTATTAAAAATCTTTTTCATAAAAAGGGGGGGGGGGGGTAAGTACTAAAAAAAAGACATACATCAAAACAAATTGAACAATCCTAGAAACTATTGATATATGTAAGAGTTGGACATATTTGATCTACTGAGATAAGGAGACACATGTATGTTATAATCTTCATGAAATAAACTTATATAGAAACGGACGAAAACAAAAAGTGTAACTAATATTAAAGAATTGGCTAAGACTAATGGTATAATTACGATGACTATAAATACTTTCATCACGAAAAGAGTTTCATAATCCACGATACCATACATGACTTAAACCTAATACTATGAATAAGAAGCTTACCACATCCTGAGCTTGAACCACATGAAGAAGAAGAAAAGAGAGGACAAGAGTAGCAATGAAAAGCTTGGAAATTGCCATATTAAGTTTGTTAATTTAATTTTAATTAATCAGGGAATGTTTAATTAATTAGAAGTGAAGAAAAGAATTGCAAGGAGGGATGTATATATAGAGCAATAAAAGGTCCTTTTATTCTCATGCAAGAGAGGATCCAGCTATAGGTATCAAATAAAAGCACACCATAATTTGATATAGAAAACAAAAGAATGTGAATATTTGTTGGTGGAAAATAAAGGAAGTGGGCGCATGCATATAAAATGGGCTTAAGAGTTTTAGTGGGTAAAAAGTTCTAGGAGCTTCTTAATTGAGAGAAGAACCAAGTCTCCTACCAACTTCTAGTCTTGTACAAAGTTATTTAAAATTGACACATATAACCTATATACGTGTGGGGTACAAAGTAGGAAATGCACTATTGCCACCCCATTATATCATATGCCATTGTAGGTACGTAAACGTAATGATGTTACGCTCTTGTTTCCTTAAAGCACAAAGAAACCATGGCACTAAATCCCACCTAATCCACAACCCTTGGTTTTTCTGTCTTTCCATACCGTGTGTTAGAATGCTGTGGGGATAATCGCATTTTTGTAATTTGTGACTTAAAATCTTAGAAGAATGGCAAATTACTGACTTTATATTCCTTTAAGTTTTAATAAGTATTACCCTTTGACCGGCATATATATTAAGGGCCTATTTTCTTCAGTTTATTTTCAGTTTAGTTTAGTTCAATTCAGTTTAGTTCATCTCCAATAAGTTCAGTTCAGTTTAATTCAGTTCTTATCTTAATTTCCTTCTCTTATAAAATATTCAGTTCAGTTCAATTTAGTTCAGCTCCAATAAGTTCAGTTCAGTTCATCTCTAATAAGTTCAGTTCAATTCAGCTCAGTTTAGTCAATTAGTACAAGCCCTAAGGCAATTTAATTGATTAAAATTAAAAAAAAAATTTAAAAAGGTAAATGAGATAGTTGGAATATAAAAAATATTGTTAAAAAAAATAAAATAATAGGGTTAATAGTTTATTAAAAATGAATGGTTGTGCCTGAGAGGAAAGCAATAATTAAAAAAAAATAGTTGTGGCGTTGGGTGGGGATCATGGGAAGAGAAAATTATAATACTATGTAGTAAAATAAAACACAGTTGTTGTTTTTTTTTTTTTTTTTTTTTTTTTTTGCCAGAAAAGGAAGTAAAATATTTATTAAAACACAAATGGGGTATATATATAAGTGATCTAAAGAGATTCAAATTAAAGGTAATAAAATTATTAAAAAAAAATTTAAGGTAATAATTTATTTCAAGAGCTTTTCAAGAATTAGTCATCATTTTTGTAAGAAGAAAAAATATACACTTGTTATGTTTTTACTTTAGATGGTAATCTGGTATGTTTCTAAGTTGACAATTTGTTCTAAACGTTGCATCAATAAAATTACTCTAAACGATGTTGAAGCCATTTGGGCTAAAAAGTCCAAGTTCATTGACATTTTTTTAGAAAAGGTAAGGTCAATTGGGCCCTGTCGAAGGCTCCCAGGAAACCTAGAAATGAACTAGAGTAATAAGGTGGGATTTGTTCCTGATGTGGATCAGACCTCGCACCTGGAGGATATAAGGGGATACATCAAATCTTAAAATATTGAAAAGTATTGTAAAGCACATGGGGCTGAAAGAAAAGGAGGAGAGAGATGGGCACGTGAGACCAATTTTTAAAATAATATTACCTCTGGTCTAATTTAGTTGCAATTTTGGGGGTGACTGCGGAGGCCGAGGCAAAATTTCCTAATCATATTTATTGAGAGATAAGGGTATACACTTAAGTATTAATCCAAGTAATTAAAAAAATAAACAAATTCAACCCAATTTTAAAAAAGAAACCCACCACCACCGACACCACCTAGCTGGACAAAAACCATCCACCAGGCCACCACCACCGCCTACCATCAAACCCAGCCACCCAAGCACCGACGAACCCAGCAACCACCAAACCACCACAGCCGAACCCAGCACCGCCGAAACCACCAACACCGAAACCACCAACACCAAAACCACCAACCCCGAAACCACCAACCCCGAAACAACCAACACCGAAACCACCAAAGCCGAACCCACCAACCGCCGAAACAACCAACACCGAAACTCACCGACGAGCCGCAGTAACCTCCCACCTACCACCAAACCCTTAAACCCACGAACCCACACATCCAAGAACCCAAAGATCCACGAACCCACAAACCCCCAGATATGGAAAAATAATAGGAATGGTTGAAGGAGAAGAGAGAAAAAAATGGGGATGAAGAAGAAAATGTAGAAATTTGATGAATTATGGTGATAAGGATTGAGGAGGAAGATGAAGGTGGCTGGAATTGGTTTTGGTGGCTAAGGGATTGATTTTGGTGAAAATAGGTTACTTAATTAATGTTAGGGTTAAAGCTAATGAGAAAAAATCAGTTTTGTAATTAGGGTGTTTTAAAAAAAAGTAAGGGTAAAGTGGTAGTTTTACCACTAAAAAGTCACTAAAAAGGAAAGAAATGGGAAAATTGCAAGTAATGTGGACCGTCCCAAAAGGGAAATAGTTGCAACTAAATTGGACCGGAGGTAGTAATAATAACATATGAATTATAAAACAGTCTCTTGATAATAAACAGTCTCTTCGTACATACAATTTTAAAATATTAAAATAAACAGTCTCTTCGTACATACAATCTTATAATATTAAAATAAACAGTCTCTTGATAATAAACAGTCTCTTCGTACATACACTTTTTTTGTTAAAAATAATAATAATAACATATGAAGTATAAAACATTAGAATTTTCTTATTAAGAAAAAAAAATTACAAGTTAATTTTGTATTAATTGATGATATGTTTAATGATTAAAAACACAATATATTAATGAAAGTAAATATATTAATGAGGGTAAAAAAGTAAATACAAATTTTTATACATTTTTTTAGTGTATAATTGGTAGCACCATATTTCTAAGAGTTATCTTCTACTTTTTATAAGGTAGGGATTATAAGGAAGGGATTAAAAACACCATATATTAATAAAAGAGTTTCTCGATTTTGAAGATTGGTAACGAGTAAAACCCACGTCTGTTATGTTAACAAAAAAGTCTTTGCTAACAACTAAATTCAACCTGAGGGGGCTTAGTTGATCTCTTTCATAGTTCTACGTACGTAAGCAGCCCATGAGTAAAACTGTACAGATCAAGTTCTTTCGTTGTTGTTGAAGTCTAGTTGATTACTTGATTATTACTTTTTATGAGGATAGTTGATAAACGATATGTATGTATTTCAATAACCTCGTAATATCTACTCCGTACTTAACAAAGTTTGGGTTAATACTTCTAGTCACTTAAGAGTTGATGTCAATGTGTGTAACTGTCTAATTAGAAGTCTAGAACTTACAATAACGTATTACACCAAACTATGAAGTAAAATTCACTACTGATTTTCGAATATGGATTATACTACTTTATCGCCTTTGACTATCTCTAAATCAATTTATTTATATTTGGATGCAAAATACATCGTCCATTGTATTTTCTACTAATTTAATATTTTTTCTCAATTTAAAAATTAAATCGACCAAAAATATATATAGTAACATGATCCCATGATCATGCCTAATATTAGTCCACTAAATCCAACTACTCTTATGACTCCACTAATACAAATTAATTACTTAGTATGAATAATAGAATATTACATTCCTATAGACCTATACATTAGTGTAGACACTCATTTGTGTCTCCCCGAAACCAAACCCAGTGATGAGTACCTTTCACGTCGAATCATAATCGAATGAAGCGAAAGTGTGGAAAGTCTAGTGTTGCGGATAGTTTTTAATTCTTTTCTCTTCTCTCTGTTTTTGAAAACTTATTTTAAGAAAACAGCCAATCCAGTTTGGTTGGTTCATGATATGGGTCCAATAGTAGTGTAGTTGGATGGGGCTTGCAAAGACATTTCCAACGATATATTTAAGCCCAATTCCGATGAATATTGAGGAAGTTATGGCCAATTTACTAAACATGTCCCGGTTTAAGCTTTATATATGGCCCAATAATCTAGGGGAGGGCCTAATATGATTTATCATTCCTAATGCAATTAGGAATGGTTTTAGTCTTCTAGATTCTTCTAGAAGGTTCTTTTCATTCCTAATCCAATTAGTATTGATAAATTGACTTTTGTTGACTTTTCAGAGTTTTAATCAAAATCAAATAGCATTTTCAAGGAAATTATATGATTTTATCCTCCAGTACGGCAAACTTATCTGATTTTCGAAAATACGTTAAAATTAGGCTTGGCGCCTGACCCCAGGCTTTGGCGCCTGACCCCAGGCTTTGGCGCCTAGAACCAGGCCTGGCGCCTGGCGCTAACCATTGGCGTCTGGCGCTAGTGTTGGTGCCTGACGCCAGTTAGCCAGGGTTTGCGCCAGCTCTATTTTTTGTGCGTCAGACTCTGTTTTGTTAATTTTATCTTTTTGGCTGATTTTCTCTATAAATAACGTATTAAAAACTCCGTTTTCATTCACCAATTCTCACGATCATTCATCTACAATCAGTTTTCTAATCTCTCTCTCTTTCCTCAATTCTTTCTTCTAAACTTTGCTTTTTACAATTATTTAATTTAATTGTTTGTTTATTATTTTCCTTGAAGTTACTAACGTGTGTATTTTGTTATTAGAAAGAGGTACGAGGCATCAAAGTAAGTGTTTTAATGGTTTTATTGATATTATGATGTAGAAATCATGTTTATATTGTTATTATGATATTCCTAGTATCATGTTCAGGGGAAAAGTTATAATATCAAATATGCTTATTTATTTTCTGCGATGCTTCCTATGTTCTTCCTAATATTTATGATTGTTAGTATCATGTTAGGGCTAAAGACTTGATTTTTATTGCTTAGTGACATTCTAGGGTTTGTTATTAATCTTGTTAGTATCATGCCTTGGATCTTGCTATTATTATTATGCTTTAATATTAACATGAACATGATTACCATGATTATTTTTATGATTATTATTATTATTATTTTGATGATGATTATTTTATTTATAATGATATTATTGCTATAATTATTATGATTATTATAATGATTGATTATTATTGTGTTTCTTGATTTTCATTGTTATTGCTTGATCACGGCTTTTATGCATGTTTAAAGGGAATTTTGTACTTGTAATCACGCTTAATAAGATATTAAATAATCTTGTTAGGGTTAATTATGATTATAATTCAAGTGATCGCCAATAATAGTTTATTTGTGCATTAATATTCAACCAACATAGATAAACAGGTTTAGGGCTAATCCTAATGATTGCATGTTAGTCAGAAAGCGCACATGAATACGATCAGAATAAAGTAGAGGCCTATTATTAGGGCAGGTTCAATCTCTTTTAGGTTGGATTTGTACCTTCATTCCGAACCCTTATTTGGTTCTAGACCTTATGGAGTTGACGATCTCTTGGATCGTTAAGGGGTGTAACCTTCACCTCGTGAACGGTTTACAAGTTCCTAAAACTTGTTGGCGACTCTTTTACTCTATTTTCTTCCCTTTTGGATGCCACCGTACTTTAGTGTATGATCACAGTGGGGTTCAAGCTAGTGGGATTAAAGCTTGAATTAATCCCTACAGTTTTTGGCGACTCCACTGGGGATGGGATTAAAGACCATCCGTAATGAGTTAAAAACATAGGATTTTACACGTAGGAAATTTGAGAAATATCTTTCACAACTAGGACTGAAATAACACCGCTTGAAACTGAAAATTTTTATCGAGCACAGAAAGCTGCTGAGGCATGTGGGAAGTAACGTCAGGGGCCACAGCTTGGCGCCAGTATTTTAGTTGTAGCGCCAGACGCTAGTATTGGCGCCAGGCGCTACACTTAAAAGCTGGCGCCAGTCTCTGTTTGCTGGCGCCAATTTCCCCCATTACCGAACCAGAAATATGCGTTCTAATTTCGACCAGTTTTTCGTATTGTTTGCTCGATCCTACTTCCTGATTGATTTTTTTTCTCACTTTTCTGAAACCCATATGTGTTCTACATATGGACATAACCCTCTGGGAATTCATGCTCCATCTACCCGATTGAACGCTCCGTGCAACAAAGGGTACATCCAAGATGTTGAATTCACCAAACCATGGAAGCGAGTTTTTTCTAAAGCTCGCGGTGTCCCATCCACTCGCGCCAACCCTTCACGGTTAGGCTTCCGCGCGGTGCATCCGGACAATTAACCATGGACCCTCTTTGACTAAACCATATCCCGAACTTTAGAGAACTAGAGTCATGGTTAGGTTGCGAACTCATTGCATCATACTGTGCCTACTTGACTAATTGTGCATTATTTGTTGTGCATATATATTCTATGTTTCTCTTAACCGTTTGTTGACTTGTGTTGAGACTAAATAAATTAATGGCTTAAAGAACTTTGCCTAATTGATTAATTAATTAATTAATTAGAGTTATTAAAGTCTAATATTTTAATCGGAATTGACCTAGTACGACTTTAGGCATACCCCAATTGACTAATAACACCAAAAACAGTCCCAGATCGAAGCTCCAATATTGGCGCCAAGGTCTGAGCTGTAGCGCCACATTATGGAGTGTAGCGCCTGACGACAGCTCTGTCGTCTGGCGCCAAGCTCTACGATGTGACGCCAGTCCTGTCGTTTGGCCGACAGTTCGGATTATTGGTCGGGTCATCACTTAGAGTCTGATTAATCAGTTTGCTAATTAATTAGGTTAAATTTTGCTGTCAATAGTACTTATTTGAGTCGATGATCGAGTTTAGGCACTAAGTCCCATGGTCTTACACAAGAGTCCAAGCATGTCACTTACACTCAACGCACACACCAATACACATACTTTGACCATGTTTAAGAGAGTCTTGTGTGCGCGTTTTTTCCGTCATTTTTTTAGGGGGGGTAAGTCGGATATTAATCCTCCAATAAAAAAACTATACTTAGTTCCCTAAAAATATGTACATTAATTTTGCCAAAAAATATGCACACCCTTTTCTTCCTTAAAATAAACCGTAAAGTCAAGTTGATTCAAGTCAAGTAATTAAAACGCAAAATGGTTTAATTTACAGTGCGTGGTCAAGAAAAGAAGGACGGTTAATCAAAGACAACCTCTTCGTACAAGTCCAACTTTTCGAAAAACCCATAGCTCTTAAGAGGAAAGCTAAGACTATAATGGCAACACAAGAAGAAGTCAATGATCTTAAGAACCAACTAGCTACCGTGACTGAGACACTGAAGCTTCTCGCACTAAAGATCGATGATCCCGTGAAGCAACAACCGATGGACCTCATGCAAGAGAGTCTAAGCAAGTTGTCTAGCGATTACAAGTTTCAAGAGCTTACATCAAAGGGGTTTCGGTGGACAAAGAACTTCTTCCGCAGAAGTTCAACGCCAACGACATCCCAAAATTCAGAGCAACTGACAACCCTTACTTTCATCTAAGAGCATTTGAAACAATCATGAGTATCAAGGGTATTGATAAGAAGGTCTTCCCTTCTCTGTTCTTACTATCTCTCGAGACCGTTTGCTAACAATGGTTCGTTTCTCTCGAGAAAGAACAGACCTCCACCTGGGAGTCCATAGCAAACGCTTTCGTTGATGGATACAAGTGCAACATTCAAGTCGAGACTGACCATAGGGAACTTGAAATCCTCAAGCAGAAAGAGAATGAAGGCTTTACCTCTTTCTTTAACAAATGGAGGGAAACCTCAGCCAAGATGATTGAAGTGCCAAGTGAAAAAGAATCTGTGAGGCTATTCATCAAAAAACTTCAAGAAAAATGTTCAAAGAATCTCAAATACCAAAATAATCTCCATACCTTCAAGGCCATTTATGATATTGGGATAAATATTGAAGACGACTTGGCTAAGTTAAAAGCAGCCAATAGTAACTCCAACAGTGGCTGGAAAGGAAAGAAGAACGACAATCCTTCTTCTTCCAAAATCGTCCACTCAAACAACGTTAGCACTTTTAATTTAGGAGAAGTCCTTTCTATGAACAATCAAGGACAGAAAAAACCATTTAGGAGGAACTTCACTCCTATTGGCATGAGTTATGACACCACATTTAATCGATTAAATGCAAAAGGTCTTATAACTCCTATTGGACCATTTGGGGACCCACCAGTTGTGAAGAGGTCGGCTAACTGGAACCCCAATGCACACTGCAAGTATCACCAAGGTAGGGGCCATCTCACTGAAAACTGTTGGAAGCTCAAGGAAGATATCCAAGACTTGATTGACAATAACAAACTGCCGTTGCCCCCTGCCAGTAAAAAGCCAAGCATTGACAATGAACCTCTCGCTCATACCCTGGCTATCTCTGATGAGGAAAAAGAGGTTGATCCCTCATCTCTCATTAGACCTATCAATGAAATCCGTGCCATAGAAAAAGAAGAGGAAATATTTTTCGATGTTAAGGATAATCTTCCAGAACCAGCAAGTAAAGAAGATATACAATTGCTCACACTGTTTATGAAGGAGGTATTGCAACTACTACATGAAGCTCTCAAAGCTATGAACGAACTCCATAAGAAATATGATGAGTTTCCACTTCCGAAATATGAACCTAAAAGAGAATTCACACCAGTGAGAATGACTTATGAGGCAAAGCGCTTTCCCTTACAAGTCACTGAAAAACCCAAGAAGAGCAATAGAATCTACACTCCAATTGGGATCCCATATACACAAATGTTCGAAATGCTCTCCGAGAGTGGCGAGATCAAACCTCTCGAACCGAGACCATTCGAATCATTGAAAAGGACGGATAGATATTACTGTCAATATCATCAATCAGGGGGTCACACTATAGAAAACTGTTTCAAATTCAAGGATTTGGTTCAGAAAATGATTGATGAAAAGAAACTAGTCAAAGTTCAACAAGAAGAGGATGCGACCATCAATGAAGTTTGGGACAGTGATGAAGAAGATGTCTATCTAAAGGACATAGTAGGACCTTCAACTTCTGTGTCATACACCACAGATGACATTTGAGCTAAAGAAGACTAATCGATAGACGTCCTCACAAGATCTGGGAGAATGCAACCTCCCGTTTCAACACAACCTATGCCAACCACACAACAAGTTCCCATACCTATCATTGAAGACAATGATATTGTTAAGCAGTTTAAGAAGACAAAGGTTGAGATGAATGTATGGAAACTTCTGGCAACATCTCGAGAACATAGGTTGGCTGTATTGAATGCCTTGGACAAAATCGGGATAGATTCTGACACTACTTCTTAGGGACTAGCCAACTTCCTCACAAGTGACCTTCCTATTCTGATTAATTTGATCACCTTTTCTGACAAAGATTTACCCCCAGAAGGTGACAAACATTACAAGGCATTAAACCTCACAGTAGTTTGCAAGAGGATGAATGTTCCTATGACTCTTGTAGACAATGGATCGGCGATCAACGTATGTCCACTTAGAACTGCGAGGATGCTCGGCATAAGGGACGAAGATTTAACTCCGTCTACACAAGGAATAAGGGCCTACGACAATACTCGTCGTCAAGCTCTTGGCAAGATCACCCTAAATGTAACGGCAGGAGCAATAGAACATGCTACTACTTTCCAAGTAGTAGATATTAAAGCTTCGTTCAACTTGTTGTTGGGACGCCCTTGGCTTCATGATCTAAAGGTCGTCCCTTCATCTCTCCACCAACAAGTAAAAGCTATAGTTGGGGGAATTCCAATCACTATCGATGCTTCGCCTATGAGGATTAAATTCATAGAGAATCCAATCATTAATATAGAGCACGACGAAGATGATGAAGATTTATAGGGCTTTAAAGAAGAAGTCTCTTTAATCCAGGAGGATAAAAGGACCCCTCTTTGCCATGACCTCCATTCCAACATGATTATCAATGCCATGCTGAAGAAACAAGGACACTTTCCTGGGATGACCTTAGGAAAGAATAAAGGAATGGCAAAACCACTGGAGTCACCTGGCCTCCCTAAGTTAGACACTTTCGGACTTGGTTTCGAACCGACTCGGAAGGATCTTAAGCGAGCCTAGGAAAAGTCAAAAGCATGTAGGGACGCTCGCATTCAAAAGAAAGCAATCCCAATGGATCAATATCCTCTTACGCTTAATGGTCAGTTTATAAAAGAAGGAGAGGACTATCCATGCCATGAATTTCCCGAGCCATTTGGCGTAAACGGCATACGACAACCGGGATTCGAGATTTTCTGGGATTGCTACTTCACCGAGAAAATCCCAACTCCTGCCTACAAGGAGAAAGTACCCCCATGCTTTGACTTTAACGTCATGGGATTACTGTTCGGGCGAGAAAAGAATAAACCAACTTTAAAGAGGATAACGTACTCCTCGCTCATTCAAACAGTCCTACAAAGCGAAAGCTTCGATCCCTCGAAGCTAATTACTCCAGCTGAAGGATCACTACAAGGGTGGCGCAAGACTATCAAGGTGACTACTCCAAGCGGAAGGAAGATATCCATCACGACAGGGTAAGGACCGATGTTTGAAGAGTCGTCTGAGTCTGAGTCTGAGTTAGAGTCTTTCCCTTTAGAGTCTTCTAAGTCTTTAGTAGTAACACCTCCCCCTCCTATTTCTTCTCCTAGGATAGTTAGTGATCCAGTCCCTGAGGACATATCACTCTTTGATGTAATGATCTCAGAGTATAATGATATTTCTCATTCTCCTTACTTCTCGTGTTCTTCTCTAACCCAAGATGACGAGCATTGCTTAACTAACAATGAAAAAGACAAAGAAATTATTAAAGCAATGGAAACACTCGAAAAGAAAAAAATGGTAATTGAAGAAACTGAAACAGTTGATATCTCAAATGATTCAACTCATAAAAGAGGAGTTAAAATCGGATTAACAATGAATAAACAAGAAAGAACCGATTTAATTAACTTACTTAAAGAATTCATCGATGTATTTGCTTGGTCATATGAAGATATGCCAGGCATTAATAGAGAAATAGCTCAACACACTTTACCACTAATTCCAGGAATGAAACATGTAAAACAAAAGTTACGTCGAATGAAACCTGACGTAGCTCTTAAAATAAAAGAAGAAGTTCAAAAACAAATAACTGCAGGTTTCCTCAAGGTATCCAAATACCCCGAATGGGTCACCAACGTCGTCCCAGTTCCAAAAAAAGACGGAAGGGTAAGAATGTGTGTCGACTATCGAGATCTAAATAAGGCAAGTCCAAAGGACGACTTCCCTTTGCCACACATCGATATTCTGGTAGATAACACGGAAAATCACGCGCTTCTCTCGTTTATGGATGGGTACGCAGGTTACAACCAGATCCTCATGGCAGAAGAAGACATGGAGAAAACAACTTTTATAACACCATGGGGCACTTAATGCTACACGGTAATTCCATTCGGGTTAAAAAACGCGGGTGCTACTTACCAACGTGCAGCAACTGCTTTACTCCATGACATGATGCATAAAGAAGTCGAAGTATATGTCGACGACATGATTGTAAAATCAAAAGACCGTCCAGGCCATCAAGTAGCCTTAAGGAAATTTTTCGAAAGGCTAAGAAAATATAATATGAGGTTGAATCCACCTAAGTGTGCTTTTGGAGTCACCTCAGGCAAGCTTTTGGGTTACGTCATAAGCTCTAGAGGAATAGAGGTAGACCTAACCAAGATCAAAGCAATCATGTCAATGCCACCGCCCAATACTGAGAAACAGATCCGAGGATTTATTGGCCGGTTGCAATACATAAGTAGGTTCATATCAAAACTGACGACAATATGTGAACCAATCTTCAAGAAGCTCAAGAAAAATGTACCAGTGATATGGGATGAAGAGTGTCAAAAAGCCTTTGAAAAGATCAAAGCCTATTTCGCAAATCCTCCCGTATTAGCACTAGCACTCCCCGGAATACCTCTTAGGTTGTATTTGACGGTTACCAAAGAGACAATGGGAGCTATGCTAGCACAAGAAGTAGAAGGCAAAGACAACGCAATTTACTACCTAAGCAAGAAGATGCTCGAATACGAAGCACGCTATACACCACTCGAGAAGTTGTGCCTCGCCTTGGTGTGGGCCACAACTAAGTTAAGACATTACATGCTGGTGCATACCGTCTTCGTAGTCTCCCGATTAGATCCACTCAAGTATCTATTCGAGAAATCCACACTCAATGGACGCATATCAAGATGGATAGTCAATCTAGCCCAATTTGATGTAAGGTTCATGCCACAAAAAGTTATCAAAGGATCCGTGGTGTCAGATTTTCTAGCAGATTTTCCAATAGAAGACTCGACACCAATACAAGACAATGAATTTCCAGATGAAGATTTAATGGTCACTGAAGATGATACTTGGACCTTATACTTCGACGGAGCCTCAAACCAAAAGGGATGTGGCGTTGGAGTGTTACTAGTATCACCTAAAGAGGAGCATGTTCCAATCTCCATAAAGCTTGACCAACAATGCTGCTGAATATGAAGCATGCGTGGTAGGCCTTGAAACAGCTTTGGCATTGGGAGTAAAGAAGTTAAGGATATTCGGAGAATCTTCTTTGATCATCAATCAGATATCTAAGAGGTGGAAAGTAAGGAGCGAAAGTCTAGCCCCTTACCAAACCTATCTGGAAACTCTTACCGATCAGTTAGAGAAGGTAGAATACACATATCTACCTAGAGAGGAAAACCAATTCGCTGATGCTTTGGCAAGACTAGCCTCAATGGTTAGGATTCCCACGGAAATCGAGCAAATGCCTTTAACTATAGAAAAAAGACACAAACCAACATACATCCAAGCTAAAGAAGATGATGAAGTAGTCCAAGGCGAAGAAGAAGAAGAAGAAGAAGAAGAAGAAGAAGAAGAAGAAGAAGAAGAAGAAGAAGAAGAAGAAGAAGAAGAAGAAGAAGAAGAAGAAGAAGAAGAAGAACCGTGGTACACGGACATACTCAATTATGTCACCAATGGAGAATACCCTCCTCATGCTGACAAAAGAGCAAAACGAGCATTAAGGCTTTTGGCTTCCCAATATGTACTCATAGACAACGAGCTACATAAAAGGGTACCTAAGGGTCGAGCTCTCCTATGTGTAGGAAAGAAGGATGCACAAAGAGTAATGAGATTGGAAAGTGGCAATTGATTACTTCACAAAGTGGGTCGAAGCGCAATCATACGCTAAACTCACTGCAAAACATGTAGCACTCCTTGGTAGCACCTTTCTTCCTAAGCATTGCAGGTGTTTTGAATTCAATTCTTGCACCTAAGAATTCCTTGGCAGGAATCACCCTGTCACCTAGACGATTCTTCACATCAGTTCTACCCTGATCCTTCGAAGACTTCTTCAGCAACCACTTCTTTACATCATTGGGCAACGAAGGAGGAACCTTTTGGGTAATCACTTCCCACAAAGGTCTAGCACTCCAGTAAGCATCAAATCTGTCTACTTCTTGAGAAACAGGGTACTCATAGGGAGGACGAAGATTCCCGGAAGGAATATTCTGAAGCAAGCCGTATCGTCTTTTTACCCTGTAGGGGTAATAATAAGTCACACGAGACAAGCTTGGAAGGCGGCAGAAAGGTTGCTTGTTAACGCCAACCATCCTTTCTATTTTCCACCATGGGACGACCCACTTGATAGCAAAATAACGAGATTCGAAGACTTTTCTCCACCCATGGCGCCCAATTTTAGGGATGCGTTTCTTCCTTCTCACGAAGCAATTGGGAGTATACTTCTCAATATCGTCCGGAGGGCTAATTAGTCCTAGCCTTTCCATTAGCCACATCTGTAAAAAAATAATTTGCAATGCAACTAAATTATTATTACAATACAAAAATATATTTTTTGATTTCTGAAATTAAAAATATTATTTTTCTACCTGTAATAAAATTGGAGAGCCGCGAAAAGGTGCTTTTGGGTCCCTTTTCAGTTCATCAAGACTAATTATAGTCTCTCCAACTATCAATGGCATTCGATTTCTCCCTGATTCAATTTGTTCTAAAATAGTGGTTATAATTGATTGACCTTCATTATTTTTACCACTACTAAGGAAAAATTGATTAAGCATGCAAAATAAGAAAGCCCTTCTTCTATATATATGAAAAGATTCAGAAAGAGGTTTATCAAAATAATGGCGTGCAAATTCTTTCAAATTAACTATGTAGCCATCTACTATTTTTGATAAATCCCTTTCTTTTAAATTAAAGAAGCGCTCAAAATCCTTATAATAATATGCATCTACTCTTGGGATTACTATGAGATCTATCGCAGGGAAGCCTAAGATAGCACCAAATTCCTCTGGCAAAGGGCTAATCTCATCATACCCTATTCTAAAGCAATGAGTATCAATATTTTAAAATTCTAGAGCGGTATGTATGAAATCTAAGTCAAGATCTACCCCTTTGATGCCATAAATTCCCCCCAAGTGAAATAAATCTAATTCTTTTCTCTCCCTAGCATTAAGAGATCGACACCATTCATGAGTATATTGGGTGAAGGTTTTGGTGTTTAAAGACATGGTTATTATTTTTTCTAAAGCAAAGAATTATTTTATTCGCTGGAATTATGAGAAGAATCGACTGGGCAGGGGGCTATTTATACACAAATTGCGAGAAGTTTTAATCAGAATGAAATACGGCATCAGCGTCAAAATCCCGTAATTGGCGCCAGCCGCCAACGCTTGGCGCCACACGCTAAGTGTAGCGCCTGGCGCCACGCGCCATATTGTGGCGCCAGATGGCGCCAAGTTGCCACATCAGGCGCACGTGCTTAACTTGCGTCTTTAATCCTAAACTCGAGTCGGCTAATGACTTTATGGCTCCGTTTATCTTTCCTAAACATTTTTTTTATTTATCCTTTTTCTTAATTAATTAAAATAGCTATTATTTTTAATTATATTATTCTTTTTTGGACTTTATTTAAATTCCAAACACCCGACATTAATTGATTTTTTCCTTTTTATTTTTTCTTTTGGGGGAGAGAGTCGGATACCCTCCATCAATAATAAAAATGACGGAATTTTTGCGCAAAATTGTATGTCACAATTCTCTTGCACACACATACATGCACATAATAATAGCAAATAAAATAGCTCATAATAGCATAAATATACAAAATGTGTCTATAAATAATGAGTCTAAGGCAAGGTTCCATAAAAAGTCAAAATAAAATATACACAGGAACAAACTACAGCGCCGGAGGACGTATGCCCATCATATCATAAAATTGCGCCGTACGAGGAGTCACCTCTCCACCAGCTCCAGCTCCAGCTCCAGTCTCCGCAGGAGGAGGAAAGCTCAATGTAGGTCCACTCCACCCAGGATCAACCTGAGGCTGAGACTGCGGAGGGTGCTGCGATGACAAGCCTACCTCGTACATCCCACCACCTCTGAAGGCCGAGGTAGCCACTCCTACCGGTGCAGCATGAGCACCCTCAGAAGAAGATCTTGAGCCCTCTGCGCGAGCAGCCTCAGAGCGACCACCTCTGCCACCTGATGAAGTACGACGACGTCTCGAGCTGGACCTCGCCGAATCCCTCCGCCCCTCAGGTCTCGTACGGGTGTGAGAAGCAATAGGCTGGCCCTGCAAAAAGAATTAAACCATAAACAAGGCAAAATTAAAGCGGTAATGCAAAAAATATATAAAAGAAAGACTACCTCTCGGATGACGTCATACCGACGGCAAGTGGCCGCATTCCTCATCCGGACGAGCTGGCTCCGGAAGGCATCTATACATCGTGCCATCGCCGAAACCACCTCGCGCGAAATTTGTCACAAAAATAAGTCAGTAAACATGCATGATATATGGACAAAAATTGTGAATAACTAGGCTTACTCGAGTCTGGTGGAGAGGAATCGACCGCTCTACGAAGCGCTCGCCCTCGGGAGCAGGAGAAATCATCTCCTCAATCGGCCCGTACATCCCCTGGTAGTGGATGGACATACGGGCTGGCACGATCTCAGCAGCACCGTCCTGATAAAACAAAAGTCAGTAAAACATTACTTGGGGGCTACTTCATGGAAAGTAAAAGCTGAAAAAATCTTACCCTCACATCCTCGGCCGGTACGAGGGCTGGAGCTAACAACGGTAGTAGCTCCTCAGCATAGCACTGCCCAGGGATCACATAGGAGCGCCAAGGGGTACCATCTCCCTCAAAATGCTCGACAACCGCGCGTCGTCGAACATATGACGTGGTGGAGCAGCAGGAACGACAAAGACATCAGAGGAATGTTGTCTAACAACCCTCTCTCCTAAGTATACAGTTGCTCCATAAGTCCCCAGGAAATAGTGACGCTTAGCAGAATACTGTGCGGCTAACCCAGGGACTGTCCAACCGCCCCACGGCCGATACACCACCTCAGGCCCCTACAAAGAACATTAATCAGGCGAGAGTATACCTAAAGCATCGCGGAAAAGCAAATAAATAATAAAAGTCGTACCGTAATGATCCAGTTCCGGACATGTGTAGTAGACGTATCCACATGGCGACTGCCCTAAGAGGCGCTCACTGGAAATCCGCGCAGCGATGGTCTCGCCGGCGCAGCAGAAGGGTAGTACTCGTAGAACCAGATTTACAAGGAGTTAAAATTGTAAGTAAATGCTAGCTAAAATGTAGAGCTAAATTTTTATAGGGAATATTGTTTACCTCTACGGCCTTCCAAAAGGCAAACAAAGCGATGTTCGTCCCAAAGGACCGGTGTCGCCACGAGTCCCTTAACGCACGAACAAAGTCAGCATAGGCCAAGCTGGCCTAGTCGTAAGTCCCGAACCGATGAAGATCACGGACAGCAGGAAGATAGTAAAGCAACGCCCTACTACCTTTGTCAGGGGAGAATGTCCCTAGCAATAACATCAGCGCAAAGATGCGCACACACTGCTCTCGGGTGGTCGCATCGTCATCAAGAGCCGCTGCTAGCGTCAAGCGGCGAATTCCTCTAGCGCTAAACTGAGTCGTCTCGACCTCAGCTCGGGCCCGAATAGCGATCGGCCCCAACAGCTCCTCGACCTCCGAAGAAAAGACGTCGATTCTACTGTCGAACGACAGTGGCACATAGGTGAACTCCAGTCCTGTGATGAGACTGAAGTCCGTAGGGGTGACCATTATCTCGCCCCAGGGGAAATGGAAAGTGTTGGTAGTGTCCCAAAAGAACTCCACCAAAGCGCGCACTACATGATGACCCCCGCTGGAGGCAACCATAGCCTTAGAGGTCTCGAATAAAGTAGACAGTCCACAAGACTCCCATAGGAGTCTCGTCTCACGATCCCTGGCAATGTACATCTTATACAAATCGCCCAAACCATCACAGCCGGAACCGTGATAGCGTGTCCTCCTGACCGTGATGCCCCGTCTCAGAAATGTGGTGGAAGGGGGCGAAGAACAGGGTCCGCTCATCCCACTCGGAAAGTTGACCAAGCGAAGTGGAAGGTGTGGCGTCATCCTCTACGGGCTCATGCTCCCGTCGAGTATTTCGGGACCGTGAACCCGAGCCTCGCTGTCTAGCCATGCTTCATTGTGCAAAATCATCATAAATTAAGGTTTTATACACTAGTAGAAAAAATGCTATTTGTAACGTCCTATTAGTAACTGGCGTATGTTATGTCAGTTACGAAAGCATTAATAGTAACTGACTAAGATAATGCCAGTTACAAATTTCATGACATCAGTAACCGGCGTAGTAAATGTTAGTTACTAATATGTGGTTTATCATTGTTTGAAGTTTTATCAGTAACTGACTAATTAAATGCCAGTTACAAATATTAAGTCAAAGAAACTTTGACCAAAGCGTTTGTAACTAGCGTACAAACGTCAGTTACAAATATTAAAAGCTTGTAACTATCTTACAAACGCCAGTTACAAATATTAAGTTACTACTTCCTATTAATTTTATTTAATTTCATTTATTTATTTTTTTATTTAAGTTAGAGGCCAAAAACAATTTCTCACTGAAAACAAACAACAGATTCAAACTTTTTATTTTCGCTCCAACTTCTTGCGCTACTGGTAAAAACTCCTTCTTCCTCCTACAGTTTCTCCTTCACTCCATTCAGTATGATTTTGATTTTTCGAATTTGGGTTAAGCTTTAGTGGTTCTATATCAAGATTTTAAGGTATGTAATATTTCGAATTAGGGTTCTTAATTTAATAATAGCCCTAAAATTCGAATTAATTTTTGTTGTTGATAAGTTAGCATAGTAACATTACTACAAACACTAGAATAAGAATCGAAAAATACAAAACGGTTAGCAAATTATTCTCAACAATTATATTTATTTTTTAATAAAAAAATCAACTAATTAATGGTAGAGTCCCTATTTCTATTTTTTTTCTTTTTTTAAAAAAATTAGGAATAGATATTAGAATTACTTTACCCTCAAATTAATTTTTTTATGAAAGAGAAATAATGTAACCCACGCTAATTTCACTTTCACTTAATTTATTCTGAAAGAAGCGTCAGCCTTTGCATCGCCGAACCCACCGCCGCACCCACTGACGCACGCCCATAGTCACCGACACACCGGCGCACCGCCACACCCACCGAAGCACCACTGCACTGCTGCATCGTAGCCCCACCACTGCACTGCTGCACCGTAGCCCCACCACTGCACTAAATAGGTGAGTTTCGAATTATTCCTCTTCTGTAGGAATTTGATTCGATTTTGTTAGTATAATTGCAGTATATATTCATTATTCGAATTATACAATTAAATTGTACTTATAATTCAATCATATATTCCTCAACTTTCAGTATTTTGATTGGAATTTTAGGTAGATTAAAAGAAACTTCAAAGTTCTAATTTTAGGGCAAATTATTCAATCGATTTTTTAGCGCAATTAATTCTATCGAATATCAGCAATTTCAATCAAACTACCCTTGATTTATTCGAATTACATTTATTTCATTGTCAATCAAAATGAATATCGCCAAATTAATCTTACTGTGGTCAAATATACAATTTTAATTAGATAAAGAAAGAGGGGCAGGGTAAATTTTTTGCCACTATTATGCAATTGATGTTCAGTTCATTTATGTGATAGATTTTAGGCATTTTATTTTCTTTGCTTTTTGTTCATGAGCGTGTTGGTTATAATTTATGGGATTGAATTTCTGTGATAATTAAATTTGGTTGCTCATTGCTTTGTGTGTTCTTTGATGGTGGTTCTAGTGATGTATTAGAGTAGTCATGGTGTTTACCATGTTTACAAGGATGAGTAAGGAGGTGTGAGTTTTTTGATGAAGCTTGAAATGTTTTTCCAACTCAGGTACAAATAATTTGATTACACTTTTTGTCTAAATTTAAGTAATTGTGATAATTTGATGTACTCCGTATTTAATTGTAGAATTTTTTGGATTTTTTATTACAATTTTTGTCTTAAGTTAAGTAATTGTGACCTCTTCTTTTTGTTGCATGCCAAGCCAATTACTTTCTTTTTGTTGCATGCCAAGCCATCATGCTTATAGAGTCGAGAAACCTCGTTATAACTGCTTTGATTTAGTGGAGAAGTCTTATGAACATATGCAAGGTCAACTCATTAATTGATGAACATATGCAAGGGTTATTTGATGATGAGCTTGATCTGGTTATTTTGGGGTTCTATTGAAAAAGGGAGGGTCAACTCATTAATTTAGAGGGTGGATGTTTACATAATTTGCTATGTTGTACTACTCTTTGTATAATTTACTATAGTCAGGTACATAATTTGCTCTTTGTATCCTATTGATATAAAATGGGTTAAGTTATAACTATATGCTCGTTGTCGGTTGTATGTCTTCTCTTAATTTAACATGTGGTAATTTATCACTATTAAATCATTATATAGAAAACATTTTCCCACCAAATTAGCGTTAGTTTGTTTTATTAAAGTGCATACTTGTACTCCTACACGGCTACACCTTCTCATGTGTTAAAGTAGCGAGGATGAAATTTACCTCAATCGTTGTTGAAATTCTCCCATCAAAGGTAAGATCTATTCATACCTTTTTGTAAATTCAGTAGAATCTCGCTGGATTAGAGTCAGTTTGAAGGTCTGACTTCTCTGGGCTCGTTCTCCTTCATAACAGATGATTTTTAGGTGATTCTTTTTTTGAATTTGGGTTATTTTTTGTCTACTCTGTTCCTGTAAAATTTCAGAATTTTTTGAGTTTGGCTGCTATTAAACTGGATTGTTTTCTGAAAACTGGTCAATTTTTGTTCAATTTGGTATATGCTTCTTTTTTAGAGGGTTTTTCTTAGAGCTGTGTTGAGATTTTTGCTGGGATATTCCTGTGCGGTTTAAGGTGTTTTAAGAGTATTTTGCTCATATAAATTTCATCCTTGCTACTGTTATACTTTGTGTGGTTTTTTTACTCTGATTTGTGCACATATTTTGTGTTAAAAACATATGGGTGAAGAGGCTATAAACAAACTTATGTCAAAGTTCAAGAGAAACTTGATATAGTGGAGGAAAAGTTGATTAATAGATTATAAGCTAGGTACGATGCCTTTGCTAAGTTGTTACAATAAGAAGAAGAAAAAAATGGAAAGATAATGATAATGAGTATTCAAGTATTCTTTGCATATTCTAAAGCTAGTGATGGACAGTATTAAGTATTTCAAGTTAGTCTAGATGTTTGAGAAATAGATACCTTGTTATTTGTTCTTGGAAGATGATGTGAATTTTTTAGTCTAGATGCATGTACAAATATCAGATTTAGAATAGCAAGTATGGGTGCTTTAATTGTGTTTCCTGCCATTGATTTTATGTAAAATTTAATAACTTTCCTGGTATGGTAGTTCTTTATATATGACTGTACTTCATGCCATTTGCAAAAGAAATATCCACCATGCATGTTTGCCTAATCCCTAATAAAATACATTTTGATGTGTGCTAGTGTCACTATATATTTTCTGAAACTCTTCTAGATGTTGAAGCTGTAAGTGTTGATCTCCTTTTTCCAATGGCTTACTACCGAACTTTAATTTGAGTTATATATACTTTGTAAATTTTTATTTTCAGGACATGACATGTCAATTCGAGTTCAAGATATTAGTTGATCAAGGTGGTGCATGCTTTCTAGTAAGTTTCCGAGCAATGGTCAGCTCTGATTTTCCGATACGGAGAGACAAAACAATGTGAACAACAGACAGAGTTATGTGAGAGACAATATTGGGCCTTGTGAGAGACATGCTTGTAATTTATAAGTACATCATTTTCTTGATGTAGAGCTGATGATATATATGTAGATTTTAATTAAATTGAGCCTTACATTGTTTAGGATATATAATCTTTGTATTTATCATAAAAGTGAATTAATATTTTATACTGTTTCACATAATAAAAAAAAATGTAGCGTATTAGTGGGGTGAATACAAGTTATGTGAAATTATTTGGAGTACGTGTTTTGTTTGTTAAATTGTAATAGGGTGTAACAGGTTTTAACCATTTGACGTTGGGTCGTTCGGTAGGATTTGAATCAAATATTTATAAAAAAAATATTTATTAGTAACTAGCTTAATCTACTGCTAGTTACTAATAGATTTTTTTTAAAGAAAAACTAAAACTATTCATAACTGGCGTTAGGCTATGCCAGTTACAAAAATACACTATTTGTAACCTGCATAACTTAACGCTAGTTATGAATAATATGCTTTCTAACATGAAAATAGACTATTTGTAACTGGCGTTGGGTTAAGTCAGTTACAAATAGTACATTATTTGTAACTAACATTAGCCGGTTACGAATAATTTTCACTAGTTGTAACGGTGGCATTCGCAACCAACAATGCCAGTTACAAAAAGCTAATTTCGCCAGTTACAAATAGCATTTTTTTCTACTAGTGACAGTATCTAAGGCTCGCCTAGCCGCATGATACTATGTTCGCAAAAACATAGTACGTAGTACTAAAACAGAGCACAAATCCAAATTGAGCATAACGGCATTTTTCAAGCAATCAAACAATTTCTTGCAATACTATAGTAATTATTGTGACAAATTAGACAAGAATTGCTAGCGAAAACATCAAGAACGAGTCACATTGTTTTTCACGACCTTAGGAGGTCCAACAATGGCAAATTGCTCATTTCTTCACCAAATTGAGTCAAACAAGTCTCAAATTACTCCCAAGGCAATATACAAACATAATCAAGCAATTTCATGGCATAAAACTTGACAAACAAAGCAAATTGAGCATTATAAATTTCGAATTTACATAAAATTCGTGAATAAACATGCAAAGAATTCATAAAAAACCAATGTGATTTTGAAGAAAAATTACATAGATCGGGAAAATAGATGAAAAGAGCTTTAATTTGCAACGAATTTGAGTGAATTCGGTTGAGAAACGAGCAAGAACCGAGCAATTGAAGCTTTCGGGTTTTTTCGAATAGTTTCGCGACGAGCAGCCAGCAAAATGAAGAGGAAAGGGGTATTTAAGGAAATCCCCGTACTGGCGCCAAGCCCTATGCATTGGCGTCAAAAATTAGGCTTGGCGCCTGCCGCCAATCTCATCGCCTGGCGCTAAGACTAATAAAGTGGCGCCGATGGCTTTTCCGCGGCGCCAGAGCACCCAGCCACCTGATGAGGTTGTTTCACCTTTTTGCAACATATTTTTGGGTTCCTTGGTACGCCAGTTAGCCCCTCTAAGCAATTTGACATGATTTAGTAATCGGCTTGATTACATAAAGTGGTCGACCTGATGATAGATCGTCTCACTTAGCTTGAAGCGCCTAAGCATTGGCTCATTAGCAAAAAGGCACCGACATAATGGTTCATTAGCAAAAGGCACCGACATAATGGTTCATTTGCAAAAGGCACCGATGTACAGGTTCAAAGCAGCAGAAATGTCGACGTACATGCATAGCGAAAGCAAAGTTCAGGCGAACTTTTAAAGATCGACAGGCGTGGGTCTTCGGTAATTTCCTTAGGAAAATTATCGCATCAAATGAGGATGACTTCTAGTGAAGTATCTTCGACGGCGTTCCCTAGCTTGCGGAGAGTTGTCACAAACAACTGGAGGTAATTTCGGGCGAAGATGTCTTCGATCATATTCCCTTAGGCATGGAAGATGGTCATAATGCGGATGGAGATTGTTTCGAGAGAAATAATCTTCGATAGTATTCCCTTGGACGCAGAATATTGTCAATACGGATGAGGATTTGTTTCAAGAGAAGAAATCTTCGATGGTATTCCCTTGGACGTGGAATATCATCATAGCGGAGGAGGATCGTTTCAGGCGAAGCAATCTTCTAATTTGGAAGCAGTTACGGGCGTAGCAGTTTTCAAGCGGGATGGCATTCTCTAGCTTGCAGAAGGTCATCAAAACAACAGTAAAACGGCAGGAAATCGGTTACTTTCAGAGACGTGTGCTCGACGGTGCAAGATACGCGTTTCTTAACTCTTTTATCTGTTTAACTAACGATAGTTTTGCAGGTATCGGCGTTACAAGAGTGGTTTAGGATCGCAGAACGTTCTGAATCATTCTCCGTCCCTATCGATACTTTGACTTTTGTTTTCGAAACTCGCGTTTCTCCAAACTCAGTCAAAGTAGGGGCTTCTGTAGACACCCATTTGTGTCTCCCCGAAACCAAACCCAGTGATGAGTACCTTTCACGTCGAATCATAATCGGATGAAGCGAAAGTGTGGAAAGTCTAGTGTTGCGGATAGTTTTTAATTCTTTTCTCTTCTCTTTGTTTTTGAAAACTTATTTTAAGAAAACAGCCAATCCAGTTTGGTTGGTCCATGATATGGGTTCAATAGTAGTGTAGTTGGATGGGGCTTGCAAAGACCTTTCCAACGATATATTATAAGCCCAATTCTGATGAATATTGAGGAAGTTATGGCCAATTTACTAAACTGGGCTCGGTTTAAGCTTTATATACGGCCCAATGATCTAGGGGAGGGCCTAATATGATTTATCATTCCTAATGCAATTAGGAATGGTTTTAGTCTTCTAGATTTAGAAGGTTCTTTTCATTCCTAATCCAATTAGCATTGATAAATTGACTTTTGTTTATTTTTCAGAGTTTTAATCAAAATCAAATAGCATTTTCAAGTAAATTATATGATTTTATCCTCAAGTACGACAAACTTATCTGATTTTCGAAAACGCGTTAAAATTAGGCTTGGCGCCTGACCCCAAGCTTTGGCGCTTGGAACCAGGCCTGGCGCCTGGCGCTAACCATTGGCGCCTGGCGCTAGTGTTGGTGCCTGGCGCTAGTTAGCCAGGGTTTGCGACAACTCTGTTTTTTGTGCGTCAGACTCTATTTTGTTAATTTTATATTTTTGGCTGATTTTCTCTATAAATAACGTATTAAAAACTCCGTTTTCATTCACCAATTCTCACGATCATTCATCTACAATCAGTTTTCTAATCTCTCTCTTTCCTCAATTCTTTCTTCTAAACTTTGCTTTTTACATACAAAATTCCGCATTCACAAGATCTAGAAACACCTAGCCATATTCGAAGTTGCCTTCGCCCTAGACGTGAAAGGTTTAATTTCTGAGGGTTTGGTCCCAAATCTCTCTTTCAATTATTTAATTTAATTGTTTGTTTATTATTTTCCTTGAATTTACTAACGTGTGTATTTTGTTATTAGAAATAGGTACGAGGCATCAAAGTAAGTGCTTTAATGGTTTTATTGATATTATGATTTAGAAATCATGTTTATATTGTTATTATGATATTCCTAGTATCATGTTCAGGGAAAAATTATAATATCAAATATGCTTATTATGTTTCCTGCGATGTTTCCTATGTTCTTCCTAATATTTATGGTTGTTAGTATCATGTTAGGGCTAAAGACTTGATTTTTATTGCTTAGTGACATGCTAGGGTTTGTTATTAATCTTGTTAGTATCATGCCTAGGATCTTGCTATTATTATTATGCTTTAATATTAACATGAACATGATTACCATGATTATTTTTATGATTATTATTATTATTATTATTTTGATGATGATTATTTTATTTATAATGATATTATTGCTATAATTATTATGATTATTATAATGATTGATTATTATTATGTTGCTTGATTTTCATTGTTATTGCTTGATCACACCTTTTATGCATGTTTAAAGGGAATTTTGTACTTGTAATCACGCTTAATAAGATATTTAATAATCTTGTTAGGGTTAATTATGATTATAATTCAAGTGATCGCCAATAATAGTTTATTTGTGCATTAATATTCAACCAACATAGATAAACAGGTTTACGGTTAATCCTAATGATTGCATGTTAGTCAGAAAGCGCACATGAATACGATCAGAATAAAGTAGAGGCCTATTATTAGGGCAGGTTCAATCTCTTTTAGGTTGGATTTATACCTTCATCCCCGAACCCTTATTTGGTTCTAGACCTTATGGAGTTGACGATCTGTTGGATCGTTAAGGGGTGTAACCTTCACCTCGTGAACGGTTTACAAGTTCCTAAAACTTGTTGACGACTCTTTTACTCTATCTTCTTCCCTTTTGGAAGCTACCGTACTTTAGTGTATGCTCACAGTGGGGTTCAAGCTAGTGGGATTAAAGCTTGAATTATTCCCTACAATTAGGATTTAACTAACCACTAACAATTTAACGTAAGGGCCTATTCTCTTACGTTTAAATTAAGTTCAGTTCAGTTCAGTTCAGTTCAATTCAGTTCATCTCAGTTCAGTTCAGTTCAGTTCAATTCAGCTCAGCTCAGTTCAATTCAGCTCAGCTCCTAATTTCCTTCTCTTATAAAATATTCATTTCAGTTCAGTTCAGTTCAGTTCAGTTTAGCTCAGTTCAGTTCAGTTCAATTCAGTTCAGCTCAATTCAGTTCAGTTCAGCTCAGTTCAGTTCAGCTTAGTTCAGTTCAGCTGAGTTAAGTCAATGAGAACAGGCCCTAAATGTTCTTACACAACCTATTGCTTTAAATTGAGTTACAATGACTATTTGATCTCGATCTAATGTTATAACAACAATACAATTTTCCCGCTTTTTTTATTTCCTTTTTTTTTCAAATTTTAATGACATCCATTTTTAAAATAAAATATTCTAATATATTATTATCCAATATTATTATAATATTATCAAATTTTTTTCTCCAACTTTTATCTTTTGACAATTGAATTTATTTTAAATAGAAAAGAAAAATAATTTTGGTAGCATACTTTGGGTAAATCTTAAAATTATACAGAGTACTAACTTATATAAGAACAAAATCATGTTGTTATAGTATACATAACATACATTGGAAAATTCAATATTATTATTGTAAACATTTTTGTGATTGATAAAAAAAATAACAAAAACCTCTACTACTCATTAAATTATATATATATATATATATATATATATATATATATATATATATATATATATATATATATATATATATATTTTAAAAAAAGTTAATTATGGAATACTACTGATCGTCCTAAAGTAATATAAAATCAACTAAATTTTCATATAATGCCGGTCAAAAAGTGCCAAGAAAATATAAGGGCAAATGTATATGAGTTTGTATATGGGTACTAACCTAAGCTAATATTTTCATTCTCTTAAATAAAATCTTATAGCTGTTAATTTCTATTATTATTTTATACAATCCAATTCAATAACCTTTACGTATTTGGTATAGGTATAAATTAAAATTCAAGTTATTTTGTTACATATATTATTTTTGGATAAATTATTTTTGAATCAACACCATCAATCAATCAATCATCAATAACTATATACTAAAAGATACAACAGTAATGACACATGTTATTTTTTGGTGTGTCCCTTAGTTGTTTTTTTTAATAATATTTATATAAAAATAAATCATACAAAATTACAAAAGATTTTCCTTCAAAAAGAAACTAGAAAAGATTTAATGTATACTTCTTAATATATATTGATACCATAAACTTTTAATATAATTTATGACACATGTAGAGTTACGTACAACCCCTTTACCAATAATAAAACAAGGATTTTTTTTTTTTAAAAAAAATTATATTTAATCATGTTTGAAATGAGAAATAATATTTTAAGTCATTTTATTATTGAGAAAAATATGCAACATACATATGATAGAATGAATAATTATGTACAAAAAAGAAATCTACTTACGAGTTAAATACATATTGTTAAGTTTTTATTTATTTATTTATTTATATAATTTGGTTTACAAGAAGAAACGATATAAATTTATAGGTGAAATATATACAAATATACATTTATAACTATTTTAAAATATCTTTTATGCTAATAGTAGACTTTCATAATAAATTCATTTTACAAATTAATAACTAAACCAAATTTTTTTTTTTATAATTAAATCTAATGTTAATAAAAAAGAATAGTTATTGAAAGTAACCTTGCATGTCATGGGACCTAAGTCACCTAACCTATTTATTTATAATTCATTTGTTGTAAACCTTAATAATGAACGTGCATAATACAGAACTTGGCCTAGTTTGATATATTTCAATTCAAACAACTAATTATGTTTTTTTGAGGGTTGTACATATTTTTAGCTAAGATTTATTTGTGAGTGTTAAAAAAGAGATTGAAAGACAAATAATCAGACATGCATGTGATAAATGATGATGAGATAAATGAGAGGTTATCAACTATGATCCGTCCCGCAAGCTCGGCCCGATCCGCTCGAAAAACGGGTAGGTTTGGGCAAGATAAAATACACAATTTTAGTAAAAAAAAACAAAACATGTTTTTTCCTAAAAAGCCCAATTTGACCAACAAATCCGATACTTTTTAACGGGTTTGGGTTTGAGTTTTCGTAGTAGTAAAGCCCGGCCCCGCTCCAATCTTGATCACCTCTAACCTAAATAGAGAAAACCGACAAATTAAATGAAGTAATAAAAATATTATTTCAAATTAAAATTCTTTGCAAAGAGCTACAATAGTATTTCATTAACATTGGAGAAAAGTTCTAGAAAATACTTGAAACCCCTGTTATCTTCCATCTCTCTGTTTTCCCGGCAAATTAAGATAGCATCTATTCAAAACCCAAAAGACAAAAACATTCTGGATAAAACTAGAACTTTCGATTAATCATCTATAAATAAAATCTAAATGTCTTGAATTTATTCATCAGAAACAATTCATCAAAACCTTAAAACAAAATCGATGATCAATTGAAATTCCTGAAAGAATGTCGCTAATTCCAAGCTTCTTCGAAATCCGACGAAGCAACATCTTCAACCCATTCTCTCTTAATTTATGGGACCCTTTTCAAGATTTCCCCTTAAAAAACACCACCTCTCGATCAATCTCCACCACTGGTGGCGACACGGCTGCATTTGTGAACGCCCGAATTGACTGGAAAGAGACTTCGGAAGCCCATGTATTCAAAGCGGATTTACCTAGTTTGAAGAAAAGTGGTGGCGACACGACTGCATTTGTGAACGCCCGAATTGACTGGAAAGAGACTCTGGAAGCCCATGTATTCAAGGCGGATTTACCTGGTTTGAAGAAAAGTGGTGGCGACACGGCTGCATTTGTGAACGCCCGAATTGACTGGAAAGAGACTCCGGAAGCCCATGTATTCAAGGTGGATTTACCTGGTTTGAAGAAAAAGGAGGTGAAGGTTGAGGTTGAAGATGGGAAGGTGCTCCAAATCAGTGGTGAGAGAAACAGGAAGCAAGAGGAGAAGAATGACAAGTGGCATCGAGTTGAACGGAGTTCTGGAAAGTTCCAAAGGAGGTTTAGGTTGCCGGAGAATGCGAAGATGGAGGAGATCAAAGCTAATACGGAGAATAGTGTTCTTACTGCCACTGTTCCTAAAGCAGAGGAGAAGAAGTCTGAAATCAAGTCCATTGACATTTCTGCTGCTTAATTAAATGTACTCATTAATCTTTATAATAGGAACTTAAAAAATAGTATGGTGGTTGAATGTTTGATGTACGTTTATGATAGTATGTGACAAAATATAATGAATAATTCTCTGTGCAATTGTCATTCATCACAATGGCTACATACAATATATTTATCAATTAGGTATACTTGGAGGGCAAGACCAAAATAACCTAAAATAACTCACAATATTCTCTAGAATATATTCTCATAATATTCACAATTATCTTGTTTCCTAAAATATATCCCAATACCCCCCCTCAAGTTGGAGCATACAGGTCACAAATGCCCAACTTGCGAAGTAGAAACTCGAACTTAGCTTTTCCCAAAGCCTTTATAAAAATGTCAGCCAACTGTACTGTCGTAGGAACATACGAAGGTATAATCGTCCCATCTGTAATCGCATCCCGAACAAAATGACAATCTGATTCAATATGTTTTGTTCGTTCATGAAACACTGGATTTTGCGCAATATATAACGCTGACTGACTATCACAGTAAAGGTGCATCCCATTCTCATGTTTAACACCTAAATCACCAAGAAGTTGTTTCAACCACTTTAATTCACAAGTCGTTGCATTCATACAACGATATTCTGCTTCCGATGAAGAAAGAGCAACAGTAGGTTGATTCTTGGTTTTCCAGACACTGGGGACAAACCAAGAAGCACAAACCAACCACTTAAGGAACGTCTGGAGAGAGGACAACCTGCCCAATCTGAATCACACCAACCTTCCAACTGTAAAGCACTATCAGATCTCAACAAAATCCCCTGTCCCGGACTCTTCTTCAAATATCTAACAACTTGCAGAGCTGCTTCCCAATGATCAATCTTGGGATTTTGCATAAACTGTGATAAAATATGAACAGAATAAGCTAAATCCGGTCTCATAACAGACAAATAAATCAGTCGACCTATGAGACGACGATATTTCTCCACATCATGAAAAAACTCTCCTTGAGCCAAAGCCAACCTGTGATTTTGCTCCATGGGGAACCCTGCAGGCTTAACATCTAGTAAACCTGCCTCAGTAATGATATCCAACGCATACTTCCTCTGGCAAATAAAAATTCCCTGTTTATTCCGGGCTACCTCTAGCCCCAAAAAATATTTCAACACTCCAAGATCTTTCATCTTGAAACAATTTCCCAGATATGATTTAAAACTGAGCATAGCATTTTGATCATTGCCTGCGACAATTAAATCATCGACATATACTAACACATTGAGCTATATTTTACCCTTTGTCAGAGTAAATAAAGAATAATCATAATATGACTGTTTAAAGCCATACTTTTTCAAAGCTGTAGCAAGCTTTGCAAACCAGCATCTTGGAGCTTGTTTAAGCCCGTACAACGATTTCTTCATCCTGTAAACTTTGTCAGAATTATCTTTCTCAAAACCAGGAGGAATTTTCATATATACCTCTTCTTCCAAATCACCATGAATAAATGCATTATGAACGTCCATTTGATGGACTTCCCAATTTTTCACCGCCGCTACTGCAAGAAAGGTCCGAACTGTCACCATTTTTGCCACTGGAGCAAACGTCTCATTGTAGTCTAGACCTTCAACTTGATGATTGCCAAAGATAACTAGCCTCGCCTTTAATCTCTGCAAATTTCCATGCTCATCATATTTCTCTTTGTACACCCACTTGCTCTCGAGAGCCTTTTTACCGGGTGGTAATTTTTCTAGCGCCCAAGTGCCCTGTTCTTCAAGCGCCTGTATCTCATCTTCCATTGCCTTTCTCCAACCCTCATGTTTCATGGCCTGAAACTTTTGGGTTCATTTCCTCCTGTAATAGCAGCAATATATTTTCTATGTTTCACATAAAATCGGTGAGAATCAATATAATGTGTTATAGAGTATTCAGTACCTGAGGGAGATGATGTCACAAGTGAACTCTGAGTTGGAGTAGATGGACTATTATTTCGGATAGTGTGTGTCACATAGTCATGGAGTTTCACAGAAGGAATTTTTGGTCTCATGCCTTTACCCAAGGCCTCGGTACTCACTGGCTGCCTAAGAATAGTCGTGCCACTGCTATCCCCGTACTGCACATCTTGCTGTTCTGCTGCTTGATGCAAGTGGGAAAGAAAAACGTGTTGCCCAAGAGCTCCTTGCGGGCTGCTGCACTGATCAGTCCCACCAGTGCCCGCTGGAGAGTCAGCGGCCTGATTAGATGGCTTGGCAGACTCTCCCGCGGCCTGGCTACGGGTTGTAGTCTCCTGCCGCAGGGTGGTTGCGGTATCACCTGTTGCCCCATCATCATTTATCACGCACTCCCCTGCATTCTCAACATCGCTCACGCACTCCCCTTCATCCTCCAAGCATCTCACATTACTTCCCACATCTCTGACGCACTCCTCTTCATCCTCTAAACACCACTCATCATCACTCACACCCCTATTTACACACGGCATGGAGCTTGACACCGAATTATCACTCACATTAGGAGTTATGAAGGGAAATTCATTCTCAAAAAAATTCACATCTCTAGACACAAATAATTCCTAGGTTTCCAAGTCATACACCTTCCATCCCTTTTTCCTGAAAGGATATCCAATGAACACACATTTTCGGCTTCGATTAGCGAATTTGTCACCGTTACTTTTAAGATTATAAGCATAACACAAACACCCAAATACCCGAATATACTCATATGAGGGAGATTTGCCAAATAACATGTCAATAGGAGTTTTATAATCAAGCAATCGAGAAGGTGTTCTATTAATTAAATGACATGATGCTTGCACACACTCCCCCCAAAATTTCAAAGGCAAATTTGCTTGAAACCTTAAAGCTCTAGCAACATTCAAGATATGTTGATGTTTTCTCTCAACATGCCCATTTTGTTGAGGCGTGCCCACACATGAGGTCTCAAAATATATCCCATTTGCAAAAAAAATATTCTTTCAAGGAATTAAATTCCGTACCATTATCACTACGAACCACTTTAATTTCTTAAGAAAACTAACGTCGAACAATAGCAACAAAATTAAGAAACATATACTCAACTTCCATTTTGTTTCTTAATAAATAAGTCCACACACCCCTAGAGTAATCATCTACTATAGTAAAAAAATAATGAGCACCACAAGACGATGGAATCTTGTAGGGCCCCCGTAAATCCAAGTGACCAAGCTCAAAAATTCGACTAGATTTATTTTGACTCAAGGGGAAACTACTCCTATGTTGTTTTGCTCGAGGACACACATCACATGATTTAAATTTATTACTACTACGACTCACAAATGGAAGTTGTTGAAGCACTTTACCCGAAGGATGCCCCAATCGCTTATGCCACAACTATGTCGAATGATCCCCATCTATCTTCATAGTCTTCACCATAGGAACACCCCGGAAATAATATAGTCCATCCACTCGTTCACCTGTTCCGATCACCTTCCTCGTTGCTAGGTCCTGTATAACACAAAGTTTATTAGTAAATTGCATTACACAATTTGATTCATCACATAATTGAGTCACCGAAATTAAATTGCAATTCAATTGCGGTACATAAAGGACATTCTCAATAATCAAGCCCCCTTGCAATAGAACCGATCCAATTTTGGAAGCATTGGCATAATTCCCATCCGGCAATCCCACCGGATAATAGCTCACATTCGTCACATTTCTCAAAAGAGATAGATCACAAGTCACATGATTTGAGGCACCAGTGTCAATAATCCAACCCAAATCGTGCTTACCGGGAAGCTTGGGCTGAATAGAGTTTAAATAATCAAGAAGTTGTTGTATTTGAGCCGACATGACCCCTACAAGAGCAGCCCCATCTGCGGTGGTGACAGCCGAATCCCTAACCATCACGCAACTGCACAATATTCTTCTAATTGATAAAAAAAAAAAAAAAAAACTCACAATGCTGCACACGATTCTTCACGCAAGAAAGATAATAAAGTAGAAGTTGTGAACCCTCACAAATTCTCAAACAAATACGTGGAACTCAAATTCCCACAAATGTAAATTGTATACCCACTAACTTAATCACAACTCCCAATAATTATAAGTGTGAACTCTCACAATTATAAAAAATTTGCACCCAAATATATGATCCCACAAGCAAATGAATGCCGCAAATAATCGTCACAATAGTTCCTATCCAAAAAAAAAAAAATTTATGTGAACTCTCACACTCTCACGATTTCTCGAAATTATGTAAATTACGTGTAATCAAGTCGTTAAGAAAAAAATTTGGATCAAACCTAAGCTCTTGATATCATGACTAAATATAATGAATAATTCTCTGTGCAATTCTCATTCATCACAATGGCCACATACAATATATTTATCAATTAGGTATACTTGGAGGGCAAGACCAAAATAACCTAAAATAACTCACAATATTCTCTAGAATATATTCTCACAATATTCACAATTATCTTGTTTCCTAAAATATATCCCAATAGTATGTGATTGTAGTATTGAAATTATTTTGTAAGAAGTTAATCAATGATGAAAGTAAACAAATAGTTTTTTCTTTTGAAATTGGTTATTGATGGAGTATTTTCCATTACTGCATATTCTTGTGTTTTGCAACTTCAATTTTTACAATTATTTGTAGCATGTCTATTACAAGGTTACAACTAATGTGTGTTGTATCTTAGCAAAAGAAGATGCTTATTGGTGAATTCGTAACTTGTCATTTGAAATTGAACATCAAACCATATTTTTTTTATTTATTTTTTTATTTTTTTTGTGGGATGCGTCCTTATGAACAATGCAAAAACTAAAGATTAAGGTGGAAGAATTTGAGTTTGTAACTTATCGTACTATTAGGTACATGTCACAAATAAGTTATTATTGGTACTTATAATATCCTTGGTCTCCAAAGCATGAATACACTTGGCCTCTAAGATTATAATGCTTGCTATCCAAGGTCAAGGCTTACCTTTGTAGTTAAATTATCCATCATATTCTCTTGTTTTGAGGATATGACACAAGACACACAACTACTAGCTCATTAGTAAGTTTTTTTTAGCTTTCTTTAAGAATTAGATCCAATATAATCTAGAGAGTTATACCATACTCTGAGGGATTTTAAAGGGAGGAATGTTAGGCATGTAAAAATGCATAATAAGGGGTATTCATGTAATTATACATAAACGAATGTATATTTTGGTATCATTGGATGATCAAATGGTACCACTAAATATACAATGATATTATGTATGCACATACACAATGGTATTATACATGCATTCAGCTGTACTAAATTTATGCATAAATAGTACCACAGAGGATTTAATAGTACTATATAAACTTTTAGTGGAACAATCAGCATATGGTCCTCCATCACGTAATACAATCCGACCAAAAAATAGGTAAGCATGTGGTCCTCCATCACGTAATACTATCCGACCAAAAAATAAGTAGGGTCTACCTACACACTTCTTTCTTCCTATCTCTCCCCTCTTTTCTCTCTCTACCATGTGTTTTTAAAATATTTTAATCAATGTTATGTATTTACAAATGCATAACAGCCCTCTATTTCCACTTCCTCACCATACTATTGGGTTTGTACTCTCATATCTTTTTTTTTTTCACATATTGGATAATTAGTAATCGTTGTTGGTGGGTTGTTTACCTCATTTGAGGGTTTTTCCACGTTTAATTTGTGTATCTCTTATTACTCTTTTTGTCCATCTTTTTTCTATTTATTTCTCTATATCATTTTGTGCTTCTACTTGCGCTCCTAATCCCAACAGTGGTATTAGAGCCAAGTTATTTTGAGGGTTTTTTTTTTTATAAAAAAATCTTAATTTTTAAGATGTCTTCAATCCACAGAATATGATATAGAGAAGTTTGATGACAAGATTAGTTTCAGCATATGGAAAGTCCAAATGAAGGCTATTCTTACCCATAATGCTTTGAAGAAGGCAGTAGATGGAAATTAAAAAAACAAATCCATCTACTATGATTGATGAGCAATGGAAGGAGTTAAATGAGCAAGCCTCATCAGTTCTTCAACTCTGTGTGTCCAAGGAGGTGCTTCATGAAGTCATTCACGAAACTTCAGCATCAAGCCTATGGTTGAAACTGGAGTCACTATACATGACCAAGAGTCTTGCCAATAAATTGCGCCTCAAAGAGTGATTGTACACAATTCACATGACGGAAGTCCAGATCGACAGGACATAATTCCAATATATCCTGCAAAATACTGCAAGATGCATGGGCACGATGTTTTCGGTTGTTACAAACTTAAGAAAAAGTTTGAAAGAGATGAAAATGAAAAGAAACAGGAAACATCAGAAGTTAATGTTGTTGATTCAGATTTGAAGTTGTTCTTTTGGCTACTTCTCATCCTAGAAGTAGAAATTCTAATTTAGGTTCTTGATTCTGGTTGTGCTTACCATGTTTGTTTTCAGCAGAATCTCTTTGTTGATTATCAATCAATAAAGAATGGTTTTGTTTTTATGGGCAACAGTTCTCGTTGCAAAATTTATGGAGTAGGCTTTGTTCGAATCAAGACTATTAATGGGAATATTAGAACATTATCTACTGTTCGATATGTTCTTGCCATGAAGCAGAATCTAATCTGAATAGGTACACTTGATTCTAAGGGGTGCATGTTTTCAGCTCAAGGTGGAGTTCACAAAGTCTCCAAAGGTGCTCATGAAATTATGAAGGCCGTTAAAAGTGAAAATCTTTATGTACTTCAAGGTTCTTCAATTTCGACTTTATCATACCAAACTTCAAAATGGTGTTAGCTTCCACGTCAAGCTAGTTCAAACATGTCACTTTCTATTTCTAAGCCTGAAGATCATTCGGGTTTAGCATATGACATATCTGCCTAATACCTTTATGGGTTCATACAACTAGTACACACTATTATGGAATTTGAGTCAAGGTGGAGAATGTTGGGTATATGTCACAAATTAAGTCACAAACAAGTTATTAGTGCTACTTACAATATCCTAGCCAGCTTGGTCTCCAAGGCATGAAGACTGTATCCTTGGCCTCAAAGGTTATAATACTTGCTCTTCAAGGTCAAGAGGCTTACATTTGTAATATAAATATCCATCATATATATTTCTATTGCTTTGAGGACAAGCTAAGACACACAACTACTAGCTCATTAGTTAGCTCTCTTTCAGAATTAGATCCAATATAAACTAGAGAATCACATATATATTATACTCTTGTACCCTTGGGGTTGTACTCGATCTCATACCCTTTTTTCATATATTGGATAATTAGTACTCATTGTTGGTGGGTAGTTTACCTCATTTGAGGGTTTTTCCCACGTTTAATTTGTATGTCTTTAATTTTATTACTCTTCTTGTCCATCTTCTATCTATTTATTTCTCTATATCATTTTGTGCTTCCACTCCTAATCCCAACATGTACTAAGGTTCTCAATCTTAATCACTAGTCCGAAACCTTATGTTTACCTTGATGAGATTGAAAGAGAAGTAAACAGATTGGTTGACTATTGTAATTCGGATTATATAGAGCATAATTGAATGAATGAAAATCTATAGTACAATCATTAGTTGACAATCTCAATCGTAAATTCCTAATAAGAGGTTTACGTCACCAATGTTTTTAATAAGCCAATTTAATATGTATGGAATAATAATACTATAAGAAGTTGGGTGCTAGAGTTAAGATCGAGATATGGAAGCTAAAACTAGTTTAGGATAGATGAAGAGAAATCTCAAATCTATAGCTTGATGGAAGCAGTATATAGCTTTTACTTTGTCTATTCCTGTAATCTTCCAGGGATGAAGGGAGTAATGTTCTTATCAACTTTGATTATCACATGAAGAATTGATTGGTTAGGTGTTAGGAATAAGACACCCTAGCTGAAAAATACTTTAACCATATTAATCCCTCCGTCCCAAAATATTGACACAGTCAATTTTAAAAACATGTCAATGTACTAGTTTGACTTTTTTTATACAATTAAATATTAATAAAAATTATTTTAAAATTATATACCCTTTAGGCACGCATTTTGAGGGAGGTATTCGACTAACTAAACGGATAAATTAATTCACAAAATATTACCACCAATAAGAAGAAATGATGATTAAGTTGCTACGGTTTAAATTTTATAGCTTAATTTATTCGTTTACTTAATCTAATCAACTCCTCAAAAAAATGTGATAAATGTTCTTTTGTTGTTTTGTTTTGATGGAGAAAACGTTTAATGTTTACATTTGTTTTATTTTATTGATCAACGAGGGTGAAAATGGAATTCGCCCTCTTGCTATGATATAGAAGACGAAAAATAAATTCACCCTGTTTGCTTTGAAGTAGAAAGACAAAAGTAAAATTCGCCCTCTTTGCTATGTAATAAAAGGGCAATTATAATTTCTCCATCAAATTAACAAGGGAATGTATAACTCGCCCTCTTTGATCGATTTATGTCGCCCTCTTTAATCTATTTTCTTGTAGTGAAAGGGTGTGTTGCTAGTATAAAAATAAATAAATAAATAAATAAGGGAAAGTATTTAGCAATATATGTTATGATAAGATATGTTTCTATTATGTTAGTAAAAAATATGGTCAAATATAATTCATGAATAGTGAAAAAAAAAAATCAACGTTTTAGATATTGTGAGATGGAGGGAGTAATTTTTTTTTTTTTTTTAAATCACCCATTTACGAATTTTAACATTTCTATTTAGCATATGCCTCATAGACCGATAGGAAATCAAGTGCATATGTGTAAGTGTCTAACTAGAACTGACAATCTCATAACATATTAAAAAAAAAAAAAAAAAAAGGACTTTCAAAATCATTAAACCAAAAATGAAGTTCGAAACTTCGAAAGTGATATAAAACAATCCGAAGTTGGTTCATTAACTTAAAGAGAGATTAAAATAAGGAGGCCAAAGATCCATTCACAATAGTTTGACAATAATTTTATTATATTCGATCATTCACAATAGTGAACGTATACAATAATTAAATAGCATTACATACATACAATGATACAATACTCAATCAACAAAAGGGAAAAAAAAAACATAATACAAAAGAGAATAAGATATAATAGGACATGAAAGTGATAGGAGAAGCAAGTAATTTGAGCTCAACTTAGAAAAAGTACGTAGTAACACGAGTACATTACACGGGTTTGGAGTTGAGCTATCATTTTTTCAGGGTAATTTTAAGGGCACTTGCGTTTGCCACCGTGGGTGGTCTGGTTGTAGTAGCAAGCACACATCTCTTGGTTACCGGAAGTACCCGGTGGCACGCACCCGCAACGAGCACAGCAAGTTCCACAAGCCCTGTGGCATAGGTTTGGCCTTCGGCTTAACTGGCACCTAGCCAAACATGCTGCTCCACAATCTACACCCATAATAATCACATATATAGTTAATTATTGTAGCTCAATTATGTTAAGAGTAATTAATCCTAATATCATTTGTTAAATAAATATGTTTGCATGAATACTTACTTATGCCAAGAAGAGACCTCTTTGGACCGTAACTCTCAGTCTGCATACAATAAAAAGTGGCACAAAGTAAGTTCCAAATATGAGTATGTAGCAATTTTTTTTTTTTTATTATTTTTTTTTTTTTAAAGAGTATTTGTAGAATAGTATAAATGCATGGACATGGACATCGCTTGCCTTAGCAAGTTAGCAAAGGACCACTCTCACGCGGCCGCGGTTGCAAACCCGAACCGCCGGCCATGTGGAGGCTAGGGGGTTCTCAATGGTAGTTACCCCTATGCTTCCTAAGGCCAGTACGTGTTTTCAATGGTCCTACCGTTTCAATAGATGTACCCATTTTAAAAATGAAATACCCACTTTTTTTCCGTGTAACTGTAGTACTTAATTCTCTAAAAAAAAAAAAATAAGAGTCGGCAATAAACTGATACATCAAACAAAAAAGGGATTGATGTAACCTGAATTTATTTATTATATGGTACGAGAGGAGTATTTTTCAGTTTTTGATAAACTTGAGCTATTAATGACTCTAATAACACTTGTTAGTATAAGATTGTAATTTAATGGTATTATGTTAGTACCAATAAAACAACTATTGATACTAACAAACCATTTTGAGATTATTAATAATAAGGTACAAGTATTATGATATTATAATTACACCATTTAAGCACAATTCTATACCAAGTATGGACTCGAGTTATAAGTTATTAGAGGCATAAAATTCCCTGTGGGGGGAGTCAAGTCATGACTCTATGCAAACAATATGCGGATAAATAAATGTGCCCCTAAAACAAGTTAGGGTCACATATCATTGGCTTTATTCTTTTTTGGTAGATTCCACTCCAATAAACTTTGCATTCGTGTATGTGGAAAAAACAAATACTGTGTATACAGCCAAATAATTAAGAGTCCCGATCAGTGGAGAATATATCACCAATAATTTAGTATATTATAAAGTATTAATATATTTATATATATATACTATATTCTAAAGAAAATGTTTTAAGTGAGACAAATATAATTGATGTTCCTGTCTTTTACTTATCATCATGGACAAGTAAGGTACTAAGAATAAGACACAACAAACCCAAACTTGAGCAACATTAGTAACTTGTCAAGTCATCGATCATATCCTAATTATGGTAGAAATTAGAGTGAGCTAATAGTGTTCTTTTAATAAATTGTTTAAAATAATTGATTGTCATGTTTATAAAAATATGAATGATGAATATAGCATAAAATATGATTTTATCATAGTATAAATGAAGATTATTACGTGTTATATATGAATATAATATCTATATGATGAAAAAATATCTAGTTATATGCTATAAAAAATAAACATTTTTAAGATCGATAAATGTTTTACAAGGAATGTATATGTAAGCACGGATAGATGTTACAATAGTTATGACAATATTGTAACGCCTATCAAGCTCAACTCTCAAATACGTACATACTAAAGAATGACTATAAAGAATCTTACCACTACGTGAGCTTCGGCTACATGAAGAAGAAGAAAAGAGAGGACAAAAGTAGCAACAATAAGCTTAGAAAAGGCCATTGCTAAGAGAAATAATTTGTATAATTAAGGTGAGCAAATTACTTTGTAAGTAATTTATATTAGAGTTGAGTGAGGAAGAGAGAAGTAAGAAGGGTTGTATTTATAGGGCATGAAAATGATGCTTATATGCCCATGCAAGAGAGGATACAGCTGCCAATTGAAAGCTAAGCACACCATAATTTAAAAATAAATAAATAATAATACAAAAACAAATTAAAAAGTATGTGAGTTTTATGGGTGAAAAGTAAAGAAAAAAGTAGGCATATGACAAAAAGTTCTAGGAGGTTCTTAAATGAATACAAGTATAAAAGTTAAGCAGCCTCTTACCAACTTCTGGTGTTCTAAATTAAGTCTAGTCTAGAGAATCAATTAAAGTGACTCTAATAGTATTAAAGTAGTAGAATAGTAGTTTCTTACAACTCTTATCATCTCTTATTACGTGTGATTTTTTTTTTTGGATAAAAAGAGTCAACGCACTATAGCTAGGTAGAAGCCAATTATACTAGCCAACCCTATGATATACAATTATATCCTGTTGTTCTCTCTTGCTTAGGTTGCTAAATTCAATTAATTTAATTATTGGTTTGCTTTAACCATTATAAGGATAAAGCTAATCATTGTTGATAACTAATCCGATTTTTAAAATAATTTCTCCATATTGTAAGGGCATACTACTTTTGGCTTAATTTTATTTTTCTACTATTTAGAATTTGATTTAGCTTTTATTAAATTAAATCATCACAATGTAAATGGCCGAAAACCCCTAAAATTGTCCCTATTTAGAATTTCGCCACATTTCTAACTTTAGCAGTTCAATTTTTATCTTGTTTAATTCCTAAATCCTAATTTATTGGATACTAATAGCTGTTGTGAAAAATTACTACGTATACTATCTCTTTTCAAAATTAGCTAGCTAAACTAAGGTGCCACTCACAACTTTAGAATCCATGTTTTACGTTCATAGTACTCCGCATCCCTTTAGACCTGCACAAAGTATTGGGTGCGGCTTGCCCACCCAATGTTTCGTCAGTCGAAACTCAAGAAAGTTCCAGATCACCGTCATCTTCTTGCGATGAAAAACAAGTTTTATCCCGACAACAAGTTGGTGGTGGTTACGAAGAAGGAGAGCAGCGAGGTCATCCATGGCGGAAGAGAGAGAAAGCTTGAGATTCTCGGATTTTTTGAAAAATGCCCAAAACAAGTTATACATATCCTCCATTGGCTGGATGATATCCTCTATTGTCTATATGATATCATGGTTGTATGATATCCTCTATTAACTATATATATATGATATCGTTTATGATTGTGTCTATGATATCCTTTAATGGGTGGATGATATCCTCTATTAGATATATGATATCATGGTTGTATGATATCCTCTATTAGCTATATGATATCGTTTATGATTATGTCTATGATACCCTTTATTGGTTGGATGATATCCTCTATTGGCTATATGATATCATATAACCAATAGAGGTTATCATCCAGCCAATAGAGGATAACATCTAACTAGTAGAAATAGCATCTAGTCAATAAAGGATACCATATAGTCAATAAAGGAAATCATCCGGCCAATAGAGAATAGCATCCAGCTAGTAGAAATGTCATCCAGCCAATAAAAGGATATTATATAGACAATAAAGGATATCATCCGGTTAGTAGAGGATATCATACACCCAGTAGAAATATCATCCAGCCAATAAAGGATATCATATAGCCAATAAAGGATATCATCCAGTGAGTAGAGGATGTCATCCAGCCAATAGAGGATATCATCCCGCCAATTGAGAATATCAAAAATTTGCATTTTGTCAGTTGGGACTGACGAAGTTAATCTTCGTCAGTCCGGACTGATACAATACCTATACAATACCTTCTCTTAGACCTTAGTAGAATACTAGAATATTAAAGGAGGATATTAGAACTGTTGCTTTGATGAGTGCATTTTTCTTATTGAAGCTACATGCATTTCTTTGTAATTGTCTTTTTATAACAGTCATTCTATATAAAATACTCCATCAATTCCTTTTTTTTTTTCCTTTACCCCTTAAATCATATGATTTCAAATAATGCACATCTAACTAGGAATACATTCAATAAGATATGAGTAAAATAATTCAAAATAAATAATTTTAAAATATATTTTAAGCCTAATCTAACAAGATCTTAGCCACATAGTTTGATGTTGATTGATGTCTTTAACTGTAAATTAATTTATAAAAAATTAGAAAAATGACCATAAATATAATTATATAAAGTCAATGCGTAGTGAATGAAAAAGAAATCAAGAGGTTAGTAAATATACTTTAAAGTGTTTCTAAGAAAATATACATTTCCTACTCAACTCCTATCAATCACTAAAAATCTAAAATAGACCGTTGTACTTTGTCATTAGAAAGAAAAGATATTTGAAGAAGCTAGATTTATTTTGGCTTTGATAGATATCATATGGAATCATGCATTATTTTTCCTTGGTTAGGTAATCTTGGGGAAAATACAAGTTAATTTGATAGATAAACGAATTTTTGTTAATCTGAGGCATTTTTGTAAATATATTGAAAAAGCAAGGTTATTTATTCAGTACTTTTGGTGAGCTGTCTAATTATTGTTTGTTTTTTGCTTTTACTGTTTGGTGAGAAAATTACACATGTACCCCTCAACTAATACATGAAAAGACGCATATACCCCTCCACTGCTACTTGAAAAGGTTTATCTGGGGAATTGACTGACTATCCCTCGTAATCTTGATCATTAAAATTTAAAAATAACATATGATCGTCGTATTTTTTAATGAATTAATTTGTATTTGTGGTTGTTGAATTTGGATATAGTCTATAGTCTAAACAACGTACCTACATGTTTTTTTTTTTGACAAAGAGAACTAAAAACAAATAAAAAAGACCAAGAAAAAGCAGTGTGACGACGAGCTTGACCCGCAAGCCAATGAGCCGGCAAAACCCAAGAACGCGGAACCTTCTGAATCCTACATGCTGATAGAGAACTGATCTCATTCCAAACAGCATCAAGGAGCCAAACACAAGCAAGAACATCCCTCGAAACGCCAATGAGAAGGGAAACAACTTGAAAAAAGTCTGTATAAACCTGCAGCCAAACAAAACCCTTACGTCTAGCCGCCCTAAATCCCCATAAACAAGCTTGAAGTTCAGACTGCAATGCTGAACCCGCCCTAGTTGCCTTTAACCCACCTCCCAACACCTGATCCGAATGAAGATCTCAAAAGACCCAACCAGCCCCTGCAGAATAATCGTTACAGTTCCAAGCACTATCAATTAGAATGCAACAATCCAGCTCCTGAAACTCCAACCCTCTAATCCATCCAGACCTATGTAACGAAGAAGCCAAATTGGAAACAACAGGTGAAGCTGTAAACTTGGAAAGAGCCAAAGCCTCCTCCCCCCGAGAGACCCAATCTGCAGCCATATGTAAAATAACAGAAGGGGAAGAAACAGCCTGACGAAAGACCTTGTTATTACGGGATACCCAAACTGCCCACATGAAGGAGATAAAGTAAGATAAAGCTGGCCAAGTCTTAACTTTTTTGAAATTCACAACCGCATTAGTAAACCATGATTTAAACGGCGTATGCTGCATCGAATTGCGAGAGAGGAAAAGGGGACCGTTAACCAAAAGATCAGAGATGAACACACAATCCCTAAACAGATGAGAAGCAGACTCACAACTGCAATGACAAAAAACACAGACAGGGGAAACTGAAATCCCCCGTTGATAAAGATGGTCTTTGAGAGGCAAAGCATCATGCAACAACTTCCAAACGAAAGTTTTTAACTTGGGAAGCAAACAGATACCCCAAAACTGCTTCCACCAACCATCGGAAGCTGGAACACTAGCCACTGAAACAATTGACTGACGAATCAGCGAGGCGTACGCAGTTTTTGTAGAAAATGTCCCATCTTTTGTAAACTTCCAATAGACAAAATCATCCATAACAGAAGGAGGCCGCTCCAAAGAGAGAATCCGCTGCGCGGAAGAGGAATCAAACAGCCGATAGATCAGGGAAGAATCCCACGTATTAGAACACAGATTAATGATAGAAGAGACATGAGTCGGCAAAGACGACTCAACAGGCGAAGCCTTAAAAGTAATTGGGTCACCTGGATCCCAATTATCCTCCAAAATACGAATCTTAGTACCAGAACCAACTTTCCAGACTAACCCTGGTGACAAAGCAGCTATCCCTTCCGAAAGCCCCCGACATCCCCACGATGGCCTGGCAGCGCCCCCCGGTCGAAGCGAACCAAGGGAGGGATACTTGGACCGAAGAACTCTCGACACCAAAAGCTGAGGATGCTGATGGATACGCCAACATTGCTTGGCTAATAAAGCCGAGTTTAAAAAGGACACGCTTCGAAGACCCAACCCTCCCATACCCTTCGGAAGATGAAGAAGAGCTGCAGACCGGAAGGCTATACCTTTAGACGAAGAACTAGATTGCCACCAGAACCGAGCTAACATACTATCAATCCGGTTAACGTACCTACATGTTAATTAGTTACTTCGTACTGGTATGTTTCTTATTTCATACAATTATACTCTGTATACAAGTATAGAACAAGTGGATCTTTAATTAATATTGTTCTAATTACTTAATTGAGTTTATTTTGTGTGCCAATTTCTAATAGGTAATAATTTTTGGTGGAAAAAATTGTACTTTGTATTAGGTATTGATTGTAATAAATTAAACATTTTAACCAAATAATTTGATGACTCTAGCTTTAAACATTTATCAAACACGAGATAATAAAACTCGAAACAAATAAGTCAAAAAGTATAGGATTTCAAGATAATATATGAAAAAAATTCACAATTTTTATACGTGGATGACTGGATACACCGTATGACAGGGGTTACTCATTTGATCAGAGGTTACTTGTAGGTGTTACTTATTATTTGGTTACTTATTCAAGGGTTACTCGTTTGGTTAGAAATTACTGATTCAGGGGTTACTCGTTTGGTAAGGGCTAAATTATAGGAGTCACTTTTTTTTTTTTTTTTGAAAACTCGTAATGGGTGCCTTATATTGATAATTTATCCATCAAAACGAAAGGAGAAACTTCACAAGGACAAAGGTTCTCCCAAACTTGTTCAACACCATAAGGCAACACACGAGCTAAGTTATGGGCAACAGAATTCCCATCTCGCTTAACATGGTACCACAAAACAGAATTACAAGAAGACAATATTTCATCTAGAATAGTATCAAGATCAGTGAGGTAAACTGAGGCCTTCGATAATCTGGAGATAAGAACTTGGTCGTCTGCTTCTAAGGTAATATCCTTCAAGCCAAAGCGTTTGGCTAATCTGACTGCCATAGTAGCAGCTTTGCTCTCTGCCACAACAGGGGGCCAGTAGGCTCTTGTGCGCCTAGAAGCAGCGGAAAGTACCTCCCCTTGCCAATCCCACGCAACAACACCAAGCCCCACCCACCCCTCAACGTTCAGTGAGGCATTGCAATTGAGTTTAATTGTTCCTTCAGGTGGGGGAACCCATTTCTTTGAGCTTCTACAAGTCGCTGTCTTACCACCACCATAAATCTGTCTTGCATAGAGGCTACAATCAGAGGCAAGTCTGAGAACTCTCTGAATAATCACAGAGGGTAAGTGTCTTTGCCATTGAATATCATGTCATTCCTTCTATTCCAAATGTTCCATAGAAGAATGGCACCTCTGCAAAGCTTCTTCTTCTCCAACTTGCACAAAGATTCAAATAGTTCTAAGAAGGTCATACCAGTTGGCCAAAGGGACATCTCAGTGCAGTCACAGTCTACCCACAAGTCACGGACAATAGGGCAGTCAAATAGAGCTTGTTGCAGCGATTTTGGGCATCCTACGCACCATGGGCAGTCCGAGACCTCTGCCATATGTCTGAATTTGAGGTATTCTCTCACAGGTAACGTACCTGTACAAATGCGCCACAAGAAATGACGAACTTTAGGTGTGACCTTGATATTCTAGATATCGACCCATGTTTTATTGAAGAGATCAAGGTTGCATGATTTTATAAGCATATAAGCCGTCTTGACGGAGTAGCAACCATCCATTGAGAAATCCCACGTAAGAGAGTCAGACCCGGGTTTAAAGCTCAAGGTAATAGCTAGTATGCTCCGAGTATCAACTTCATTAGAGATGATTTCAATTCGCTGCAGATTCCATTCTCGGGCCTCAAAATCGATCAAGTCACTGACCGTTGATACCTCTTCAATACTAGGGGTGGTGATGAATCTGCTTTCCCCAATGTCAACCCAAGGGTCATTCCAGATATTGACTGTTGACCCATTTCCAATTCTCCAAATAAGTCCTTCTTTGAAAAGAGCTTTTGAAGACCAAATGATACGCCAAGAAAAGCTACCTCCTACTCCCAAATTAGCCTCGAGAAAACTCTATCCTGCATAATAATTGGCACTTAGCACCCTATTTAACAGAGAATTTGTGGAGCTCATTAAATGCCAAGCTTGGCGGCCAAGTAGTGCATCATTGAAGACCTTCAAATCACGGAAACCTATGCCCCCTAGACATTTGGGGGTGCAAAGGTCCTTCCAGCTTTTCCAATGAACCCTTTTCCGATCCTTCTCTTGCCCCTACCAACAACGAGCAATCATGGAATGAATATCATCAATTATCCCTGCCGGGATTTTATACACCCCCATGATGTATGTCAGGATTGCTTGAATGATAGATTTGATGAGAATTTCCTTTCTTGCTCTTGATAGCAATTTCTCCTTCCACCCCGTTAGCTTCTTCCATATTTTATCTTTAAGTGCTGAAAAAACCATCTTTTTTTATTTTCCAATAATGGTCGGGATCCCAAGATACTTCTCATGTTTTTCAATTCGCCGCATCATAAAAAATCTCTAATAATTCCTCTTGCTTCGCGATGTCAACTCTTTGCTGAAAGAGACCTCCGATTTGTCATAGTTAATTTTCTGTCCGGAAGCATGTTCATATATGTTGAGGATTTCAACAATTTTTAAACAGTCCCTTCGGTTGGCTTATGTAAAGAGAAGACTATCATCGGCAAAGAGGAGATATGATATTTTTGGCCCTCTACGACTAGCTCTGACCCCATGGATGTCACCATCAATTGCAGCTTTCCGCAGTAGTCCTGAGAAAGCATCTGCCACAAGGATAAAAGGGTACGGGGAAAGCGGGTCTCCTTGACGCAGACCCCTAGAGGGAGAAACCTATCCACATACATCACCATTGACAATAAAGGAATATTTTACCAAAGTTACACACTCCATTGTCGTCCCCATCCATCTACTATCAAATCCCATTTTTAGTAGCAATTATTCCGGAAAATTCCATTTAACCCTATCATAGGCCTTACTCATATCAAACTTCATCAAAATTGCCCCCTTTTACCATTGCATCTCTTTTTCATAGAATGAAATAGTTCCAAAGCGATGAGAGCATTGTCTGTAATTAATCTTCCCAAAAAAAAGGCACTTTGATTTTTCGAAACAATTCCAGGAATTGAAGAATCGATTTTGGCCTCATAACAATGGCTTTCGAAGCAATTTTGTACATCACATTACATAGAGCAATAGGCCTAAACTCAGGCATCAAAGTGGGAGATTTAAATTTCAAAATAAGAACAATGTTAGTATTATTTGCAGAGCCAAAAGACTCATTACCCAGCAAAATACTACTAACTCGCTTCGAAACATCGTCACCAACGATATGCCAAAATTTTTGAAAAAATACAGCATGCATACTGTAGACACCCAAACGTGTCTCCCCAAAACCAAATCCAGTGATGAATACCTTTCATGTCATTTGATTATTGAACAAGGCGAAAGTGTGAAAAGTCTAGTGATGAGGATGTATTTATTAAAATATCTCGTCTTTCTGTTTTTGAAAATATTTCTTTTCTTACCCTTTGAAAAATGTGCATTCCAATTTAGTTTGGTCCATGATATGGGTCCAATAATAGTGTATTTGGATAGGGCTTGAAAATACCTTTCCCACGATATATTATAAGCCCAATTCCGATGAATAATAAGGAAGTTATGGCCAAAATACTAAACTGGGCCCGGTTTGGTTTTTATATGCGCCCCAATGATCTAGAGGAGGGCCTATTATTAATTCTCATTCCTAAAGCTATTAGGATTGATTATAGTCTTTTAGAATACTCTAGAAGGTTCTTTTAAATCCTAATGGAGTTAGGATTGATAATTATGTTTCAAAGAGTTTGAAATTGAATAAAACTACTTCTTTTTAGAATCCTTGTTTTGTACGAAGTGGAATACATTCAGATTTTATTTTCGTGCTTCATAATCTTTATCCAAATTTTATATGGTTGGATAGATCTTGAAATTATCTTTCCAATGATATATTATAATATTAAATCCGAGCTATAACGAAAAAGATATGAATGAGATATGAAACTCTATCCAAAACTGACACCGTTCCACTATTTCAGCCATATAGTTTTATATACAAAATATCTCATTCCAATTGGGTTTAAAAGTAGACTTCAAGTGCTTTCCAAAGACATATTATATGCCTTATTTGAAATTCCGGATAAAAAGATATGATAAAAATAAAAAACGCGTGAAACTAATTATTAGCGCCTGATGACAAGCATTAGCGCCTAGGCGCTAACCTTTAGCGCCTGGCGCTAATGACTCGCGTCTGACGCTGTAGGGAATATTTCAAGATTTTATCCCACTATCTTGAACCCCACTGTGATCATACACTAAAGTACGGTGTGGTCCAAAAGGGAAGAAGATAGAGCAAAAGAGTCGCCAACAAGTTTTAGGAACTTGTAAACCGTTCATAGGATGAAGGTTAAACCCCTTTAGCCTATTTCCAACGCGTTTTCGAAAATCCGATAAATTTTCCGTACTGGAGGATAAAATCATATAATTTCCTCGAAAATGCTATTTTATTTTGATTAAAACTCTGAAAAGTCAAAAAGTCAATTTATTAATGCTAATTGAATTAGGAATGAAAAGAACCTTCTAGAAGATTCTAGAAGACTAAAACCAATCCTAATTGCATTAGGAATGATAAATCATATTAGGCCCTCTCCAAGATCATTGGGCCGTACATAAAGCTCAAAACGGGCCCAGTTTAGTATTTTGGCCATAACTTCCTTGATATTCATCGGAATTGGGCTTATAATATATCGTTGGAAAGGTCTTTGCAAGCCCCATCCAACTACACTACTATTGGACCCATATCATGGACCAACCAAACTGGATTGGCTGTTTTCTTAAAATAAGTTTTCAAAAACAGAGAGAAGAGAAAAGAAATTAAAACTATCCGCAACACTAGACTTTCCACACTTTCACTTCATTCGATTATGATTCGACGTGAAAGGTAGTCATCACTGGGTTTGGTTTTGGGGAGACACAAATGGGTGTCTAAAGAAGCCCCCACTTTGACTGAGTTTGGAGAAACGCAAGTTTCGAAAACAAAAGTCAAAGTAGCGATAGGGACGGAGAATGATTCAGAACGTTCTGCGATCCTAAACCACTCTTACAACGCCAATACCTGCAAAACTATCGTTAGTTAAACAGATAAAAGAGTTAAGAAACGCGTAGCTTGCACCGTCGAGCACACGTCTCTGAGAGTAACCGATTATTTTGATGACCTCCTGCAAGCTAGAGAATGCCATCCCGCTTGAAAACTGCTACGCCCGTAACTGTTTCCAAATTAGAAGACTGCTTCGCCTAAAACGATCCTCTTCCGCTTTGATAATATTCCACATCCAAGGGAATACTATCGAAGATTATTTCTCTTGAAACAGTCCTCATCCGCATTGATAATATTCCACGTCCAAGGGAATACTATCGAAGATTGCTTCTCTTGAAATAATCCTCATCCGCATTGATAATATTCCACGTCCAAGGGAATACTATCGAAGATTTCTTATCTTGAAACAATCCTCAGTTGTTTGTGACAACCCTCCACAATCTAGGGAACGCCATCTTGCTGTTTGTTTTGACGATCTTCCGCAATCTAGGGAACGCCGTCGATCAATGTTGCTACATCTTGAGTCTTTTCTTGAATCATAGTGACAACCTTTCCAATCATAGCAAAAGTCATTGAAGACCGCCTCATCATGAACCGCTCTTCTCATATCTTGGTGACAACCTCCACAATCTTAGCGAACACCGTCGAAGACCGCCCATCTCGTGCTATCTTCTCAAACCTTGGGTGACAACCTCCACAATCTTAGCGAATGCCGTCGAACACCGCCCATCTCGTGCTATCTTCTCAAATCTTGGGTGACAACTTCCACAATCTTAGCGAATGCCGTCGAAGACCGCCCATCTCGTGCTATCTTCTCAAATCTTTAGTGACAATTTCCACAATCTTAGCAAACGCTGTCGAAGACTGCCCATCTTGTGCTATCTTCTCAAATCTTTAGTGACAACTTCCACAATCTTAGCGAACGCTGTTGAAAATAACTTTACTTGAAGTCATCCTCAGTTGTTGCGATAATATTCCGAAGAAAATTACCGAAGACCAACACTTGTCGATCTTTAAAGCTCGCTCAAACTTTGCTTCCGCCATGCCTTTACGTCGGCGCTTTCGTTGCTTTGAACCTATACGTCGGTGCCTTTTCTGCTTTTGAGCCTATGCTTAGGCACTTTAAGCTAAGTGAGACGATCTTTCATCAGGTCGATCACTTATTTGCTGTTGTAATCAAACCGACTACTTAATCATGTCAAATTTCTCATTGGGGCTAACTGGCGTACCAAGGAACCCGAAATTGTTGTATGAGGTCGAAATCATCTTTCTGAGAGGCTTCGAGCTCTGTCGCTGCTAAAATATCTCTGGCGCCAAGAATTGACTCTGTCACCGAATGCTGTGATAGGGTCTTCCCTGTTCTGCTGCACCTGTATTTATTTTTTACTATAGAACTTTGTCAATCCCTTTAATTATCTTAGGGTTGAACTAAGGTTTAGCGTCTCTTGACTCAATAACTTGACACGACTCAAGGTATAAACTTGAATCGATGTGATTGACCGACTCGAGGTTGACTCGACTCGAAGTAAAATGACATGTGTAACTCGTGACCCGTGTGTGCATAGTGCTGACTCAATGTGACTCATTTTTGTGGAGGGTACCGACTTTCTCCCGAAAAAGAAAGACGCGAAAAAATCAAAAGTTTTTGAAGGTGCATGTTGAACGAGTTTAGTCAAATGTTGTTTGATACTATCTCTCAAGGTGCAAGGATTAATCCATCCTAGGCTATCTCAACTGTTGACTCAATGATGAAAGCATTTAGGTAACTTAGGCACGGAGGCTAAGCACTTCATACTTCGTGATGCAATGATGATTATGAGTGATGAGTGAATTTTGATGTGACAAGGCATGCTTCAACAGTGTGTTAAGATTCCATGACAAAGGGTTCCTAAGGGAAGTATACTTGGTCATGTATCTGTGATGTGTGTGAAAGTGACACTAAAGCTAGGCCGCAAGAGCTAAGTGTGTGGAAAGATATTATTTGTAGAAGAGTCAAATGGTGGTGACTCTTAGGCTAGGTAAGCTAATGATATAGGGATCAAGCCCCCAAGTCTAGCTCTAAGTGAATAGGGATGAATATAGGAAATCCCTTGATATGATCATAGTGTAAGTGTGTGAATGTGAATATGAATGCATGTTTATTACGGCCGCACCTCGATGTGAGGTTGCCTACGTATCCGTTAGGAATCAGGTCGAACGTAGCTCTAGCCGAACCTCGCACAAGTGTGTATACCTCAAAAAGGTCTTTTTAAGGGTTGTAACGTGGTTAGGCTAAAGGATATAGAAGAAGAAAGGGATAAAGGCTCAAGACCCTAGATAAGATCCCAGGGTGTGCAACCTTGCTTTCGAATGTTTGCATTTCCATGCTTGAGGTTTTCTACTCTTTTTTTAGCTCTTTCTTTTGCTTTAGCATTTATTTTATTTTAATAAGTGTGGGCAATCCCGATCATGCGGTCTATCACTCACTTGGCATTCATGTTTCTCAGGCACGGTACCGAGCACTCGATAAGAGACGCAATCTGAGACGTGTTCATATCAAAGATATTTTCATATCAATGACATTGGAACACTTACCCTTTTGTACACTTTTATTTTCTTTGCTATTTTTGCTATTTTAATCTTTTGAATTCACTCAAACCTTTTTAGAATTGCATAAGTTGCACACCATCCCATCCCAAGGTTAGGTAGATGTAGGTTGAAAAAAGAAAGGTCTATCGTTAGACGAGGCTCAAAGTGGTTTATGAAGAAAGGATGTATAATTGAAGGGTGAAATGAGATATGCTGTGGCTACAAGGGGTGCCTCAAATCATTGGTATACCTTGTGCTTAATTCGACATGGATTTTTTTTTTAATGCAATGCAATGTGATGATCATATATAAGGAAATAAATGCTCATTTTATTAAAAAAATAAAATATATAATGATCCTACAAAATAAATCTAAAGGAAGAGAAAGGTGCCTATGCTAGACTTATTGGGGAAGGGAAAAAATGAAAAAGAAATAGAAAAGGAGGTCATGAAATCTTGTCGTTGAAGCTCGCCTCTTGTCTTGTGTTGTTTCCTTTATCATCGCTCGCTCTTCTTGTTAACTGGAGGCATGGAAAGCTTGTTGTTATCAATCAAATGTTGGATAGCCTCCTTTAGCTTCCAACAGCTCTCAGTAGTATGACCCCTACCTTGATGGTACTTGCAGTGTTCGTCTGGATTCCAACTAGGCAATCTCTTTTCAGGTTCGGGATCTTGAATAGGTTCAATGGGAGTAATGAGTCCTTTGGCATGGAGTCGATCAAAGGCAGTATCGTAGCTCAACCCAATGGGGGTGAAGTCTTTCCTTAGTTTCTTCTTAGATCCTTGGTTATCTATGGCTAAAAATTCACTGAGATCAAAGGTACTAACATTGTTACTAGAGTGGGCGTTTTCGGAAGAAGAAGGATTGTCGTTCTTCTTTCCTTTCCAGCCACCGTGGTTACTATTGTTAGTAGCTTTTTGCTTTGCGAGGTCATCTTCGATTTCAATTCCGATGTCATAAACGGCCTTGAAAGTATTCAAATTGTGTTGATATTTTAAATTCTTCGAATACTTCTCTTGGAGATTCTTGATAAACATCCTCACAGACTCCTTTTCGATGGGGACCTCAATCACCTTAGCGGAAGTTTCCCTCCACTTATTAAAAAAAGAAGTAAAACCTTCATTCTCTTTTTGTCTTAGCATCTCAAGTTGTCTATGGTCGGCTTCAACTTGAATATTGCATTTGTACCTATCAACGAAAGCGTTTACTATTGATTCCCAAGTAGAGGTTTTCTCTTTGTCAAGTGAGAAGTTCCATTGTTGGCAAACGGTTTCAAGAGATAGTGAGAACAGAGAGGGGAAAACCTTCTTATCGATACCCTTAATGCTCATTATAGTTTCAAAAGCTCTTAGATGGAAGTAAGGGTTATCTATTGCCTTGAATTTAGGGAAGTCAGTGGCGTTGAACTTATGCGGAAGAAGTTCCTTGTCCAGCGAGACCCCTTGTGAACTCATGCCCCGAAATTTATAGTCACTAGATAGCTTGCTCAAACTTTCTTCCATGAGGTTCATTTGTTGTTGCTTCACGGGATCATCGACCTTGAGGGTGAGAAGCTTCAGTGTTTCAGTCATGGTAACTAGTTGGTTCTTGAGCTCATTGACTTCTTCTTGAGTTGACATTATCCTTTTAGCCTTCCTCTTTTGACGAATCGGTTTATCGAAAAGTGAAACTTGAATAAAGAGGTTGTCCTTGATTAATCGCCCTTCTCTCCTCGACCAAGTACTGTGGAAAAGGAATTTGGGGATATTCATTATTAATTATTTGACTCAAACTTTATTCAACATGCAATGGATGGAGGAAGTGAAGAATATTGGAATATAATGTGAAAGAAAATTTAGATGGAGGGATATGAAGAATTAGGAATAGAATGTACCCCCCAACTCAAATGACAGAAAAGACCGACTCATGCATGAACCTAGGACATGGTCATGGTGACATATAAAAAGTGTGTGCTATGAATAGTGAGTGTATGTGACATGTTAAGACTCGTGTCATGACCATGTAGCTAGACTATATGACTAAACTCAAGCAAAGACTAAGTTAAGACTTCACGTATATGCATTAATCTGGACAGACTGTGGTATTTTAGTGACAACGTTTTATCTGTGACTCTGATTTGGATAAAACCAACGCCAAATTAAAGATAAAACTCAGGGCTAAAGATCCATAGGTTGTACAACTCGTATTTTTTCCTAGAACTCCGGCTATGACCAAAACAAGTTGACGTTTGTGCAGTATACGGGAATAAAAATCCGGGTTGACTTAAAGGAACTATGACTCGATTTTAGACATATTTATTAGCTCACATTAATTAATTAATTAAACAAAGTCCTATAGTCATTAATTAGTTTATTTATTCTTAACACAAGTCAAACAAACGGTTAGGAAAAATCACATAGAGTATGCACAACAAATAATGCACAATTAGTCAAGTAGGCACAATATGATGCAATGAGTTTGCAACCTAACCATGGCTCTAGTTCTCTAAAGTTCGGAATATGGTTTAGTCAATAGAGGGTTCATGGTTAATTGTTCGGATGCACCGCGCGGAAGCCTAACCGTGAAGGGTTGGCGCGAGTGGATGGGACACCGCGAGCTTTAGAAAAAACTCGCTTCCATGGTTTGGTGAATTCAACATCTCGGATGTACCCTTTGTTGCACGGAGCGTTCGATCGGGTAGATGGAGCATGAAATCCCAGAGGGTTATGTCCATATGTAGAACACATATAGGTTTCAGAAAAGTGAGAAAAAATTCAATCAGGAAGTAGGATCGAGCAAACAATACGAAAAACCGGTCGAAATTAGAACGCATATTTCTAGCTCGATATTGGGGGAAATTGGCGCCAGCAAACAGAGACTGGCGCCAGCTTTTAACTGTAGCGCCTGGCGCCAATACTGGCGTTTGGCGCTACGGTTAAAATGATGGCGCCAATGCTCTGGCCCCTGACGCTACTTCCCACATGCCTCAGCAGCTTTTTGTGTTCGATAAAATTTTCCAGTTTCGCGCGGTGTTATATCGGTCTTAGTTGTGAAAGATATTTCTCAAATTTCCTACGTGTAAAATCCTATGTTTTTAACTTATTACGGATGGTCTTTCCAATGAGATATTTTTTATGCATATGACAATAATGTTAATCAAAATTACGCACATGAAATACTTAGAACTTTTCGAGTCTCATCCACTCATTCTAAATCATTGCCGAAACAAATTCAGGAATTAAAATAGAAATCCTCCCCAGTGAAGTCGCCAAAAACTGTAGGGAATATTTCAAGCGTTAATCCCCTAGCTTGAACCCCACTTTGATCATAAACTAAAGTACGGAGGCGTCCAAAAGGGAAGAAGATAGAGCAAAAGAGTCGCCAACAAGTTTTTTAGGAACTTGTAAACCATTCACGAGGTGAAGGTTACACCCCTTAACGATCCAAGAGATCGTCAACTCCATAAGGTCTAGAACCAAATATGGGTTCGGGGATGAAGGTACAAATCCAACCTAAAAGAGATTGAACCTGCCCTAATATAGGCCTCTACTTTATTCTGATTATATTCATGTGCGCTTTCTGACTAACATGCAATCATTAGGATTAACCATAAACCTGTTTAACTATGTTGGTTGAATATAATGCACAAGTAAACTATTATTGGCGATCACTTGAATTATAATCATATTAACCGTAACAAGATTATTAAATATCTTATTAAGCGTGATTACAAGTACCAAATCCCTTTAAACATGCATAAAGGCGTGATCAAGCAATAAAAATCAATATCAAGCAACATAATAAATAATCAAAATATCATGAATAATAATTACAATAATCATAATAATAATAATAATCATAAATAAAATAATCATTATCAAAATAATAATAATAATAATAATATTCATAATCATCATAAATTATAACAATTATAATCATAATCATATTCATGTTAATATTAAAGCATAATAAAAATAGCAAGATCCTAGGCATGATACTAACAAGATTAATAACAAATCCTAGCATGTCACTAAGCAATAAAAATCAAATCTTAAACCCTGACATGATACTAACAATCATAAATAATATTAGGAAGAGCATAGGAAGCGTCGCATAAATCATATTTAATATTAAAATTACCCTAGACATGATACTAGGAATATCATAAGAACAATATAAACATGATTTCTACATCATAATATCAATAAAAATCAATTAAAGTACTTACTTGGATGCCTCGTACCTCTTTCTAATAACAAAATACACACGTTAGTAACTTCAAGGAAAATAATAAATCAAACAATTAAATTAAATAATTGAAAGAGAGATTTGGGACCAAACCCTCAGAAATTAAACCGTTCACGTCTAGGGCGAAGGCAACTTCGAATATGGCTAGGTGTTTCTAGATCTTGCGAATGTGGAATTTTGTATGTAAAAACAAAGTTTAGAATTAAGAGAAAGAAAGAGAGATGAATGAATTAGAAAACTGATTGTAGATGAAAATTCGTGAGAATTGGTGAATGATGAGAATTGATGATTGTAAATGGAGTTTTTAATACGATATTTATAGAGAAAATCAGCCAAAAAGATAAATTAAACAAAAAAGAGTCAGACACACAAAAAACAGAGTTGGCGCCAACCCTGGCTAGCTGGCGCCAGACACCAACACTAGCGCCAGGCGCCAAGGCCTGAGGTCAGGCGCCAAGCCTATTTCCAACGCGTTTTCGAAAATTCGATAAGTTTTCCGTACTGGAGGATAAAATCATATAATTTCCTCAAAAATGCTATTTGATTTTGATTAAAACTCTGAAAAGTCAAAAAGTCAATTTATTAATGCTAATTGAATTAGGAATGAAAAGAACCTTCTAGAAGATTCTAGAAGACTAAAACCATTCCTAATTACATTAGGAATGATAAATCATATTAGGCCCTCCTCTAGATCATTGGGCCGTACATAAAGCTCAAACCGGGCTCAGTTTGGTAAATTGACCATAACTTCCTCAATATTCATCGGAATTGGGCTTATAATATATCGTTGGAAAGGTCTTTGCAAGCCCCATCCAACTACACTACTATTGGACCCATAACATGGACCAACCAAACTGGATTGGTTGTTTTCTTAAAATACGTTTTCAAAAACAGAGAGAAGAGAAAAGAAATTAAAACTATCCGCAACACTAGACTTTCCACACTTTCACTTCATTCGATTATGATTCGACGTGAAAGGTAGTCATCACTGGGTTTGTTTTTGGGGAGACACAAATGGGTGTCTACAACTCGTCTCTGAACAAAGAGCTTCTTTTTGATATGTTCACGCGCCTCTGAATAAAGAGTTTCTTTTTTGATATGATCTTCTAAATGATGTGTCCACGCGTCTCTGAATAAAGAGCTTGATAATAGGATGCCCACGTGTCTCTGAGCGAAAGAGCTTGAAAATATGAGATCTTTGATGATATGTCCACGCGTCTCTGAACAAAAGAGCTTTTGAATGATATGCCCACGCGTCTCTGGAGCATAAGAGCTTGATGGAGATGTTCATGCATCTCTGAACAAAATAGCTTTGATGATATGTCCACGCGTCTTTGAAAAAAGGAGCTTGAAAAGGATTGTCCACGCGTCTCTGAACAAAAGAGCTTTGATGATATGCCCACGCGTCTCTGGAGCAAAGAGCTTTGATGAAATGTCCACGCGTCTCTGAACAAAAGAGCTTCGATACTTGAACGTTTGTTGAGATAATATTCTGAAGAAAAATTTCCGAAGACCAACGTTTGTCGATCTCTAAAGCTCGCCTGAACTTTGCTTCCGCTAAAACCAGTATGTCGGTGTTTCTGTGATTAGGCGCTTTAAGCTAAGTGAGACGATCTTTCATCAGGTCGATCACTTATTGTGATTGTAATCAAACTGACTACTTAATCATGTCGAATTTCTTATAGGGGCTAACTGGCATACCAAGGAACCCAAAATTGTTGTATGAGGTCGAAATCACCTTTCTGAGAGGCGTCGAGATCTGTCGCTGCTGAAATATCTCTGGCGTCAGGAATTGGAGTAGGGTCCTCCCTATTCTGCTGCACCTGTATTTATTTTGACTATAGAACTTTGCCAATCTCTTTAATTATCTTAGGGTTGACCTAAGGTTTAATGTTGCTTGACTCAATAACTTGACACGACTCAAGGTATAAACTTGACTCGATGTGATCGACTGACTCGAGGTTGACTCGACTCGATGTGACTTGTGTGTGCATAGTGTTGACTCATGAAACTCGATATGTATATTACTCGAAATGCAGAAAAATAAAAATTTCCGTCATTTTTGTGGAGGGTACCGACTTTCTCCCGAAAAAGAAAGACGCGAAAAAAGAATCGAAGTGTTTGAAGGTGCATGTTGAATGAGCTTATTCAAATGTTGTTTGATACTATCTCTCAAGGTGCAAGGATTAATCCATCCTAGGCTATCTCAATGGTTGACTCAATGATGAAAGTATTTGGGTAACTTAGGCACGGAGGCTAAGCACTTCATACTTTGTGATGCAATGACAATTGATGAGTGATGTTGATATGACAAGGCATGCTTCAACGTTGTGTTAAGATTTCATGACAAAAGGGTTCCTAAGGGAAGTATATTTGGTCATGTATCTGTGATGTGTGTGATAGTGACACTAAAGCTAGGCCACAAGAGCTAAGTGTGTGGAAAGATATTACTTGTTAAAAGAGTTAAATGGTGGTGACTCTTAGGCTAGGTAAGCTAATGATGTAGGGATCAAGCCCCCAAGTCTAGCTCTACATGGATAGGGATGAGCATAGGAGATCTCTTGATATGATCATGGTGTAAGTGTGTGAATGTGAATATGAATGCATGTTTATTACGGCCGCACCTCGATGTGAGGTTGCCTACGTATCCGTTAGGAATCAGGCCGAACGTAGCTCTAGCCGAACCTCGCACAAGTGTGTATACCTCAAAAAGGTCTTTTAAGGGATGTAACGTGGTTAGGCTAAGGTTATAGAAGAAGGGGATAAAGGCTCAAGACCCTAGATAAGCCCCCAAGGTGTGCAACTTTGCTTTTGAATATTTGTATTTTGTGCTTGAGTTCCTACTCTTTTTTAGCTCTTTTTGCTTTAGCAGTTATTTCATTTTTATAAGTGTGGGCAATCCCGATCATGCGGTCTATCACTCACTTGGAATTCATGTTTCTCAGGCACGGTACCGAACACTCGATAAGAGACGCAATTTGAGACGTGTTCTTATCGAAGATATATTCATATCAAAGACATTGGAACACTTGCCCTTTTGTACACTTTTATTATTACTTTATTTTTGCTTATATTTTCTTGCTATTGCTTTCTTTTGAAATCACTCAAGCTTTTTAGAATTGCATATGTTGCACACCATTCCATCCCAAGGTTAGGTAGATGTAGGTTGAAAAAAGAAAGGTCTATCGTTAGACGAGGCTCAAAGTGGTTTATGAAGAAAGGATTGTAAATTTGAAGGGTGAAAGGTAATATGATGTAGCTACAAGGGGTGACTTAAATCATTGGTATACCTTGTGCTCAATTCGACACGTTTTTTTCTTAATGCAATATAATAAAATGATCATATATAAGGAAATAAATGCTCATTTTTATTAAAAGAAAAGGGAAAAGAAAGAATCTACAAAATTAATCTAAGGGAAAGGAAAAGGTGTCTATGCTAGACTTATTGGGGAAAGGACAGAATGAAAAAGAAATAGAAAAAAGAGGTCACGAAATCTTGTCGTTGAAGCTCGCCTCTTGTCTTGTGTCATTCGCTTCATCATCACCCAGTCTTCTCGCTAGCTAGAGGCAATGGGATCTTGTTTGATTCTATGAGATCTTGAATGAGATTTTGAAACCTGTAGCATTCATCAGTGGTATGACCGCGTCCTCGATGGTACTTGCGATAGGAGTTTGGATTCTATCTCGAAGATCGATTTTCTTGTGTTGGATCTTCGGTAGGGCCAACAGGTTTGATTAATCCTTGATCGTAGAGACGATCGAAATCAGCATCGTAGGTCATTCCAATGGGTGTGAACTCTCACCTGGGTTTCCTTTTAGATCCTTGATTGTCCATGGCTAAGACACCATTATGGTCAAAGGTATAACATTATTACTAGATTGGGCGTTTTCGGAAGAAGAAGGATTGTCGCTCTTCTTTCCTTTCCAGCCACCGTGGTTACTATTGTTAGTAGCTTTTTGCTTTGCGAGGTCGTCTTCGATTTCAATTCCGATGTCATAAACGGCCTTGAAAGTATTCAAGTTGTGTTGATATTTTAAGTGCTTTGAATACTTTTCTTGGAGATTCTTGATAAACATCCTCACATACTCCTGTTGTACTCTATGTTTTGATGATGACCCAAACAAAATTAACTAATGTTTTTATTAAGTTCCTGTGCGTAGATGAATGAAGTTCCCGAGAAGGAACATAAAAGGATCTGTGTTACAAACTTGGCAAAAACAAGCGAAAGAAAATCAAGTAAATATTTATCATGTTCCTTTTGGGAACAAAGTTTATCTAGTTCCCTTTGGGAACAAGTGTGTGTCATGTTCCTTAAGGGAACAAGCTTTGTTCATTATTCATGATCCTGAGTGGGAACTTGGAACGAAGCAAATTGAAGCTACAGAGTTAGAGCTTCAAACAAGAGAAGACATGAAGACTAAATTTATTTTAGGATTTATGTAAGTGTTGGGAACTTATAGTGATTTGGAACTCGGAAGGAACATACTTGGTTTTTAAGAAAAAATATGAACGTATATTTTAAACTCTTTAAAAATATATTAAAATTATTTTTTCTAGAAAAGCTAAAGATTTTGATGTGATAAAATCTATTTTGGTAAAAAGATTATTTATTTTTGTAAAATAAATTTTAGATATTATCTTTATTAAAATTTCTTTTTCTCCAAGTTAATTTCACACGTTTTAATCTTTTCTGACTTAGTCTTAGGAATACCGTTAAAGATATTTCTATCACTTGGTCATCACGTTTCCATGTTTTCCTCAAAAATCAGTTATGGATTCATGTCCTATGATCATGGGAACATGACTGTTGTGGGGAGAGTGGGAAGTCGTTTAGAGTTTATGAGTACTCTATAAATAGAGAGTTGTAAACTTTGAACGACTCACCAGACTTAACTTGAAAAACATTCTTGAAATATCTTTGAGCTTTCTTTTAGAGTCTGAGTTCCTATTGCATAAGTTTTTCCTACACACTAAATTACAAAGTTGTATTTTGGGTTTTTGGGAAAAGGGTTGAGTGAACTCTTGTTGTAGTTAGGCTTTGAGTTGAGCCTAAGAGTGTAAGAGAGAGCTTCAGAGTCGAAGCTTGTGAGTACAGTTGTTTGAGGGAACAACTGTGGGAACTTGAGTTTATTGAGAAACTCAAGTAGAGGTCCTTATAGGTTGTAACAGAGTCTTTGCCCTATAGTGAAAGAGTTTAGTAAAATCCGTAGTGGTCGTGGTTTTTCTTCTTGATTGGGCCCAAGAAGTTTCCACGTAAAAATCCTCTCTTGCATTTTCGTGTTCCTTATAGCTTTCATTTAAAATTCCGCTTTAATTCTGCTAAAAGTTCTTGTCTACAATTCACCCCCCCTCTTGTAGAAGTTCATCTGGTTAACAACTCCTTTTCGGTGGGGACCTCAATCATCTTAGCGGAAGTTTCCCTCCACTTATTAAAGAAAGAAGTAAAGCCTTCATTCTCTTTTTGTCTTAGCATCTCAAGTTGTCTATGATCGGTTTCAACTTGAATATTGCACTTGTATCTATCAACGAAAGCGTTTACTATCGATTCCCAGGTAGAGGTTTTCTCTTTGTCAAGGGAGAAGTACCATTGTTGGCAAACGGTCTCAAGAGATAGCAAGAACAGAGAGGGAAAAACCTTCTTATCGATACCCTTAATGTTCATTATGGTTTCGAAAGCTCTTAGATGAAAGTAAGGGTTATCTGTTGCCTTGAATTTTGGGATTTCAGTGGCGTTGAACTTATGTGAAAAAATTCCATGTCCAGCGAGACCCCTTGTGAACTCATGTCCAGTGAGACCCCTTGTAAAATTCGTAGTGGTCGTGGTTTTTCTTCTTGATTGGGCCCAAGAAGTTTCCACGTAAAAATCCTCTCTTGCATTTTTGTGTTCCTTATAGCTTTCATTTAAAATTCCGCTTTAATTCTGCTATAAGTTCTTGTCTACAATTCACCCCCCTCTTGTAGAAGTTCATCTGGTTAACAAGTGGTATCAGAGCAGGTTACTCAAATTATATAGGCTACCCTGTAGAGTTAAGTTCCTGAGAAAGATGAATTTGCACGAGAAACTCGAAGAAGGTTATTCTACGCAAAGACCTCCCATGTTCAACGGGAAATTCTATTCCTATTGGAAGAACAGAATGGAGATCTTTATTAAGGCGGAGAATTACCAGGTATGGCGTGTAATTGAAGTTGGAGACTTTAAAGTTACTTCAACCAACGAACAAAACGAGGTAGTTCCTAAACCTATCTCTGAATTTGATAAAGATGATTTTGAAAAGATGGAAATTAATGCTTTGGCTGTGAAACTACTTCATTGTGGTCTTGGACCTCACAAACATAATCGTGTCATGGCATGTAAAAATGCTAAACATATGTGGGATCTTCTCCAAGTAACCCATGAAGGAACGAATGAAGTTAAGCGTTCTAAAATTGATCTATTAATGTCGAAGTATGAAAGATTTGAAATGAATCATAAGGAAACTATTCTAGAGATGTTTACTCGCTTTACTAACATAACAAATGAATTAGTTTCTCTTGGTAGAATTATTCCCACAGATGAACAAGTGAGAAAGATTTTAAGAAGTCTCCCTCAAGACGAACGATGGAGAGCTAAGGTAACCGCACTGCAAGAAACAAAAGATTTCACAAAGTTCAATATTGAGCAGTTGGCAGGTTCTCTTATGACACACGAATTACACTTGGGAACTAACAATGATGAGAGTTTTAAGAGTCGTGGTCTTGCTCTTAAAATTGGGGAAATTGATGATTCTGACACTGATGAAGAAGAGGCTGCCATGATCGTTTGAAAATTCAAGAAGTTTTACAGAAACTTCAAAGCAGGCGAGCAAAGAGGAAAGAACAACATCAAGAAAAATCAAAGTTCCAAAGGAGATGCTGCTTGTCACAAATGTGGTAGCTTGGATCACTTCATCAATAAATGTCCTCTATGGGAAACAGAAAAAGGGAAAGGAAAAGGGAAGGAACAAACCAAGGAACGACCCAACAAATCTTCCTTCTCTAAAGTAGACTACCGCAAAGCCATGATTGCTGCATGGGGTGATAATTCTGACTCAGATCAAGGTGATGAACAACCTGAAGAAGAGACAGCCAACTTATGTTTGATGGCCAAACATAATGCTTCAGACTCTAGAAGTTTGAACAATGAGGTAAGCATCGATCCAAATTACATGAAATCTTTATCCAAAGAAAAACTTATCAATCTACTCTTAGAGACCCTTGATGATTTTAAAGATATATGTTCTAAAAAGGCTCAAACTGAAAAAGCTCTTAATATATGCAAAGATCATATGACTTATCTGAATAGCACTAGGTCTGATGTTCAAAGCAGGTTCTTTGAGCTCTTAGACAGAAATGTCTTGCTTACAGAAACTCTAGAAAGAGTTAAGAATGAAAATATTATGATGAACGTTGAATTGACTCAATATAAACTGTTGAATGCTAATATCAGTTCTTGCAACTCGAATGAAGTTCCTTTAAGTACATTCAATACTGATTTTGAAAAATTGAAAACTGATTTGAAATTAGTAAAGGAGCAAAAAGAAAAACTTGAAAAGGAACTAGAGTTTGCAAGAAAGGATAAGAGGATTGAACACTTGGGAGTTCCCAAATGGATTCTTGATGCCCAAACTAAACGAACAGAAGGTCTTGGTTTCACTCACAAAAAGAAAAGTAGCAAAAAGAAGAAGTATGTGGAACTTCCAAGTAGCAAGGTATGCACCTTCTGTGGTCATACTGGTCATCTAAAAGAAACTTGTGATAAAAAGGATAAACATACTATTAAGAATGTAAAGCAAGTCTGGCGTAAGATATCAGAAGATATTGTGCCTAACAAGGAACCCAAGGAAACTTGGGTTCCTGAAACTAACTAGCTTTCTTACAGGTCCTAGTGAGGGGGAACAACACGTGGTACCTCGACAGCGGTTGTTCAAAGCATATGACAGGTGATAAATCAAGATTCCTCTCACTTGAGGCCTATCCAGGAGGAACTGTGACCTTTGGAGACAACAAGAAGGGAGAAGTTGTTGCAAGAGGAAAGGTTGGAAGGTCCAGTTCTCATTCAATTGAAAATGTACTTTTAGTCGAGGGATTGATGCACAATCTGCTGAGCATATCACAATTTTGTGATAAAGGAAACTCTGTAAGTTTTACTTCGGAAAAATGTAAAATCATCAATGACATAACAGGAAGGGTTGTTCTTGAAGAAACAAGAAAAGGGAACACATACATAGTGGATCTTAATTCTGTCCCAAAGAACAACCTTACATGCCTTAGTGTCATTGATGATGATCCTTTATTATGGCATAAACTCTTTGGACATGCAAGCTTCTCACTCATAGATAAAATCCGTACAAGGAACTTGGTAATTGGTTTACCTTCAGTCAAGTTCCTTGTACAACATATATGTGAAGCATGTGTGAGAGGCAAGCAAGTCAGATCTTCTTTCAAAAGTAAAAACGTGGTTAGCACCACAAAGCCATTGGAACTAATTCACATGGATTTGTGTGGCCCCATGCGTGTTCAAAGTAGAAGTGGAAAAAAATATGTGCTAGTTATAGTTGATGATTATTCAAGATTTACGTGGGTGATTTTTTTGTCCAGCAAAGATGAAACTTTTGACGAATTTGTGTCGTTTGCCAAAAGAGTGCAAAAATCTAGTGGATATGAAATTATCCATATTCGATCTGACCATGGAACTGAGTTTGAGAATTCAAGCTTTAATGAGTTTTGCAAGGAACATGGCATTGATCATAACTTTTCAGCTCCAAGAACCCCACAACAAAATGGGGTTGTTGAAAGAAAGAACAGGACGTTAGAAGATATGGAAAGGACTATGCTAATAGCTAGTGGACTTCCAAGGAACTTCTGGGCTGAAGCTGTAAACACTACATGTTATATTATTAACAGAGTTATGATGAGATCAATCATCAACAAAACCCCTTATGAACTGTTTAAGGGTAGAAAACGAAATATTTCTCACTTCAGATCTTTTGGATGAAGGTGCTTTGTGCATAATAATGGAAAAAGAAACATTGGTAAATGTGATGAAAGAAGTGATGAAGTTGTGTTCCTTGGCTATGCCTCAAATACCAAGGCTTACAGAGTTTACAATAAAAATTCATTGTGTGTCGAAGAAAGCATTCATGTTATTTTTGATGAATCTAACACTTTCATGAATGTGCAGGAACAAGAGACTAATGATTATGAAATTGGGTTGATAAGAATCAGAGAAGAAGATAAAGACATCGAGAAGCGAACCAAAGAAGATGAAAAGGAACCAGTGCAGGAACAACAAGAAAATGTTGAAGTTCCTCAACCCGAAATTCTAGAGGAACAAACTAATGAAGAACCTGAAGCAACAGGAGAAACTGAGCCAAAAGTGCCTCAGATAGGAGTTCTAGCAAGGGAATTTCAACCAAAGCCGTTTAAATATCAAAGTTCTCATCCCACAGATCTCATCATAAGTGATATTGGCAAAGGAACTCAAACCAGATCACAAATGAGGAACTTTTGTGCCTTCCAAGCCTTTCTATCCATAATTGAGCCAAAAAATCATACAGAAGCCCTAAAAGATGCCGATTGGATCATTGCTATGCAAGATGAACTCAATGAATTTGAGAGGAACAAGGTTTGGCACCTTGAGGAGAAGCCTAAGCATAAAAAGGTAATAGGGCTCAAATGGGTATTCAGGAACAAGCTAGATGAATATGGCACTATTGTAAGAAACAAAGCCAGACTTGTGGTGAAAGGCTACAATCAACAAGAAGGTATTGATTTCGAAGAAACATTTGCTCCTGTGGCTAGATTAGAAGCTATCAGAATATTAATCGCTTTTGCTTCTTTTATGGGTTTCAAATTATACCAAATGGATGTGAAATGCGCCTTCTTAAATGGATTTCTTGAAGAGGAGGTATATGTTGAACAATCTCCTGGTTTTGAAAATTCTCAATTTCCAAATCACGTCTTTAAACTTGATAAAGCTCTTTATGGGTTGAAACAAGCTCCTAGAGCTTGGTACGATAGACTTTCAAAGTTCCTTCTTAAAAATGATTTTAAACGAGGTAGAATAGATAAAACTCCGTTTTTAAAATCTAAAGGAACTGATCTTCTAGTTGTACAAATCTATGTAGATGATATAATTTTTGGTGCAACTAACTAATCTTTGTGCAAGTATTTTGCTGATTTGATGAGCAGTGAATTTGAGATGAGTATGATGGGGGAACTCAATTTTTTTCTTGGTTTGCAAATAAAACAAACTGAGAACGGAATTATGATTCATCAGCAAAAATACATCAAGGAACTTTTGATGAAATATGAGCTTGAAAGCGCCAAGATCAATCTCACTCCCATGGGAACGGCTACAAGATTAGATGACGATTGTAGACACCTAAAAATGTCTCCCCAAAACCAAACCCGATGATAAATAACTTTTCACCGCCTCTATTGGTCGGGTTTAGTATTTAATCCCGAGAGTGCTTAAAAAATCGTATTTTATTAAATTCATACCTTTAATTTGAAAGATCCATGGATTAGTCTTGATGTTTGGTAAAAGCATAGTTTTAAAATTTTAAGCCCAAACCTTTTTATTTTATTATTTATTTTTGGCCCAAATATTTTATTTATTTTATTTCATTATTTTCTTATTTTAGCCCGAATAATAAAAGTCAGGAAAAAGCCCGAAATTACCAATCGGCACTTAAAAAGCCGAAAGAAATTAGGGGTAAAAATGAATTTAGACGGAAAAATGGACTGGAACTGACCGTGTCACGGTACAGCCTGACCCTGTCACGGGAACTATTCCCGTCTGACGGTGGGACTTCCCGTGACACGGGAGGTCTGCACCGTGACACGGAGAGTTCCGTGTCCTTTCCGCGTAAACCCTTAACGCGTTTTCCGTTCCGTTTTCTGAAAATTTCCCGCGTCACTCCAAAACTGACCGTGTCACGGGAACTTGTACCGTCTGACGGTACAGTCTGACCGTGTCACGGTACAGTCTGACCGTGTCACGGGATACTTTTTTAGGGTTTTTATCATTTTAGGGTTCCGTGTGCTCCCTCAGCACATTTCCCTATAAATACCCCCTCATTTCTGATGTACGGGGCAACCAGAATTCTATTATTCTTATTTTTCTCTCTTCTACGCTCTTAACCTAAACACTAGCCTACCCTTTTCACTTCAAAATTCCTTATTCAAGCACTCAAAGGAGTCCATATTTTACTCGAGGTTCTGTCCTTAAACCAAGGCGTGAAAGGTAGAATCGTTTGAGGGTTTGGCCCCAAAATCAACCTTATTTTATTTAATTTAATTTAATTGTTATTTTATTATTTCCTTGAAGTTACTAACTCGTTTATTATTTTGTAGTTGCAAAAAAACAGATTCAAAGTAAGGATCATGCTCTTTTTATTATTATTATTTTTCTAACGATTTTTATATTGTTGGAATTATGATCAGATTGGTTTTTATATTAATATTGATTCTATTATTTTTTATTGATCACCATATTGCATGTTTTAAGGGAATGTGTAATTGAAAATCACGACTAATAAGATAATTTGGACAACCGGTTTAGGATCCTTTTTAGTCTTATTATTAATTGAAGTGATCACCAAATTTTTAGAATTATGTGTGCATTAATTTTGAACCAATTTAGTTAAATAATAGTTTAGAGCAAATTGAATTATTGTTTGCATGCCTTTGAGATCACATGAATGCTTTTCACTATAAGAATCGAGTAGAGGCCAATACGGGCGAATGTGACTCCATGACTCACTTCGTACCATCATCCCCGATCCTCCTTTCGTGGTTCCGAACCACATGGAGTTAGTAATCTCATGGATTATGAATGGGGTGTAACCTTCACGGGTCAATCGTTGTTGCCTATCGTTGTCCCTTATCGTGGTTGCCTTTTTATGATCTGTGAACGGTTTACAAGTTCCTAAAAAACTTGTTGGCGACTCCCTACTTTATTTTTCCCTAATCGTATATGTCAATTCCCACTTCCTATGAGTGCCAAGCATATTCACAACATGCTTTTAACGTAGGCGCACTTCAAGCGACGCCTACAATTTGGCAACTCCACTGGGGAGGATTCTTAATTATTTATCGATTTGAGTGATCGGTATTTAATGAAGATGAGTGGATGAGACTTGAAAGATTCTTGAAAAAAATATTCCTGTGATTAATTTGGCATTTTTGCATCTGCATAGACGTTTTAACGTCGCATTCAGGTCTGTCTCGTAGGAAAAATTGGATAACTTGGTTGCGCGCGAAGGAAAACAGGGCACCAGTCAGATTTTCTGACTGCCGTGTCACGGTACAGCGTACCGTCTGACGGTACCCTGTACCGTGACACGGGAATTTCTGCCGTGTCACGGCAGTCCTAAAATCAGTCCGGTGACCTATTTTCTTTTCCCACAGTCGACTTCCTTCGATTTTTCTGAAAAAACGTATGTGTTCTACATGCGTCTTAGCCCCGGGGAATTTAAGCTCTATCAACCCAAAAACGCTCATGGCAATAAGGGTTCATCCGAGTCATTAAATTCACTCAAACCATGGAGTCGAGTTCGATTTCATCACGAACTCGCGGAGCCGCCCGTTGGCATACACCCTCAAGGGAGGCTGCCTTGCTAACGCGTCCAAACTCTTAACCATGGTACCCTTTTGACACCCAAAGCTTGACCAATAGTTGAACATAGATCTTGACTTTAGGTTGCGAACTTTTTTTGCATCATCGTGCCTAAATGCTATGTGTTTGTTCGGTGCTAACCCTAATGTGTTTGCTCTTTTTGTTTGACCCATGACCGAGGGTTTTTATTCTCACATAGTAATTAGTACGGACTTAAAATCGATTAAAATCTAAAAAAATCACAAAACTGACCTGGAACTGCGCACCGTGTCACGGCATGTTCTGCCGTGTCACAGTGAATAGTGCCGTGACACGGGAAAGTCTACCGTCTGACGGTAGACTGCAGCGTGTCACGACAGTTTGTACCGTGACACGGTGCCCAGGAAAGTGTCCTGTCAGTCTTGTTCTCGATTTTTGTGCGAATGCTGTGTCCAGTTTTGGGTCGTGTCTAGCTATACGGTCAAAACACGCGTCCATAACCTCACTTAATCACTCACATGTCGTGTTTACACACTTTTTTGCTTTAAGTCGTGCACCACTTTTTTAACCGTATTTTAGGGAAAGTCTTGTTTTTATGTCTTTTTTTTAAGTCGGATGGTATCCTCCTTTTAAAAACAAACAAGCAACGTTTCAAAATTATTATTATTATTTTTTTTTTTACCGTTTCAAAAAAAAAAAAAAAAAAAAAAAAAAATTTGAACGTGACACGGGAATTTATCCCGTTTGACGGGAGAGGTGTCCCGTGCCACGTCATCCCTTTTCAAAAAAAAAAAATTTGACAGTGACACGGGAATTTATCCCGTCTGACGGGAGAGGTGTCTCGTGCCACGTCACCTTTTTAAAAAAAAAAAAAAAAAAAAATTTGACCGTGACACGGGAATTTATCCCGTCTGACGGGAGAAGTGTCCCGTGCCACGTCACCCCTTTTCAAATAAATAAATAAATAAATAAATAAATAAAAAATTTTGCCGTGACACGGAAATATATCCCGTCTGACGGGAGAAGTGTCCCGTGCCACGTCACCCACTATAAAAAAAAAAAGCGTCAGTTTAGTCTTCCGTGTTAATTTGGTCCTCGCGTCAGTCATTTTGGTTATTGTTCACATGTCTAGCCATACGATCATACCACGAGTCTTATAACATCACTAGATCACTCACGAGTCAAGTATAGTCCACACACTTTCTTTATGTTCCGACTCGATTCGTGCACCAGGTCGTTTATGATCGTATATTAGGTTCATGCACCCTTTTTTCGTCATAATAAAAAAAAATGAGTGGAGTTTTCTCACCTGTTTTCAAATGTCTATTTTTTCCTTCCTTTCCTATCTTGAGAAATGATTCAAACAATTAAGTGACTTGTTTTATTTCACAGTACTTGTTCAAGGAACAGAGATAGATCAATACGGTTCGAGCCATTACCGCAACAATCTCTCAGATCTAATAGGCGTTCAAAGAGAACTTTGTCATCTCCGTTACTCATCACCTTTCAATGGCCACTAAAGAAGACATTGAGAACATCAACAAATCCATTGAGGCACTGTCTTCCATGATGAAAACCCTTACCACTAGGGTCACTACCATGGAACAAAACAAGGTCACTGTTACCACCTTTGACAAACTGAAGGAACAAATGAGTAAGATTTCTGAGGATTTCACTTATGTGGAACGGCCTCCCACTCCTTTGGATGTGAAGGATAGACTCCCTGAAAAGTTCTCCACTGCTGATATTCCAAAGTTCAAGCCTACTGACAATCCAATATTCCATTTGAAGGCGTTCTCTGCAACCATGGCTCTTAAGGGATTGGACGTAACACTCTTCCCTACGGTGTTCCCTCTCTCCTTAGAACATGCTTGCCAACAATGGTTCTATTCCCTAGATGCCAAGCGTACTGCGACTTGGCAAGATGTCACCGACAGTTTCATGAATCGTTACAAGTGTAACATTCAAACTAAAACTTCTGAACGTGAACTCTCCATTCTCAAACAGAAAGAGAATGAAGGCTTCACCGCTTACCTGAACAGGTGGAGGGAAACAACTTCACTCTTGCTAGATCCTCCCAAAGAAAGAGAGATGGTTCGCCTCTTTATTCAAAATCTGACTCATAAATATAGGGAACATCTCAAATTTCTTCCATTGAACACTTTCGAAGCTGTATACGACATCGGCATCAATATCGAGGATGAGCTAATAAAGACTGCTGGTAGTAACAATAATAACACTTGGAAAAACAAGAAGAACGACCATCCTTCTTCTTCGTCTTCTAAGCACGAAAATACTACCAACAATATAAGCCAAGTTGATCTCAATGAAGTGATAGCCCTTGATACTCCATTGCCCAAGAAGAAAAGAACTTACACTCATTTAGGAATGACTTATGATGCGGTCTTTGATCGCCTTTACGGTCAAGGCTTGATCACGCCTATTGGACCATTTCCAGAGCCAAAACCTGAAGAAAGGAGCGCCACATGGAATCCCAATGCCTATTGCAAGTACCATCAAGGAAGGGGCCACACTACAGAGCAATGTTGGAATTTGAAGGACGTCATTCAAGACTTGATGGATGCAAACAAACTTCCTGTCCCTCCAGGCGGCAAGAAGTAATAAATACAAGGCACGCAGATCCTTTGTGCAAGATTTCATGATTTCTTTCTTTATCATTCTTCTCCATTCCCCCATTCATGTCTAGCATAGGTTTTCCACTTTGAATTTTTTTTTGTTTTTTTTTATATGTTTCATGTGTTTCGTTCACCTTACATTAATAGAATGAGCAATTTTCCTTTACATCTCGATCATAGAATTTTTCATTCATTCATTCTCAATAAAAAAAAATAAAAATAAAAAATAAAAAAAAATTGCCGAACTAAACACAAGGTACACCAATGATTTGAGGCACCTTTGCAACCCTTTCATTCCCCATTAACCATTCAATTACATATCCATTTTTTTCATCAACCACTTTGAGCCTCGTCTAACGTTTGACCTTCATTTCTTCAACCCACATTCACTTAACCCTGGGATTTGAAGATGTGTAATTGTATAACATTCAAAAAGCAAGTAAAAAAAAAAAGTAGCAAAGCAAAAATAAAACAATGTCTAAAGGCAAGTGTTCCAATGTCTTTGATATGAACACGTCTCAAAATGCGTCTCTCTTCGAGTGCTCGGTACCGTGCCTGAGAAACATGAATGCTAAGTGAGTGATGGACCGCATGATCTGAGATTGCCTACATTGATTCACAAGAATGAAAAAAAAGAAAAGAAGAAAAACATATATATTGAAAATAAACTTGCAAAATTCAAAATTTTCAAATTCAAAATTACACATCTTGGGGATTCTCTCGGGTCTTGAGCCTTTTATCCCTTTCTTCCTTAAACCATCAACTTAACCACATTACAACCCTTGAAAGACCTCTTTGAGGTGTATATACACTTGTGCAAAGTTCGGTTAGAGCTACGTTCGGCCTGATTCCTAACGGATACGTAGGCAACCTCACATCGAGGTGCGGCCACATTCATATTCATATCCATGCATGATCGAGTCGAAGAATATCCAATGCTTATCCCTACCCATTTAGAGCTAGACTTGGGGGCTTGAACCCAAATCACATTAGCTTACCCAGCCTGAAGAGTCACCATCTTTAACTCTTCTCACATCTCTTTCCATCGCTATAACCCTTGCAGCCAGCCTTAGTATCACATTCACACACTTCACTCACACATTCATATCCATATCAATTATCCTTCCCTTTAAGAGCCCTTTATCATGAAATCTTGTTTCAACACTGTCCATATTTCATCATATTTAAAGACAACATTCAGTAGAAGAAACATTGTATTCTTGCTTAGCTTCCTGACCTGAGCAATGTTCATTGTTTCGCATAATGTGCTAAGAAACATTTATATATCAATGATTTTTAATCATACAAAGCATATCGTGCTTAGCTCCTTGACCTAAGCAACGTTCATTATGCAATAATCCCTGTACGTGCTTAGCTTCCAGACCTAAGTGACGTTCAAAATCGCTTCTTTACACCATATATGACTTAAGTTCATTCATCTATCGTGTCACATGATGTAATTGTCCTTAGCCTCCTGGCCTAAGAACATGCATCATGCATACATTATTTTCAGGACAAGCAATTCAATCCATACGATTTATTTCGTCTTGCTCAAGGAGGAATTTCAAAACTTCTTTCCTTTTTCATTATTTTATTTTGGGGAAGTTCAAAAACTTTTTCCAAGTTTTCATCGAAGGAAGTTCGAAAATAAAAGTTCAGTTTTCACATCTTTCTTTTTCGGGAGAAAGTCGGTACCCTCCACTCATGACAAAAATTGACGGAAAATTTTTTGCATCTTCGTTTGCTTGTGTCTGCACACACACGTATACACACACACACACTCACAAGTCATATACATGTCATGTCACATCAAGTCAAACTTGGTCAAGTTAGTGGTCAAGTCAATCACAGTATATACGAGTCCATTGGCAAATTTATTTTTGCAGGTCTTATCTACAGCCCACATCCGGGGACAAGCGGACCATCTACAGCCCACGTCCGGGGACAAGCGGACCACCATCATTTCATGACGCAAGGTTCTCGACACACAGAGACTTGCAATCTCATCATCTTTCGACTTTCCTCAAGCATGGAAAGTATTATTCGGTGGATTTTTCTTCAAGTATAGAAAACCGCCAAGTCGGCTTTCCTCAGGCTTGGGAAGCGTTATCGGTGGATTTTTCTTCAAGTATAGAAAACCGCCAAGTCGGCTTTCCTCAGGCTTGGAAAGCATTATCGGTGGATTTTTCTTCAAGTATAGAAAACCGCCAAATCGGCTTTCCTCAGGCATGGAAAGCATCATCAGTGGATTTTTCTTCAAGTATAGAAAACCACAAAATTCCTTTGTCGGCTTTCCTCAAGCATGGAAGGCATTATCGGTGGAATTCTTCAAGCATAGAATGATACCAAATTCATTCGTCGACTTTCCTCAGACATGGAAAGTATTATCTGGTAGCTTTCTTCAGGCTTAGAAAGGTACCAAACTCTTTAGTCGGCTTTCCTCAAGCATGGGAAGCGTTTTAACCAATGTGACTCGGTAGATTCCTTCAAGCATAGGAAAATACCAAACTCGTTTGTCACCGACACACTGGTGCCAGATATGTATTCTATCCCTTTACTCTTTTATCTGTGGAATAAACATTTTTCTGCAGGTATCGGCGTATACAGAGTGATTTAGGATCGCAGAACGTCTTAAATCATTCTCCGTCCCTATCGACTACTTTGACTATCGTTTTCGAAACTGACGTTTCTACAAACTCAGTCAAAGTGGGGGCTTCTGTAGACACCTAAAAATGTCTCCCCAAAACCAAACCCGATGATAAATAACCTTTCACCGCCTCTATTGGTCAGGTTTAGTATTTAATCCCGAGAGTGCTTAAAAAATCGTATTTTATTAAATTCATACCTTTAATTTGAAAGATCCATGGATTAGTCTTGATGTTTGGTAAAAGCATAGTTTTAATTAATTTTAAGCCCAAACCTTTTTATTTTATTATTTTATTATTTATTTTTGGCCCAAATATTTTATTTATTTTATTTCATTATTTTCTTATTTTAGCCTGAATAATAAAATTCAGGAAAAAGCCCAAAATTATCAATCGGCACTTAAAAAGCCGAAAGAAATTAGGGTTAAAAATGAATTTAGACGGAAAAATGGACTGGAACTGACCGTGTCAAGGTACAGCCTGACCGTGTCACGGGAACTATTCCTGTCTAACGGTGGGACTTCCCGTGACACGGGAGGTCTGCCGTGACACGGAGAGTTCCGTGTCCTTTTTCTGAAAATTTCCCGCGTCACTCCAAAACTGACCGTGTCACGGGAACTTGTACCGTCTGACGGTACAGTCTGACCGTGTCACGGGAACTTGTACCGTCTGACGGTACAGTCTGACCGTGTCACGGGATACTTTTTTAGGGTTTTTATCATTTTAGGGTTCCGTGTGCTCCCTCAGCACATTTCCCTATAAATACCCCCTCATTTCTGATGTACGGGGCAACCAGAATTCTATTATTCTTATTTTTCTCTCTTCTATGCTCTTAACCTAAACACTAGCCTACCCTTTTCACTTCAAAATTCCTTATTCAAGCACTCAAAGGAGTCCATATTTTACTCGAGGTTCTGTCCTTAAACCAAGGCGTGAAAGGTAGAATCGTTTGAGGGTTTGGCCCCAAAATCAACCTTATTTTATTTAATTTAATTTAATTGTTATTTTATTATTTCCTTGAAGTTACTAACTCGTTTATTATATTGTAGTTGCAAACAAACAGATTCAAAGTAAGGATCATGCTCTTTTTATTATTATTATTTTTCTAACGATTTTTATATAGTTGGAATTATGATCAGATTGGGTTTATATTAATATTGATTCTATTATTTTTTATTGATCACCATCACTACTACATTTTTGATCAAATGTCACGGCCTAATAAAGGCTATTGCAACGGTATTTTAATTGCCGTTGCAATAGAGTAGGCTAATGCGTTTTAATGTGTGAGAAGTAGAGCTATTACCACGACTTTAATGAACCGTTGCATCAGCCTAGATATTTCAACAAAAAGGAAAGCTATTGCAACGGTTTGTGATTATAGTAATGGAAATAGTATGTATAGCAGGCGCGCTGAAAATTTCATCTTCCCTCTACTTTTTTGCCCAAATATTTTGAACCCTTATTTTCTCTCTACTGTACTCTCCGTATACTTTCCCCATTTTTCTGATTTCTCCATTTTTCTCTTCGAATTCTCCATTTCCCCCATTTTTCCATTTCCCCCAATTCTATTAAGCTATTTTAATTAGCAATTCCAAAAACTTTAAATTCTCAATTTTCACCAAATCTCCGATTTTAAGGCCATAAAATACTCAAAAATTACTTACAATTTCTTGAAAATTCTGAGAGGAAAACTTAGTGAAGTAGAGGAAGGCGGAACTCAAGAGGTGGTGTAATTCAAGTGACGTTTGGTTGCTTAAGAGGCGGCGTAATTCAAGTGGAGAAGTTCCATTTTCGTTTTGCATGTCCCTGTTGCTGATATCTCGACTTTGAGTTCAAGGTATACAACGATTCTTCATTTCAGAAATTTGATTCTTCATTTCAGAAATTTCTTAATTGAAATTTTTGTTGTTGCGTTTTGATAAAATAAATTTTAAATTTTTATTGCTGTCTTTGGGAATTTGTATTTGAGTTTGAATTTCAGGTTTATTTTTTTCTCAAATTTTACTGTGAAAATGCTATACATTTTTGGGGTATGTTTGGTTGAATTTGTTGTTCTTTTTGCTCGAATTATATGGGGAAAAATTGCTGTGATTTTCTAGTGTATATTGTGCTCGAAATTTGGGGTGTGCTGCTTGATTTTGATAAATTAAATTTTAAATTTTTAATTCACATATTACTGTCTTTGGGAATTTGTATTTGAGGCCATGGAATATGGAAGGTTCTTTATCTTTAAGTTTGAATTTCAGGTTTATTTTTTCTAAAATTTTACTGTGAAAATGCTATACATTTTTGGGTTATGTTTGGCTGAATTTGTTGTTGTTTTTGCTCGAATTATATGGGGAAAAAATGCTGTGATTTTCTGGTGTATATTGTGCTCGAAATTTGGGGTGTGCTGCTTGATTTTGATAAATTAAAAACAAAAGCCTTAATTTGTCCAAGTGCAAGGCAGAAACGTATACCAGAAAATGAAGATGATGACTCTACGTCGGAATACGATGGTGAAAATGAGGTTGAAACTGATGACATTATGGAAGGTGACAATGTCACTTCTGGAAAAAGAAAAGCTAGTAAGCAGGTATTCACTTCTATTTTGTCATTTATACACACTGTTTTATATTGTTTTTCATGGTTTACATGCAATTAGTAATGCTATAATTGCCTTTTTTTTATAGGTTTCAAAGCAAGTAAAGAAGTCATCATTTCGCCCTAAAACTATGGCTGATGTTGTGGAAGTGAATAGCCATAAGAAGCATGCAGTTGATGAAGTTCAGAACACTTACTCAATTGAGGTTGCTAGTGTTAAAGATTAACGCATCCAAAAGAAGCAGCAAGTTATCTCAGAAAAGAAGGGAACAAAACGAGCGTTCTGTTCTCCTGGTTCTATGTCAGCGTACCTTGAGTTCCGGAAATGGCAAAAAGAAAATAATGATGGGTTTGTATCAGGTACTCAATCTTTGAATAATTCTTTGACAAGAAAAGAAATGAATAATGGCGCTGCATTTAATGAGAATACCAATGGTGATGCTGATGTACTAAGTGAGAATGAGGAAGTGGATGCACTAAATTAGAATGATGATGGTGTTGGTAATGAATATGAGGGTGATAAAGGATTACAAGATGAAGTTCAATTTCAGTTTGGAAGCGAAGGAATGCAAGGTATTTGCAATCATTTTACGTAGTATTATTTATTTTAGCTTTTGTTAACATGCTAAAGTCTGGTGAATTGTTTTTCTCTTATTATATCTGGATTTGGTGTGCAAGCTGATATGTTTGTCTTCAATTTATTGAGGTTTTGTTGTTGTTGTTCTTTGTTGTTGTTGTTGCCTAGGCTTTGCTGTTTGTTGGTCTGCTGCTGTTTAAGTGCTCTATTGCTTGCTTATTTTTATTGTGATCTGATTTAGTTATTTGCTAGCCTAGGCTGTTCACACTCAGCTGTACAAAGCATTTAGGACTCTATATATCATGTGAACTTAATTAACTAAAATAGACAAACCAATAATGAACAAGGTTAGAGCTGACTGTTTTCCTTCCCTAAATCCTCTTAATTGCTTCCTTTGCTTCTCTTGACTCTTGTTGACTTCCTTTTGCGCGTCTTGAGTATACCAAAAGTGGTGGCTGACCAGTGGTGTTGACCCCATTGAACCAATCCATAACAGTGCCTCAATCTTAAAAAACATGTACACACCATCCCTTAGATAATTGGCAGACGAGGATCATCCCATCCATCCACTCTTTCATTATATACAAACCACAGAACTTGGCTAAGATTCTGCATTATTAGGAGACTAGGATGCAGATCATAATGGAGAAAACAATAGAAAAATTATTGTAATTTTCACTAAGACAGAATTATAGAGTTTCTCTTGCAGTCCTCATGTCTTTGAGAATTGAAAGCTGCAAAAAGGTCTTAAGCTCTAATTCCTTGTATTAAGCTCCTCATCTCTAGTATCAAAAAACCTGATTACTTGAAACACCGTCAATGCTGAAATTAACTGCCAGACAAGGCCTGTAGTGAAAATCAATAAATATGCCTTAATAGAAATTTTATAAAGGCTTGAACTGATTGGAATTCAATGTTTTAAGATGAAATACAACTGTAGGGACACTAAACTGGTCGGCATTGTCATAAGCCTGAGGCACAATTACACTTTGACAGTTTGTTTATGGGATAACATGATCTGTTAATGAGCATATATCACCCATCCATCCACTATTTATTCAGGTTTATCACTCAAACTGATTCTTTTCTTGTCTTGCCACACAAATTCTGTCCAAGAACCTCCTGATTTAGAACCTGAAAAAGCTCCTAAAAGCAAAAGGCATCGAGGTCCAACAATGCTACCCAAGGTACATGCACGAACAAGAGAAGAGCGTGAAGTTATTGTTTTAAACTCACTGGGCCAACCAATTGGACCTACACGTGAAATTGTTCAGGAGTTCAAGCAATTCTTGGGTACTGTGGCAAGGGATTCTGAACTTGCACCACTAAATTACATTAAGTTTCCATGTCTACCCACAGTTGACAAAATGTGGGAGTATGTCCAAGTATGTAGTAATATAATTCTTTAGCTTAAGTTCATTGGATTTCATTTTAAAAAAATGCTTCTTATTTTGTTACTAGACCATAAATAATTATATATTCATGATTTGTGTAGGAAAAGTATATGGTTCCTGAAGCTGGAAGAGAATGGGTGATGCAAGCTATCAATGGAAGCTGGAAAGCTCATAAATGCTTGACTAAGAAGAACTACTTCTATGCATATCCCACTGATGCTTTAAGATGGTTTCATAAGCCAAACACAATTTCAGAACCTCAATTTAGAGAGCTTTTGCAATATTGGCATTCTAAAGAGGCCGAGGTATTATGTATATGGTTTTGAAATGTGTTGTGCAATATTGACATAGTTTCATGACCTTAATAGCCTATTTGAATTTACTTTTATATGATTTATTTACGTGGTTCAAAATTTTTAAATCTTTATTGTGTTATCACATAGGAAATCAGTAAGATCAACAAAGACAATCGCCTAATTTTAGATGACATGCACACTATGGGCCTTAACTCTTACGCAATTTTACGCCATGAGTTGGTAAAATAATTCATCTCATTTTTTGACACTGTTATTATCTTTATAATCATTAATTTACAATAACTACATGTACTACATGAAGCTTTCACCCCTGTCCTTTAATTATTTGTAATCACTTCAATTTTATGTATAATGTTTCACAGAAACAACAAGATCCCGATAAGCAAGATCCTTCTCAAGCAAGGGTCTATAAGGAGTCAAGGAAGAGAACAGTGGGAAGGACATACCTTACCAACCAAGAAAAAATAGCAGAGAATATTGTGAGTTAGCATGCATGTTAGATCTATGTTATATTTGTTTTGTTTTGATAAATAATAAGCACGTGGCTTTATTTTCCTAATATAGGCTAAAATGGATGCTTTGGAGTCTTCCCAACATGAAGATGGTAGTAACTCTAAGGACCCTTACTCCGAAGTGATTCCAGAACCTAAGCGTAAAAGCCGTGTACGCCTACAAGGAAAAGGTGTGGAAAAGTCAGATTTGAAGAAAAAAGAAAAAAATTCAGATTTCATATTCCCAGCGGAATTCTTAGAAAATATGCAAGCTCAATTAGTACAGCAACTTGCACCAAGTGTAACAACTGCAATTTTGACTCAACTTCAGGATGCTAACCCCGGGATTAATCTTGTCATTCCTGATTTTTCGATTCCATCGGCTCCAAAGGATGCATGTAGTGCGCCACATCTTCTCGTTGACCAAAATAGGCAATCTTCTAAATCTGGGGCTACAATTAATCAGGTAACATAAATTATTTTCTGTTGCTTCTGTCTAAATTTAGTTTATGCTATTGACCTGATTCTGCCGTAGCTACTGCTGAAATATTGTTGTTGTTCATGTATTTTTCTGATGCACACTTTTGCTTTATTCCTTTACTGCTTTTGGTTGGTTTTGTCTGCCTTACTTTTGCCCCCTTTTTTCACTTATATGGTTGTACACTTTACTGCTGAAATATGGTTGTTGTTCATGTATGTTTCTGTCTAAATATTGTTATTGTTCATGTATGATTCTGTTTCTGTGGCTGAATTTTTTTTTTTTTTTTTTTTACAACTAGAAAAGGAAGGTTAATCCCTAAACTTAGTTCAGTTTTCCCCTAGTTTGATTTGTACAACTAGAAAAGTTGAATGTAGGTGGTTGTTTTCTACAAGTTAGCACAGATTTACTTGTGTATGTTGAGAATTCTATTCTAAGCTACATAATTTCTTATACTATTCTTTAGGAGATTTGAATAACAATACCTGAAGAAGCATGGAAGGTTGAGCAGTAGGATCAGCATTAACATGGCTTCTTGTTTTTCTTCCATTCACGGTAGTTATATTATTTTCAGCATTATTTTCTATTGTTTAGTTATATTATTTTATTCTTTTTTACATGTAGGTGCATGGTGAGCAAAATGAAGATGAAGTATAGTGACTACATGACTAGCTAGTCATCTAACAAATGGTGCAAATATTTTGGCGACTCCTATCTATTAGTTCAAGTTGTGAAGATTTGAAAAAACCGGCTTATATATATGTTGGAATTTGTATTTTGGACGATTAAATTAATTATATAACTTTAGTTTATTAGTAGGGTGTCATATCGAAAACAAGTAAGTAATATTTTGTAATGTACGTATTTAGCATTATAATTATTATTGTATATAAATTTAATGAATTTTTGTTTCTCTTAGCTTGTTAGTATATTTAGATTTGTAGTGACTAATATATATAATTAGTGACTTAATTTAAAACTAATTTAACTAACTCATATAATGTTATTTTACTGTTCCATTAAAAAAAAATATAATACTAATAATAATAATAATAATAATAATAATAATAATAATAATAATAATAATGCCGTTGCAATAGATACACTCTCCATATATATATCGTTGTATACAACAACCGTTGCATTAGGTGCCAATTTCATCATAATTATTAGTCGGTAATCTATTGCCACGGATAATTTATGTCGTTGCATTAGGTATTGAGCTAATGCAATGGAACATAGATACCGTGGCATTAGGTGTCATATACCGTGGCATTAGACCTACTACAACGCCAGCAGATGCCACGGTACATGGCCGTTGCAATAGGCCTAATGCCACGGATTTTGACACCTAATGCAACGAAATTAGGGGTTGCAACAGGTCAAAAATGTAGTAGTGCATATTGCATGTTTAAAGGGAATGTGTAATTGAAAATCACGACTAATAAGATAATTTGGACAACCGGTTTAGGATCCTTTTTAATCTTATTATTAATTGAAGTGATCACCAAATTTTTAGAATTATGTGTGCATTAATTTTGAACCAATTTAGTTAAATAATAGTTTGGAGCAAATTGAATTATTGTTTGCATGCCTTTGAGATCACAGGAATGCTTTTCACTATAAGAATCGAGTAGAGGCCAATACGGGCGAATGTGACTCCATGACTCACTTCGTACCATCATCCCCGATCCTCCTTTCGTGGTTCCGAACCATATGGAGTTAGTAATCTCATGGATTATGAATGGGGTGTAACCTTCACTGGTCAATCGTTGTTGCCTATCGTTGTCCCTTATCGTGGTTTCCTTTTTATGATCCGTGAACGGTTTACAAGTTCCTAAAAAACTTGTTGGCGGCTCCCTACTTTATTTGTCCCTAATCGTATATGTCAATTCCCACTTCCTATGAGTGCCAAGCATATTCACAACATGCTTTTAACGTAGGCGCACTTCAAGCGACGCCTACAACGATCCCAAAGGAAAAAGTGTGAATGAAACACAGTATAGAGGTATGATTGGGTCACTCTTATATTTAACTGCCAGTAGACCTGATATTGCATTTAGTGTAGGTTTATGTGCAAGATTCCAATCAAATCCAAAAGAGTCGCATATGACTGCTGTGAAGAGAATCCTCCGATACCTAAAAGGAACACACGACTTATGTCTATTTTATCCAAGGAGCGACACATTTGATTTAAGAGGATATACCGATGCTAATTATGCCGGAGATTTAGTCAACAGAAAGAGTACCTCAGGTATGGTTTAAATTCTTGGTCCTTGTTTGGTTTCTTGGGGTTCCAAGAAACAAAATTATGTTGCTTTATCCACAGCGGAAGCTGAATACGTAGCTGCTGCTGCATGTTGTTCCCAGTTGCTTTGGATAAAACAACAGTTGCGTGACTTTGGCATTATTCTTGAGTGTGTTCCTATACATTGTGACAATACTAGTGCAATCTGTATCTCAAAAGATCTAGTTCACCATTCTAGAGTTAAACACATTCATATCAGGCATCATTTCTTAAAAGATAATGTTGAAAAAGGCTTAATACGGTTAGATTTTTGTCAAACCGATAATCAGATTGCTGATATTTTAACAAAGCCTTTAAGCAGAGAAAAACATGAAAAATTGCGACTAGAACTTGGAATGATCAAGCTGACTTGATTGCTTTTGACGCTCCCCGAAGGTATGTCCATTTAAAAAAAAAAGGGTTAAATATTGGACATATAGTCACTCACAATACTTGTGTGCACAACACTGTTTAGAGTTACACATTGTGAAGGACTCTCCTAATTATGAATATGCTTAGCACTTGATAGCAATGCAAATTGGGTGTTAAACGAAAAGAGTCATAAGCCTTGTTGGATTGTTTTGTGTTCCAGTTGTTTTAATAGCAAACAAATCATTATCTTTTTAGTATTTTTTTATCGTCGTTTTTTTTTTACTTCAATATCTTATTTTTCTATCTTTTATTTTTCTCCAAAAAAAAAAAAAAAAAAAAAAAAAAAAAGCAGCCATTAATTTTCCGTATAAAGAGATTTAGAGATTCACTAAATATCTCTTTTCTATTCTTATCTTTTTACTCCACCCAACTATAGGATAACTTTTGCTTAGTTTTGTTTTGTTTTAAATTAATAGTCAACACCAATTTTTCTTCACTCCAATTTAATTATTCACCTATACCTCACTGTAATTCTACATCTCCCCTACACCCCTCAAACCTTAACCATGAGAACTAGCTTCAACACTCCCGTACCCACACGAAAACATTCTCAAACATCACCAACAACCTCCAGCCCCATGGAAACATCACCTTCTCGTGTTCAACCCGCAAAACCACCAGCAACCTCGCCAACCGAATCCCCTATGGTTGAATCTCCCATGGATATTCAACCCACCTTGGTTGTCGAGTCGCTCACACCTAAAGAACCTCCAACAAATCTTAATTCCCCTCCTAAACCTAAGCCAAAACCTCGATGCTCAAAGAAAAGAAAGATTAATGATGCTGAAGGCTCTGAGATGGACGTTGCCATTGAGGGGGAAAAACCGCAAAAATACCTACATGTGTTATCGCTAAATCTACATTGGTGTAAATCATGTAAGTTTGTTGAACTCCTTGACTTACTTGAGTCACAACAATGGGTTTATTTGTTGGATGTGTGTGCTACACATATGGTGTATCCGAGAATAATGGATGAATTTTGTAAGTCTTTTAGCTGTGTGAAGGGTGTTTGTTCGGGTATTGTTAAGGGGACTCAAATATCTTTTGATGCTGAATATTTAGCTAGTTTGTTTCAAGTTCCTAATATGGGGCACGGGCTATATTTTAAGGGTCCATGCAATGTGGAAGTTAATGGAGTCTCGGCGGATGAGATGCTTGAATTCATTGGAGGGGTTCCTAGAGTGATAAGTACTGATCATAACCTTTTTTCACCTTGTCTTAAATTACTATACAATCTGGTAAAAAGAACCATCTTACCTCGACCCCATAAGCGCAAGATAGCAAACCTTCTTGATACTACAATTATATATTGCCTCGCCAATAAAATTCCAATCAACTTTCCTGCTTTAATGATCCAACATCTTAGTCATTGTATCCCTACCCTATCTATTCCATATGGATCATTATTAACCTTTGTATTTCAAAGTTTTGGTTTCGAGTTTGATGGAGAAACTTCTATTCCCTTGCAACCTGAAAATCGTCTTCAACCTAAAATGCTTCATGGAATCAACTTAGAAGTCATAGGGGGAAAAACGTGTTTCGTGAAGATACCCGGTGAGGATGAAGATCAACAATCTGAGAGTGAGGGTGATGATGAAGTAGAAGAGGAAGGAGAGGAAATTGAAAAAAAAGGAAAGGTTGTGGTAAAAGAAAAGAGGGTGTTTTTGAAAGGAAAAAGAAAGAGTTCAAGAATCGTATCTAAAACCGTAGCCCCTGTTTATGTTATTGACGAAGACGAAACTGAGGAGGTAGTACCTTCTCCTAAGGGTGCTGCGGAGGGAGTCACATTGGGTACCTCGATACCTGGTGTTCCTCCTATTGTCGGTCACTCAACGGGTGTTCCCTCTTTGTTTTCTCAAGGTTTTGGTTTTGCTGCATTTGGGTCGTCTAGTCCCTCTAAAACAGAGAAGGAGAAATTATTAGAGGAACTTAAGACTTCTTTTTTCAATGTGATTAAATCTAATGAGCAGCTTGTTGGCAAAGTACAGGAGCTTGAGAAGACCGTGGCTTCTTTACAACAGGAACTACAAAACCTTAAAGATCAAATGTCACAAAATCATCAAGCAATCATGTCAACTATCACCAAAAATTTATTTTAGGATTTATGTAAGTGTTGGGAACTTATAGTGATTTGGAACTCGGAAGGAACATACTTGGTTTTTAAGAAAAAATATGAACGTATATTTTAAACCCTTTAAAAATATATTAAAATTATTTTTTTCTTGAAAAGCTAAAGATTTTGATGTGATAAAATCTATTTTGGTAAAAAGATTATTTATTTTTGTAAAATAAATTTTATATATTATCTTTGTTAAAATTTCTTTTTCTCCAAGTTAATTTCATACGTTTTAATCTTTTCTGACTTAGTCTTAGGAATACCGTTAAAGATATTTCTATCACTTGGTCGTCACGTTTCCATGTTTTCCTCAACAATCAGTTATGGATTCATGTCCTATGATCATGGGAACATGATTTTTGTGGGGAGAGTGGGAAGTCGTTTAGAGTTTATGAGTACTCTATAAATAAAGAGTTGTAAACTTTGAACGACTCACCAGACTTAACTTGAAAAACATTTTTGAAATATCTTTGAGCTTTCTTTTAGAGTCTGAGTTCCTATTGCTTAAGTTTTTCCTACACACTAAATTACAAAGTTGTATTTTGGGTTTTTGGGAAAAGGGTTGAGTGAACTCTTGTTGTAGTTAGGCTTTGAGTTGAGCCTAAGAGTGTAAGAGAGAGCTTCAGAGTCGAAGCTTGTGAGTACAGTTGTTTGAGGGAACAACTGTGGGAACTTGAGTTTATTGAGAAACTCAAGTAGAGGTCCTTATAGGTTGTAACAGAGTCTTTGCCCTATAGTGAAAGAGTTTAGTAAAATTCGTAGTGGTCGTGGTTTTTCTTCTTGATTGGGCCCAAGAAGTTTCCACGTAAAAATCCTCTCTTGCATTTTCGTGTTCCTTATAGCTTTCATTTAAAATTCCGCTTTAATTCTGCTAAAAGTTCTTGTCTACAATTCACCCCCCCTCTTGTAGAAGTTCATCTGGTTAACAACTCCTTTTCGGTGGGGACCTCAATCATCTTAGCAGAAGTTTCCCTCTACTTATTAAAGAAAGAAGTAAAGCCTTCATTCTCTTTTTGTCTTAGCATCTCAAGTTGTCCATGATCGGTTTCAACTTGAATATTGCACTTGTATCTATCAACGAAAGCGTTTACTATCGATTCCCAGGTAGAGGTTTTCTCTTTGTGAAGGGAGAAGTACCATTGTTGGCAAACGGTCTCAAGAGATAGCAAGAACAGAGAGGGAAAAACCTTCTTATCGATACCCTTAATGTTCATTATGGTTTCGAAAGCTCTTAGATGAAAGTAAGGGTTATCTGTTGCCTTGAATTTTGGGATTTCAGTGGCGTTGAACTTATGTGGAAGAAGTTCCATGTCCAGCGAGACCCCTTGTGAACTCATGCCCTGAAATTTATAGTCACTAGATAGCTTGCCCAAACTCTCTTGCATGAGGTTCATTTGTTGTTGCTTCACGGGATCATCGATCTTGAGTGTGAGTAGCTTCAGTGTCTCAGTCACGGTAACCAACTGGTTCCTAAGCTCATTGACTTCTTCTTGAGTTGTCATTATCTTCTTATCCTTCCTCTTTTGACGAATCGGTTTATCAAAAGGTGAGACTTGAATAAAGAGGTTGTCCTTGATTAATCGCCCTTCTCTCCTCGACCAAGTACTGTGGAAAAGGAAATTGGGGATATTTATTGTTAATTATTTGACTCAAACTTTATTCAACATGCAATTGATGGAGGAATTGAAGAAAGATTGGAATAGAATGTGAAAGAAGATTTAGATGGAGGGATATGAAGAATTAGGAATAGAATGTACCCCCCAACTCAAATGACGGAAAAGACCGACTCATGCATGAACCTAGGACATGGTCATGGTGACATATAAAAAGTGTGTGCTATGACTAGTGAGTGTATGTGACATGTTAAGACTTGTTTCATGACCATGTGGCTAGACTACGTGACTAGACTCAAGCAAAGACTAAATTAAGACCTCGCGTATATGCATTAAACTGGATAGACTGTGGCATTTTAGTCATAACTTTTTATCTGTGACTCTGATTTGAATGAAATCAACGCCAAATTAAAGATAGAACTCGGGGCTACAGAGCCATATGTTGTACGACTCGTAGTTCTTCCTATAACTCCGGCTATGACCAAAACAGGTTGACGCTTGTGCAGTATACGGGAATAAAAATCCGGGTTGACTTAAAGGAACTATGACTCAATTTTAGGTATATTTATCAGCTCAAATTAATTAATTAATTAAACAAAGTCCTTTAGTCATTAATTAGTTTATTTAGTCTTAACACAAGTCAAACAAACGGTTAGGAAAAATCACATAGAGTATGCACAACAAATAATGCACAATTAGTCAAGTAGGCACAATATGATGCAATGAGTTTGCAACCTAACCATGGCTCTAGTTCTCTAAAGTTCGGGATATGGTTTAGTCAATAGAGGGTCCATGGTTAATTTTACAGCTGCACCGCGCGGAAGCCTAACCGTGAAGGGTTGGCGCGAGTGGATGGGACACCGCGAGTTTTAGAAAAAACTCGCTTCCATGGTTTGGTGAATTCAACATTCTCGGATGTACCCTTAGTTGCACGGAGCGTTCAATCGGGTAGATGGAGCATGAATTCCCAGAGGGTTATGTCCATATGTAGAACACATATGGGTTTCAGAACAGTGAGAAAAAATTCAATCAGGAAGTAGGATCGAGCAAACAATACGAAAAACTGGTCGAAATTAGAACGCATATTTCTGGCTCGGTATTAGGGGAAATTGGCGCCAGCAAACAGAGACTGGCGCCAGCTATTAACTGTAGCGCTTGGCGCCAATATTGGCGTCTGGCGCTACGACTAAAATGCTGGCGCCAAGCTCTGGCCCCTGACGCTACATCCCACATGCCTCAGCAGCTTTTTGTGCTCGATAAAATTTTCCAGTTTCGCGCGGTGTTGTTTCAATCCTAGTTGTGAAAGATATTTCTAAAATTTCCTACGTGTAAAATCCTATGTTTTTAACTCATTACGGATGGTCTTTCCAATGAGATCTTTTTTATGCATATGACAATAATGTTAATCAAAATTACGCGCATGAAATACTTAGAATGTTTCGAGTCTCATCCACTCATTCTAAATCATTGCCGAAACAAATTCAGGAATTAAAATAGAAATCCTCCCCAATGGAGTCGCCAAAAACTGTAGGGAATATTTCAAGCTTTTATCCCACTAGCTTGAACCCCACTGTGATCATACACTAACGTACGGTGGCGTCCAAAAGGGAAGAAGATAGAGCAAAAGAGTCTCCAACAAGTTTTAGGAACTTGTAAACCGTTCATAGGATGAAGGTTACACCCCTTAACGATCTAAGAGATCGTCAACTCCATAAGGTCTAGAATTAAATAAGGGCTCAGGGATGAAGGTACAAATCCAATCTAAAAGAGATTGAACCTGCCCTAATAATAGGCCTCTACTTTATTCTGATCGTATTCATGTGCGCTTTCTAATTAACATGCAATCAATAGGATTAACCCTAAACCTGTTGATCTATGTTGGTTGAATATAATGCACAAATAAATCTATTATTGGCGACCACTTGAAATTATAATCATAATTAACCCTAACAAGATTATTAATTATCTTATTAAACGTGATTACAAGTACAAATTCCCTTTAACCATGCACAAAAAGGCGTGATCAAGCAATAACAATAAATATCAAGCAATATAATAACAATAAAATAATAATAATGATGACAATAAAATTATAATCATAATTAAAATAATAATAATCATAAAAATAATAATTATAATAACGTACAATCATTAGAATAAACATGAATAATAATAATCATAATAATTATAATAATGATAATAATCATCATAAATTATAACAATTATAATCATAATCATGTTCATGTTAATATTAAAGCATAATAAAAAAATAGCAAGATCCTAACAAGATTAATAACAAACCCTAGCATGTCACTAAGCAATAAAAATCAAAGCTTTAACCCTAACATGATACTAACAATCATAAATATTAGGAAGAACATAGGAAGCATCGTAACAATCATAATAAGCATATTTGATATTATAACCTTTTCCCTAAACATGATACTAGGAATATCATAATAACAATGAAAACATGATTTCTACATCATAATATCAATAAAATCAATTAAAGTACTTACTTTGATGCCTCGTACCTCTTTCTAATAACAACATACACACGTTAGTAACTTCAAGGAAAATAATAATCAAAACAATTAAATTAAATAATTGAAAGAGAGATTTGGGACCAAACCCTCAGAAATTAAATCCTTTCACGTCTAGGGCGAAGGCAACTTCAAATATGGCTAGGTGTTTCTAGATCTAATGAATGCGGAATTTTGTATTTGAAAACAAAGTTTAGAAAAGAGAAAGATGAATGAATTAATGAATTAAAGAAGAAAACTTGATGAGAATTGGAGAATGATTAAAGAGAGAATTAGATAATTAATGATTGCGAATGAAAACTGATTGTAGGTGAATATTCGTGAGAATCGCTGAATGAAAACGGAGTTTTTAATACGTTATTTATAGGGAAATCAGCCAAAAAGATAAAATATCAAAACAGAGCACTTGGCGCACGCAAAACGAGGTTGGCGCACGCAAAACAGAGTTGGCGCCAGCACCAGCTTATTGGCGCCAGGCCTGTTTTTGACGCGTTTTCGAAAATCAGATAAGTTTTCCGTACTAGAGGATAAAATCGTATCTTTTCCTCAAAAATGCTATTTGATTTTAATTAAAACTCTGAAAAGTCAACAAAAGTCAATTTATCAATGCTAATTGAATTAGGAATGAAAAGAACCTCCTAGAAGAATCTAGAAGACTAAAACCATTCCTAATTGTATTAGGAATGATAAATCATATTAGGCCCTCCCCTAGATCATTGGGCCGCACATAAGGCTCAAACCGGGCCCAGTTTAGTAAATTGGCCATAACTTCCTCAATATTCATCGGAATTGGGCTTATAATATATCGTTGGAAAGCTCTTTGCAAGCCCCATCCAACTACACTACTATTGGACCCATATCATGGACCAACCAAACTGGATTGGATGTTTTCTTAAAATAAGTTTTCAAAAACAGAGAGAAGAGAAAAGAAATTAAAACTTATCCGCAACACTAGACTTTCCACACTTTCACTTCATTCGATTGTGATTCGACGTGAAAGGTACTCATCACCGGGTTTGGTTTTGGGGAGACATATTTGGGTGTCTACAGACGCTAATCGTGTTATATTCTCATTGAAACTCTGATTCGTTTTTTTATCCATCCGACTGATTTTCTCTATAAATAGCCTCTTAAAATTCTGTTTTCAATCATTAATTCTCAACAATCATCAATTCTCATCAATTCTTATTCTTTCTAATTCTTTCTTCTCATCAACTCTCATCAAAAAATTTCTTGATTCTCTCTCCCTCTTTTCTAAGCCTAGCCTTTTACAAACACAATTCCTCGTACATTAGCACTAGAAACACCTAGCCAAGTTTGAAGTTTCCTTCGCCCTAGACGTGAAAGGTTTGATATTTCTGAGGGTTTGGTCCCAAATCTCTATTTCAAATATTTAATTTAATTGTTGTTTTATTATTTTCCTTGAAGTTACTAACGTGTGTATTTTGTTATTAGAAAGAGATACTAGGCATCCAAGTAAGTGCTTTAATTGATTTATTGATTTTATGATATAGAAATCATGCTTGGATTGTTATTTTGATTCCTAGTATCATGTTAGGATGTTTTATTGATACCTAGTATTATGTTTAGGATGTTCCTAGTATCACGTTAGGATGCTTTCTTTAGCATGATATTTAGGGTGATTTGCTTATATCAATTATGATTTCTATGATGCTTTCTATTTTCTTTCCTAATAGCATGTTAGTATCATGTTAGGGCTAAAGCTTTGATCTTTGATGTTTAGTGACATGCTAGGGTTTGTTATTAATCTTGTTAGTATCATGCCTAGGATCTTGTTATTAATATTTTTATGCTTTCATGTGATTATGATTATTATGATCATAATTATTATAATTTATGGTTATTATTATGTTGCTTGATATTTATATTTATTGTTATTGCTTGATCACACCTTTTATGCATGTTTAAAGGGAATTTGTACTTGTATCACGCTTAATAAGATAATTAATAATCTTGTTTAGGTTAATTTGATTATAATTCAAGTGATCGCCAATAATAGTTTTATTTGTGCATTAAATTCAACCAACGTAGATAAACAGATTTAGGGTAAACCTATTGATTGCATGTTAGTCAAAAAGCGCACATGAATACGAGTAAAATAAAGTAGAGGCCTATTATTAGGGCAGGTTTAATCTCTTTTAGGTTGGATTTGTACCTTCATCCCCGAACTACCAGTCATGGTTCCAGACCTATTGGAGTTGACGATCTCCTGGATCGTTAAGGGGTGTAACCTTCACCTCGTGAACGGTTTACAAGTTCCTAAAACTTATTGGCGACTCTTTTGCTCTATCTTCTTTTCCTTTAGACGCCACCATGCTTAAGTGTATGCTTGAAATATTCCCTACACATACCGTCGGGGCCCTGGAGCTTTTCAAGTATGTATCTGCTTCAAAGTGGTGTGTATTTCCTCCTTGGTGTAAGGGCAAAGAAGCTCATAATTTATTTTCGGAGTGACCAAATTATCAATCGACTCAAGCAATTTCTCACAATCTGACTCATAGAGCGTCCCTACTGAAAACAAATCTTGATAGAATTTCTGAGCAATCCTTTCAAGTTAGCGTCATCTTCATACCAAATGCCATCTGAGTCGAGCAGACCCTTGATTTCATTTTTACTCCAACGTTGAGAAGCTTTGTGGTGGAAATAGGAGGTGTTCCTATCCCCGTCTTTGATCTCTGAAGCCCTCGATCGCAAGTACCAGTATGCTTCTTTTTTATCTAGTAGCTCATCCAGCCTCTTTTCAAGGTCAGCACACTGTGATAAAGACTCATTTGACAGAGGTTCATTCTTTGCTTCATTCAAGTGGGTTTCCAATTTGTCGATATGTTTTTCAAGCTCATGAAACTTGGTGTTGCTCTAGTGACGAAGGTCCTTTTCTACTTCTCCCATGCAATCCTCCACCCTCCCCACATTGCTGCCCCAAGCTTCACGAACTACTTTATCACATTCATTGTAACACCCCAATAATTCTCTCTTTAAATCTGTGAGGACCCTGAACAATATTCAAGAGAATTACTGGCGTGCTACCGCCACGTGTTCAAACGTTAAGGCTTTATAAGAAAATAGCAGCGGAAAAACTAATTCAGTTATAAATAAGTTTCAAAACCAATAACCAAAACCAAATTAAATCATACCACTTGGAACCATTAATACCCTTATTCAAAACCCCGCAAAAGTAGTAAATAAATAAAACCAGAGTTTAAATACATTCAAACTTATGAAAAGAAATAAACTACGAATAATAACCAACTCTCCACTAAAAATCCCACAACCCTGATGCGAATTCTGCATGTGTAAGAACCTGTGGTTAATCTGCTCCCCAATATTACAAGTGTAAAAATTGGATCGTCACAGGGTCATTGAAAGGCGAAGGCCATGACCAAAGAAAGACACACACAAAAGCACGCAATCAGCAAAGCTGAGTACATACAAGGTGCGAAACAAACAAGAAATCCATAACATGCTACTAATAATCAAGCATCATGCATCATTAAATTATAAACTCAACGCACGACTCAATTATCAATGTAATCCCCCGTATTTTTAAATATTTTATACATGAAAATTTATTTTATTTATAATATTTATTTGTTATTTTTCATAATTTAATTTCAAAAGTTTCAAATTATTAATCTGGGTCGAAAATTATTTGAACAAATTATTTTATGCACCTTTATTCTACAATTTATGTCCAATCACACAAGCTTAACCCATTTGTTTACTTAATCGGCCCATTATTTTTATGAGGCCCAATCTTTCTTTTTACCCTACAATAATTCTCTCCTATAAATACCCATGAATCTCCAAAAATTTCCCACACCAAAAGGAGAGGAGTTTATTGAAGGTGATTTCTAGTTAGTAAAGTGGCATACCAATTCGTTTGCTCAAGGTACGTACAAGTTACGAAACCTTTCTTTTAGGTGCATGTTTAAGGACGACGGATCGAGAACTTAGTATCATGTATAGGGATGATTGAGTTAAATTGTTTGGTTATACATTGTGAATTTCGTATGAGTGCACTATTTTATATTTCAAGTATTATTTGTGCTCTAATTATGCAAGGTGCGCTTAGAGGCAAAGGTATATGATTGGTGTAATGATTAATTTATTACTCATTCATGATTATGCAAGCAGGATGAGTAAAGGAAGAATTTAATTCTTTTAAGACGAGGTTAAGGTTTTGGGGTGCCTTATGCACTCAAGGTGTTTATACACCGAGGTAGTAAAGGAATAAATAATAAATGTTGCTTGCCACTAATAAATCAAGAATTGAAATTGAAAAGTTGTTTTACTTGATTGAATTGATATTGGATTGATTGTATTGTTATGCATATGAGTCATCACCAAGTCTAAACCTGTAAATCACGTAAAGTGCAAGATGGATGAGCAATAAAACTCTGGATTGGTGCACTTCTGGAGTAATGACAATCAGGGGTTGGGGTACATGGGGTATTAGCCGTGTACTTTTCTCGAGGTCGTCTGATCTACGAGTCTCTTATTTCAAATATTTTTCAAAAATAGGAGTTAGGTGAGATCTCATACTAACTACAGTCACGGAGTCGCGCCCGTGGTCGTTGGATGTTTATTGATGTTTCCGAAAGGAGGCATGGGGTTTTTCTTTTATTGATGTTCCAAATGGAGCATGGGTTGGACAACCTTGTCTGTTGCGTAATCCAATGAATAAAGATAATGATTTACCTATTATTAATTAATGGAGTCTTAGTAATATAAATAGTTGAGTCGTGTGTTAAGTCTATAATTTAATGATGCATGATGATTGATTATTAGTAGCATGTTATGGATTCCTTAATTTATTTTGCAGCTTGTATGTACTCAGCTTTGCTGATTGTGTGCTTTGTGTGTCTTTCTTTGGTCATGGTCTTCGCCTTTCAATGACCCTGTGACGATCCAATTTTTACACTTGTAATATTGTGGAGCAGAATTACCACAGGCTCTTACACATGCAGCATTCATCAGGGTTGTGGGATCTTGAGTAGAGAGTTGGTTGTTTGCATTTTATTTCTTTTGCAAGTTTGAATTTATTTTAATTCGATTTTATTCGACACTATTTCTTTTGAGTTTGAATTTATTTGAACACTGAATTTAATCACTTACTACTTTTATTGGGTTTTGAATAAGGGCCTTAATGGTTCCAAGTTGTATGACTTAATTTGGTTTTGGTTATTGGTTTTGAAACTTATTTATAACTGAGTTAGTTTTTCCGCTGCTATTTTCTGATAAAGCCTTAACGTTTGAACACGTGGCGGTAGCACGCCAGTAATTCTCTTGAATATTGTTCAGGGTCCTCACAGGTTTAAAGAGAGAAATATTGGGGTGTTATAATCAATTTTATTAAGACTTCACTAGTTAATAGTAGCAAACTCATTTTATTTAATTCTTTGGATTTAGCAATAGACAAGGTTGTCCAACCCATGTCCCATTTGGAACATCAATAAAAGAAAAACCCCATGCCTCCTTTTGGAAACATCAATAAACATCCAACGACCACGGGCGCGACTCCGTGATCGTAGTTAGTATGAGACCTCACCTAACTCCTAGTTTTAAAAAAAATAATATTTGAAATAGAAGACTCGTAGACCAGACGACCTCGATAAAAGTACACGGCTAATACCCCGTGTACCCCAACCCCTGATTGTTATTACTCCATCAGTGCACCAATCTAGAGTTTTATTGCTCATCCATATTGCACTTTACGTGATTTACAGGTTTAGACCTGGTGATGACTCATATTCAAACAATACAAACATTCTAAACACAATTCAATCAAACAAGGCAAGTTTCCAATTTCAATTCTTGATTTATTAGTGACAAACAACACTTATTATTTAATCCTTTACTACCTCGGTGTATAAACACCTTGAGTGCATAAGGCACCACAAAACCTTAATCTCGTCTTATAAGACTCGAATTCTTCCTTTATTCATCATGTTTGCATAATCATGAATGAGTAATAAATCAATCTTTACACCAATCACATACCTTTGCCTCTAAGCGCACCTTGCATAATTAGAGCACAAATAATACTTGCAATATAAAATAGTGCACATCATTTGAAATTCACAATGTATAACCAAACAATTTAACCCAGTCAATCCTATACATGATACTAAGTTCTCGATCCGTCCTTAAACATGCACCTACAAGCAAGGTTTCGTAACTTGTATGTACCTTGAGCAAACGAATTGGTATGCCACTGTACTATCTAGAAATCACCTTCAATAAACTCCTCTCCTAAACCAAATAATAACATCTCAATCAATACCCAATCAATCAAATTTACAGCAATACTAACTTACTTTAAAACCTTCAAAATCCAAATCAAACAACATTTTAAAACCTTCACTTTAGTTAAAATTAAAGGCTTATATATAGTTCGTTAAATTTTCATCATAAAAACCTTAAAATACACTCTTATACGTGAAATTATAGAAAGTTTAAAGTTTAATAAAAATCTTAGAATAATTTAAAAACCCCTTTTCAATGGGTGATTAAACCCTCTTTATAAAACATCAAAAGTAATACTTAGAAACTATTTCCAGCACTTAAAACTTCAATAAAACATATATTTATGCTTAATTAAGTTTAAACATAATTAATTATTAATCAAACTCAAGGATAATATTTTAAGTATAAAAAAACTTCGTTAAAATCAAAAACTGCCCGAAAATCATATATAGAGGATGAATTTGGCCACGAGAGGATGATGCTAGGTAGTGAGTCTTTCTTAAAACGTTGTTTCCACATGAAAAATACTACTTTTTCACCAAAATCGGATGAGTTCAGAACCTGATCGGGATTAAAACGGGATTAATATTAACGAACGGAAATCTAAAAATTAAAACCCGAATTTAAGTGTTCAAAATAATCTGGAATTAAGTTAAACTAATCATTAGTTATAATCACCAAAATTTCAAAACATCATTACTATAAAAGCCCTAAATCAATTGTTCATAAAAACCCTAAAATCATGATTTTCAATAATTAAAAACCCTAGGTTATAAATTTACAAAATCTGAAAATTATGACACTTATAAAATCTAAAATTATAAAGTTTAATCATCAAAACATAATTTGATACTAATTAAATTAATTTCAAACAATATAATCAAAACCCATAAATCAATAATTATAATTACACAAATTAATAAAAACAAAGGAGAAAATAAGACTAACCTTTTTGTGTGGGAAAATTTTGGGGATTAACGGGGTATTTATAGGAGAGAATTGTAGGGTAAATAGGAAGATTGGGTCTTATAAAAATAATGGGTCGATTAAGTAAACAAATGGGTTAGGCTTGTGTGATTGGACATAAATTGTAGAATAAAGGTGCATAAAATAATTTGTTCAAATAATTTTCGACCTAGATTAATAATTTGAAACTTTTGAAATTAAATTATGAAAAATAACAAATAAATATTATAAATAAAATAAATTTTCATTTATAAAATATATAAAAATACGGGGGATTACATTCATTATCGAGGAGCCAGCAAGTTTCGAATCGAAACCTTTTTTCTTTTTCTTTCGCCTTTGCATCTCAATCCTCAGAAAAATCGGAGAGTGGTTACTTACTCAATGGTTACTCGGTTGGTCAAGGGTTACTCTCACACATAAAACTCGGTTGGACGGTATTAGGTTTTTTTTTAATCTATAATTATGTTAAAACTCCTCGAGACACGATCAAATTTCCATCTTTATCCCTAAATTCACTTAAAACTTCTCATACCATGTATTATTGTATTTTTTTTTTATTTTTTTTACTTGTAGTAATTGTAATAACAATAAAAAAGAAATAGAGCCCACACTCAAGTCTTAAGTTAAGTCTTGAATTTTCAAGACTCAACTTGAGATTTAGTTATGATTTCTCAAGAAAAATGGGATCAAATATAGAGTCTTGTCTTAAAACTCAAAATGACGATGTCATGTGGAGTCTTAAGATTTAGAGCTAATCTTAGGATTATCCTTAAGATTGAACACTAACTTTAAAAAATAAAAAGTTTAAACAAACAATCTAATCAAAAAACATTACTTACAGAATATAAACTACTATTAGCCGTGGGTAGTAAGGATATGCGCTTTGTGAACTCGTTCTTTTTTAACATTGTGGATGCTACACCATGTAAAGGTGTTGAGATAAGTTTAGGAATATTGTTTCCTATCTTATGAGCGTAGGTTTTGTATAAATACTCTACCTATTGATGATTAATAAACAAGCTATTCTCTCATAAATAATTTGTCATGGTATCAAGAGCAGGTTAAATCTTGGGACCGCTCACAAAAATTTTCTCCCCTGCCGGTGGGTTAGAAAGTTAAACCCACCGGTGAGATTCAAAATTTTGCTTCCGCTATGCAATATTAATACTCTTTAAATTTTTTTTTTTTTTTTGGGTTGGTACACGTATCATATATGTGTATGTGAATTTTTTTTTTTGGGGAGAATTTTTTTTTGGGTGCATGTGAGTGGACTTCCTCCACTATAACACATCTTTGGAGATGAAGAAATTAAATAGTGTTATGCTTAACGCAATATTAAAAAAAAAAAAAAAAGTTTTCGGCTCTCTTGTGTCGTGAGACAAGATATATTTGGTTCTCCTTGTGCCGTGAGACAAGGTTTATGAGTTGATTCGAGCATGATTTTGCTCTAGATATATATGAGTGTGGTTTACTCCGAAAAACCAAAAAGAGATTTGAGTGTGGTTTACTCTGAAAGACCATTAAGAGATTTGAGTGTGGTTTACTCTAAAAGACCAATAAAAGATTTGAGTGTGGTTTACTCTGAAAAAAAACCAATATTTGATTGGAGCTCGGTTTTGCTCTGGAAAAACAAAAATTGTTATATTTGCTAGTTCGAAAAGAATGACGTTCATGTTTGATTGATTACAGATGAGTTCGAAAAGATGAACGTTCTCATCATTGAAGAAAAAAAAAATTGAAGGCGACATCACCAAATAGTGCATCTCGACTTCAACAAATTGAAGAATTTCCAATCGCAACGTTTGTGTTACTGCCGTTACGATTGCAGGGGGGTGTTAGAGATATGATATATCTGAAAATATATGTGATATATTTCCGTATAGTTATTGTTATGAGAATAATATATTTAGTATTATCTTATGTTAAGATATTATTTAGAGAATATATCATTAGGATATATGGTATATTTTTTAGGAATATTATTTCCTATCTTATGAGCATATATTTTGTATAAATACTTTACATATTGATGAACAATAAATAAGTTATTCTCTCATAAATAATTTGTCAAAAGGCCTTACTAGTTCGGTGAATATTATCCACCGTACATACATGAGCTATAGTTTCCTGAGCATCTTTACGAGAGAAACAAATTCCGTGTAAAGTGTGATATATAATTGCACCGTAATAAAGTGCAAATATTTTTTTTTTTTTTTTTTTTTTTTGTAATGACTTGGAATGAAATCTCTGGAAAAACTCTCCGTCTATGATTTAACATTTTTGCTTCCATGATTTAAATTTATCGACAAAATTCATTGTTGTACATGTACGGTATGTACCAAGGTAATTGGGTCATTTTACGTCGTAGTCTCTCAAATTGATTGGTTTTCTTCTTATCATGATTCCTTTATCATTTGTAATTGAGTAATTCGTACTGATACTTTAGGTTGCCCCTATATGTTAAGCTACATTATAAAACATAAATAAATAAAATTAACGCTCATCTCGTTAAGATTTACTAATTAAAGATAAAGTAAGACACTAACAACATTTGGGTGTTATGTATTTAAATTCAATTAGCCATATTGGTCTGCATATAAAGATATAATCTCTCTTATTAATCTGCTTTTGTTCTTAATCTTAAAAGTTAATATTTGTAAAATACATACGGACAAATTTTAATTGATTATGTTTTCTGTTGTGTAATAATAATAAGGACATTTTGTGAGAAACTACCTTTTAAAACTTTTTTTTTTTTTGCAAGAAACTACCTTATAAAAAAAATATTGTAAAAAATACCTTATAAAAGCTAAATGTTGTAAGATACTACCCTTGGTCGGAAAGTGAGAGTTGACTTAATTTTTCCGGCGTTGACCTAGTCATGTGCCGATCACGTGACGTTTAATTCATCTTTCCCCATTTTCCCCTAATTTTCCCCGAGCCTATCCATATAATACCCAAGATGAATTAAATGTCATGTGACTAGCAATGACTTGGTCAACGCCGGAAAAATTTAGTCAACTCTCACTTTCCGACCAAGGGGTAGTATCTTACAACATTTAGCTTTTATAAGGTAGTTTATTACAACATTTTTTTATAAGGTAGTTTTTCGAAAAAAAATTGCTTTAAAAGGTAGTTTCTCACAAAATGTCCTAATAATAATTTACAATCACAACTGTTTAAGTTTAACCTTTAAAAGAGACATAATGTTATACGGAGTAGTAATTATCTAATGGTTGCAATAGTAATTCACACCGGAACTTTGAAAGAAAATTATTCAGCTTCCAATTCTTTCACATCTTAATGTAACATCATATGCAATGCATGGCCACTAGCCGGGCCTTAATTACAAACTTTGCAGTCATTGCAAATAATTCAAAAAAAAAAGGAACAAAAATAAATATGTCAATTTTGCTCAAAAAAACAACCAAACCTATGTCATTTTCACTCCCAAAAAAAACCAAAAGAGTCACTTTTAATTTAATTCCTCTCTAAGAAAAGATAGTGATATATCCAAAGCTGGAACTTAAATTATTATAACATTAATTAATAAAAATGACATAATATAATTAAACATGTTGATATTATAGAGATGGATGCAAACTGTTGCTCCACTCAATTCTTAGATTAGGAGTTTGAGATCAAGATTTAATTTAAAGATGTAATAAAAATGAAAAACAGAACAACTTTAGCTGTGTTATTTTAATTTTTATTGTTTGGGTTTTAGCTTTTTATATATCTCTCGCTTTCTCTCCTTTTATTTCGGAGGGGGTATGGTTGATTTAGACTTCTCATGGTAATTGGCCTTTGTAGATAGAGATAATGACTAGCAAGCAATATGTTAGAGAAAATTCACATGTTACTTTTCACTTGTTGAAAACTAAACTGTAGAAAGAAATCGGCAAAATTCATCCTTTGTTTAATAATTATACGAGTATTGTTTAGACTCTTACACAATTCACATAATTTTTAAGTATTTTTAGTACGCAGTTTTGTTTGTATTTAGACGTAGATGAACGTGTACCTGGTTTTTATTAGTTCGCCTAGTTGCATGCTTGTATGTATCCAGAAACAAAGATTTTATGCGCATTATCTTTCAACCATTCGTTGTGTTTTTTAATTTTTACTCAAGGAAAATATAGGTACATCAGTGCATGTAATTTTGTTAGACGTACATTTTGTGATTTACACTTTCTGAAATCCTAGTCAAAGGTTTACACGCTAAAGTGCTAAATAACTAAGAATGTTTAATTAACTTTTTTGGTAATTAGCAGCTGTAATATGTTTTTTTTAATTCTTTGGAAGATATTTTATTATAAATCAGAAATTACTATTATTAAGTATAGTGAGGGTCAGCTCACTTTAGGGATGGCAGTGGGTCGGGTTAAATGGGAGACCCGCCCCTTTCCTGCCCCACCCCGCCCAAGTGGGGGGGTGGAGGGAGATTTGGCGGGTGATAGGGCAGGGATAGGTATAAAATGTGTACCCGCCATGAGTGATGGGGCGGGTATGGATTTTAGAGTAGACCCGCCCCATATCCGCCCCGCCCCGTACCCACCTTATTCCCGCACCATATTTCTTTTAGAAGAGTTGAGAATTTATGAAACTTGATACCCCCTAAGACCCAATAAGCTTAAATAGTACGTGAAAGTCCTAATCTTCTTAACCTAATTTGATATAATCGTCATTAATGTGATATAATAGAGCATAATGGCAAAGGGTTTGGGAAGATTTTGGGGCGGGTATGAGGTGGGTATGAATATCCAAGTGGGTGATGGGGCGGAGATGGATCCTATCTTGTACCCGGTGGGGCGGGTATGGATGTGAATATTGTACCCGCCACAGGTGGTGGGCGGGGATGGGTATAAGATTTTTAGGCAGGTATGGGTATGGAGGTACCATCATCCACATCCGACCCGCCCCATTGTCATCCCTAGTTCACTTCGGCTTAATTTCAGTTCAGTTCATCTTTCAATTTCTTTCTCTTATAAACTATTCATTTCAGCTCTATTTACTTTAGTTTAGCTCAGTTCTGTAATTGTGAACAGACCCTCATATTAAAGATGATAACAATAGAATTTTCTGTTCCTACCCTTTAAACATGAGGAAAAAAAAAAGATTTAAATAAAAGGAAAATATATCCGCAATAATCCGATCTTTTGCCCGTCCGCTGAAAATAATCCCACCTTTGGATTAATTTTTAATAATCCCACCTTTACCCCCCTGCCCCCGATTTTTTTAATGGTCCCAACCGGTCAGTTAACTTGTTATAACAAGTTACTTGACACGTGGTGGCACCCAATTAGTCCAAAAAAAAATTAAAAAAAAATTAAAATAACAATTAATTAATTTTAGAAACCACCCACCAGCCAAACCACCACCCCTGCCACCAATCTCGGCACGCCGACCGCCCCTGCCACCCCTTCCAGCGCGCCGACCACCTATGCCACCCCTCCCCTAAACCACCCTCAAACCGCCTCCCCTGAACCACCCTCAAACCCTTCCCTCCCTCACGAAACCACTATCAAACCCCTCCCTCCCTCACGAAACCATACACCACTCAATCCACCGTCGTCCCCGCCACGCGGCTCCGGCCAGTCAGCTCCCTACCCCCACCCCCACCGATCCGGCGCTCTACTGACCCCACTCCCCCTCCCCCATCCCTAAACCACCAATCCCCTCCCTCCCCCACGAAAACGGAAACACCAGCAGCCCTAGACCCTCGAAAATTCTTTTCCCAGCCCCCTCCCCGTCGCCCGTCCCTTTTCCAATCGCTCCGAACTCCCCAACCCCAATCCCGGTCCCAGTTGCCCTCCTCCGACCTCGAATCAGGGTTTTCGATTTTTTGATTTGCTGTGGATTTTGGTGGGTTTTCGATTTTTCGAAAGGGGTTTTGGGGTTGGGTTGGCTAGGGTGGGATGGGATGGGATTTTGGTAAGCGTGTCAGTGGCGGTGGTTTCGAGTTGGTGCGTTAGTGGCGGTGGTTTTGGGTTGGCGCATCAGTGACGGTGGTTCTAGGCTCTTGATTTGGGTAGTGGTGGGGATGGTGGTGCTGAAACTAAGGTGGTGATGGTTTTTTTTTTTTATTTAATTTTTCTTTTTTTAATTGTTTTTGTTAATTTTGGACAAATCGAGTAGTGACACGTGTAAATTAAACTTAATTAAAAAAAATTACCTCTTCAACCGATTACTGGTCACCCGGGACCATTTTAAGCAGATTGGATATAAAGGTCAGATTATTTAAAAATAATCCAAAGGTGGGATTATTTTTAGCGGATGGCCAAAGGTGGGATTATTCCGGACAATTTTTCGTAAATAAAATGTTAATGTCATTATTAATTGACGAACAACCTCTATACCATTATTAATTGCATCACACACTAAAAAGGAATCACCTTCCCTCCGTACCTGCATCACACCTATTCGCCTAGAAATAGAGATCGGAAGTTTTTCAAAAAGATTACGAGTAATAACTTTTTGTGTTTTACTCTTTAAAAATGTTGCATGGACGTAAAAACCTATTACACATTCATACTTGCTGGTATATCTCTGTTATGATTGTCGGATCGTGTAGTGGCTTACTGAAGAGATGTATCATGTATGTATAGTTACTACTATAGTAGCATGGGTGCTGTGTTTCCGAAAAATGTACTCAATGATTATGTACTCGTATCATTGAAGACAGACAGGGCTTAGAATTTGATCATAAATTCTCATTGATGTGCAAGAAAAAAAATTGGGTTTTTCTACATTATAACCTTTAAGTTTCCGTTTTCTATGATGTGCCCCCCTTAACTTTTGTATACACCCGATTTCCAGTAATTTACTGTACATCGGATACACTTTTGTCAGATTTAGTGTCACTTGTCAAATTTAGTGTTACTTTTGTCAAATTTATCAATGAAACATAAATAACTCATATATATCAGGGTAACTTTTATGTGTTTTAGTGTAACTTTTGCATATTTTATTATCACTTTATAACGGATGTTCAGTAATTTACTGAACATCCGTTTTATTTAAAAGTTTGTGTTTGAGAAATCTACATTGTAACCTCAAAATACATTTAGCTTCTATACGGTAACCTTGTCGTTATATTGTCGTTAACAAATTCCGTTAGTGGGGCCCATTCATCACTTTATAATATTTTTTTATCGATTTGCGTGTTGGAAATGGTTTCTTTTGAGGTTTTGTGGGCTATTTTGGCCCTTAAAGATCCAAATTGAGCTCAGATTTGACAAAAAAATGACGCAAATGTCTCGTTTTGCATATTAAATACGTAAACACGCATTTTGAGACATTTTGCAATACGAGGCATTTGTGTTATTTTTTTGCTAAATCTGAGCTCAGTATGGTCCCTGTAGAACCAAAATAGCCCCCCAAACCATAAATGAAACCATTTTCAACACGCAAATCGATAAAAAAATATTATTAAGTGGTGAGTGGGCCCCACTAACGGAATTTGTTAATGACAATATAACGGCAAGGTTACCGTATAGAAGTTAAATGTATTTTGAGGTTACAATGCAGATTTTTCAAAAAGGGGAGCACATCGTAGAAAACGGAATGTTAGAGGGTTATAATGTAGAAAAAGTTATGTGGGTTTTACAAGAATTCTCTCAAGACGTCGTTTTTGAACTTCAATTTTTTAACATTTGATAAGACAAAACTGAAGATATTAGAGAAGTGCCCAAAAAAAAGAATAGTATATATTACCCATTATTCATAAAATTAAAAGCTTTTCTTACTTTTAGTGAGAAAGTTTGTTAGGAGCTTGAATTTCATAAAATTGATGTTTAATTTGTCCATGTTAATTAATCTTGGTAACTCATATTCGACACATGTACATGTTTAAGTGTCAAACTCAATTATTTTGTGAAAAAATTTCATGATTTTGAACTAAAATGAATTGCCTAAACGATCTGACCCATGTCTAAATGTCGAGGTTCCAACATGACACAAGTATTTATTATTTAAAGTGAAATAAAGAGCACGTTTATGTAACATACTTGTATATAGATACTTTTAAAGTTTTAATAATAATTGATTCATTAATCATCTATTATTGATACTCCCTTTATCCCAAAAAATTAAAATAGTCAAACTTAGTACACATGTCAATACATTAGTTTTTTTTTTTTTTTTTTTTTTGAGGGGGAGTCAATACATTAGTTTGACTTTAAAAATATATAATTAAGTGAAGTAGTAAAAAATATCAAAAAGTCTACATTACGAAACTTTATACGAAGTATTTTGTATTATATATATTTAACCACATATTTATTGATGATAAAATTTCTTTTTATCATATAACTAAAAATTTATGATAAAAATTAGTACCCCTCCGTCCCTAAATTACATTTCTACACACTTATTCTTCACATAATAGAGAGAAGTGAAAATGTAATTTTGAAACGTCGGGAGTATATAAATAGTGAAAATATATCAAACATGTCAATTATACTATCTTTCTCTATGCTCTTAATTTCTTCATTAATTGTTGATCGCTTCACTTAACTTGTTTCTTGTATTGTTAATTGTGGATATTAATCATTGCATATTTGTTCCAATATCACTTTCTATTAATTCGCGACCCATAATGATATGTCATTTTAATCCAATAATGTTATAGACAGAAGAACAATTAATTATGCAGCATTTTAAAAGGTGTTTCCCAAACAAAAATGACCAATCTTGCTAGATCACTTTAAGATATCACTATATGGTTTAACCATAATTATTGTCACTTCAAAGCTTAGCCCTTCTTATTAAAAAGAGTAACTTATGTGTACAGTAATTTAGGGTCCGTTCTCATTGACTGAAATGAGTTAAGCTGAACTGAACTTATTAGAGCTGAACTAACTGAACTTATTAGAGCTGAACTAACTGAACTTATTAGAGCTGAACTGAACTAAACTGAATATTTTATAAGAGAATAAAATTAGAAGTTGAATTGAATTGAATTGAACTGAACTGAACTGAACTCAGCTGAACTGAACTGAGCTGAACTGAACTGAGTTGAATTGAACCGAACTGAACTGAACTGAATTGAAATGAATATTTTATAAGAGAAGGAAATTAGGAGATGAGCTGAACTGAACTGAACTAAGTTGAACTGAACTGAAATGAATTTCAACGTATGAGAACAGGCTCTGAACTGACCTTATTAGAACTGAACTGAACTGAACTGAATTTATAATCGTATCATAACAGGCCCAAACTGTACATCTGGGGTCACTTTTATCAAATTTAGAGTCACTTTTATCAATAAAGCATAAATACTTCGTAACTTTTATTGTTGTAAGGGTAACTTTTATTCATATTAGGGTAACTTTTGCTCATATTAACTTTTATCATTGTAAGGGTAATAAATCATAAATACATCGTAACTTTTATTGTTGTAATGGTAACTTTTATTCATATTACGGTAACTTTTGCTCATATTCAGGTAACTTTTGTAACTTTGTAACGGATGTATAATATTTTATTGTACATCCGATTTTTTTAAAAGACGTTGTTTTGAAACTCACAAATTCTTGATTAAGACAAACTTTCAATAACTTATTTTTAAATGGGTTAAAGTTTCCTTAAAAGTATTTTAAAATTATCCTTATATAGTTTTATCTCCGACTCTGAAAATTCGACTCACTTACTATTCATGTGATCAAAATAAAATAATTTTTGTCAAAATAAAATAATTTTGACCAATTATTATGATTTGCACAAAAGAAACAAATTACCATGAGAGATCTTATTAGATTCAGCTTAGTTTATATTTTTTAAGTATCAACTTTTTTTTTATCATTTTCAATGATACAAAGCCAAAGATATTGATGGTCAAAATTTCAGGAACGGGAGAGTATTAAAGTTTCCAACATATATTGTTCCCCTAAAAAACTTATAATATATTGTATTAGATAGATTAACCTTTTAGCCTTCATTGCATGCATTCATTATAAAGTACTCATCAGTTCTTGGAATCAGGTAATATGCTAAGGGAGTGGAACCAATCCCTACTAGTCTTGATCCCGAAGGTCAAAGTGCCGGAACTGGCAAACTAATTTAGGCCGATCAGTTTGTGCAACACGGACTACAAATGCATCTCGAAGTGTCTGGTGAACAGGCTAAAGAAAATCCTTCCAAACCTTATTTCTGAAAATCAACATGCCTTCATCCCTGGTAGGTACATGGAAGACAACATTATTTTGAGTCATGAATTGTTGCACCTTATAAACTCGAGGAAAGGCTCTAATTCGACGGCTGTCAAGATAGACATGTCAAAGGCATACGACATAGTAGATTGGACCTTTCTCCTAAAAGTGTTATAGGCTTATGGGTTCTCGAATCACTGGATCAGGATGATTTCTCAATGCATCTCAACGGTAAGTTATAAAACAGTCATCAACAGGAAGACTTCAGAACACTTTGAGCCAAAGTGTGGGCTAAGGCAAGGGGACCCGTTATCCCCGTATCTTTTCATTTTCTGTATGGATATCCTGTCTAGGATGCTGACCCTAGCAGAAGATATCGGGAAATTTAAAGGACTTAAAGTCTCAAGGAGGGCGCCTTCTATCTCCCACCTCTTTTTTGCGGATGATGCAATGCTCTTCTTCAAGGCAACAGAGGAGTCCTGCATGTGTATTGGGGATATTCTTCATAGGTTTGGGAAGGCATCTGGGCAACAACTTGATGTCCAGAAGTCTTTCGTGAAATTTTCTCCAGGAGTGGATGATAACACAAAATTATCGGTTAAAATAAAGGATCCTGGGTATGACGGAAACAGGTAATATGGGGACTCGCCTTGGGGCTCCGATTGATATTCAGGGGAAAAGGCGCCTCTCTTTTCAATTTCTGGTGGATAAGGTTAGCGATAGAATTATGTCTTGGGCGACCCTCGGCCTGTCTCAAGCTTCTATCATCAACACGGTTCTGGTAGGTATCTCAGCTCACGTAATGAAATGCTTAAAGTTGCCACAAAGCATTGCAAACAAAATTGATTCCCTGATCACGAGATTTTGGTGGTCGAATAATGGGAATAAGGGAATGTACTTGGTTAGTAGGGCTATCATTCAACTCCCCAAAAGTATGGGTGGTCTGGGCATAAGAGGGGCTTTAAATCTGAATAATGCCCTCCTCTTCAAACTAGCTTCGAGGATTCACCAGAACCCGCAGCTTCTCCTTTCCAATGTATATAAGGGTTTTCAGGGTTGGGGGATTGGCAACATGGCAAGGCCACATGCTAGGATAGGGAATCCCTCGATGGGAAGGGCAAACCTTCAAAAAGTTACAGATAGTTTCAAGGAAGGTTTTGTGTGGAAAGTGGGCAATGGGAAAGATATCAAGGCCAATAGTATGCCCTGGGTCAAGGGTGAGATACCTTTATCTAATTCCAACCAGACCTTACGTGCAGCATTGGGTTGGAAGGTTAGTGATTTTATCGACAGTAATACTTTGCATTGGAAAGCAGGGAGTACTTCGACTGGAATAGTGCCAAGTCAATTTTGGCACTAGAAATCTCGCCTTCTCAAGAAGATGACTTCCTATACTGGAAATACCACCCATCGGGCAGATACACAGTTAAAACAGGTTACTACTTTTGCTCTAGGTCACCGGTTTTAGAGAGGGGTCACATTGACAACAACGAGCAAGAGTTGGTAAAGATCATATGGAGAATGAACATCCAACCTAAGTGGAAGCTGTTCTTATAGAGACTTTTTCATGATGGAATCGCAGTTAAGCTTAATCTAGCCAAAAGAGGAATATCAGTAGACGCAATGTGTGGCTTCTGTGGTACGGATCTGGAAGATAGTCAACATCTTTTTAGGTTATGCGCTCTAGCTAAGGAAGTCTGGGAGAATGGCTCCCTGGCAATTTGCTCTGACACTACGGGTTTCAACTCTCTAAGAAGTTGGATCCAACATTATATCCTGCTCTTTTATAGAAAGGATGGTAGACAGGGGACTCGCGTTGCTCAGTTTATAGCCACTCTTTGGGGTTTGTGGAAAACAAGGAATGCTATAAGCTTCAATGGTGCAACCGGGACAACAAGTCTGGTAAGGGAATTCATCAGCAAATCGATGAAGGATCATGAGACATACATCAAGAATGATACGTATGAAGATATTGATGGGGATAGCATGGGAGGTCCCACTTTACCTCCAGGTTTCAATTATGTGCACCTGGTAAAGGGAATGACTGGCTATGACAACTTCATGGTAGAAGTGGACGGGTCATGGGACAAAAATACGAATAGAGCAGGGGTGGTTTGGGCAGTTTTGGGTACCGGAGAAGAGTATGGGAAACATGGGGCAGCCTCTTTAGCCTTGCACTGTGAAGCATGGGCTTGCATCGAGGCCATGAAATGGGCTAGGGCTAATGGGAAACAAGGGATCCTTATTCTTTCTGATTTGGTTTCGCTGCTCAATAACCTGCAGGATACACAAGGTAAGGACATCTCTATCGCTTGGATCTTAAAAGGAATAAGGGAAGTAGGAGAATACTTCAACAGGTGCACGATTATAAAGGTCCAAAGAGATCAAGTAAAGAGGGCTAATGACATGGCTAGACGATGTCGGCTCTCTCTTTCTGACTATGGTTAGGTTCTAGTGTCTTGCGCTTTGCTATTGTAAAAAAAAAAAAAAAAAAAAAAAAAAAAAAAAACTAGCTCATTACAAATTAAAATTTAAAATTACCCTCAAATTAACAATCTTACAATAAAATTAACATAAATCCTCCTTATACAAGACTTACATTAAACTATAGTTAAAATATACAAGCAGCTTAACCATAATTTCTAAGAGATCGAATTGAGTGAATATAGGGAAAATTATTATTATTATTATTATTATTATTATTATTATTATTATTATTATTATTATTATTATTATTATTATTATTATTATTATTATTATGAAATTTTAGAAATTAACACCATAAAAAAACCAATTTTGATTATAACTTCACAACAAAATAAGCTTTTATTTTAATACTATATACAAAAAAAAAATAAAAAATAAAAATTGATTTCAGTACTAGTTAATGGATTCTTGGATGAAATCCGTCAGTGGGGATATTATTGACACGTGTCAATAGCCTATTGGTTTAAAAAATTAAATTAATAATAAGTTTTTTTTTAAAAAAAATTAGCCTATCCACCTCCTTACCCAGCCAGCCCCACCACCGGCGCCACCTGATCGAGTCGCCGACAACCTGACCTAGGTTGCTGGCACCCCCTGCCCCCGCCAAAAACCGGCGAAAACCAGCCCCAGCACTCATTACTCCCCTACAACCACCATACCCCACGCCACGAACCTGACCTAGTCGCTTCATCACCTACCGCCGCAACATCACGACACCATCACCTAACTCAGCAACAACACCGAACTCCCTTCCCTCACCTAGATCCGTCGCAAAAACCCCAACCCAAACCCAAAAACCGCCTTACTCCTCTCACCCTCATCTAGGGGTGTGCAAAAATGGACCAGGACCGAACCGAGGGATTCTGAGTCGTTCTTCGGTCCTCATAAATTGGCGATTCCGAGTTTTCATTCCAGTTCGAGTAAAAACCGGATTATTTCAGTCCGGACCAGAATGGACCGGAAAGTATATTTTTGTAATTTTTGGGTTAAAATTTTAAATTTTATGTTTAAATCGCTAAAAACTTAGGTACAAAACTTGTAAATTATAAATTCTAGGTGTAAAATAGGAAAGCACGCATACAAAAGCAAGACGTTAAAAATGTATGTATATATAAAATACTAAAATGCAAAAAAAAAAAGAGAGAGAGAGAGAGATAGAGAAGAAGAAGAAGAAAAGAATATAACCGGTCATAAACCGGACCGGACCAGAATAAACAGTTCTGGATCAGAACCCGGACCGGTTGATTACGGTCTAGTCCCGGTCCCTAAAAAAAGTCGATTGCGGGTTTTAGTCCGGTTTTGGACTGGTGCACAGCCTACCCTCACCCTTATCATCACTTGAACCCAAACCCACACCCAGAAACTAAATCGAATCGGGGCTAGGCTGAGATTGGGTACGAAATGGTGCGTCGTTCAGGTGGTCGGTTGGGCGGGTTTTGCTAATCGAGAAGTCGACAGCGGGGGTTTGGGTGACGGTCGTTGGGCCGGGGAAACCAACGCCGGTAGAGAAGGTGGCGGCTGAGTTAGGGTTTTTGGGTTTTTCATTTTTCATTTTTTTAATCCAATAGATTGTTGCCACGTGTATAATGTGGGGTCCACTAACGGCTTTTTGGATGACGTTAGTAACTAATGGTGAAATCAATTTTTTGAGGATTATATAATAAAAGTTCATTTTTGTTGTGCTATTATAATAAAAATTTGGATTTGTTTTTGTGGTGTTATTTGCTAAAATGTCCTTATTATTATTATGAAAAACAAAAACCTATAAAGTTAATCAACTTAAAAGAAATTGGTGGGGAGACGAGATACAATTTGGGCCCCCACCCCTCTAACTATAGCAAAATCGACCCTGTTATGTTGAAGATGTGAGCAGCTGCACGAGCGTCAATATCGTGAGTCTTAGCAAGTGTCTGGATCCGCTTCAGCAAAGCAATAGCATCCTTCTCTAATTCCCCCAACAAAGAAAAGGAGAAAGGTAGAAAACCATAGCCAATAGCCCTGCTTGCAACGCGCCCCATACTTGTCCCGTTTCCACTGAGCCGCAACCGGGAACAAATTCAGACAATCCAAATTGTGTTAAAGGAGAAGACCTTGTCAAATCAACACATACATCAAGCCCTCTATCCCAGGAATAAAGCAACCCGTCGGCTGGTCAAAAAGTCCCGTCGTTTCTTCCAGTCAACCCAACGTTAACCTCCTTTCTTGCAGAAATCCCAAACCGAAAATAAATATTAACAAGGGTATCACGAACAACGTTGTGCCGGTGTTTAATACCCACCATCCAAGCACAAGACACTGCATGGTCCCCATAAATATCCCCATTAAAAACCCTTAAGCAAGCAAAACACGGTATTGAAATGGAGAACAAAGGAACACCCAATCGGTAGCGGCAAAGAACATAACAGTAATTCTTACTATTAATAGTCTGACTTTAACCTGATATTGGGATATATCTGTCAATTTCTACTGTTAATATTGTTATTTCTATTATTATTATTTCTACTATTATTACTGTTATTGTAACCATTATTATTTTGCAAAAAACCACCTTTTGAAATCTTATCTTTTGCATATAACCACCTTTTAATAAAAAAAATGTTGCAAAATACCACCAATTTTAAAAAAATTTGTTGCAACTTACCACTTTTTTAGCCAAATTTATCAATTGTTGGTAAGTTGCAATAAAAATTTTAAAATTAGTAGTCTTTTACAATATTTTTTTAAAAGGTAGTTATACGCCAAAAAACAAGATTTAATTAAAGGTGTTTTTTTGCAAAATTTCCTTACTATTACCGTTATTGTTACTATTATTACTGCTATTATTACTATTACTATATCTATTGTTTCACTAAAAAGAACATGATCCTAAAAAAAAGTTTAAATATTTTCAGTAACAGATGTAAGATGATAGCACGTGTTACTAAAAATGAAATGTGAATAATCAATTTAAAAAGGATAATTTGGCAATTACTACTACATGTTAATACCACTTGTAAATTACTACCGCAAATTAAAAAAGTTGTGAATTACTACCGCAAAAAATTTTAAGATGATGCGATTACTACCAAACCCCCATTAAACTCAACTATGACGTCATTATATCCCTTTAACCCGTGTTTGACCATGGTGAAAGGCTTTAACCAGCCCCCCCCCCAAAAAAAAAGAAAATGGTTTAGGGATATAATGATGTCATGGTTAAGGGCTTTGCTTTAACCATGAGTTAAATTGATATAATGACGTCATATTTGGGTTTAATGGGGGTTTGGTAGTAATCGCAACATCTTAAAATTTTTTGCGGTAGTAATTCAAAACTTTTTTAATTTGCGATAGTAATTTACAAAGTAGTATTAACTTGCGGTACTAATTGACAAATTTTCTATTTAAAAAATATGGAATAAAAAAAGACAAGGAGGAGGAGGAGTGATCATTTTTGTAATTTTCTTTCCCCTCTCAAAATTAATGAGACTCCAAGTATTTTAAATTAATTACGTTATGTACTCCTCCGTCTCCGAAAGAAAGATCCATTTGGCCTAATTTTAATCCCAAAAAGAATGACCCATTTGCATTAAAACACCCACCAATTTGCAACAATATTTGTGCAAAATTAGCTTCCCCATACAAAAATTTGATTTTCTATGTAAATTATTTATTACTTTCTCTTTCTATTTTGTTACAAATCCTAAGTAAATTTATTTTTTCAATATACTTTTAGTTCTTTGTATTTAACTTTCTTTATACCCGCGTAATCAACCCAAATGGGTCCTTCTTTCGTGGACAGAGGGAGTATAATTTTTGTCTTGCTTGATTAATTATTCCCCTTCATTCCTGTATAATCACAACAATTTAGTTGACCTTAATATTTTCATTTATTACTTTTGAGAATTTTTACTATACTTTTTTTACAAATACATAAAAATAAAGATAAAGTCTAAAAATAAAATATTACGGAGTATTGTACTATTATGTAATATGTTGTTTGGAATGGGGATTAGTCTTACATATATTTTATGTACGTAGTATAACTTATGCATTATTGTACTCCCTTCGTCCTCTTTTGATAGTCTCTTATGGGCAAATTTTAGTCCCAAAATTTTCACCCCATTTGCTTTTTCCAACAACCATTAATATTAATTTTCTACCAAAATTCCCACCAATTTGCAACAATACTTGGGCAAATTTAAATTTCTCATGTATATTTTCTTTTCCCATGTACTTTTATTACTTTCTTTCTCTACTTTTTTGCATACTTAATGTCAATTTACTTTTCTAATGTACTTTTATTATTCTTATTTGTGTTTATTAATTCCGATGAAAAATGCCCATAAGGGACTATCAAAAGGGGACGGAGGGAGTATATTACAATCAAACTGTTATGAGTATTAAAAATATTTAAATTTCTCATATGAAAGGATCCACGATACTTCGTATTATTTTACTATTTTGTCCCATCAATCCAATGTAGTGAATTTACATAGCTTTTTTTTTAAAGGGGATATAGGGGGCGTTTTTGATGATAAATTAGTTTCTATAATTTTTCACGCACATATCTTATGCGTAGGAATGCCAACGGATCGGATTCGGGTCGGATGTGGCTAAAGCCAAATCCGATCCATTTAGTAAACGGACCCTGGATTCGGATTCGAATCCGAGTCCGAATCCGAAAAATCCGAGTCCGAATCCGATCCGACTCGTAATTTTCGGATCTGAATCCGGTCCATTTACATGGACCTCCAAATGATCCGAATACTCTAACTATCCTATAATTGACTCAAGCCTTTTGATTCTAATTGAACCTAAGGGCGTGTTCACTTCAGCTTAATATCAGTTCAGTTTAGTTCAGTTCACTTCAGTTTAGCTCAGTTCAATTGAGCTCCTAATTTTCTTCTCATAAATTATTCAGTTTAGTTCAGTTCAGCTCCAATCAGTTCAGTTCAATTCAATTCAGTAAATGTGAACAGGTCCTAAGATTTTAAAGTCTCGGAAAGTTCTAAACAGGTTGATGCAATACATCAAGCTCAACTCAACTCGTGATCAACTCTACCAATTGTCACCCCTAACTAGTATTTGCTTAACTATTTTCATCAAATTCCTCATATAGAAGGATACATATTGTACGGGATAATACCAACAGAAGTGAAAATAAGCCGAAAGTAAAAACTTTCACATGCCTATTTAGTTAAACCTGAACATTCTTAACGGCTCTCCAGTCGGCCACGTGGAGAGCTGCTCCCGGCCACGTAGGCACCTGCTACGTATAAGGTCGGTTTGCCACCTAACGTCATAAGGTGGCACCAGCTTGCTTCTTCCCCTATATATACCCAGGCGCATTCTCATAACAAGGTACAATCTCTCTCTCTCTCTCTAAACATTTTCTCTTTCTTCATTCTTTCTTCCCCAGATAACTAACTTTAGCATCGGAGCGGTTATTCCCGGATAACCCCCCGGGCTAGTTAATCTGTGCTGACTGTGCAGGCATTGAATTGGACGGTAAACCTTTACCTGCCCCAAGACATCACGGTATCGGAGCTTACCCGGAACAATTGGCGCTAGAAGGAGGGGATAGTAATGACTTCTATCGTCCAAAAAGACCTCCACCAGTCATGGAAGGAGACAATGAGACTACACCCATACCGGAAACTAGAAACCGGAATGATGATAACAGTAACAAGATTGTAAACCTTATACCTGAGATAACGGTGGAAGATGAAACCCACCTTCTCTATAAAGACACTACAGATATACCGCGAACACCGGAAAGAATTCGGGCACCCACCCCAGACCCTTTGGGAGAGTTTACTCCTGAAGAACTAGAGATAACAGCCAAGGTTATGCGGCCAATGTCCCGAAAAAGAAAAGAGGCTGAGATGGCGGCCATAAGGGAGCCTCGGAATAGACCGACAACCCCTGTGGTCATCAACCACGAGGGTCATTTCAATCAATCTGGACCACAACCTAACCCCCAGCCGCCACCCCAGGAGACGGTTGTACCATCGGAGCGTCAGGTTACACGAACGGCGTTTGGGGGGGAATCGGAGTCCTACCGGCATGAGGCTAGTAGTGGGCCGTCAAGGCATATAGCCCGAGCGATAGTCCGGCCAAGGACATCTCCCTTTACGCAAGAGGTCCTTGATCAGCAAATGGAGAAGATAAAAATGTCGTCATGAGCATATGATGGCAAGGGTGACCCAAAAAGGTATATAGCGGCATTTGAGAGTCATATGTTGTTATATACCGACACCGATGCTAAATGGTGCAAGGTCTTTCCCACAACGCTGGTTGGAGCAGCTTCGGACTGGTTCACTAATTTGCAGCCCGGGTCTATCGATTGTTTTGATACGTTAGTTGAATTATTCACGGGCCAATACATAAGCAACAGTGCGAGGCAGAGAACCTCTGGAGAACTTATGTCCGTCCGGCAGAGGAAGGACGAATCACTAAGGGACTTTGTTCGGCGATTCAATAATGAAGCTAATACCATACCTAAATTGCAGCAGGAGATAGCTGTCATGGCCTTAATGAATGGTTTGGCTTAGAGTGATTTCAAGAAGTACATGGCACGGAAGTCCTTTCCCAATCTCGTCATGGCATTTAACAAAGCCCATGAGTACATTAAGAGTGAAGAACTTCTGAGAGCAAGCAACCAGATAACATCAGCGGAGCCGTCTCGACGGCAAAACACTTACACGTCTCCCGAAACCCCCGGTGGGGTCAATAGGCAAAATCAGCAAAAAGCCAATAGGCCTGTTAGAGGCCTAGGACGGTATAGTAACTACACCCAGCTGAACACACCCAGGGCTGCAATTTATTCAATAAATCAGCACAAGGAAGACAGGAATCGGCCGGCACCAATGATAACGAAGGGGCGGGATGTGAAAAAGTATTGCATGTTTCACGGAGACGCCATTACACTAAAGAATGTGTCCAGTTGAAAGAAAATATCGAGGATCTCATCAGAAAGGGGCATCTGTCTCAGTATCGGTCTCAAGCAGGTCCGAGCCGACAGCCAGCTCAGCCAACAAGGCAGACAGAATATCGAAAATAAGCAGACCCGTCGACACAAGATGATACTTACCGACATAATCCTGAGGTTTATCGGCAAGGATCCGCACCTGCCGGACGCAAAATTAACATTGAGGTAATTACAGGAGGACCTGTGCATGGGGGATCTGTTAGTGGTGCAAAGAAATGTTTGTCGGAATATAAACACATAGTAAACGCACTGGGAGTGGACGAGCGACCTCGACCAATCAATATCCCTTCTGTGTCCTTCTCTGAGGCTAATGCCAAAGGTGTAGTATTTCCCCTTGATGATAAATGGGTGTGATATCAAGCGCGCGCTAATAGACGGGGGTAACTCGGCGAACATTCTGTTCGCAACAGTGTTTGATGCCATGATGATAGGCTGAAAATACTTAACGCCTGTGTCATATCCTGTTATTGGTTTCAATGGCTCAATGGCCAGACCCGAAGGTAGCATAAAATTCTACAAGTTAGAATAGGAGAAGGAACCAGGGCGAGGTATGTGATGACCAAGTTCCTAATTGTTGACGTGCCGTCAGCGTACAATGCTATTATTAGCAGACCATTAATACACGATGCGCAAGCCGTAGTCTCGACATACCACCTCACTATGGTGAATGTCTCTATTACCGGTAGAACGGAGCGCGTTCGAGGAAGTTAAACGATGGCAAGGGAATGCTATGTATCGGCATTGAAGCAGCCATGTCGGCAAGTTCCGATGAGACAGAATAACCAAAAAAGGGAACGACCTACCCTAAATAATGATTTGGCAATGGAAAACTTTGATACAAGGCCCATAACAGTTCCTAGACCATTGTCGGGAGAAGAAACCATTGAAGTTGAACTCCAACAAGGAGTTGCAAATTGGACGGTAAAAATCGGGTCCGACATGGATACCGAGATGCGATGCCATCTAGTCGAGCTCCTGAGGGAGAATGCCGAAGTTTTTGCCTTCACGGCCGATGAGATGCCGGGAATTCATCCTGATGTGATGGTACACAAGCTGAACGTAGATAGACGAGCTAGGCCGGTACGACAAAAGAAAAGGAACTTCTCCACAGAAAAGATCAAAGCAATACAAGCAGAGGTTAATAAGCTACTGGTGGCCGGTTTCATAGAGCCGTGCACGTACCCATAATGGTTGGCCAATGTTGTTATGGTTAAAAAGCCATCAGGGAAGTGGAGAATGTGTGTTGATTTCACCGACTTAAACAAAGCTTGCCCAAAAGACTGTTATCCTCTACCGAGAATAGATCGCCTGGTTGACTCTACGTCGGGCCATGCTCTTTTGAGTTTTATGGATGCATTTTCTGGATACCATCAAGTTAGCCTCTATCAACTAGATCGGAATAAAGCGGCATTTATTACGGATGCCGGAGTTTATTGTTATCGAGCAATGCCTTTCGGATTGCGAAATGCAGGGGCTACATACCAGAAGCTAGTAGACAAAGTTTTTGCGGACCAGAAGGGGAGAAATGTCGAGGTATACGTGGATGATTCGATCGTAAAAATCCGTCTAGCTACCGATCATGTTGAAGACCTAAGAGAGACCTTCGATACTCTACGACGACATCGAATGAAATTGAATCTTGAGAAATGTGTATTTGGTGTCAAGTCCGGAAAGTTCTTAGGCTTTATGGTTAGTGAAAGGGGAATTGATGCAAATCCCGACAAAATAGAAGCTGTTCTTAGTCTTCCACAACCCAAATCAATTAAAGACATACAAAAGTTAACGGGTCGAATGGCGGCATTAACCAGATTTATCAGCAAATCAGCCGATAAGGCATTACCATTCTTCGTTATCCTCCGTCAGAACAAGACTTTCGTTTGGGGACCAGAGCAGGTGAAAGCTCTAGAAGCCGTTAAAAATCACCTACGATCACTACCTACAATTGCCAGACCGGAGACGGGAGAAACATTACAGCTTTACATCTCAGCATCCCCCGAAAACGGTAGCGGCTGTGTTGTTGGTGGAGCGAAAGAAAGTACAGATGCCTATATATTTTGTTAGCCATGTCTTAAATGCTGCAGAACGAAGGTACCCTCTAGTCGAAAAAACCGCGTATGCAGTAGTCATAGCGGCAAGGAAGTTGCGACCATATTTTGATGCACATACTATCGAAGTATTGACCAATCAACCGCTAGGGAAGTCTCTTCAGAAAATGGACACTTCCGGTCGTCTACTAAAATGGGCAATTGAGTTATCGGAATATGTGCTGATTTATAGGCCAAGAGTGTCGATCAAGGCTCATGCCTTTTCGGACTTCATAGTTGAAACTTCTTACACTGAAGAAGGGGAAGCGATCGGCACATGGAAAGTGTCAGTTGACGGCTCATCAGCATCAACTGGATCAGGGGCCGGTATCATTATGACGTCTCCAGAAGGGGACATATTTGAATACGCGATAAGATTCAAGTTTAAGGCTTCAAATAATGAGGCTGAATACGAAGCGGCGCTAGCGGGGGTTCAATTATGCATGCAGCAGGAGAAAAAAGAGTGGAGTTATCCACAGATTCACAGTTAGTAGCCAGCCACTTCACTAGCGAATATGAAGCCCGTGAACCGACGATGATAGCCTACTTGGCTCGGCTCAAAAGTATAACGACGGCACTCGACCACTACGAAATCAACCTAATACCTCGTGGTGAAAACACACAAGCCGATGCACTGGCAAAACCAAGTTCAAGCTTTAACGACTTAGAACGCACAGTAATGGTTGAGATTCTGAATCAAAAGAGTATAGACAAGGAAATGTGGAAGGGGGTGAATTGCATAACTGGAGGTCATGAATGGTACGACGACATCCTGGCCTACAAGGTGCAAAACGTACTTCCGACAGATAAAACTAAACCCAAAAATAAAAAAAGATAGCGTCTGGTTTATCATGTTCCAAGGCATGTTGTACAAAAGAGGTTTCTCCCTACCATTACGTAGATGTTTAACGGCATACGAATCCGAAAGGTTGATAGAAGAAATACACGAGGGCGATTGCGGAAATCACTCAGGTGGCCGGTCAATGTCGTTGGAAGCAATGAAAAGGGGATATTACTGGCCGACAATGAACGCAGATGCTATGGCATATGCTAAAAAATGTGACAAATGTCAGAAGTTTGGGCCAGCAATAATCAACCACCTAACGACTTGACACCTATTCTCAACCCTATTCCATTTGCACAATGGGGTATGGACATTGTCGGACCATTCACCTCAGCAACGGGGGGGCGTAAGTTCTTGATAGTGGGGATAGACTACTTCACGAAGTGGATAGAGGTCGAGCCTGTAACAAAGACAACGGCAAATGAAGTGAAGAAGTTTATCTGGAAAAATATTTTCACCAGGTTTGGATTGCCGATAAAGATGGTATTTGATCACGGTTTGCAATTCGACTGTGCCCCAGTTAAGAATTTTCTTGCCATATACAAGGTAAAGTTCGCCTATGCCGCGGTTTGTCATCCTCAGTCCAACGGTCAAGCAGAGGTCGCTAACAAACAGATCTTGAATGCCTTGAAGAAGAAAATAGAAGATGCCAAAGGATTATGGGCGGACCTTGTACCTGAGATACTATGGGAAAACAGGACGACAACAAAGGAAACAACTGGTGAATCACCCTATAATCTTGCTTTCGGCTCAGAGGCGGTTATCCCGGCAGAAGTAGGACTCCCCATATTCCGAGTTCAACATTTCTGCGAGGAACAAAACGACCTACTGTTACAACAGCAACTTGATTTTCTACCAGAGATCAGGCTAACGGCCGAAATTAGGTCAGCAGCATAAAAAGATAGAATGTGTAAGGCGTACAACAAGCGTGTCAATTATAGGTCGTTAGAAGATGGAGATCTAGTGCTGCGAAGGACAGCGACAACAGGCAAAGGAAACATTGACGGCAAACTTACTGCTAACTGGGAAGGACCATATCAGGTCTATGAGACCGTGAGATAAGGTTCCTACCGACTTATGACCCTTGAAGGGAAACCATTAAAGAATGTATGGAATGCAGCTGTGCATAAAATTACTACACTTGAACGTTTTTAATCTAAATGACCGATTTAAATTGTAATAGATATAGTATGATTTTGCGGAACAACATATTTTGTCGGCATAAACTATATATACATAGTATGATTTTACGGAACATCATGGAACCGTCTGTGTACTTTCGATATGCAAGTTTACGCAGCCTAGCTAGCTGTTACACTCATTCAAGTAACAGAATGGTTGGATAACTAAAGCACCTTGAGGCGAGTTGAATGGATTGTCTGATCCACTTCCACTGCTCGGCCCATTAAAGGTCGCAAATTACACAAAGCTCTCACACAGTGAGAGGCTTAGGTACGCAAAAGCTCTCATATAGTTAGAGGCTGATAATGGTATTAATTCTTACGAGTAACCATATAATGATAACTCGAAGAATTGGGGGAATATATGATGCATAAACTGTACTGATAAAAATGCAGCATACAATAAACAGGGCTAAAGATTTAGAAAGATGACAGAAAGGTAAGCGAAAATAGTTAGTATACGGCACTCCATGCCGACAAAAAGTATAATAACAAATCAAAAATCAACAGTTATCGCCCATCATAGTATGTTGCTTAAAAAATGGCAGAATATAACAGGAAAGGGAGTAGAAGTATTACAAAAACAAATTAAACTGTTCATTAGAAAACTAGACAAAGCAAAATCAGCATAAAACGGCCAAAACACTTCAGCTCTGTGTCCTCTCAGATTCCTTCTCCAAACCACCGTTATGGGGAAGGGTAGTAAAAACCTGACAGGGTAAAGACGTATCCCCTAATCAAAAGTAAATACCTAAATCGTCTAACTAAAGTAGATAGGGAAGTAGGGTCGATCTCCACAGGGAAACAAGTCTTTTTACTCCTAATTAATTATTATAATCTAAATTATCTAAGTAACCAATATTTATATTTGAGTATGAGACTAAACTACAAAGAATAGGAATAGGGAGAAAACAATATATAAAAGGATCTAGGGCATAGGTTCACCAATAAATAATACTCCAGGGTAAAACATAGTAATCAATCATTGACATTGCATAAATAACATGATTAACAGGTTCTCGCAATTTATTAATCAACATAGATCTAACAGGCTCTCGCAATTTACTAGATCTAAGTTCTTATTGAAAATATCCTTTAATATCAAATTAACATCTGCTCGATTCATCAATTCAATATTGCTATACTTTTACAAGCCGCAATTGTAAAACGTTAAAACAATTCAATAAGAAATTATCTTGCAATACCAACAATCAATAATAGTCAATCATCAATGCATCAATTAACCAGATTGTAAAGGGCTCACGCTACTTATTACAATCACACAATTAATTTATCGGTATTAAATCTCATCTCTCGAATCTTGACTTAACCATTTATAAATTAACTTGCCTATTGAAACTAGACCTAAACATTAATTCTCATCTCTCGATTCTTGAATCAATATTGTCAAACTCATGCATAAAAGATAGGCCTAATCTAATCACAGATTCCGGCCTTTTTGGTCGAGCGCCGACCTTTGCTTCTCCCGCCCGGCCGGGCGCCAGCCTTTTTGGCCGGGCAGCTCTCTTGGGCCACTATTTGGACTACGATTGGGCTCCAATTCTTCGGGCCAATCCGGGTTTCCTCTTTGGGTCTTGAATACTCGGTCCAAATGCCCCGGTATCACACATACAAAGCCCTTAATCACCGGTTCGATGGCTCTAACCGGCCCTGGGCTATAAAATCTGGTCGTGCTTCTCCAATGTTCGTGATTGCTCCAAAATATCTCGGGAAAATACTCAAAAAGTATAAATCCCTGCAAAAGTCAACCAAATCTACAAAAACACTAGAAAACCCCAATTAGTAATAAAAGTGGCTCTAAAGAGCCAAAAACACTACTAATTATGACCAAGGGACGAGGGAAAAATTCTATATAAAATGGACACATCAAAACCGCATCATCAAATTGCTCATCAGGGAGGCCGCGAGGATCGACATTCTTCATTGTATCTAGGCCAGGGGGATCGGCAAAGTATGACTCCTCATAGCTGGTAGGGGAAAGATGTCGGTCGGCACCATAGGCGTCCTCAACTGCCTGCCATCTTTCCTCATCCCACTCATCCGCCTTGCATACGCATCGGTGCGCAGCAACCCAACCACCAGTATAGTGGTCGATTAGCTTATGGCTGTAAAAGTCAGATTTAAGGAATTGATTAACTGCCCGCCGCTTGACAGCAGGCAGCTCTGAGCGAGCCAGCTCAAGGTCATTCTCGGCTTTCTTTCTCAACGCCTCCTCAGCCTTCAATTTCTGCTCAAGATCATCAACTCGAGCCTTAAGCTAGGTTTGTTCTTCAAGTTGCTTAGCCAGCACATCATAATCAGCAACCTTGCCCTCTAGCTGCTGGATTTTGTTTTTATAACCCTCCACCTCGGCTTTGTGGATCTTCTTCTCCTCGTCGGCTTTTTGCAACACCAGCTCGGCCTTATTCGCCCGCCTCTGATAGTGTTTATACATATGAACGACCTCAACGGCCGAATTGACGGTCTGTGAAACAGTCAGCAAACTCAGGATGTAAAAAATTAAAAAAAAAATAATAATAATAAAATATAATATAAATAATAATAATAATAAATAAAATAAGAATACAGCAAAACATACCCTGAGTATATTATTCATCATCTGACCACATGGAGCTGTAAACCGGGCTGTAGCCCTGTCGGCTGGTGTAGGTAAGTCCTTCAACATTCTCCAGCCAAGACTCCCTCCCGATGACGGATCATCGGTATACACAGACTCTCCCCTATTCACCTTTAGCTAAGGCTAGGGCTCACTGGCGTTGCCGATAGAAAAACTCATAAGCTCTCAGCAACCTCTTGAGGAACCCTCACATGTGGAACCTCTATAAAATCTGGTGCCGACACAGGTGTGAAAGCATTCGAAACACCAGACCCGGTAAGCCCGATTGCAGCATAGGGAACCTCCTTGGAGACGAAAATGATCCTCTCAACTTGAATTCGAGGTGGCGGTTGAAATGGGTCATCGCCACCATGATCCCCTGTCTCGGTAACAATGTTGGCGTCATCATCATCTAGATTCACGAACTCACCAGCCTCCTTTGTCTGACCTTGCTCTCGGCCGACGGTAGAGGTAGATTTTTGTTTTTTGGTCTGATCACGATCAGAGGCCGAGCTACTTCTCTTCGACCTAATAGTACCCCCGCCTAACCTGAGGGGAAGAACGTTAGCCCCAGCAGATCTCGGTCTAGATAAGACGGTCATATCTTGCTTGCTTCTCTGCCTCCCCTTTTGGGCTCTGGTAGCGAACTTAGGAAGAGTATCAAGTTTTCCTTTGGGGTTTGGCGGACACTGCCGTTTTACGCGGCCGTCAGGGTACAGTCCCAACTTCTCGTTGTCCAATTTACCTGGTCCTAATAACACAGTAACGGTATCAGCCGAAAAACGAATTGGTCATCATGTATCGCAAAATAATACACACCGATAATTGCTAATATAATTATATATAAATAAAATTACGACAATCAAGAATAAATAACTTAAGAAAATTTCAAAGCAACAGAGAGCAGGGAAAAAGGAAGGTAAGTAACACAACGAGTAAAAGGTAGAATTAAATGAATTGACTGCTTAAATCATACCATATTCGTCAGTATGGCAGAGACCGATATAAGAAAGGGGAGTGTTGCCCAGGATATAATTACAGTTGGGCAGCCACTCCCTGGGTACAGCTTTAACCTTCTTACCATCATTTACATATAGGCAATCAAAAAACCAAAAAGCTTTTCGTTCAAGTGGGCCTAATTTCCTATCTCTAATAGTGTCAAATCTATTATGAGGCAGATGAAAAGTTCTTCTTACAGAAAAGGTATCAGGAACCTTCATAAAATAAAATTGTCCTTGCCACTTTTTACAGCTGGTCAGTTTCGGCCACACTGTGACCTTGCCATTAATGGTGTATAGTGACCACCAACCTGGTGACTGGATATCTTTTTTCAGCCAGTGAAGTTTGCAAATCAAATTAAAAGTTAGAGGAAAATCCATATATATCATAACCCACACTAATGATATGACATTACGAGTTGTTGTCGGTGTCAATTAAGCAATACATACGTTCCAGGCTTTAAATATTTTTTCAATAAAGGGATGAAAAAGACCAAAATCAAAATGCTTGGCATACACAGCAATATGCCCTTCAGGGAAATCAATAACAGTATCGCCAGATAGGAAGGGTTAGAGCATAGTCATCAGGAAGCCGGTAGAATCTTCTGCCGACACTGCAATAGTTCTTCTCAACAGCAGTTTTCAGCCAAGCAACATCAACCTTGACCTTCACAACCTTGGTCGCGTCGGAGAGCTGCAGAGGTTGTCGGTAAACAGCATCGTCGTCTCAGAGTTATAACCCTCATCAGCACGTTCTTCGGCAATTACTTGTTCACCGATGTTAATGTCCTCGTTAATTTCTTCATCAGTGTCTTCACTACTGATGTTGAGTTCCTGCTCTTCATCTTCATCTTCTTCTTCACCCTCTTGCTCTTCTTCCCCAGGGCTACCATCTTCTCCCTCGTCTTCTTGCCTGTCTGACTCGAGACTCCGTTCAACGGACTCAATGTCTTCAGCCCAAATATCGGACTCTTAAGTATCCAGATCATCCACTGGATCTTTACCAGGGCGTCTAAGGGAGCTCTCGGCTTGATCAAAACCGATATTGGGCCGCTTAGATCTCGGTATTTCTGATTTTTTAATGCTTATTTTGCCGAAATTAGAACCGCACTCGTCAATGGCAATTTCCGAACTGCTTTGACTGACAACGCTGATAGATTCAACTCCAACAATATCAATGTCTTCTAAAATACACGTACTTATGCGCCGAGAGAACTTTTCAGCTTCCTTCTCTGGCACTGAGGACAAGTGCATAAACGGGTCAGCCACAATTGCTTTACCCGTAATATAGCCCTTTACATATTCAGACATAATTATCTATAACACACACAAAGACCAAAAAATCCACTACATACGCACACAAAGCACACCAAAAATGAAAACAAAATACGAGGGACAAAAGTTGAAATTCATTACCTCTAAGAAACAGCAAGAACGACCAAGTACTGCAGCCCTTTACGCGTAAAAATTCCTACCACTTCTATAAATTTGGGATTAAAATACTTTGAGGCGAAATTAAGAACCACGAAAATACGCACTGAAGAGGTGTTACTTAGAGATTTTTTAAAGTTTTTGAAATTTTTTGAAACCTAAGTCAAATAACGAAGAAACCGTTCGTTTTCTCTTTTTATACACGCCCAAAGAAATGTGTTTTTTGATTTGACATTATTGCATGACATCTTACTGTTGCAATTGCGACACATCATTTCTCGCCTCTCTATATTCACAACACGTGTCCCACTACACCTTTAGAAACTTCCCGCCAATTTCCAATTGTACTATCATCTGTTAAAAAAAATTATAATAAATAAATAAATAATATTTTTCTTATGCTATAAAATAATCAAGTCCATTTACTTCAATACAGCAAAGTGATATCGACACTTAGCTCACTTTGGGGGCAAATCGAAGATTTTAAATTTTTTGAGTTCATTCGCTTCAACTGAGCTAGGTGCTATCGGCACTTAGCACACTTTGGGGGCAAATCGAAGATTTTAAATTTTTTGAGTTCATTCGCTTCAACTGAGCTAGGTGCTATCAGCACTTAGCTCACTTTGGGGGCAAATCGAAGATTTTAAGTTTATTTAGTTTGCTTCAATTGAGCTAGGTGCTATCGGCACTTAGCTCACTTTGGGGGCAAATCGAAGATTTCACTTAATAACATATCAAGATTTCAATTGCATAAAAATTCCAAAGTGAGAACATCGGTTTTACCAACGTCCTCACTTGGGGGGCTAGTTGTACGGGATAATACCGACATAAGTGTAAATAAGCCGAAAGTAAAAACTTTCACATGCCTATTTAGTTAAACCTGAACATTCTTAACGGCTCTCCAGTCAGTCACGTGGAGAGCTGCTCTCGGCCACGTAGGCACCTGCTACGTATAAGGTCGGTTTGCCACCTAATGTCATAAGGTGACACCAGCTTACTTCTTCCCCTATATATACCCAGGCGCATTCTCATAACAAGGTACAATCTCTCTCTCTCTCTCTCTCTCTCTCTCTCTCTCTCTCTCTCTCTCTCTAAACACTTTCTCTTTCTTCATTCTTTCTTCCCCAGATAACTAACTTTAGCATCGGAGCGGTTATTCCCGGATAACCCCCCGGGCTAGCTAATCTGTGCTGACTGTGCAGGCATTGAATTGGACGGTAAACCTTTACCTACCCCAAGACATCACTGTATCGGAGCTTACCCGGAACACATATAAACTAAATTATGATAAGGATTATCAAGTATCAATTCCTAATACTCTAATAGTAATGTAGTAGATAGTATTTGTCATTTATTATGCAACGAAACAATTGAAATGAGAGAGACGTACACGTTTGGAAGGATGAAAACTAGGACTAGGAACTAGTCACTTAGCTAGAGACTAGGGAGGCAAGTTAATGAAGGACAAAAAGGAGTAGAAATTAGTTCAAAAGAAGCCATTTTAGAACAGCTGTATGTGATAGAGTAAGGGAAAATGTCACATAAAATGGGTGTGGCACCCCAGCTGTTTTCAGCTCATTCAATATCAATTGTACCCCAATTATAATAGACATTTTTCAAGTGACTAGTATCTCTCCTTCACCTGATGTTGATGAATTGTTTAGCCAAAGTCACTCTTAATAAACTTTCCTACTTCCTATTTATTATTGTGCGGTCTTTATTGCTTGCTTTCTCAACCTCCAATGCAAATTTAAATAAATAAATTCCAATTTTAATTTCATGAAAGTTTGGCTTAATACTTTTCTGTATATCACACGGTTACAGTGTTGTTTTATTTTCAGTATGTCAATCTCTAATTACGTACGTATACATATTTCTTGAAAAGATTACATTTATTTCACGGACAATACCAACATGTATGAGTGCATGACTATTATAAAGTTTGTTGTACTTAGAGATAAGTACACCCGGCCTAAACATCATGACCATCTTAATAGTCTCATATACCGTTTAATTCATCAAGTTATAAATCCACCTCTTAGAAATAATTATGCAAATTTGATTGAAGTATTACATTTAGGTTTTTTGCTTTCAATTGGAGTCATCTTATCTTATATAAACTTATCAAATATGAAATATGCCTTAGGATTGTCATATCATTATTGTAACAATTTGAAATAAGGCACAATATATATAAATCTTCGTTCTCCAACAGAGTATTCTCTCACAAAATTTACCTCTAAAAGACAGTTTGAATAGTATAAAAAACGGTAACAAAATATACCAGGACTAATTATCATTAAAATCAATACAACGTTGTTCATCTTAATGATTTTGCTAACATGACTGCTTATTTTCATTTACTTAAGAGGCTGTTTGATAAACTAGCTAACATTTATCAACTTATGTCAAGTTACAAGATGTTTTTATGTCTTGTTGCAGGGCTTGTAAACACATATTATTTCAATGGTCACCACTACGATCCAACAAAGAGATGAGCTCCCCTCCGGCCTTCAACACCACCAATCGCGCCTATTTCTTGAGGATGCACATTGCGCCATTGATCAAACCCCTGCTCAACAATCCTTTGCAGGTCAAGTACAAGATCAAACCACCAAAAATACCGCCCCCTCACAACTCACAGGGTGATGTATCTGCTGGCAAAAGTGGCAATAGGCCAGTTTACATAGTTCAAATTGTATGATATAATGGAACAATAATTCAAAATATGAAATACACTTGATAAACTTGTTTCATGGATGGAATACCTTCAACAACACTGCCACACTGGGAACATATCTAATAAAAAAAACTTTAGCGTCATCTAATCAAATAAATATATGTACAATAAACAATTCCTAATAGTGCACGACAAATCAATGATGCTTCATTGTTTGGACCATAATGGGTATTCGAAAGAAAGTAAGACATAAGTGTGTAAATGTACTGGAACGCACTAAGTTTAGTTCAATTGTTTAAAATTTTTGGAAGAGAAACTTGAGATCAAATCTCATCTATATACTACCTCCGGTCCAAATTACTTGCAACTTTGGAATATTTTATATCTCACAAATAATATCCCAAAGTTGCGAGTAATTTGGACTGGAGGTAGTATATAAATTTATTGCTTTTGTGACTCCATATCTATATATATAATCTCTTCACTAAAAAGTTCTAAGCTCAACATAAACTTTCATATGTGGTTGGCCATCATATGTGATTGGCCACACATCATGGGGTTACTTTGTTAGTATTATAGGGGTTACTCGGTCGATCAGGAGTTACTCGATGTGTCATCGGTTACTCGATCAAAGGTTACTTGTCGATCAAGAGTTACTTGGTGTGGCCACCTGCACACAAAAGTTGCTGTAAACTCAAAAGAACGAATCTATGTACAAATCTATGTTCAACTCATAAACAATCTTAATATCTTCAACTTTTCAAATTTATAATCTCCATCCAAAACACATGCATGCAAAATCTCGTCTTCAAGCGTTTATTACAAGTTTGTAGAGAAACAGAAGAATCAGAACAATAATTAGAAATATTATATCAATCCAAACTCTCAGAAAGTTTCATGATTATAAATGGATTAAAACAATCTAATCTAATAAATCTCATATATTTCATATACAGTACAACTTTGTATGATATTATTACTTCACACCCAAATAGCTGAATGGCAAACGTACTTGCTAAAGTGAACCTAATCAATCATAAGATTGAAAGTATCGAGCTTTGGTCGAGAGTACAGCTATAGGACGGACAGTTGGCAGGTCTGTTTCGGGGTTAATACAGATGATGATAAGCTTCAGGTGCTCCTGTGGCCAATGATAGATATGTGACCTACAGAAATATCAGTGGAAACATCCACAAACATAAACTTAACATCGAAAGTGATTGCCTAAATGTAGCCCTTTCACTTGCTACAGTTTTATTTTGCCTAAATGATTCTTCAGAGAATTTTAATAATTGAATTTCTCATTACAGCTACTGTGATTTCTTTGCTTTTGTTATTATATTTATATCCTATTGTTTTTATGCAACTGGCTGTTAGTAATGTAATGAACAATTGAAGATTGTAGAATCTGAACAGAAGATATTGAAAGTTTGATTAGTAATTGTAGTAGTAGTCCTCCCTTTCTGGGGCCTGGAGTCCTGTACACTGGTGATTGCATCTAAATCTCGATTTGCCATCTGTACGGGTACGTATACTAGGAGGTTTATCGGCATCTAGGTGTGGGACTACCAAGGCCATACCAAATGGCCACACCGGCCACACGCAAGGATAAGTGCCTAAGACAGACGGGTCATATTGACCTACAGCAGGAGCCCAGGAGGGAATACTAGACATCGCATAATAGCACCTGCTGCTAAGGTCGGCATCAATATGGAGATTTTTTGGGACTCCCTCATTGTGCCAAAGGGCACCACACCTTCTCCATGCACACGAGAAATCTACAATTACTCTCACAGCCCCACTACACATCAAGGTACGCGCTATCACATCACTTACAGAACTACAATACTGTTGTCATTACTTAAGCATCAAAGAGGAATTCCTCGAATAATCCCAAGTAGCTTACTGCTCAATTAATTGCCATTGGACAAGAAATTATATCGGCTCCACTCAATATGCCAACGGTAGCTTTTTACGAAATGAACAATGCTATGACAAAACTTTTAAAGCATTTTTCATTGCTAGGGCCTTGATTATGTTGAATGCCCTAAATATGAACAATATGGTAACTCGTTCAGCTTATTTACACCCCTAGAAACACAATTTTAAACCCTTGCTCTTTCATCGCGAGATGCATTTTAGACTTCTAAGCTTTGCATTTCTCGCCAGAGATTTGATATGATTTTGCTCTTTACTTGTTAAAATTAGGCCCCTCATCCAGCCTCTTATACATCACAAACTCTTAAATAAAGCAAAGCAAGTGCACAAATAATTACAAATACGGATTAGTATGTAACTCGCCCTTGTATATTTAAAAATTACTTATAATATCTAAGGTAAGTAGGTAACCATATTACCTTGATAAATTTTTACCCCTTACAAATCAAAATATGCGAAATACTTCTTCTGTTTTTTAATTTGCTCACTATATCTTTCAGTGATTAGTAAAGACTCAAGAGCATCCATGAATTAAGACCAAAATCTGCAAAATACAGCATTGGTATTGTATGATTTTAGAAGCTAAAGCTATTTCTTTGCTACAAAACCAGATGATAAAAACAGGAAATTGGATTTTTCAAATTGTTAGCATATTGATAACCAGACGAAAATTCTTTGAGACAATTGAAGGTAAGCTAAAAAGTTCTAAGACTAAAAGCATCACAAGACTGAATGCTAATTCACGGTACAAAAGTTCATATGAGATGTATTTCCCAGAACAGATAAATCCATGGTTAGAACCTCCTCAGTAATTCACAAGTACTTGCTGGAAATGACAACGCTGTTTGTACAGGAAATTCACAGTGCCAAAAAGGCGGATTTAACAAAGAGCACCTGACTAACGCCTTTGGGTATTTCTACTCTGATCTCGAATAACTAAACTTCAATTTATACAACTCCTGAGGGAAGGCGTAGCACAAGCTGTCCACCAACAAGGCTGCACACAATATTTACATGTTAATGAAGTTTAGTTAATATCGTAGTCAATTATCAGATATTTGGCCAAAAACTTACCTCTTCACATAGTAATAGCAGAAATCTGCTAAGATGAAAGTTTGAACGACTTCTGAAAGCAGCACCATTGAAGGCCACAGACCATAGCCTAGAGCTGTTAGCAAGCGACCATGGGTATCTAAGACCTGCATTATATGCATAATTAAATCAACATGCAGGATAATACATGTAATAAATAATTCACAACACGTAGAAAATTCCAAGCATAAATCATTTAAATCCAATTTTGAACAAAAGAAAAAACATATTAATTAATATTCTAGACACCCTAAACATTAGGGGAGTATGTGTTTCCATCAACTAAAAATTTTACTTAACTTGCCGCCTCAATCCTTTATAACTCACATTCTGGATAAGCAAAAGGGATTTTGTATCCAACCTTGCCAAAATATAAAGGGTAAAAAAAAAAAAAAAAAAAAAAAAAAAAAAAAAAAAAAAAAAAACCTAATGTACTTGGTGAAAGAAAAAGAGAGAAGAGTCCATATAGTTGAAAGTCATTTATCCTTATGAATTCTGATCATTCCTGAGAGGAATACCTACAGCAGCAATCTTTTACCTAAGATTCTTAAAAAATACAAACTTGACATGTAATCAATCTGCTCCCATGAGATCCATAAGAAAGAACAAAGAGATTGGGATAACTTTTAATCAACTAAAAATGCTAACAATAGCACATTGAAACACCAAGCCAGGCACCATAAATTTACATCAAAATTCATGATATTGTATCAACAAATTTAATCAAAGAACCTACCATTAATGAGATAGGAAAATGATATTGGATACTCCAAACAAAATGGGCATCCTTTCCTTTTTTTTTTTTTTTTTAAGATACTAATTTTTTATTGGGTTCAAAACTACATCAGATTTCTATTCAACATGGTCAAGTTAAGTCACGAAACTTCTATATGGGCCTAGAGTAGAGTAATTAAATCAGCTCAAGGTCACAAGTTAATAATTCCAAAAATGATAATAATACTACATGAAGTATGCAATTATTTAAGCTACTAGCATAGTCAAAAATATGTATTAATTTAGGATCAAACTCATCAAGGTAGCTGATCTGAATCAGTGGATTTTTTTGCCTCTATCAGAGCACACCCGGGATCAGGATTAATGAGAGGAAAAAGAGAATAATTGCAATGGGATTCTGTATTCCCATAAAATTGAGTCTACAGTCTAGAGTAGTAAATTTTTCCTAAATTTATCATCAAAGTAGTTTGTTTAGTGATTTCCAAGTCATGAAGACATATTGGTGTTGAAGTGGTAACGGTTGCAATCTCTTTACCCTTCCCTTCTTATCTATTGTAGACTTTGTTTTACCTCAAATAAGTGTCCAACTTAAGAAAAAGAAAAACTGTCTTTTACTGTTTTTGAATCTTTGTAATTTAATGGAATCAAGGCGTGTCCTTATCAAGTTAACCCTTCTCATTCCCCCTCCGGCCTCTTCTCTCAGCCTCCATACTAGACTGTTCTGTCCCCTGAAAATTCTTAAATTTATTAGATCTATCTAGCTAGCTTAATTTGAAACTATTTGAGCAAATTTTAATTGGTGAATCAAGCTAAGTACCTTATGAGAACTTATGTAGACATATTATACTTTACCCAGTCTTATAAGACCAGATAATTATCTTGTGATAGGTGAAACAAGCAATGCCCTACTGTGGGTTTACCCTACATATCTCCGCCTCCTACCATTTTGGCGATTTAGCATGAGCCTCTTTTCAGAAAATGCTCCCAATTAGATACTTTCTACTTATTTGGACGTAAATTCCAAGACAAGCAACACAGCCTCTGGCGTCAATTTTGACTTGTGAACATTGCAATATTGCATTTTATCTAGACAGTAAGGATCTTTGGTTAGAGCAACATTCACCTAGAAGGCTAGAACCACAGAAGAAGCTTGCATTGCACTCATACAGCCATGGGCAAGGGCACCTTATAAATGTATGGTAAACAGAACGCAGTTGAATAAGACCTCATATATAAGGCCTGAATCACAAAACTAGCTGATGCAGTTGTGGTAGCTATTAAAATTACTACAGTAGTTATCAAAAATTTCACTAGTTGTTAACAAGATACTTCATCTCTTAAAACTCGCTATATTTTGACTTTTAAACTATTCACATACTCTACTTCCACCTTATAGGCATATATGATGGTTTATATTCAAGGAAAAATATAATTATACAGGATTTTATTAAATTTGCCTCTTTGTACATATTCAAAATATATATAACAAGATAATGCCCGATATTTAAAATTAATACATAGTTGTAATTGAAATCTAGAAGTCTCTATATAAATATAAGTCAATAGTCAACCATAAATAAATAAACAATGAAGTTTATAGATAAATTAATGATTTTGCACAAAAAATATTATATAAAAAAAAAGGTGAAGTTTACAAGGGAAAATTCCCTCCAAAAAAGACTTCATTTTAGTATAGGTATATAGAATTTTTTATTTATATAAAATTTACTTATTAAAAATTTAAGATTTCAATGGTTGAAAATATGCATTGGTTATCGTGAAAACAAATGTGTTGCAAGTGCTATGAGATGGAGGAAGTAAATGATAAAAATTAAGAATTAGGTTTCAAAATAAAGTAAGATGTAAAAATTCAGTGTAACTAGTTTTGCAGGTGAGCAATAATCTTTTTTACCCGAAAGGTTAATTTATAGGTTTCGTACAACACTACTCTTAAACCTTATTGTAGACAGTAGTAGCTAGTACAAACAGTACCTTATCTGCAAGAAGCTAGTGCTCACCACTACTATGTTGAGCAAAAATATTAGGAGTAACTAGTAAACTCAATTGCAGTGTTAAACCAGTATTGACAAACTATGTTGAATAAAAGTTGAAGATAGCTCAGCTCCAGGGAACAAGAGCAACACAAAATCAGCATATCTAAACTAAAAAACCATATATGTTCACCATGAACTGACAAAATGAACTCTAGATCTTGTAGACTCATACCTGAAGAACCCAATGTGCGCAGCTTAAAAATCTCGCCACCCCCAGAGCAAAAACATAGTGAGCTGTGAAGGGCTCAACAATCTGAAATGGAAAGATACTAATAGTGAGAAGCAATCAAATGACATGATCTCAAAAAACAAAAACACAAGTAAAAATTACTCTGCGTAATTTAATAGAATACTACATCTCAATTCAAACAAACAAGAAATAAAATGATACAAAACAGTAAGATATTAACTACATAAAGCATGCTGTTGCAGTCATAGAGCCAAAGGAACTGATTTTCTACCTTTGTGTTTTGCATGACTCGTAGCTGAGGTAGCACTGAAACAGCCTCCAGGTAGACACAAAATGCCCAGCTCACCCTATTGACAATGTTATGGACGGTGGTAGGATGAATAAGCAGTGACAATACAGCACAAGGAACAACCTACATCCATAATTAAATGCAAGTCAGACACAATAACTAAATGCAGAATTCCAATTTTAAAGTGAAGAGAAAAAATAATAGAGCATATAAGGCATTGCATATTTGGATTATAACACACACACACACACAGCAAAATAAATAAATAAATAAATAAATAAATAAATAAGAAGAAGAAGAAAAGAGAAAAAAGAACAACGAAAAACAGGAAGAGGCAGCGTAATGAATAACTTTTTACAAAGTCAAAATGACACATAATGAAATCACAATAACTTTAAAGCAAAAACTTGTATTTGTTTCCAGTCAAAAAAATTATATTTTTATACACAGGCAATCCTGATTTCATTGAAGTTTCGATTTAAAAAAACCCTTTCATTCACAGTGATTCCCCCAATCTATAGCTCAGTTTGCAATATCATACCCCTGGTATCAATCAAGATAGAAACCAATTTTAACCTAGGATTATCCCTGACTCCAAGTATGCAGTTACAAACTACAAGATATCATTTTCAACATATCCATCATTATTCATCTCCAACAAACCAGATCATGAGGATATAATTGTTGGAGATAACAATCATTATTATCCCCAATCCCTAGAAAATGCTAGATCTAAACGTAAGCAACAATATTTTTAGATGGAATTTCAGAAAATGTATATAAATTAAACTTTATATGAATCTCATTCATTTTACAAGAAAACAGTTCTATCATTATTAACTAGAAAAACAGCAATGGCAGACTTACCACATAATAGATTGCAAAGTTGTCTTTCTCTTCCATATAAGTGGACTTCAGTCTAAATCGAATCATATAAATAACCCAGAGAGTTGTTGCCAGCGTAGCTGTATCTAGTAATGTGTGAATATCATATTCCATCACAAAACTACAGTACAGCCTAACGGCTAAAAAGATAGCTGTAAGTTCTTGAGATTTCAGTGAAAGTCCTGCAATAATGAGCCACAAACAATGATGAGAATCTCTCAAACATACAAAAATAACATAATATTGCATAATTAATAATTCATTCTAAAATCAAGAGCACCAATTGTAGTACCTAGTACGGAGTACATGAAGGTCGGGGTAAAGAAACAAGAATAAAAATTGTATCAAATTAGTAGCAATGCAACCAACACAACCTCACAAAGACAATATGTTACACTCTTCAATGATCAAAACCAACCCCAAAGGATCCATTATCTTCATTCTAGGGGCAATCAAAAGGCAAATCATCAAAGAATCAAAAGTCATATCTATATTAATATGTTGGGTATATATTTTATTTTTCACTTTATAGAATCAGACTATCACCCAATTGATAGCTACAAATATAAACTCGCATCCGCAAATAAAAGGTACTAGGCTACTAGCAATTAATGGTTAAGGTATCACATTTACACTGCATTGTTTAGTATTTTGTATGCAGTAGTCTCATTTGCAGAATTTTATTAGAGTAAGCTAAAAATAAATATCTTCATGAAAGAACATAATCTAAACAATTCTGTTAATCCAATATTTAAATAAAAAAATTATTCAATGAGAGTAATAATTAAAATTCTATACACCCAAAATACAACCATATCATGAAAATATTTATCAAAATTAAGAGAACATACAATAAAAACAAAAATTAGACAGGCCAATTGATTGAATATCCAATAGAAATTTTAAATGAAACTACAGATCAAAACATGCACAAATATTTGAATACCCAATACAAGTTTATCTTCTAGATAAACAATCAACAAAAACTGCAGATCAAAACATGCACAAACAAAAGAATATCCAATTGAAATTTTAAATAAAAAAACAAAAAATCAAGCACCCTAAAAATGAAATTCAGACAATATAAGACCAATGCAACCAAGGACAAGCCAAGGTTATATAGCATCCTTGCAAAGATGACAACTTTGAGTCTATAATGATCAAAACCACCCAAACTAGTTTCACCTTTTAATAGTATAACATAAAATCAAAACCTCAGTCTTCAGATACAAAATATACTATAAATTCGCAAACAGATCAACTATTCATAACAACAAATCCAGCCTTTCTCAAAACAAAATTAAGAAACACAATTAAGAAAATTGATTATAAAAATTCAACCTTTAAACCCCAAAATTTTCAAATTTCCTAATTAAGAAACCAAATTAATCAAACCAGTCAAAACACCAACTACAGTATAAAATTACACTCAAAAAATAAAAAAATAAAAATAATGCAACCCCCAAATAAAAAAATAAAATATAAGCTCATAATTAACCCACAGATCAAAACATGCACAAATAAAAAAATTTAAGTATCAGCCATCGAATCAAATCAGGAAAAATCAATTAAATTAATTATAAACAAAAAAAAAAAAACCCTAGAATTGCCAAAATTAAAAATTGAAAAATAATTGATAAAAATTACCGGCGCAAGTTTTTTCCTTGGTGAGTTTATAAATAAGGACGGCAATACCAACAGCATGAACAGCTTCGGCGGCAACAAAGAGGTTGTCGTGATCTTGAACAACCATTCGAAGAAACACTAAAGCTGCAATTCCGACAACCACCGCAAGAAACGCCTTCATCTTCGGTGGTTGTCGCCGAACCCATATATTCACTGCCTGAACTGGGCTTCTCTTTCCTCCCTTCATTTTTTTTTTTTTAATTTTTAATTTTTAATTTTTAATTTTTTAATTTTTTTTTAATTTTTTTGGGTTTAGAGAATTTTGAAAAGAAAAAGAAAGAAAGTTGTGGGATTATTATTGTTAGTTAGGTGTTGAAATGAATGGAAATTTGATTTTATAGGTGTGAGAGTTTGGGGTAAGGGAAGAAAGTCAAAGGAGAGAGAAAGTTAGGTGGCTTGTTTTTATTGGTTGAGTTTATTTTTTTGTTTTAGGAAAGTTTTTCAAGCAAAGGACTCCATTCCTTTTTCCACAAAATACTCTATGTTAAGGAGTACTTTTTTCTTTATTTATCTTGCCAAAATTAGATTCTTTGGTTGAATTTATTACTATAATTGTGAAGTTAAGCATCTCGTCTCATCGAATAAATTTACTAAAATTTTTAAATAGAGATATAAAAAATATATGTATACAGTATTAATGTATCTTTGTGGAAGAGGAAATATAGTAGAGTCTCGTAATTTCTTTACTTTGTAATGTATATACAAATAATAAAGAAACACTTAGTTTTGTGTTCATACATTCAATTCCAGTCTTATAAGGATTTTAAAATAACTATAGGTTTAATATTAGTGAGAAAATAATACTCCATAGTTTTTGAAGTGAATTTACCAAATAATAAGATATTATGTGAATCACAATCTACATATATATATATAGTGTAACAAATCTGTTTAAAATAAATGTAGGTTTAATATTAGTGAGAAAATAATACTCCATAGTTTTTGAAGTTAATTTACCAAATAATAAGATATTATGTGAATCACAATCTACGTATATATAGTGTAACAAATCTGTTTTGATGTCTGAATTTGAATTATGGTGATCAATGAGCATGGACATACCTATCAAAATGTATTCATATTAAAACCTCATAAGGTTGTAATAAATTTGAATACTTTGTAAATTAAGGTTTATCAAATCACTTTATCACTTTAAGTAATCAAGCAAACACTAATTCCTATAGAACTCATGATCAATCAACATTCAATAGACTCATGATCTCACTAAAAATATTTTATATCTTCAAATTCTTCTTCATCACATTAATGCTTTTCACACTTAAAAAATTAATATTCTCATCACCCTTTAAAACATTTACATAAACACCAAAATAAAATTAAAAAAATATAATATGTTTAGTTTATATTCTATATCTATTTTTAAATATACCTATATACGTAAGAGAGATCTTGAATTTCAAACAAATATTATGATATATAATCCTAAATAACACTTTAATTGTTTATTAAGGAAATGAAATTGCCAACAATGTTAGTCTTTGAACTAGAAAGAATACTTAGGTTGAATCAAACTTTTGAGAAGTCAACTAAGTTTGATTGATTGATTAGTTAGCTAAATGCATTATAAATAGTCCACTTTAGTTAATTAGGAAGTATGAAATTGGTCATGGGATTTGGTTGGCCAAAGAATTTGGTCTCACTCTCACTTACCTAGCATCTGCCAAAGTGGCATTAATTAAAATCAAAATACAATTCCTACTCAAAAAAAAAAAAAAAGAGTATTGTCGTCACTCGACCAATGAAAAATCTCCATGTTTATGACTTGGCATCTTAAAGCTTAGGTCAGTTAATGTTAGTACATTAGGCTTAATCTTCTGTAGTTCCGTGTCAAGTTATTGCAAGCAATATTCTGTCGAGTTAATTATAGTAGTTGACATTCTTAACTTTTTTTTTTTTTTTTTTTTTTTGGGTAAGGAGTAAATAAAGGAGAAGACCCCAAGTCGCAACTTCTCACAGATTCTCTCACCTCGGGTTAGTAGATTAGACACTTTGAGAAGAATAAGGGATACAACCTCTTTGTTATGAGATGCAAACTTTTTCACTAAACAAACTTTGATTGGTAACAAATCACCTTTAGAATGGTAAATGTGACCACAAATTCTCAAAAAAGGCAAGTGTACGTTAATTTATTGTAAGACGGATTAAAATTATCTTAAAATTATTTAAAGTTATCCTTTATACTAAGAAGCTATTATTTTTCTAATTTATAAGAAATTACACAATAAAAAAAATCAACAATAAATTAAAAGTTATCATTTAAGGGGTTAAAGTTACCATGCCTAATATAGTTAAAGTTACCCTCAAATTGATCGTCTTACAATAAAATTAACATACACCAGGGGTATTCAAAAATCGGTCGGGACCGAAAAAAAGGACCGACCACCTCTGATCGACCCCGAACTAGATCGGACCGAATTAATCGGTCCGATCTTAGGGTCTCGAAATGTATTTTTTCGGTCTTCGGTCTAATCCGGTCCAAAACCCTATAAAACCGATCTTGGACCAGACTGATTTTTTTTATTAAAAATATCGTGAAAACCTTAAATAATGGTTAAAATTATCCTTAATAACCTTATAAAGCTTTAAATTTATGAGCTTTTTTGTACTAAATATACAAAAAAAAAAAGACGTTAAAGTGTAGACTTTTTCTACTGTTTTCGATTTTTCCATAAAATTATTAAAATATTAGAATTCTTTTTAAAAAAATCTTAATCGGTCCAAAGCGGTCCGGTCTGGGTTTTAGACCGAATCTTTCGGTCTGGTCCGGGTTTAGTCCTAGCTTAATCAGTCCGGTTATCGGTTCTTAAAATTCTAATTTCTAGTCCGGTCTGGTCTTGGACCGATGAACAGCCCTACACCCGCCTTACACAGTAAAACGATACAAGTAGATTAATGTATTACAGTATGTACAAAAATAAAGAAAAAAAGAACACAAATTCTCCAAAAAGGCAGGTGTACGTAAATTTATTGTAAGACTATAAAATTATCCTAAAAGTATTTAAAGTTATCCTTTTTAATTCAAAATTTAGTATTTTTCTAATAGTAAATTTTATTTTACAAAAACCTTACGGAGTATAATTTATTAGATTAATCACATTAAGCTTTGACAAACTTTGTCAAAGTATTATAATGTTACCGCTAAAATGAGAAAAAGTTACTCTAATATGAATAAAAGTTATGGAGTATTTATGTTTATTGATAAAAGTTACCCAAAAAAATTATAAAAGTGGCCCTAATTTGATAAAAAAAAAAAAAAAAAAAAAAAAAAAGTGATCCCCGATGTACAATAAATTATTGTACACCGGATGTATACAAAAGTTATTCTTAGGCTTTTAAGCCCTATTCACTTCACCTTAAAAAAATAATTATATTCATTACAAATAATTTGAGTTCAGTAAAATTAATTTCAGTTCAGCGAAAATAAGTTCAGTTCAGCAAAAACAATTTCATTTCCGTAAAAATAATTTCATTTCAGCAAAAATAATAATTTCAATTCAGTAAAAATAAGTAAACCTAAAGAAGAAATATAATAGAAAATCAGTAAAAAATAATTTCAGTTCAGCAACAATAATTTAAGTTCAGCAAAAATAATTTAGGTTCAGTAAAAATAATTTCAGTTCAACAAAAATAAGGTAAAGTGAACGGGACCTTATACTATGTAATCATGAAACTATAAGAAATTACACATTAAAATAGTCAAAGTTACCATCAAACTAATTGTCTTACTCTTACAATAAAATTAACGTATGTGTCCACGTTATACAAAACTTATTGACTTGAGAAAGAAAGGAAGAGAATATATAGAGGTGAACTGATATTCTATTTAGGGACTGGACCTATTACGATATGATATTCTATGGGACTGGACCTATTATGAAATGATATTTTCCTTTCCTTCATATTTGTTTCCAAAATAAAAACCTTCATTTTGCGGAAATTTGGAGGGAAAAGACAATTACTAACATAATTTTCCTATGTTTACTTCCTTGCAAGAAAAATTATTAAGGAAAAGGAAAATAAGAGTGGAATTTAAGAGAGAAGATGGATGGGAATATGGACTCATGGAAGGAAAGAAACACGATTTTAAGTAGAAAGGAAGGCATTTTCTGCTCTTGGGAGAGCCATTGCCTACTTTTGAGAAAATTAAATTTTTTTTTTTTTGAAAGAATTTTGAGAAAATTATTAGACAAACCAAACAATGTAAAATGAGAAAATTGCTGTCCTATATTAATATATTATACGGAGAACGACTGTATTTAACAAAAATAAAATAAAAATCTCTTTCAAAAAAAATAAATAAATAAAATAAAAATCAAATAGAGATTGGAGAGACATCTTCTCAAATAATGCTTCAACATGCAACTGTTGAGCCATCATTTGACATTACATGTGACTTGATTCTTTCAAAAATCAAAGATATACTCTGTATTACATATTTAACGCACCAAATATTGTGATGAAGATTGTTTAATAAAAAAATTAATTCAAGGAAGACATATGACTCAATCTTAGGCAGAGGAATTCTGTACGGAATGTTGCAAGGAAGTAAGGAACACTGACAAACCAAAACTGACTCAATCCTAGGATTAAGGCACTTTCTCTATGTTTACTCTGATTAAAATATATCAAAAAAAAATATCATCTTTTAAGAATCTGACTTTTGTTTGTTTTTGTTTTACTGTGAGAAAATTTCAGTTTCTGTTCCACAATGTTTCATCCAATAAGGAGTATACAATGTACTAATGTAATGCCCAAAGGCACTGAAACCAGATAATGTCCAAAAAAAAAATTATTCCAAAAAAAAAAGAGGCAAAAAAGGAAGAGTTTCACTCCCTTGTTCTTACAGAAAGGCAATTTGGCGAAAAAGAAAAGAGACGATAACAGAAGACATCACCATCGTCAGCAAGTCCAGGAATGAGATCTTTTGATTTGGGGGCATATCTGTTTGTCTTCTTCAAGTGAGACCATACCCAAATGAGACGGGTCCTCCAACATCATCTTTGCTACTAAATATCCTGCAATCGACCAAGTTTGGTTTTTACGCGCTTGCTTTCCTATGAAACGACCAGTCTTTCCATCATAATATTCAGGCCAACCATCCTTCAGCAATCGGGCTTCTGTAAGTTCAATCGCTTTTTTGGCTATCTGTGGCCTTCCACTCTTAATACATGCAGCTGTAAGAAGCCATAGTAAAACTGCAAACCAAAAGAACATTAGTTTAGACTTCAGTGTAAACAATAATATGTTTGATGTAAATTGTAATGAGGAGTTCAAGCAATGTTGCAGACTAAATTGCTGTTTCTAGGACCTACCTTCAACAAGAAGAAAAAAGGAGATGGAATAAATCTCCTACATTGTAGACAACTACTCGATATTGATTATTCTGAAACTTAGTTCTAAATTAAACTCAATTTTAATCAATTAAAGACTTAAAAGTTGGTTAAAACATTTAATGAATAAAGGTCCAACAAAATCAGCTCAAGACAGCAGAGTCCAAGTTACTTAGGATATTGGCATAGCATACCTCTTCTTACGGATGAGTTCCAGGCAGACAGATTGATTGAAGAGAGATTTCTACATAGCTACTACTTATTTGAGTTTCTAGCTCAAGACAACATCTAAATAGTAACAAAAATCAAGCAAGCAGAAATTCACCTGGCCAGGAACCACCATTATGATAACTCCATCGAGTATTCTTAGGATCATATCCAGTAACTATCTTCCAATCATGACCTTCCAGGGCCGGATAGCTGATCTTAAGAGGCATCTCACCCACTAATTCATCCCAACGAGCTTCAATAAGGTCCATTATTGCAGAAGCCTGCTCTGGGGTAGCCATTGAAGACAAGATGGCAACACAGTTCCCAAGGCAAAACCACCTAAAGTCCATCCTTGCTGGGCTCACATTGCCAATGAAGTAACCGCCCTTCACAGGCATGAAGTCAAATACCCAGTCTTCAAGAGAATCAGGCATTACATTGAATTTGTTGACAGCTGTGTGGGAATACTCCTCAGTTTTGAAGCGATAAATATCGTTGAGTTGCTTCAAGTCAAGCCAAAAGTAGTTTCTCATATGATAGCTCAAAGCATGAAGCCGCTCAACTATTCTCTGGATGAATTCTTTACCTTCCCCTTCAGGCCTAAGCAATTGTAAAGCACACCTTAACGCCATGAAGAAGAGTGCTTGGATTTCAATGGGATATCCGTAAATTCCCTAATGAGAGAGACAGTGCATTTGATCAACAAAACCATATAAGATAAATGACAAAATCACAATCTCATTCTTCAGATTACATTAACTCATTAATGATCATTTAGTATTTCATACTACCTCCTTTCATAAATCAATTCCATTTCTTTTTTATTTGGTGGGAGGGGACCGGGGGGGGGGGGGTGCAAGAAGGCTATAATTAGAAGTCTATTTCTGAGATATGCTATCTGATACACCTCTCCTCTAGGCTTCAAGCGTACAAGAAGAGAGAAAGATATTTGGCACATAGAAAGCACAGCCAGGAGCACAGTATGACAAGGTAGAACAAAAAGGAAGACAGATGCAGCCAACATTCAAGTTCTAGTATGTATAAAAGTACCATATTCTCTGAGAACAAATATGCAAAGTACTGGAGTAGTCACCAAAATGCTCATCATGACTATAAATTATGCTACCCCCACAGAGATGAGAGTTTTCTCATATAAATCAGCTTACATCAGAGCAATATAATAGCAAGGTGTGGTCTGAGTGGCATCTAGTGTGAGTAATCTATCAGTGTCAACAAGATGTTGGGGGGGGGGGGGGGTTGTGAGATGGGAAAAATTATGCCCATCTCCAAGATGGATATATCACTATTCTACTGTCAATTAATTAACAAAGAATGGCGCTCAAAAAAAATTAACAAAGAATGGAATTGCAAGGCTTCACACAAGAAATAACCACTGAACCCAGAAGCAAATACAACTAAGAATTAAACATACGAAGTATGCCTAGAGGTCAGTTAGCCCGGTTGGCAAAGTTTGACAATCACGGGAGATGTATTACTCTGATTATAATATACATAATTTAATTTCATAACCTTCTTCTTTCTCATAAAACATGAAATTCTTGAAATTTATCACCAATCCCAATTTAAAAACCAAGTCCCAGAATATGAGCTACACCTAATGTCCTATATTGATCTTGTAAGCAGGCTAAAAAGCAAAAATTAATTCAGACACCTCCATTATATTTTCTAAGATTGCAGATGCATCAACCAGTCACAATCGTAATTTGTGTGGTCAGCTTTTACTGACACCACATGCAGCATGGGTGATATAGCTACTGTCCTGATATTACCATTATTTCATGAATATGATTAAGAAAGGTGGTTGACATGCAGCATGTATGATGCAGCTACTGTACTGCTTTAGCAATTATTCCATGTAACAAATTCAGAGAAATGGTTGACTTAGCATGCAAGCATTAAATGAGGTACTATGATGACATTAACACAATCAAAAATAAATAAAAACAGCATTTTTCAGCACATGCTTGAGCTAAAGCTGCAAGGAACTAACCATTCTACGATCAATCATACAGCACCCATCTGCACAAAGGAGGGTCGGGAAAGTATCAAATCCTTCTGAAAGACATATGCCTAAGATAAGACGGATACCCCTCTGGACTTCTGGCTTGTCTGCCAAGGAAGAGTCTCCTGTTGATTTTGTATAAGCACGTAACAAAATGATCCACCAGAAACCAGAATCAACAGGAGCTACTCTTCCAATTGCAGCCTCACCAAAATCGGCAACTAACGTCTCAGTGTTCCTGACAGCATCATGATGAACTTTGAAACTAGCAGGCATGACACCTTCTCCTAGTTTAAATAGATCAACCTTCTTCTCCCATGACTGGAGGCGGAGGGTCTTGGTAAGAAAGTTCTTGACTATATCTGGTTCTCCATTCATTAAAAAGGCCAAAGCACTTGGAACAAAGTCTCTTACAAAAACCTTCACATATATTAGAAAATCAGGACCTTTATGACCAAATGCGAGAAATAATATCTCAACAAAAAACACAAAGCATCCCAGAACATGAGATAAAAAGACGTGAATTAAAAGTATGAAACAAAGAAACTTTCAAGGAAAACATATACTAGTACTTAGCTAAATTTCTAATAAATGGCCATTTGAAAGATTCATTAGTTCTAAGTGATACACTTGACAAAACATTAAAGAAACATAGTTCATTAGAGCCTAAAACCTCACATCCAAAATGAAACAAATCAAGCCAGGTTAGAAATAAGATATATGCAGTGCCATCATAGAAACATACCTTAATATTTAATGTACATACGTAAAATCTAGAGTGAATAAAGATCCATGAAGAGCATAGACTGATTTACTCCAAAATCCGAGCAAGAGGGTAAAGTAGTCATCCAAAGCACCCAGAAACTCTAAGTAGGCATTAGATATTTAGATGTCTATTTTCTAAGCTGAGTGTAAATTGAAATTTATTTAAACAGAAAATTTGACCTATCAGATCTCTGACACTAGCACCCTGGTTTTCTTTGTTCATATGGCCATTGGCACACAAAAACAACGATCATTGATACATCATCTATTTCCTAGAAATATCGGTAAACAATAACAGTGATCATTAAGCTCATATAGATCCAAGTTAAAACATGTGTGCTTAATAAGCTATGAAAAAGAACTTCACCTGATCATAGTTGAGCTTATCTTCAGAGTGGTCAATAGCAGCAATAGTACCAACTGGCTCACTCCTGAAGTAAACTATGGATTGCCTCAATGCTTCCCATGCTTCAGAAACAATAGGATGTGTCTCAAACCCATTATCTGATCTCGGGGTATCGAAACCAGACCTTCCACCAGATGAATATATGCTATCAACAGGCTCGAAAACCCGAGATGAATTCTCTGTATTCCTGTAAAAGGGTCTAGGAGACATTGTAATCGACAATTCACTGAATGACTTCTCATCAAAGGATCTCTTCCTTTCTGTGATTATGGGTTTAGGTTTCTCAGAAAACCTTGAGAAATCATCATCATCAATCTCAAAAATTGCATTGCTTGTGCTAACTCCTCCATTTTGAGACATGACTTTGAAAAATTGGGTATTTTTCAAAAATCTGAAAAACACCAGGAAATTAAGATGTTGCTTAAATTTCAACACTCCAAATTTTTTGGATTAATATTACAAGAAAAAGTGAAGCAGTCTCAATCAATAAAAGTCAACTTTTGTAGTAAACTTCACAGCAATTTAACTATTCCAAATCTATCCAGCAAACCCATATGAAGAATTATAAACTTTATTATATACAGATTTGGTATTATTTCGATTTCATAAATTTAATTTATTAAAGGGCAGCATGACCATTTCTAGATCTTACTCTTTCAGCTAATTTTTTTTAATAAAATGTGCAAATCACATTGAATAGAAATAACAATACAATTAAATTAGCACTTTTGACTACATTATATACTCCAAAATAACAGGACAAAAAAACAAAATTCACATTATAAACCAAAGAATTTCACAAAAACATTAAAAGGGGATGAACATACCAGAGAATTATAAAATGGGTATCAATCAAAAATTGAAAAAATGCCCTCAAAACCCCTCGTCGAGATTTAAGACTACAGAGTAAATTGAAGGAAAAACTCTCAACTAATTTTGAGAGAAGAAATTAATTAATGTGAGGAAGAAAACGTGGAATGTGGGCTATATATATATATATATATAGTAGTTGGTGATTTTAGTAATTAAATCCATGAAAGTGTGTAATTGGGATTTCTGACTCGGATTGGTTGACAAAATTGACGGAAGAAAATCAAGAAACGTTTTTGAAGTAACTTTTTGGAGGCATTTTTGGGAATGTTAGGTAGATTTCAAGGTTTATACTTTAGACGTTTCCCAAAAGGAAAAATATATTTTGGATAGAGTAATACATATAATCGGTGACATAAGATTGGATGTCATTGTCAATTTTGTGGATTGATTGTAATTTTTGTCCTCCAAATCTTCCATATGTTCCCATTTTTAACAAGATTATCCTAGTTTCCTGTATGTGAAATTGTGGTATTGGTATTTATTGGACGTTCAGAGATTTTGCGGTCCATTTATAGTTATAAAATGTATTCTTATTTTTTTTAAAATAAAGTATATTAAATTATTAACGCTTTGAAGATTAGGTTTGAATTAAAAGATTTTTTTAAAAAAAGAAAGAAAAAAGATTTGGATACTTGAATTAGAAGGCAATAACTTAGTAAATAATCTTATGACTATCAAACATTGGGATATGTTACAAATCACATTTTTTAAAAGATTTTAGAGATCGTGTTTGGATAAAATGATTTGGATATTTGAATTGGAAAACAATGGTTTAGACGCTGTTTGATTCACCTTAATTTTGCTGAACTGAAATTATTTTTGCTGAACTGAACTTATTTTTACTGAAATGAACTTAATTTTACTGAACTGAAATTATTTTTACTGAACTGAACTTATTTTTACTGATTTTCTATTATAATTCTTCTTTAAGAAAACTGAATTTTACTGAACTGAACTTATTTTTACTGAACTAAAATTATTTTTACTGAACTGAAATTAATTTTATTGAACTGAAATTATTTTTACTTAATATTATTTTTTTAAGGTGAAAAGAATAGGACCTAGTCAATAAAGTAGTAATTGTATTCTAGTTTTGTAAAAGGATTTTCTTTATCATCATTATAGAGAATGATCTTCATGAGATTACTTGTGAAGAGAGAAAATAGGAGTGGGATATTGTGTCACTGGCCACATTACATGATTACATAGTTTGGATGAGTTGAGTGAAATGATTTTTTCATTTAGGTATCAAGACAATTATTTAAGAATTGACCAAAAATATTATACAAGATAAGTAATGGGAATTTTCATTTTGGTCTTTAGTCCTGATACAAACCCCTATCAAAATCGATTTCAGCCCAGATTAATTTTTTTTTTTAAGTTAAAATTGTGCATAAAACCTTTAACATGATTAATTGCTCCTTCAATATGCTAGGAAGATTTTTATGTAATGTTTTATTTATATTTCTAAGAGGGTTTAGAAGAATAACTTTTTTATAGTAAAAAAACATTGTGCAAAAAATGTCTAAATTAAATAAAACCATGTTTGATCCACAGGTTTTGGTAATGTGTTTAGGTCTAGTACAATTCAATCTTGGTTCTTAACTAAGGGTCTGTTCATATTTACTTAATTTCAGTTCCGTTCAGCTCCAATCAGTTCAATTCAGTTCAGCTCCTAATTTCCCTCTCTCATAAAATATTCAGTTCAGCTCCAATCAGTTCAGTTTAGTTCAGCTCCAATCAGTTCAGTTCAGTAAATGTGAACAGACCCCAATTGGTCCAATCTTTGGGTCTTAATTATAAAATTTCAATCTTCAATCCATTTCAATAGACCCTGTACCAATAAACAACTCACATATGACCACCGATCAAATTTGGTTTCAAGCAAGATACTACGGGCTTGTTTAGTTCACCTTATGTTTGCTTATCTGATCTGATTTGACTAAACTTTGACCTTATTTATACGATGATCTATAAAGAGGAAATATACTAGTATATCAAGTGGAATCTTGTTAGATTTGTATTAATGTGTATCGTATTAATATGTAATATTTATAATTTTTTTCATTACGTAATTTTCGATATTTAGGGATAAAAAAACAACACATAAAACGTTGATCTAATGGACTTATTTTCTTATGATCTGATCTGACCTAGATTTATTTTTTCTACTCTGAACTTAATTTTCTAAAAAAAAGTAAAAGGGTAATTATCATTGGTACACTCCAGATTTGGGCTTTTATCATTGATACACCTGCTTAAGTTTTAATTATCAACGCTACCCCTGTATTTTCAACTAATTAACTACTGTAAGCATTTCGTTAATTAAACATTAATACTCCCTCCGTGTTTTAATAAGTGTTATAGTTTGACCAAACACGCATGCCGAGACACTACTTTGACAATTAATTAATCTCATTATATGTTAATAAATTCATAAAAAAAATTTATAATATGAAAGTATACATTATGACAAATCCAACAATGTATTATATAATAACATTTGTTTTTTTTGTTTTTTTTTTTTATGTATTGGTAAATTAATTAAGTCAAACCATTATGTAAATAGTGAAAAAGTCAAATTGTAACACTTCATTCTTAAAACACGGAGGGAGTATCATGGCAGGGTAAAGTCGTATCCTCTAATCAAAAGTAATTCCTAAATCCTCTAATTAATGTAGATAGGGAAGTAGGGTCGAATCCATAGAGAAACGAGTCTTTCTATTCCTAATTAACTAATATAATCTAGATTATGAAGTAACCAATATATTATAATCAAAAGGAACTAAACTACGAAGATTAAGAATAAGGAGAAAACAATGAATAAAAGGATCTAGGGCATAGGTTCACCAATAAATAATATTCCAGGGTAAACATAATAATCAATCATCAATGCATACATTAATCAGATCATAAAGGGCTTTCGCTACGTATTACAATCACACAATTAATTTAGCGGTATTAAATCTCATCTCTCGAATCTCGACTTAACCATTTATAAATTAACCTGCCTATTGAAACTAGACCTAAACATTAATTCTCATCTATCGAATCTCGAATCAATATTGTCAAACTCATGCATAAAAGATCTGCGCAAATCTAGTCACATAGCATTAAATCAATCAATAGGAAATTAATCTAGCATTGATAATCAACAACAATAAATTACCCCTTCATATTATTTATGGGTCCCCATAAACCCTAGAAATAGAACTACTCACACATACTTAAATCTAAACTAATCAAAGCAATAAAACAAGACATGATCAACGGAATAAAATAAATAACTAAGATTAAGAGAAGAGAAATTGTTACCAAATAAATCTGGAATTAAGAATAGAGTTAAGAACAAAGTATAAGAGAGAGAAACTAATCTAAGAGCTAAGTAGAGAGAGAAAATCTAAGAAAAAAATTAAGAAAGAGTAAAAGAAGGTCAAAGAAAAGTACTAAACTCGTTTTACGGGAAAGTATTTATACTCCGTAAGAATCCTAATCTAAAACAAACTTAAACGTCAAAATTAACTCCTAATAATAACACGCGCCCGATCGGGCGAGGCACCGCTCGATCGGGCACGCCTTTTTCCTCTATCAGGTACGTTTCTTGCGCCAGGCCGGGCGCGTCTTTGTAGGAGTTTATAGGTACTACGCAGCGGAAAAACATGAATCATATTCATACAGTACCTAATCCCAAGATCTAATGCATAACACATAAAGAACATATAATTGTACCTTTGAAGCGTGATTCCACGTGCGATCGAGCAAGAACAATGGGAGATAAAGAACCCCAAGCGTGATTCCTCTACTTAGTCCACGAGCATGGATTAAACCTCCAATAATGCTAGTTAGTTGTGACTGAACACTTCAATCAACATTCAACGGAGATTTGAGCCACGAACACACCACAACACCACCCACGTGCCACCACACGCGCCACCCGGGGAGGAGGGCCGTACGGACAGGGAGGATAGAGAGGGTCGAGTAGAGAGAGAGAGTTAGGGTTTTTGGGAAACTTGGTTGCTTTATGACAATTCACTGTATGTCAATTGTTCTGTCTTGCAACCCTAGGCATGGTTTATATTTATAGATCATATCTAGAAATAAAACCATGTCAAGTCCAAAACCCATTAGACTCTTCTAATTATCCAAGCCCAATTATCAATATGGTATGTCATGAACTCATGAGGCCCAATAATGGGCCTCTAACTTGTTTAACCCAATACTCTTATGTGTGACCTTGTAGGATCCATTCTATAAGGTTTTGGGCCATTAAGCTAGCCCAAAGATCAATTGTCATATCTAGCACCAAACATTGACGACCCTATAGAATGAACTTATTATCTCCATAATAGTGATCCTTGATATATCTAGTAATTGCACTTGTTTCGGGGTTTTCTGATGTCCTGCGGGAGAGTTACAATTCCGAGACTGGAACCGGACGCCTGTACCTGCAAAATAACGGAGACTCCTGAGAGCTCCGCCTCCAACGGTCAAGTTAGTACCTGATTAAGGAGTAATTAATACAGAAATTAAAGTAATAAGGTCTCTCTAGGTGAGAGTATTTAATGTAGGTAATCTGCTTTGCTAGCGAGATCAGCCGGTTATTAGTGTGTTCCGTAAATTATTCGGTCCCTCGATTAATGAGGATTAATCGAGTATTTATAGCCTTGGGAAGCGTGCAACTCTCTAGGTTTAAGGTAAACCTAGGGCCGAACGGGCTTCTAGACTGAAATGGGCCTTGATGGCCGGTTGTCCCATTTGGCATGGGTGGACACGTGGCGTGTCTTAAGTGGTCCGTGGAGGACGCGTGGCGGAACCTGGTTGGTCCAATTGTCAAACGGCGCTTGGTGGATAAAAATCCCCTAATCATTTGCCCCTCACAGGTGGCACGCGACTGGTCACGTGTCGCCTGTGACAGGTGTCGCACGGTGACAGGCGACGGCCCGTTACAGGCGTCACCTTGCAGACGGCCGGGAGATTCTCCCGCCCAAATTTGAATTCGGAAGCGACCCTTCGCCTTCTCATTTTGCCTATAAAAGGAAGTGCTGACTTCGGTCATTTTCACATTTGAGAATTTTTGCGAGAACATTCGGACCCCTGAACTTGCTCTGACATTTTCGGACTTTTTCTGCCTACCGCCTGTTCTGACAAGCCGACTGACCCGAACTTTCAGGACTTCATCAACTGTCATCCGTTCAGGTAACTCAGTTCTCTTACTCTTAATTTTCTTTTTATTTTTTGAAATGGCACCATGGAAGCACACGACACGCCCTAAGTTAGTGATCAGCCGGTCACCGGGGACGGCTGAATCTAGGACTAGGAGTGCCGCCTGCCCTTTTCTGGACCCATCTTTGCCCTTTATACAAAGTCCGACTGAATCTGTGTCTATGCAGAACGTGATGGCCAGAACAAAAAAGACTGCTAGAATATCAAACTCAGACGGCTCCTCCCAAAGGGTACTCCTTAGCGAAACATCTGACCAGGCGCCAGATGTGGAACGAGGCGACTGTCAAGCTGACAGTTCTGAGAGAGGGACCAAGGTGTTCCCTTCTCATCTAACCGTGGACATGTCTAATTTACCTTCTGCTCCTTCTAAGGGAGAGGAGGCGGGCCCCTCTAGGAGAGGGGAGGAGTCGTCCTCTTCGGACTCGTCAGGGGACGAGTCCGATTCCAGCTCTTCTGACCATAGTTCCTCTGACCATAGTTCTTCTGACTCAGAAGAAAAACATAACCGCCTACAAGAGGCGAGAAGTTCCCATGCAGTGGAGAAGGGGGATAATTGGGCAGAGCCGTCCGCCTCTTACAGAGAGGAAAACACCCCCTACTACTGCAGGGTGCCCCGGGGCCGGATCGCAACCATGCGAGACAACGTGGCGAGCTTTATTGCTAACCACAAAATGGGCCCGGAGTATTTACTGTTTGTGCCGGATCCAGAGGATACTGTCGTCTGGCCGGCTGGTACCAGCTATGGTGACGGCTGTTTTGGCTGCTATGTGGCGGCCATCAAAGCTGGTCTGCGCTTCCCATTACATCCGGCTGTTCAGCGGATTTTAGATGGGTATGATCTGGGGTTATGGCAGTTAGCCCCCAACTCTTGGGTAAACGTACTCGGCTATGTGGCCGGGTGCGAACTGAACGGGGTGGAGCCAAGTTTTGAGGCTTTCGCCCACATGAACTATCTCAGCCGGACCCCTAAGTCGGGAGGTACCGGCTGGTATCAACTAACAAGCCACAGGGGTTACCTCATGACGAGAGGTAAGGCAAACAAATGGAAGGATTGGCGGAACACCTTCCTTATTATCGAGAGTTCAGACACGGAGCTGAACAAACGTTTTAACAAGTGGAACAGGGATCCGCCTCTTCTTGCAGGCGGCCGCAGCATGCCGCCTGTTCCCCCAAAGGCTAAAAGAGAGATCCTAGACAAAGGACTCTTCAAAGTAGAGACTAGGGTGAACTCTACTTCAGGGGTACGAGAGCAAGTACCCCTACACTGCGTCCCGAGCTTCAAGTGGCTCTATGATGAGTACTTCTTGGCCGCCTGTGGCCTCGGCAGTCGGTGCTCTAGAGGTAGCCGGCCTGACGAATACTCTGTTTTTTCACGCCTTGTTTACTTGGGATTTTTACTAACTTTGCTGTTTATTTCTTTCAGCCGACGCCATGAGTAAAATAACAGCATCTAAGACTGCGGCGGCCATGCTGCGGGTTTCGCTAATGAAGCAGTCGTACGCCGACTCCCCCAGCAAGGAGGCACCCTTGGTAAGCTTTGAAAACTCTTCCCCTTTAAGTTGTATTATGCATATACTAACTCTTTTTGTTTTCAGTCTGGCACTCCAAGGGCTTCTTCCTCGCAACAGCCGGACCCCAAGGCCCGGAGAACGACTGTTGCAAGCTCTCCTGGGTCTTCCAGGAAAACAGTGGCGGCTGAGAAGCAGCCGGCCACTTCTTCAAAAACCCAGGCGGGGCCGCCTAGATGTATGGACACTTGCTTGTAAAAACTCACTCTTGATTCCTTCTTGATCAGGTCTAACTTGTTTTTCCTTCTGCTTAATGCAGCCGGCCCCCAGGGGCTTGACTTGGTTGAGGTAGCCAAGTCAATGGTTAAAGTAGTTCCTCCCTCTGACAGGGAGGCGGTCAAGGGTGCCGGCACCCTTGACCTCGATGGAATTTCGGGGATCCTAGCTGAGGTATACCCTTTTGAAGTTCCAGGACGCCTGTTAACCCTTTTGATTGGAAACTGACGCCTGTTTTTCTTTGTACTTAGGCCCTGCTCCGAGTCAACAGCCTTCGCAAGCCGATTGATCGGAAAAACAAAGAGGTAAAGGCCGCAAAGGCTATGGCCGCCTCCAGCTGTGATAAAGCAATGTTTCAAATTGCCCAAAATGAAGTACTGACCATTGATCTTCTTTATTATCAGGCGCAGGCGACCGCCGCTGTTCGGGCTCAGCTAGAGGCGGCCCAAAAGAAGGTTGACGAGCTGGAGGGGACCGTCACCAAACTTAAAGCCGAGCTGAAGCCCCTTCGTCAGAAAATGCACTCTTACGAAGCCATGGAGAAATCTTTGGCTAACGTAAAAGAACGCCTGGTGAACCAGGAGAAGAGTCTTACCCAAGAGCTCTCGGACAAGGCCGAGCAAGAGAAACAAGAGCTCGTCCGGGAGATGGTGGAAGACTCCGCCCAAATCCAACGCATGACCTGGGAACGACTGTTCCCCAGTGCCGACTTTGCCTCATGGGAAAGAACGTACCGCCAGTGTTCGGAAATATATAATCAACAGATCCTGGCGGCTGCTGAAGAAGAGGCGATGGACGTTGCGTTGGAGGAGGAAGAGCCGGTTGTGGCGCTTGTGCCACTTGGGAGTAAGGCATCAAAAGATGATGCAGCTAAGGCCGAGTCCAGCAAGAAGAGTGCTGACCAGGCGGCTGCTGCTGATACTGAACTGCCCCCTTCTTAAGCTTTAAGTATATTTTTTCTTTTCACGGCCTGCGTGCCGTTTGCTTTGTAATTACCCGGCCAGGGGGCCGGGGTTTTGAATATTCTGCTGGTCTTTTATGGCCGGCTCATGTTAATCAAATTTTTTTGTTTTTGTTCAAATTTGTCTAAGTATTTGAAATTTGCTCACTAGACAGACTGTTGTGTATGGCCGAACGTTAAGACAGGTACAAATAGTAAGTATGCCGCCTATGCCCCTGGACGACTGGTTGTCTGTTTCCAGGATAGATGATCAGTCGGCCATTTAATCAATCGGTATTCGAACTCTTTATTCAATTTGACCAAGTAAATAGAATTACCAAGTAGCCAAGGAATTTAAGTAGGAAAACAAGCGGCGGGTACCGGTTGTTTCCCTTCATTGCCAATGTTGGCCTCTAATTTGTTATTTGTTAACCTAGCAAGAGTATTGGTTGAGAGCCTTTGTTTATTAAAAACAAGTGGACGACTCGTACCTTTTAGGCTCAGTACTAAGTTTGAGTGACTATTAAGTTAACATAGGAGTTACTTAGTCTTCGTCACAATCTTGATTGAGTAGTAAAGGTATCAGGCGGCGTAGGCCGGCTAGACCCCTTGATTTACCAATGTTTGTTGGCTATTTACTCAATAGGTTATCCAGTAGGAATAGGGGTTCGAGTGCCCTTGTTTGTATAAAACAGGCGGACGACTCAAACTTTTTAGGTTCCATACCAAATTTGAAGGAGTGACTATGAGTTAACTTTGGAGTTACTCAGTCGCCGTCACTTTTGTTTGAGAAGTAGAGGTACCAGGCGGCGTAGGCCGGCTAGACCCCTTGATTCGCCAATGTTTGTTGGCTATTAACTCAATAGGTACCCCCTGCATTTATCCCAAGTAATACAGGCGGTCATCTGACTCAGATGTCAACTGCTACCACTGGTTTGGTTAGTGATAGAGTTATCCTTGTCTCAAAAACGGCTACGTGGTTGCCCTTTGGGACAGTCGTATAGGTGCCGTGTAATTAGTTTATAGAACAATGTTCCACCCAAAAGGGAGCTGCTCTCTGCGACGAATTTCATCCGAATGGATGCCGCCGGACGCCTGCTATAATGTTGGGACAGGTCGGATTAGTTTTTAAAAGTTAGATCAGTTGACTAGGCGCCTGGTCTGATCATTCGGCCGGTGGCCTTGGTAAGTTCTTGGTGAACGTAGGTGCTAAGTCAAAGAAGGGTAGCCGCCTGTTAGGCACAGGGTCGGCCAGGCCCTAATCTTTTTAGCTAAGTATTGTGAGTAAAATACTCAATGGAGAGTAGCCGACTGTAAAGGTACAGACGGCATGCCCCTCTGAAGATAGAGTGAAAAATTTCAATGGAGAGTAGCCGACTGTAAAGGTACAGACGGCATGCCCCTCGTAATACAAAATTGAATAGTAAGTGCCAACTTTATTAAGTAGCTCTTTACTTTACATCATTCAAAAGAAATATTTCTTAAGGTTATCTACATTCCAAGTTCGAGGCAACGGTTGTCCGTCTGGTGTTTCCAGACGGTAGGTACCGTCCCTGACTTCCGCATAGATTCGGTAGGGTCCTTCCCAGTTGGGAGTTAGTTTGCCAGACTCGTTAGCCCTACCAACTGCTTCCATTTTTCTAAGTACAAAGTCCCCTACTTTGAGTGGACGCCTGTGCACTTTCTTGTTGTATGATCTAGTCATTCTCAGGCGGTAGATTTCATGGCGCAAAACAGCATTGCCCCTCTTTTCAGGAAGTGAATCTAATGCCAGGCGCATAGCTTCCCAGTTTGCCTCTTCGTCATATAGCATTACTCGAAGAGTCGGCTCGTAGTGTTCTATTGGAAGAACAGCTTCTGCACCATAAGTTAGGAGGAATGGAGTTTCTCCAGTCGCCCCTTTTTCAGTCGTCCTAATGGCCCAAAGAACATGTGGTAGTTCATCTGCCCATAGGCCGCCTGCTCGTTCAATTTTTTTCTTGAGACCGTCTGAGATGATTTTATTAAAGGCTTCTACCTGGCCGTTTGCTTGTGGACGGCCGACAGATGCAAAGTAATGTCCAATTCCTTGGTCTCCCAACCAGCTTTTGAGAACAGGCGTCTCAAATTGGGGACCATTATCAAAAACCATAGACATGGGAACCCCGAACCGAGTGATGACGTTTTTCCAAATGAATGAAATTACATCTTTCGTCTTGATTCCCTTTACAGCCTCCGCCTCTACCCATTTAGTGAAGTAGTCAACGGCAACAAGTATATACCTTCTGCCGCCTGTAGCAGGCGTATATGGACCCAGAATGTCCATGCCCCACTTAGCAAACGGTAGTGGGCTGTGAATGGTAGTGAGGTCAGTAGCCGGACGGTGAATTAATTTGCCAAACCTTTGGCACTTGTCACATTTTTTCACCATCTCCATTGCATCTGCTTCCAAAGTAGGCCAAAAGTAGCCCTGCCGCCTTGCCCTTTGAGCAAGCATCCTACCACCTATATGGGAAGCACAGAAACCAGAGTGAAGATCATCTAGTATCTCTCGTCCCTTTTCAGGAGTAACACACTTTAAGAAAGGTTGAAGGTGCCCCCTCTTGTGCAGTTCCCCCTGTATCATTTCAAAACAGGAGGCTCGTTTTTTCAGTGATGCCGCCTGTTGAGGATCATCCGGCAGTGTACCGTTTGTCAGATATGCCCTGATTGAATCCATCCAGGTTGAGCTTCTGTCTAGAATTCCAATAGGATTTTCCTCGATGCTTCTCTTCTCCATTACTTCCCAAAACACAGTTCGAGGAGTATCGGAGGAGGCGGATGATGCTAATTTCGAGAGTGCATCTGCCTGGTTGTTTTCTGATCTCGGTACTTGGATCAGATGGAAATCCTCAAGGGAGCCGACTGCTTGTCGGACCGCCTGTAAATATTTGATCATGGCCGGATGTGTTGCTTCGTATTCGCCATTGTACTGACTCACTATCAGTTGTGAATCAGAACAGGCGTCTATTTTCCTTGCCCCGGCCGCCTTACACATGCGGATCCCGGCTAGTAAAGCTTCATATTCTGCCTCATTGTTTGAAGCCTGGAAACTGAAGCGTAGAGCATACTCGAACCTGTCGCCCTCTGGAGATTGACATACGACGCCTGCTCCACAACCGTTTGAAGTAGAGCTTCCGTCCACATATACCTTCCAGACTTGGTCTGGAACTTGAGAGTCAGGAGGACGAGTCATCTCTACAATAAAGTCAGCAAAGGCTTGCCCCTTCACTGCTTTTCTAGGCTCGAAAGTAACTTCGAGACTCTGCATTTCTATGGCCCATTTGATCATTCGTCCGGAGGACTCCATGGTGGTAAGGGGCCGTTTGATCGGTTGGTCGGTATACACGACGACTGCATGTGCCAGAAAGTAGGGCTTCAATTTTTTAACAGCCATGAAGAGTGCAAGACCAAATTTCTCCACTAGGGGATACCTCAACTCGGCATTTTTCAGTACGTGACTGACAAAGTAGACCGGAAGTTGACAGCCGTCCCTTTCAGCAAGGAGCACCGCGCTTAACGCATGATCAGAGACGGCCAGGTACATGTAGAGATTTTCTTTGGGCAAAGGGCTGACCAGCCTTGGCAAGGAATGCAAGTGAACCTTTAATTTCTGGAAGGCGGCCTCAGCATCCGGCCCCCATTCAAACCTTGCCTTTTTCTTAATTGCCTGGAAAAAGTAGAGGCATTTGTCGCCTGATCGGCTTAGAAATCTTCCCAAGGCCGCCAGACAACCTGTTAACTTCTGAACCTCTCGGACGGTACGAGGCGACTGCATGTCAATGACCGCCTGTACCTTCTCAGGGTTCGCCTCTATTCCTCTCTGGTTGATAAGGAATCCGAGAAATTTCCCAGACTCAACTCCAAATACACATTTCTTGGGATTGAGCATGACATGGTGCCGCCTGAGTGTGGCGAAAGTTTCTCGGAGGTCCGTCAGATGATCTTTCTGAAGTTTAGTCTTAACAATCATATCATCAATGTATGCCTCGACGTTTCTCCCAATCTGATCAAAGAACACTGTGTTTATCATTCGTTGGAATGTAGCCGGGGCATTCTTAAGACCAAACGGCATGACCGTATAACAGTATAATCCCTGATCAGTGACGAAGGCCGTCTTCTCCTGATCTTTCTTCCACAAAGGAATTTGATGAAAACCAGAATAGGCGTCCATAAAACTCATCAAGGCATGGCCGGCTGTTGAGTCGACCAGGTTATCAATTTTGGGCAGAGGGTAACTGTCTTTGGGGCACGCCTTGTTCAAGTCTGTGTAGTCTACACACATTCGCCAGGTGCCATTCGGCTTTTTAACAAGTACCACATTTGCAACCCAATCTGGGAAGTAACATTGCCGAATGAACCCTGCATCAAGTAATTTTTTGACTTCGGCGGCGGCCGCCTGACCTCTTTCTTCACCATGGTTCCGCTTCTTTTGCCGTACCGGCTTCTTTTTCGGATCCACAGCGAGTTTGTGTACTGCCAGATCAGGACTAATGCCTGGCATTTCATGGACTTCAAATGCAAAGATGTCCTTGTATTCTTTCAACAGGTTGTGAAAGTCATCACCAAGGTTTCTCAGAGCAGTCGTCCCAACTTTGACTGTTCGGTCAGGGCGGGAGTCGTCTAATATCAGGTCCGTATGCTCACCAGCCGGCTGAGGGCGGAACTCATCCGGCCGGTCCTCTGCCAATGATTGCTATTTTCTTGCCTTTCTGGCGGACTCTGTCTGGGACGCCTTTCTTTTTCTGTCGCTTGCTTCTTGAACAGGCGCACTTTCCTTGACATTGTCAAGGTCTGTTTTTTCTCCACTTGAGCCAGTGGCCTTAGCAGTGGGTTTGACATCCGAGAGATAGCACTCTCGGGCCATCCTCTGATCTCCCCTTAGGGAGCCGACTGTTCCATTGTCCCTTTCAAACTTAAGCAGCATAAGTGACGGGATTATAACAGCCTTGGCACTATTCAGGGTTGGGCGACCCAGAATCATGTTGTAGGCAGAGAGTTCCTCTACAACTAGGAATCGGACTACCATGTGTCGTCCTTCCCCTTTTTCGCCCAGGCGGACGGGTAGATCAACTCGTCCCAGTGGGTGGACGACTCCTCCTCCAAACCCTATTAAAGGGTGGGAGGCCGGATGTATGCAGTCCGTCTGATATTTCAGTTTTGACAGACATTTGCTGCTGATGAGATCTGAAGAGCTCCCAGTATCTATGAGGATTCGACCAACTCTCTGGTTGGCCACTTTACATTCAATAACGAGAGGGTCGTCATGCGGCCCCCTTATTCCTCCTAGATCCTCTTCAGTGATGACAATCTCAGGAAATGTATATTTGGACGGTCGTTCTTGGTGAACGGAATTTACATCTAACCGCCTTATATTATCTTTGTTGCCCCTAATAGTGGGGCCGCCTCCTGAGAAGCCGCCTGCAATGGTGTAGACGACTGCATCATCTGTATCGGAACTGTCGGCCTGTTGATTCTTTTTGGCGGACTGCTTTTTTGAGGAAGTATTCCCCGTAGATTTCTTGACATAAGTGTCAAGATCACCTTGATCAGCCAAGCGGTCTAGGTACCGCATGAGACTGATGCAGTCATTGGTGTGATGACCAATGTCATCATGATAAGCACAGATTTTGTCTTGGTTCCGGTTGCTCGCAGAACCCTTCATGGGGAGCGGTTTCTCAATTGAGAGCCGTCCCTTTATTTCTTTTAGGATAAACTGGTTATCCTTGTTAAACACATACTTTGGGGAGTATGGTTTGAATTCCTTTTTCTTCTTGGCCGGCTGTTTAGAGGAATCAGCCGCCCAGACCCCTTTTCTTTTTTCATCTTTGTTGGACGACTGTTTCTGTCGTCCTTCTCTATTGTCGAACCTCTTCCCGTCCGACTGTTTCATTGTACACAGATCAGTCGCCTGTATATAGGCTTCTGCTTCAATCAAGGCCTCTTGAAGAGTCGCCACCCTTTTTCGAACTAAATCAAATTTGAAGGTAGACCCGTCTTTGAGACCTCTAAAAAAGTCAGTATAAGCTACCTCATCCGGTAACCCTTGAATCTGTATTCTCATCAGGTTGAACCGCCTGATGTAGGAACGAAGCCCCTCCTTTTCACCCTGCTGAATTGTTCCCAAATCAAGGGTCGTTTTCTTCGCAGGGATGTTCATTGCAAAGTTGGAGGCAAATAAGTAAGCAAGCGTCCTGAAACTGTTTACACAACCAGTCGGCAGGTTGCCGAACCATTGCTGTGCAATTCCCTTGAGAGTTGCTGGGAAACACTTGCACCAAGTGGGATCATCCAACCCTTGAAGGTACATCAGGTTGGTGAATGCCATCAGATGGTCTTCCGGGTTAGTAGTGCCATCATAGGCGCCTACTAAAACATTTTTTACTTTGGCCGGCTGAGCGGCTTCAGTAATTTCCTTGGAGAAGGCCGACGGCTGTTCACCAAGTCTAAGCAGCCGTAGCTGCCAGTCCATAGGTTGGACGTTTTTTGCTGCAGGTCCACCAAATGGAGGTGGCTGCATAAAATATTGTTGTTGCGGCACAAATGGCAAATTTGGTACCGCCTGCGCACTATGAAAGCCAGACTGACGGGAGGTGCCGCCTGACTGACTCTCATGGTACGACTGAGTTGGCCTCATCGAGGCATTTCGCAAACTGTCCTGAAAATTTGAAGTAGAAGCCGACTCTGATAATCGGTCACTCTTCTTCTGCTCTAGCAGGTGCCGAGCATCTGTGAACGTTTGCTTTGACCCGTCCGCCTGAATATGACGAACCGGTTTCCTATTTCCCGTAGGATAACGGAGTTTTGTGAAATCAAGAGCAGACGGCTCCCGCTTCTTAGATTTAGGATGGGGAGTCGCCTCTCGCCCTTGAACTGGCTTCCTCTTCAGTGAAGTGGAAGGTTTTTTGGCCGCCTGCTCTTTGACTGAAGCAGGCGGTTTTTTGTTGATCAACTCTTGGATCTCTCCCCTGAATCCCCTCATGAAGGTCATGAGTTCGTTCCTTGTGATGGAAGCAGACCCATCAGTCGGCTGTTGCCGAGCAAGCGGTGCGCCTGCTGGCTCGCTTCCTGTTTGAAGATACTCCCGTTCCCTTATTTCAGTATGACGGGTACGGCGGGCCCTTAGGGTCCCGTCTGGAGCTGTATGAGTTTCAACTTCAAATTCACTTTCGGTATCATGGTCCGACTGAACTTGAGGGTCGTCTAGGGGACGCCTCTCTTCTGGGGTCGGTACAGACTTGGATGCCATCTCTGAAGTACTCTCCCCACAGACGGCGCCAAATGTTTCGGGGTTTTCTGATGTCCTGCGGGAGAGTTACAATTCCGAGACTGGAACCGGACGCCTGTACCTGCAAAATAACGGAGACTCCTGAGAGCTCCGCCTCCAACGGTCAAGTTAGTACCTGATTAAGGAGTAATTAATACAGAAATTAAAGTAATAAGGTCTCTCTAGGTGAGAGTATTTAATGTAGGTAATCTGCTTTGCTAGCGAGATCAGCCGGTTATTAGTGTGTTCCGTAAATTATTCGGTCCCTCGATTAATGAGGATTAATCGAGTATTTATAGCCTTGGGAAGCGTGCAACTCTCTAGGTTTAAGGTAAACCTAGGGCCGAACGGGCTTCTAGACTGAAATGGGCCTTGATGGCCGGTTGTCCCATTTGGCATGGGTGGACACGTGGCGTGTCTTAAGTGGTCCGTGGAGGACGCGTGGCGGAACCTGGTTGGTCCAATTGTCAAACGGCGCTTGGTGGATAAAAATCCCCTAATCAGCACTTATCGAAGACATGACTCCTTCAGTCTTCGGGCGCCAGCCTTTGCTTCCCTCGCCCGGCCGGGTGCCAGCCTCTTTGGCCGGGCGGCTTTCTTGGGCCACTATTTGGACTACGATTGGGCTCTAATTCTTTGGGCCAATCTGGGTTTCCTCTTCGGGTCTTGAATACTCGGTCCAAATGCCCCGATATCACATATACCGAGCCCTTAATCACCGGTTCGATGGCTCTAACCGGCCCTGGGCTATAAAAACTGGTCATGCTTCTCCAATGCTCGTAATTGCTCCATAATATCGCGGGAAAATGCTCCAAAAGTGCAAATCCCTGCAAAAGTCAACCAATTCTACGAAAACACTAGAAAATACCTATCAGTAATAAAAGTGGCTCTAAAGAGCCAAAAACACTACTAATTATGACCAAGGGACGGGGGTAAAATACTATATAAAATAGACACATCATATATATCAGGTTAATGACTTGTATTTTTGAGCAATTTTAACTCCCTCCTTATATAATAATTTATCTAGCTATCAAAACCCCATCTAAATTTGATATCTTTTCCGACATCAATGGTAATCATAGACTCATAGTACAGTACGTAGTATATAATAGAAAAAATAGAAAAGAAATAAAAAAAAATCCAAAGGAAGAAGAAAGAAGAAGAAGAAGTTGCAAAAATCAGAGCAAATGAGGGGGCTTCATTGTGGGTGGATTACTTTAAATATAGGAGGAAAAAAAGGAGGGAATTAAAATTGGTCAAAATTGCAAGCTATTAACCTAGTACTAACGTTTAATTAACGGAGTGCTTACTGTAGTTAATTAGTTAAAAGTATTGGTATACCGCTGATAATTAAAAAAAACTTAATTAGGTGTATCATTGATAAAAGCCTAAACATGGGGTGTACCAATGATAGTTTTCCTAAGTAAAAAATAAGTCAAACAAAACAATGCAAGGCCTAACTTTTGCTCAACTCAGACTATATATGATGACATTTCCTCAATTTAACGACATTTAGGGCATGTACTCTTTGTAGGACTTTAGATACTCTAAGTGGAATTTTATGAATCGTATTCATAAGCATCTAATAACCAAGATCATTGCATAACACATAAAGAACATATAATTATACTTTTGAAGTGTGATTCCACGTGCGATCGAGCAAGAACAATGGGAGATAAAGAACCCCAAGCGTGATTCCTCCACTTAGTCCACAGGCACATATTAAACCTCCACTAATGCTAGTTAGTCGTGATTGAATGCTTCAATCAATTTTCAACGAAGTGATAAGAGAGTCACGAACCACCACAACGGATCGGACACCACGAGGGGGCGCCGGGCGTACGAACGTGAGGAGAAAAGGGAGGGTCGTGAGTGAGGAGAGAGTAAAGGGAGTTCTGGGAAAACTGGTTGCCTTGTTTTACAATTCACTAACTGTTATTTGCGACTTAATTCAACTAACCCTAGGCATAAATCTTATTTATAGATTATATTTCTAAATAAGAGTTCATGTCAAGCCCAAAATCCTAACCCTAATCAAACTACTCTAGCCCAACACTCCATGTGATATGTCTAATAGGTCTTAGTTGCATCTTAGTGCAGCTAAGATAGCTACAACAAGGGGAGGCCCAAAACACGCGGCCCAAATCAAATAACTTAGATAACATGTCCGCGATCTGCCCAAATCAATACCACGCTCTATAAAATGAACATTTAGTTTAAAAATATGAACATAAAAAAATGAACATTTAATAACAACAAATGAACACGTAAAAAAACAAACATTTAATACTAAAAAGTGAACATGTTATAAGAAAATGATCATTTATTAAAAATGAACATGATTATCATATAATCATAAATTTGCTAGACCACGACCTTAAAAATGAACATTTAGTTAGAAAAATGTACACATTAAAAAAAAAATCAGTAATAAAAAATGAACATCCAGTAATAAAAAGTGAACATGTCAAAAAAAAAAAAAAAAAAAAAAGAAATGAACATTTAGTATATTAGAAATGAACCGACATATATGAACACTTTAAAAAATAAACATTTAGTATTAAAAATTGAACACTTATAAATTGAACATGGAACAAAAAGTTATGAACATTTAGGATATTAAAAATGAACATGATTTTTATAAATGTTCAAATTCATTGTATATAATTATTAATGAAAAATAAAGATAAAATAAATTATTGAAATATGTTCATTTTTTATGCATTTAATATTCATTTTTGGTGTACTAAATGCTCATTTTGTAAAAGTTGTTCATTTTTAAATTCCTACTTGTTCATTTTTTTTAACAGAAATTATATTCAAGATCGATTGTAATCATTTAAACTCTAAAAAAATGAATATACACCTTTAATCTAATCTTGATCATAGTGAAAATAATTATTGATTTGTAACATGAGTAGAAATCAAAAGAGAAAAAATCAAAAGAAAAAAAGAGAGAGAGAGAGGAGAGAGAAATGAATACAAATTAGGCAATACAATTGACATTCATTAACAATCAAGCAATTTAATTGATATTCATCACAAATTCATTATAATTTCAAATAATCAAACAATAAATCATCATGCATGATCAACAAAATCATACAAAATACAATTACAAATTGATAAAATCTAACATCCATTGTTTTCTTTGACCTCCAACTTTCTCTTTCCTCCATTTTTTTTCTTTTCTCTTTGATAAAACCAATTGATTGAATCTGAAACTTATAGATTTAGAAAGAAAGGAGTATACCAATCAAAACACGAATTACTAACTCAAAAATTTATATAAACGAAGAAGAAAACTTTAAAGATTAAAGGGAAGTGAGGTAAAGAGGAGAGAGAAAATTTTAAATTGAAAAAAAAAACTGAAGAGAGAGAAAAATAATAGAGCTAAGGAAGAAGAAGAAAGAGAATTAAGATATATGGAAGAAAAAAAAACGTATGTTCATTTTAACGTACTACATGTTCACATTTAATGTTGTTGCAGCTAGCTTGGCTGCACTATAATGCAGCCAAGAATTTGCGGTGGTATGTCATGATCTCATGAGACTCATTAATGGACATCTTACTTGTTTAACCCATTACCCTTGTTATGTGACCTCATAGGACCCATTCTATTGGGTTTTAAACTATTTAATTAGCTAAAGATCATTTGTCATATCTAACACCAAATAATGACGACCCAAAAGAATGAACTTATTACTCAATGATAGTGATCTTTAATATATCTAATAATTGCAATTATCGAAGACATAATTCTTTCACTCTTCAGCTTAATTTCAGTTCAGTCCAATTTAGTTCAGTTCCTAATTTCATCATCTCATAAACAATCGGTTCATTCAACTCCAATTAATTCAGTTCATTTCAATAAATTAGAATTGACCCTTACCCAATTGTTAAACCCATTTTCTTGACTCTAACCAGGCATGACGAAATTACTCCCTCCTTAGATGACAAAATTACCATCATGTCCTTTGAGTAACATGAATTGTTACTCAAATTGAGCAGCTTTAGATTTTCTCTTAAAAAAAAAAAAATATAATAAAAATAAAAAATGGAGGTTTAAGAGGAGGACTGGAGGATAATACCTGGGCACTCAACTATTTGTTCTGGAGTAGCCTTTCTCCCTGATTCATCGCCCTTTGCAGTAGTATCAGTTTCAGACTCTGCTTCAGGTAATTTCTTCCCATTTTAGTTTTCCCATCAATTTCTTATAATTATCTTTAATTTTTTTTTGTTAGGTTAAATTAATTGATACTGTAATTGTGACACTATAGAACGCAAGCCAAATTGAGGATTTGGGACAATTTCATAGTTTTCCAGATTACCCAGAAATTGAATTCGGTCACTCGTTAGGTAAGTACTTGTTTTATTGCTTAATTCTTCGAATTTACTTTTTTTAAAAAAAAAAAAAATCAGATATGATGTAGTATTGAATGTTATTTATTCATGAGAACTAATGGGTTTTTTGGAAACTATGTATTAGGGTCTTATCTTCTTAGTTTTAGCTGATAAATGATGCAAATTATTGGGTTATATTATTGTGTTTAAATTTTGTGTATTCTTCAGTTTTGTAGAAGATCTTGTTGTGAAAATGCCAGCAATAGTTTCTTCGCGCTTGCTTATTCTAGTGGGGGAGTCCTTACCATTTGGGAGATTGTTACATGTTTCTAGGAATGCTTGTTATTATCACCGAAATGTGCGATTTCTTAGTAGGTATAGGCATGATAATGGCCCTCTTACTCTTGCCACCCTCGGGTTTAGAGATTCAAGAGCAAGTAAAGAGAGTGAAGTAGATAAAGTTAGAGATACAAGAACAAGTAAAGGCAGTGAAGTAGATAGTTTTGGTCAGTTGAACCCTGCATTTGAAGTGCCTAAACGGAAAGCTAAGACAGTTCGCGTTAAGGAAACTGTTGTGAAAGATTGTTTAGAAATTGAGGGAGCTCCATTTGCTGCTAACTCGTTTACTGAGATTGGACTTCCACCTTTGTTATTAAAGAGATTAGAGGAGGAAGGGTTTACAGTTCCTACTGATGTCCAGTCGACTGCAGTTCCGACTGTTTTGAAGGGGCATGATGTCGTGATCCAATCGTACACTGGTTCTGGGAAAACACTTGCATATCTTCTTCCAATACTGTCTGAAGTAGGCCCATTAAAGAAGCAATCTGCCACTAAAGAGGATCCTGGAAAGAAGAAAGATGTGGAAGCAGTTATTGTGGCTCCTTCTAGGGAACTGGGAATGCAAATAGTGAGGGAGGTTGAGAAGCTCTTGGGACCTGCAGACAAGAGAATGGTTCAACAGCTAGTAGGGGGTGCTAATAGATCGAGGCAGGAGGAAGCGCTTAAGAAAAATAAGCCTGCTATTGTTGTTGGTACGCCAGGTCGCATAGCTGAGATTAGTGCAGCTGGGAAGCTTCATACCCATGGTTGCCGGTTTTTGGTGTTAGACGAAGTAGATGAACTTCTGGCGTATAACTTCCGTGAAGATATGCACAGGATCCTGGAACATGTTGGAAAGAAGAGGTCAACGGTGGCCTCCCAACATGGAAATAGCCCCCGAGTTGAACGTCAGACCATTATGGTGTCTGCAACTATGCCAATTTCAGTAGTAAGAGCAGCTATGAGCTGGGGAAGAGACCCACTTCTAGTCAGAGCTAAAAGTATAAGCCCAATTGATTCAGCCTCAACATCTGGCCCTGTGACCGTGGTAAACTCTAAATCTTCATCAGACAAGAATTCACCATCTCAAGCATCATCAGAGAGCTTACCCCCACTTCTGAAGCATTATTACTGCACTGCTAGGTTACAGCACAAGGTTGACACATTGAGGAGATGTGTCCATGCCCTTGATGCCAAGTTCGTTATAGTATTCATGAACTTGAATAGACAGCTGAAGGACACTGTACATAAGTTAGAGGCTCGTGGAATAAATGCAGCAGAACTTCATGGGGATCTCAATAAGCTCACTCGATCAACTGTGCTTAAGAAATTTAAAAACGGAGAGTTGAGAATACTCGTGACAAATGAGCTGGCTGCAAGAGGTTTAGATATTGCAGAATGTGATCTTGTTGTGAATTTCGACTTGCCCACAGACTCAATTCACTATGCACATCGAGCTGGAAGGACTGGAAGGCTTGGCAGGAAGGGTGTTGTGGTTAGCATATGTGAACAGCACGAAGTTTTTGTGATGAAAAAAATTCAAAAGCAGCTTGGGGTGGCCATTCATCCTTGTAATCTTGTTGAGGGTAAACTTATTCAAGAAGAGGAGGAGAAGCACTGAGAGATGAAGAAAAAAAGCAAGATGAATTTTGTTTGTATGCCTCTCTGTTAAGTGAGCTGAAGAATATTGGCTTTCATTTATATGTAGTTTGTATACGTCTTTGAAATATGAAGGGCTACGGTATTTTCCTCTTCAATTGATATTCCTTTCCAACATTATTAGGTTTTTGTGTTTATACAGAGAAATATAATAGATTTTTATTGATTAATTTCAGTCTTACAAAATTCTCTATTCAAGTATATCACTATTCTGCAAATAAAGTTCATACACAGTTACCACACAGAAAAAGACCAAGCCTTTTTAAGGATTTTTATCCTGCATATGCAGAAATGCTGTGGATTCCGTTCTAGAAATCTGTTATTTGATTAAAAGAAATCTAGAAATCGTAGAATGCAAAAGACATAGATTGATTCCATGTAATGGTAAATAACTCCTGCAAGTCATGTACTTGGTCTGATCTTCCTATGTTGCAAAACCAAGAGAGTCGGTGGCAAGGAGACTAGAACATCTTCTGTTGCGCTGCTGCAGCTTCTGTTGCATCTTATTTGTAAAACTGGCAGGTAAAACATGATGATAATTGGAAAGTGTCACAGCTTTCTTTGAAAGTATAAGGTATAGTGTTATTTTTCTATTAGGCGAATTAGACTAAAATTTTCTGCTGTGATTGACATTCATTTAGGTGTGTATTCTAATCTAAAACAATATACAATCCATACTTTTTTGGATTCTAAACTCGAGTTATTCATCCATCTAATAACATCTACAATAAGTTCATTCCAACCTAAAGTCTTAAGACAAATTTTCACTCTGCTTGTCAATAAATAGAGGTAACAATGAAATAGATTAAGATATGACACTAAAGAATAGAAGAAGTCAAGGCATAATTCATGAAAACAGTATGTATTATGAAAATTTTTGAACCATAGTCATTCAATCATTCACCAATGGATTGAAATCGCATAAATATTTCATGAAAAGATGTTGGAGTTGATCCTTGTATCTTATATTCTTGTTACCCTACCATTCTTGTCTCTCTCACTTGTGTGTTATTTATTTTCTTGAAACTTCCTTTGTGGAGATAGCACCTCTACGAAATGGTTTCATGATTTCAAGTATTGTACGTGTTTAGGCTTTGTTATGTTCACCTTATTTTCATTTATATCAAGAAAAATTAGTTATAGAAAATAAGTTCTTATAGGGTTAATATGGGCTATCCAATTTCAATTTACAAGTAGAATAACTTATAAATAAGGTCTAATAAGTATACAAGTTTAGGTAAGTTGAATAGAACACAACCTTAATTAATGTTATGATGTTATCGATCATATCACCCAGTACAAGTAGGATTTACAACCAAGGTTAAAGTGTTAGCCATAGGACAATAAGGCTAGAATTCACATGATCTTTCCCTTGCTATTCTTAAAATTGCGATATTTTGTTTACAACAACAATCAAAGCCCTAATCTCAATAATAAGATTGGCTAATGAACCTATAATTTATCTCCTATGTAGGGATAGCAGTGGATCGGGTTAAATGGAAGACCTGTCCCATCACCGCCCAATTGGGGCGGGGATGGAGGGAGGTTTGGGGGTTTGGGGGGGGGGGGGGGAGCAAGGATGGGTGTAAAATGTGTACCCGCCACGGGTGATGGAGCGGGTTTGGATTTAGAGTAGACCTCGTCCCATATCCACCTCGCCCCGTATCCGTTTTATACCTGCACCATATTTTCCTTTAGAAGAGTTTAACATTTATAAAACTTGATACCCATTAAGGCCCAATAAGCTTGAATAGTAAAAGGGCATATTCTTAGATGCACAATGCACCACTCATCAAATATCCCCTTTCATACACCAACACACACAACTGGACTACTAGTATATATTACTTCATATCCTTCCTTCAATCTTCTTCCTATTTTATTTCTTTCCTTAGTTCTTCATTTTTACATAAATTTTTTGCTCTTTTCAAATTTCTTTACTTGAGTCTTAATTTTGGTTAACATTTTCTCTCTCCATTGTGTACATTATTTTGTTCTTTTAAGATTTTCTCTCTCCTCCATTTTTTGTATTTTCGTTGATTCGTGATGGATTTAATTGGAATGTGGAAGAGATTGTTAATATAAGTTAGTTTATGTTCTTGATTTGTAAATTGGTTTAATTGGTTATATTTTTTGAATTTATAATTGATATTGCATATATAATTTTTAGGTATTCTGTCAATTTGTAATAGATGATGAACACAAATTGATTATAGTACTTTTCTCTTCACTTTTCTATTTTATAATAATTTTAATAAAAAATTTCATCAAAATTTTATGCTCCTCTGTCTTTCCTCTTTTATTCTTCATTTTCTCTCTCCTCTGCTTTCTTTATTTTCTCTTTTGTTTCACTTTTTGATTGATTTTGTTGCTTACTATGGAATTGGTTGTTATTCCTGAAAAGATCGTCAATGTAGGTTAGTGTTTTGTTTTGTTGATTGTAATTAGGTTTTTTTAGGTTATATTCAATTGTAATTGTATTTTGTTTGATTTCTATCAATTTGATCTATGTATGAATTTTGATTTTTTGTGGTGATTTCGTAATGAAATTTGATCAATTGTTTGTGAACATGTAAATCATATGAATTGAATCTACGGCCTTTAATTATGAACATAAGAAAATTGAAGAAATAAAATGATTATGAAACATACGCGTTATAAGTTTTAACTTTTAAAAATTTGAACATATGCATTAAAAATATGCATTTTAAAAAATGAACATGAAAGGAATGGTGTCCTTCGAACAAGTGTATTATTCTGATAGCGGGTTCAGAATTATTAGAAAGCTAATATATTCAGTAAGGTCAAGTGATCGGAATGCCTGCGTGGAGGCCGCTTCCGATCAGTAATATTAATATAATTAATATATCAGCTTAATCTTGACTGAACCCTTCGGGTCACACCCAAGCAAAATATACGAACCGACTCGACGAATTAAATCGGAAGAAATTAATTCGTCGCCCGAGTGTTAAATATTTAGACGTCGGTAATTTGATCTTGGAGCGTCAAAACCGATCGTCGGAAGTCGAGTCAAAAATAATAAAAAGACGAGACGCGCAAAATAATAATAAATCGACCATATTCCCAAAATACCCCTAGCATCGGAGTGCCCCGAGCATCCAAATGCTAGGGGAAAAAATGTCCAAGCATAGGTGGGTAGCAAGCGCACCAAGCCGAGCCTAGCATGGCTGGCTAGGTGCGTGCTAGCGTACCGTGCTAGCAGCCACACACAACAGCAGCTAGCAGTCGCGTGCACGTGGTGCGTGCAGCAGCTAGCTCCCGCAAGCTAGGCGTGCTAGCAGCGCACGCACTAGCAGCCACGCTCAGCAGCAAGCCCGCACCAAGTGCGTGGCTTGCGCGCACAGCAGCAGCCCGCATCTTGGTGCGGGGCTGGGATCGGGCTGGGCTCGTGGCTGGGCCATAGGGCCGGTCACTATGGGGAAGCTTGAGGAATATGGGAGCAAGTGGGTAAGGACATGTGGCACAAGGAGAGTATTGAGTGGGGAGCAAGTATGGTCCCCTACTCTCCATGTGGTCCTCACCAACCCATTTCACATGGTAATGCCACTTGTAGATTTATTATTAGTTTGCAATTTTAATTTAATTTAGCTTTAAATTAATTTGTGGAATTTCATGACCCACATTGATGGGATAGAAATTCCCACTCATACTTTCCTCTATAAATACCAACCTTGGGATTTGGAGTAAAGTGCTTGAGTGGGAGTTAGAAAGAGCATTCCATATTTTGGAAAAACTTTTAAACTCCATTAACACTTGGGTTTTGGTCGGACCTTGCTAACTCCAAGGTAGCGGACCTAAAAAGTCGTGTTCGTCCTTTGTGGGTGGATACCGTTGGAGGCACGGCATTTGCGGTGCTCAAGGCTTTCAAGTAAGAACCCATTTTGAGAGGGCGAAGCTCGCTTCAAGGGTATGATTCGCTCTTCCTTTTTCTTGTGTTTATTTATTTATGCTTTATGGTTTTATTAATTACGAGTGGTTCCTTGGGTCGGGGCTGTTTCCGCGGTGAGTCGGACTCACCAAACCCTAACAGAACATACACATTTAAAATATTAACATATGCATTGGTTCATTTTTTAAATGCATATGAACATAATTAAGCATTTCAAAAGGTGAACATCTACATTAAAATATATGAACATATGGGTTCTCATAAAGTGAACATATGCATTTAAGAAAGTTTACATAAGCATTTCAGAAAGTTTACAAAATGTTTCAAAATATGAACATAAGCATTTAAAAAAGTGAACATATGCATAAAAAATATGAACATAAGCATTCAAAATATGAACATAAGCATAAACAGACAAAACAGACAAAATGAGAACATTTATGAACATTAAGTATATTTATCATATGAACAACAACAAATAATAATAATAATAATAATAATAATAATAATAATAATAATAATAATAATAGGAACACTTCAAAATATTATATGAACATGAAGTATCCGTTAGATTCACTAACTTTTTTAACAATTCTAATAAAATTTCAAACAACAAGGTATCGAACAATATTCAAAGAAAATTAAGTGATATTATATAAATTCAAACAAAATTAAGTGAAATTTATCTAAAATTACCTTTTTTTGGGGGGGAATCCGTTTGATTTTCATCTTATCTCATATATACACATGGTTGTTTTGGATGAGAGAGAGTAAATTGTGTTTGATTGTAAGGCACCGTTCTCTTCATCTTATTTTTGGTGAACTGAAATTATTTTTACTGAAACAAAATTATATTAGCTGAACTTAAATAATTTTTACCAAACTTAAATTAATTTTACTGAAATAAAACTATTTTTGCTGAACTGAAATTATTTTTCTTTATTGATTTTCTGTTATAATTCTTCTTTAAGGAAACTGAATTTTTTACTGGATAGAACTTATTTTTACTGAACTGAAATTAATTTTATTGAATTGAACTTATTTTTACTAAACTGAATTTATTTTTACTTAATATTATTTTTTAAGGTGAAGAGAACAGGGCCTAAGAGAAAGAAAATCAAAGAGAGCAATAATAAATTTCAGAAATTGCCAAAATAGGTATTTGGATTGGGGCGTTGACTTTACGTCGACTTTTCTCTCTTCTCTCTCTTCCATGGTTCTGTGATTTTACTGAACTGAAATCAATTTTATTGAATTGAACTTATTTTTACTAAACTGAATTTATTTTTACTTAATATTATTTTTTTAAGGTGAAGAGAACAGGGCCTAAGAGAAAGAAAATCAAAGAGAGCAATAATAAATTTCAGAAATTGCCAAAATAGGTATTTGGATTGGGGCGTTGACTTTACGTCGACTTTTCTCTCTTCTCTCTCTTCCATGGTTCTGTGATTTTGATGGTTTTTCTTCCTTTAGGTCATTAACAATGGCAATAAAGAAGATGCAAGCTACTCCTCTCCCCCAAACTGCTGCAAAACAAGCTCATATAGCTCCAATTGATAAAATTTTGGAAAGTTTAAGGAATTCTTGGACTACTTTCAACCCAACTTCGATTGATGAAACTGAAGAACTTGTTACCCCAGCTCCTGGGTTAGTTCATCCATCTGCTGGAATGTTACCCCGTAGTGATGTAGAAGTCATTGCTGCAGCTCAGAGTATCAATTTTGGCTCGATTTCAAAGGAATCCAATCGAACAGTAACTAGGGTTTCTCCGATTACTGTTCCATTGGATCCTAATCTCGATACTACTTCTTTACCTAAATTAGGGCTGGAAAACGGATCAGGTCGGGTCGGGTTCGTGTTCGGGTCACCTAATTTCGGGTCAGCTACCCCCCAACCCGAACCTGATCCATTTAACTTTTCGGGTTGAGAACCCCAACCTAAACCTGATATTTTCAGGTTTGGGTCAACCCGAAATTGACCTTATTTGACCTGATTTTTTATTTGGGTTAAAATCAGGTTTCTTTGCCCTGAAATTGACCCGACCCAAACCTGATATATTCAGGTTCAGGTTAACCCAAAATTGACTTGAATAACTTTTTTTGCGTTTTAATTCAAACCAAAATTAACTAGCATAGTCGAACAAAGTAACAATCCTAATTAACGATTATAAACCAATAAAAAGTGTAATTCACTAATTACAAACCAAGTTTAAAAAAAGATAAAAGTTTATGTAACACAAATTACAGTTCTCAAAAATAATAGAAGATGCAATAAGATTTTCATTTGGATTAAGATCGGGCGATGTTGGGACTGTCAATCTGTCATGGTTGTCAAATTGTCTTAATTGTTCACCACCTCAAGCTTCAAAATTGATCCCAGAACATTTCCAATTGAACATGGTGGCTACTTCTTGCTGCCAAACCTATAAAGAAAAACAACACTAATATAATTAAAACATGCATATGATCTAAATCAGACTAGATTGTCTAGATCTAATTACTAAGATCTAAATTAAAACACGCATGCTCATGAAAAACAAAAATAAACAACAAATTTTACCAAGAATCACCATAACATAAACATAAACAATAAAAATTAGCAAAAACAACTGTATAATAACATAAACAACAATATTTAACATCAGAAATAAGTATTAACACTCGAAAATTAGCATGTAACAAACCAAAATAAATGATAGCAGGTAAATATAAAATTAACAACAGAAGAATTCGAAAATAACATGTAAAAACACGAAAAAAAACAGTAAATATTATAGAAGCAAGATACCTTGTTTGATGAAGGAGGGGAATTGAGGAACACGTCTCGTGGAGGAATGAAGGAGTCAAGCCGTGAAGGAGATGACAATGGTAAATTTGGTTTAACAGAACTACCTCTGTCGAATTCAACAATGAGTTTTTGAGGAGAGAGAAAATTAAAGAGAGAAGTGAGGGGAAAAACGACTGGAGAAGTAAGGGGAAATGAGATTATTGTAGGGTTTTAAATTTATATAAGGTCAATAAGGAAGCCTCTTTGTGGGCTGGGCTTATAAGCTATTTACGTTTTTTTTTTATTACTTAAACTAGTTCGGGTTATCAGGTCGGGTTCGGGTTGACCCGACCTGATTTTGACCTGAAATTTATTTCGGGTTAAGTGGGTCATTTTCGGGTTGAGATTTTCAACCTTAACCTAACCCATTTAATTTCGGGTTTGGGTTCGTGTCGACCCATTTAAGTTTTCGGGTTAAAAATCTCAACCCTAACTCGCTTTTTTCGTGTCGGGTTCGGGTCGGGTTTTCGGGTCGGGTCAGTTTTTGCCATCCCTAACCTAAATCGAATGTTTCCATACCAAATGCTGATATACCTGAACATCCTGGTGTTATGGTTACTCCTGCTTCAAGATGGGAGGCTTTATTCTGAGGATGTTGCCCCTGTTCTTAAGGAAGGTAAGCCTGTTGCTAAATTGGTTACTGCTGATTTTCTAGAGGGTAACAAGAAGTGGTGTAATGCTGTTATATTCTATGTTGTGGGGTATTACCCTACCATTGCTGCTGTTCATAGGTTTATAGCTCAGAATTGGAGTGATTTTGAAAAACCAGAAATCTTCTGGCATGATGATGGTTATTTTATCATCAATTTACATTCTACAGCTAATGTGAATATGCTCTGGGCCACATATGTTGTATGGGAAACCAACTATTGTTAAACCTTGGAGTGAGAAGTTTGATTTTCACTCTGAAGTGCTCAAAACAATCCCTTTATGGGTCAAACTCCCAAACTTTCCCTTGAAGAACTGCTGGGGAACTGTAGGGAATATTTCAAGAATTACCCCTAGCTTGAACCCCATTGTGATCGTACACTAAAGTACGGTGGCGTCCAAAGGGAAAGAAGATAGAGCAAAAGAGTCGCCAACAAGTTTTAGGAACTTGTAAACCGTTCATAGGGTGAAGGTTACACCCCTTAACGATCCATGAGATCGTCAACTCCAATAGGTCTGGAACCATGACTGGTAGTTCAGGGATGAAGGTACAAATCCAACCTAAAAGAGATTGAACCTGCCTTAATAATAGGCCTCTACTTTATTCAGATCGTATTCATGTGCGCTTTCCGACTAACATGAAATCAATAGGATTAACCCTAAACCTGTTTATCTATGTTGGTTGAATATTAATGCACAAATAAACTATTATTGGCGATCACTTGAATTATAATCAAATTAACCCTAAACAAGATTATTAATTATCTTATTAAGCGTGATAACAAGTACCAATTCCCTTTAAACATGCATAAAAGGTGTGATCAAGCAATAACAATAAATATCAAGCAAAAAAATAAATAATCATCATAATAATAATAACTAAAATAATAATCACAATTAAAATAATCATATTAACAATAATATTAATAGCAAGATCCTAGGCACGATACTAACAAGATTAATAACAAATCCTAGCATGTCACTAAACAATAAAGATCAAAGCTTTAACCCTAACATGATACTAACATGCTATTAGGAAAGAAAATAAAAGGCATCATAACAATCATACTTAATATTAAAGTTACCCTAGACATGATACTAGGAATATCATAATAACAACCTAAGCATGATTTCTACATAATAATATCAATAAAAACCATTAAAGCACTTACTTGGATGCCTCGTACCTCTTTCTAATAACAAAATACACACGTTAGTAACTTCAAGGAAAATAATAAACAAACAATTAAATTAAATAATTGAAAGAGAGATTTGGGACCAAACCCTCAGAAATTAAACCTTTCACGTCTAGGGAGAAGGCAACTTTGAATATGGCTAGGTGTATCTAAATCTAATGAATGCGGTATTTTTATATTTGAGAGAAGGCTAGTTTAGAAAAAGAGAGAGAGAGTAATCAAGAAAATCTTGATGAGAGTTGGTGAGTGAAAACGGGGTTTTTAGGAAGATATTTATAGAAAAAATCAGCCAAAAAGATAAAACAATCAAAACAGAGTTTTCACGCGTAAAACCAGGTTAGCGCCAAAAGCTGACGTTAGCGCCAGACGCTAACGCTAGCGCCAGGCGCCAAGCGTAGCGTTAGGCGCTACAGCTGGCATTTGGCGCTGACTAAGAAATCGACGCGTTTTCTTAAAATCAGATAGAAATTGCAGTACAGGAGGATAAAATCGTATTTTCCTCAAAAAACGTTCTTTTATTCTGATTAAAACTCTAAAAAGTCAACAAAAGTCAATTTATCAATGCTAATTGAATTAGGAATGAAAAGAACCTTCTAGAAGAATCTATAAGACTAAAACCATTCCTAATTGCATTAGGAATGATAAATCCATATTAGGCCCTCCTCTAGATCATTGGGCCGCATATAAGGCTCAAATCAGGCCCAACTCAGTAATTTGGCCATAACTTCCTCAATATTCATCGGAATTGGGCTTATAATATATCGTTGGAAAGCTCTTTTCAAGCCCTATCCAACTACACCACTATTGGAACCATATCATGGACCAACCAAACTGGATTGTCTGTTTTCTTTAAATAGGTTTTCAAAAACAGAGAGAGGAGAAAAGAAATTAAAACTATCTGCAACACTAAACTTTCCACACTTTCACTTTATTCGATTATGATTCGACACGAAAGGTACTCATCATTGGGTTTGGTTTTGGGGAGACACAAATGGGTGTCTACAGAAGCCCCCACTTTGACAAAGTTTGGAGAAACGCAAGTTTCGAAAATAAAAGTCAAAGTATCGATAGGGACGGAGAATGATTCAGAACGTTCTGTGATCCTAAATCACTCTTGTAATGCCGATACCTGCAAACTAGCGTTAGTTAAACAGATAAAAGAGTTAAGAAACACGTATCTTGCACCGTCGAGCACACGTCTCTAAAGGTAACCGATTTGCTGCTGTATTTCCTGTTTTGACGACCTCCTGCCAAGAGAATGCCATCCCGCTTTAAAACCGCTACGCTTGTAACTGCTTCCAATATTGAAGATTGTTTCGCTTGAAAGAATCCTCTTCCGCTTTATGACCATCTTTCACATCTTAGGGAACACGATCGAAGACAACTTCGCTTGAAATCACCTTCAGTTATTTGTGACAACTCTCCACAATCTAGGGAACGTTGCCGAAGATATCCTCGCTTGAAGCTATCCTCATTTATTGTGATAATTTTCTAAAGGAAATTACCGAAGATCTCCGCTTGTCGATCTTTAAAAGTTCGCTTGAACTTTGCTTCCGCTATGCCTGTACGTCGGCGCTTTTGCTGCTTTTGAACCTGTATGTCGGTGCCTTTTGCTGAATGAATGAACTAATATGTCGGTGTCTTTTGCGAATGAACCAGTAGGTCGGTGCCTTTTGCGATGAGCCAATGTTTAGGCGCTTTAAGCCAAGTGAGACGATCTTTTATCAGGTCGATCACTTTATGTAATCAAGCTGATTACTAAAAATCTTGTCAAATTGCTTAGAGGGGCTAACTGGCGTACCAAGGAACCCAAAATATATTGCAAAAAAGTTGGAACAACCGTTCTGAGTGGCTGAACATTTTGGCCCGCTAATAATATGGCTTTAGCGCCAGACGCTGGAGCTAGCGCTAGGCGCTACGCTTATTAACTAACTCCAAAGTCTGGCGCTTGGGGCCAGAGTCGGGTATTCCTTAAATACCCTTATCTTCTTCATTTTCGCTGCTGCTCGTCGCGTTTTTGCTCGAAAATTCTCAAAACTTCATTTGCTTCGTTCTTGATCATTTTTCAACCAAATTCGCTCAAATTTGTTGCAAATCAAAGCTTATTCCATCCATTTTCCTGATCTATGTAAGTTTTCTTCAAACTCACACCGGTTAATGAATTTTGCATGTGTTTATTCACGAATTTCATGAAAATTCGAAATTTAGAATGCTTAATTCTCTTTGTTTGTCAAATTTTATGCCATGAAATTGCTTAACTATGTTTATATATTTCCTTGGGAGTAATTTGAGACTTGTTTGACTCAATTTGGTGAAGAAATGAACGAATTGCCATTGTTGAACCTCTCAAGGTCGGGAATACAATGTGGCCTGCTCTTGATGTTTTTGCTAGCAATTCTTGTCCAATTTGTCACAATAATTACTATAGTATTGCAAGAAATTGTTTGATTGCTTGAAAAATTCCGTGCATGCTCAATTTGAATTTGTGCTCTATTTTAGTACTACGTAGTCTGTACATAGTATCATGCGGCTAGGCGAACCTTAGATACTATAGAACCTTAATTTATGAAAGTTCTGCACATTGTAGCATGGCTAGACAACGAGGTTCCGGTTCACGGTCCCGAGACGTTCGACGGGAACATGAGCCCGTAGAGGACGATGCCGAGCCGTCCACTTCGCTTGGTCGACTCCCTGAGTGGGATGAGCGGACTTTGTACTTTTCCCCCGTCCACCACATCTCCGAGAGGGTGAGACGGGGTATCACTGTTGGGAGGACGCGCTGTCATGGTTCCGGCTGTGACGGCTTGGGCGATCTGTACAAGATGTACATCGCCAGAGATGATCAGACGAGACTACTATGGGAGTCTTGTGGTCTTACTGCGCTATTTGAGACCTCTGAGGCAATGGTTGCCTCTAGCGGGGGTCATCATGTAGTTCGTGCTCTGGTGGAGTTCTTTTTAGGCACCACCAACACTTTCCTCTTTCCCTGGGGTAAGATGATGGTCACTCGTACCGACTTCAGTCTCATCACAGGACTGGAGTTTAGCTCCGTGCCACTGCCGTTCGACACCCGGATCGACGTCTTTTCCCCTGAGGTCAAGGAGCTGTTGGGTCTGATTGCTATTCGGGCTCGAGCTGAGGTCGAGTCGACTCAGTTCAGTGCTAGGGGGATTCGCCGCTCGACTCTAGCAGCGGCTTTCGACGATGGTGCGACTACCCGAGAGCAGCGGGTGCGCATCTTTGCACTTATCTTGCTGTCAGGGACGTTCTCCCCTGACAAGGGTAGTAGCGCGCTGCTTTACTACCTCCCTGCCGTCCGTGATCTACACCGGATTGGGACTTGTGACTGGGCCAGCTTGGCCTATGCTGATTTCATTCGAGCGCTGCGGGACTCGTGTCGACATCGATCCTTTGGGTCGAATGTTACTTTGTCCGGCTTTTGGAGGGTCGAAGAGGTAAACCTTATTCCCTATAAAGTTTAGCTCTACATTTTAGTTAGCATTTGTTGATAACTTTAGTTTCTTGTAGATCTGGTTCTACGAGTACTTCCCTTCAGCTGCGCCGGTGAGACCGTCGTCGCGCAGGCTTCCAGTTAGTGTTTCCTAGGGCAGCCGCTGTGTGGGGATGTCCACCGCATATATCCGAGATTGGATCATCTCGGTATGATTCTTTTCTTATTTGACATTTTGTGATGCCTTAGATAGATTCTTTCCTGACTGACGCTCTTTGCAGGAGCCTGAGGTGCTGTACCCACCGTGGGTCGACCTGACAGTCCAAGGGTTAGCCGCGCAGTATTCTGATGAGCGTCGCTATTTCTTAGGGACCTATGGAGCGACTGTATATCTTGGAGAGAGGGTTGCTATTCAGCATTCCTCTGATACCTTTGCCGTTTTTACTCCTCCACCACGTCACATGTTTAACGCCACGAGGTTGGTGAGCATGTCAAAGGGAGCTGGTACCGCTTGGCGATCTTACACGATCCCTGGGCGATGCTATGCGGAGGAGCTACTGCCATTGTTAGCTCCATTTCCTGTACCTGCTGAGGATGTGGCGGTACGATTTTTCAGCTTTTACCTTTCGTTAAGTAGCCCCCAAGGAATGCTTCACTGATTCTGTTTTGCCTTGTCAGGACGATGCCGCTGAGTTCATGCCACCCCGTATGTCTATCCATTATCAGGGGACATATGGGCCGATTGAGGAGATGATTCCTCCGGCTCCTGAGGACGAGCACTTCGTGGAGCGGTCGATTCCTCGCCACCAGACTCGGGTAAGCTTGTTTATTTGCAACTTTTGTCCATATATGTTATGCATGTTTACTGAATTATTTCTTTGACAGTTCTCACGTGAGGTGGTTTCGGCGATGGAACGATGCATAGATGCCTTCCGGAGCCAGCTTGTCCGGATGAGGAATGTGGCTACCTGCCGTCGAGACGATGCCGTTTAGGAGGTAGTCTTCCCTTCATATGTTTTTGCATTACCGCTTCTATTTTGTTTGTTTCTGATTTTAATTTCCTTTGCAGAATTAGCCCATTCCTTCTCGTACCCGCACGAGACCTGAGGTGCGGAGGGATCCGGCGAGGTCTAGCTCGAGACGTCGCCGCACTACTTCGGGAGGTAGGGGTGGTCATACTGAGGCTGCTCGTACCGAGGCGGCAGAGGGCTCAGGTTCTTCCTCTGAGGGTGCACATGCTGCGCCGGTAGGCCAGGGAGAGGCTACCTCGGCTCTTAGAGGTGGTGGGATGTACGAGGTTGGCTCGTCATCGAAGCAGCCTCCACAGCCTCAGCCTCAGGTTGATCTCGGGTGGACGGGTCCTACGTTGAGCTTTCCTCCTCCTGCGGAGACTGGAGCTGGAGCCGGAGCAGGTGGAGAGGTTACTCCTCGTACAGCGGAGTTTTATGCGATGATGGGTTTACGTCCCCCGGCGCCGTAGTTTGTTCCTGTGCTTTTTTATTATTTATTTTGACTTTTTATAGAACTTTGCCTTTTAGTTAGACTCATTTTTTAGACATATTTGTATATACATACTATTATGAGTTTATTTTATATTTATCATGTTTATTTTTCATTTTTTTATTTTTATTATCATTATTATGGCGTATGTTTGTGCAAGGAAGTGTGACAAATAATTTTGCGCAAAAATTCCGTCATTTTTATTATTGATGGTGGGTATCTGACTTTCTCCCCCAAAAAGAAAAAATGAAAACAGGAAAAAGTCAAATAAAATATTGGATTTATAAAAACTTGGAAATTAGTCTAAATAAAATCCAAAAAAAATAATATAATTAATATAATAGTTATATTAATTAAAAGAGAGGAATAAAAGAATATTTAGAAAAAGATAAGGAAACCGTAAAGTCGTTAGCAGACTCGAATTAAGTCGAAAACGCGGTTTTGCAGAAAGCGCGTACGATGAGGCGTATTGGCGCCAGCTGGCGCCACGCGTTTTGTTGTAGCGCCAGGCGCTACACTTAGCGTTTGGCGCCAGGCTCTGGCGTCAGGCGCCAAGAGTTGGCGTCTGGCGCTAAAGAGCGCTGATCCCGAATCCTTCCCAGATTAAAACTGCTCCGATTTTGTGCATAAATAGCCCCCTGCCCAGCCGATTCTCTTCATAATTTCAGCAGATAAAATATTTCTTAGCTTTTAGAAAAAATAATATCATGTCTCTAGTCACCAAAACTTTTACCAATTACTCCCATGAATGATGTCGGTCTCTTAATGCCAAAGAAAGAAAAGAATTAGATGTGTTTCACTTGGGGGGTATTTATGGTATCAAAGGGGTAGATCTTGACTCAGATTTTATTTATACCGCTCTAGAATATTGGGATGTAGATACCCTTTGCTTTAGAATAGGGTATGATGAAATTAGCCCTTTGCCGGAAGAATTTGGTGCTATTTTAGGTTTCCCTGCAATAGATCTTTTAGTAATCCCTAGAATAGATGCATATTATTATAAGGATTTTGAACGCTTCTTCAACTTAAAAGACAAGGATCTATCAAAAATAGTAGATGGTAATATAGTTAAGTTGAAAGAATTTGCTCGCTATTATTTTGATAGACCTTATTCTGAATCTTTTCATGTTTATAGAAGAAGGGCTTTCTTATTTTGTATGCTTAATCAATTTTTTCTTACTAGTGGTAAAAATAATGAGGGTCAATCAATTATAGCCACTGTATTAGAACAAATTGAATCAGGGAGAAATCCAATGCCTTTAATAGTTGGAGAGACTATGCTTAGTCTTGATGAATTAAAGAGGAATCAAAAAGCATCTTTTCGGGGCTCTCTAATTTTATTACAGGTAGAAAAATAATATTTTTAATTATAGAAATCAAAAATATATTTTTGTATAGTAATAATAATTTATTTGCATTGCAATTTTTTTAGAGATGTGGCTAATGGAAATACTGGAGTTAATTAGCCCTCCAGACAACATTGAGAGGTACACTCCAAATTGCTTCGTGAGGAGGAAGAAACGCTTCTCTAAGATGGGGCGCCATGAATGGAAGAAGGTCTTCGAATCTTGCAATTTTGCCATCAAGTGGGTCATCTCTTGGTGGAAAATAGAAAGGATGGTTGGTGTCAACAAGCAACCTTTCTGCCGTCTTCCAAGCTTGTCCCGTATGACTTTTTATTATCCCTGCAGGGTAAAAAGACAATACGGCCTACTTCAGACTATTCCTTCCGGAGATCTTCGTCCTCCCTACGAGTTCCTTGTCTCCCAGGAAGTAGACAAGTTTGATGCCTATTGGAGCGCTAGACCTTTATGGGAGGTAATTACCCAAAAGGTTCCTCCTTCCTTGCCCAATGATGTGAAAAGGTGGCTTCTGAAGAAACCTTCAAAGGACGTGAAGAAAAATCAGAGTAAAACTAATGTGAAGAGTCGTCTAGGTGACAAAGTGGTTCCTGTGAAGGAACTCTTAGGTGAAAGAGTTGAGTTCAAAACACCTACAATGCCTAGGAAGATGAGTACTGCAAAAGATAAGGGAAAAAGGAAAGCTGACAAAAGCTTGGGTAGAAAAGAAGCATGGAGTCCTAGCTGAGGGGGAAACTATTTACTCCAAGATAGAATGTAGATCCTCTAGAGGATGCCTAAATGGTCAAGATTTGTCATGTTCGAGAACTCATTGCCATCCATATCAGTTAATTTTGCTGCACCTCCTGACAGGATTGTTTTGACAATGTAGGGTCCAGACCAGTTAGGTCTAAATTTTCCCCTTGGATCTAAAATTTTTTTCCTTAATGCTTTTAACACCAAGTCTCCTACTTTAATGTTTCTTGTCTTGACCTTCTTATTAAAATGCCTAGCCATACGAGTTTGGTAACACTGAGTGTGATGTAGAGCTTCTAGTTGTTTTTCATCGAGTAGAATTAACTCTTCATATCTTGCCCTAGTCCATTCAACTTCATCGAGTTTTCTCTCTAACGCGATGCGTAGAGATGGAATCTCTAGTTCGACAGGTTGTACGACATCCATTCCATACACAAATGAAAATGGCGTATTTCCTGTTGATGTGCGAATTGACGTGCGATAACCCCACAATGCGAAGTGAAGTTTGTCAGGCCAATCCTTATAGTTTTCCGTCATTTTCTCGATGATATATAGTCTTTAGATTTTTATTAGCTGCCTCGACTGCTCTATTTGCTTGAGGCCTATAAGGGGAAGAATGATGATGTTTAATGCCATATTTTTGTAGCAATTCTTCACATTCGGCTTGAAAGTGAGTTCCATTGTCACTTATCATTTCACGTGGGACTCTGTATCTACAAATAATATTTCTCTCGATAAAGAGTGCTACATGTTTTGCAGTGAGTTTAGCGTATGATTGCGCTTCGACCCACTTTGTGAAGTAATCAATCGCTACTAGGATATATTCGTGGCCTCTTGTTCCTGGGGGAGTGATTTTGCCGATGATGTCAATTCCCCATGTAGAGAACGCCATGGTGATGTGTAGGTGTATAGCAAGGATGGAGGAACATGTTGTAAATTGGCATAGATTTGGAACTTAGGGCATCTTTTTACGTATTGATGGCAATCCCTATTCATTGTAGTCCAATAATATCCTTCTCGCATTATCTTTTGAACTAATATTTTGCCATTTTTGTGAGTGCCACAAATTCCTTCGTGGACTATCCTCATTGCTCTTTGTGCATCCTTTTTTCCTACACATAAGAGAGCTCTACCCTTAGGTACCCTTTTATGTAGCTCGTTGTCTATGAGTACATGTTGGGAAGCCAAGAGTCTTAAAGCTCGTTTTGCTCTTTTGTCAGCATGGGGAGGGTATTCTCCTTTGGTGACGTAGTTGAGTATATCCGTGTACCACGGTTCTTCTTCTTCTTCTTCTTCTTCGTCTTGGATTACTTCATCATCTTCTATAGCCTAGATGTATGCCGGTTTATGCCTTTTTTCTATAGTTAGAGGCATTTGCTCAATTTCCGTGGGAATCCTAACCATTGAGGCTAGTCTTGCTAAGGCATCAACAAATTGATTTTCTTCTCTAGGTAGGTATGTGTATTCTACCTTCTCTGACTGATTAGTAAGAGTTTCCAGATAAGTTTGGTAAGGGGCTAGACTTTCACTCATTACTTTCCACCTTTTGGATATTTGATTGACGATTAATGAAGAGTCTCCGAATATCCGTAACTTTTTTACTCCCAATGCCAAAGTTGTTTCAAGGCCTACCACGCATGCTTCGTATTCATCAGCGTTGTTGGTAACGTCGAAGTCAAGCTTTATGGAGATTGGGACATGCTCTTCTTTAGGTTACACTAGTAATACTCCAACGCCACATCCCTTTTGGTTTGAGGCTCCTCAAAGTATAAAGTCCATGTATCATCTTCAGTGACCATCAAGTCTTCATCTGTAAATTCATTGTCTTGTATTGGCGTCGAGTCTTCTATTGGAAAGTTCACTAGGAAGTCTAACACCACAAATCCTTTGATAGCTTTTTGGGGCATAAACCTTACATCAAACCGAGATAAATTGACTATCCATCTCGATATGCGTCCATTGAGTGTAGATTTCTCGAATAGATACTTGAGTGGATCTAATCGGGAGACTACAAAGACGGTATGCACTAGCATGTAATGTCTTAACTTGGTTGTGGCCCACACCAAGGTAAGGCACAACTTCTCAAGTGGTTTATAAAGTAATTCATATTCGAGCATTTTCTTGCTTAGATAGTAGATTGCATTTTCTTTGCCTTCTACTTCTTGTGCTAGCATAGCTCCCATTGTCTCTTTGGTAACTGTTAAGTACAACCTAAGAGGTATTCCGGGAAGTGCTAGTGCTAATACGGGAGGATTTGCGAGATAGGATTTGATCTTTTCAAAGGCTTTTTGACACTCGTCATCCCATATTACTAGTACATTCTTCTTAAGCTTCTTAAAGATTGGTTCACATATCGTTGTCAATTTTGATATGAACCTACTTATGTATTGCAACCGGCCAATAAATACTCGAATCTGTTTCTCGGTTTTGGGCGGTGGCATTGACATGATTGCTTTGATCTTTGTTGGGTCTATCTTTATTCCTCTAGAGCTTATGACATAACTCAAAAGCTTGCCTGAGGTGACTCCAAAAGCACACTTAGATGGGTTCAACCTCATATTGTATTTTCTTAGCCTTTCGAAAAATTTCCTTAAGGCTACTTGATGGCCTGGGCGGTCTTTTGATTTTACAATCATGTCGTCGACATATAATTCGACTTCTTTGTGCATCATGTCATGGAGTAAGGCAGTCGCTGCACGTTGGTAAGTAGCTCCCGCGTTTTTCAACCCGAATGGCATTACCGTGTAGCAGTAAGTGCCCCATGGTGTTATGAAGGTTGTTTTCTCCATATCTTCTTCTGCCATGAGAATCTGATTATAACCTGCATATCCGTCCATGAACGAGAGAAGTGCATGATTTGCCGTGTTATCTACCAGAATATCGATGTGTGGTAAAGGGAAGTCGTCCTTTGGACTTGCCTTATTTAGATCTCAATAGTCGACACACATTTTTACCCTTCCATCTTTTTTCGGAACTGGGACGACGTAGGCGACCCATTCAGGGTATTTAGATACCTTGATGAAACCTGCAGTTATTTGTTTTTGGACCTCTTCTTTTATTTTAAGTGCTACGTCGGGTTTCATTCGACGTAACTTTTGTTTTACAGGTTTCATTCCTGGAATTAGTGGTATAGTGTGTTGAGCTATTTCTCTATTAATGCCTGGCATATCTTCGTATGACCAAGAAAATACATCGATAAATTCTTTAAGTAAGTTAATTAAATCGGTTCTTTCTTGTTCAATAAGTATTAGTCCGATTTTAACTTCTCTTTTATTGGTTGAATCATCTGAGATATCAACCGTTTCAGTTTCTTCAATTACCGGTATTTTCTTTTCAAGTGTTTCCATTGCTTTAATAAGTTCTTTGTCTTTTTCATTGTTAGTTAAGCAATACTCGTCATCTTGGGTTAGAGAAGAACAAAAGAGATAAGAAGAAGAAGATATATTATTGTACTCTGAGATCATTACATCAAAGAGTGATATGTCCTCAGGGACTTGATCACTAATTATTCTAGGAGAAGAGATAGAAGGGTAAGGTGCTACTAATAAAGACCTAGATGACTCTATACGGAGAGACTCCGACTCAGACGACTCTTCAAACATCGGTAGTCACATTGAGTAGTCACTTTGATGGTCTTGCGCCACCCTTGTAGTGATCCTTTCACTGGAGTGATTAGCTTCGAGGGATCGAAGCTTTCGCTTTGTAGGATTGTTTGAATGAGCGTGGAGTTATCCTCTTTGTAAGTTGGCTCATCTTTTCTCGCCCAAATAATAATCCCATGACGTTAAAGTCAAAGCATGGGGGTGCTTTCTCCTTATGGACAGGAGTTGGGATTTCATATGTAAAATAACAATCCAAGAAGATTTCAAATCCCGGTTTCCTTATGCCGTTTACGACAAATGGTTCGGGAAATTCATGGCATGGATAGTCCTCTCCTTCTTTTATGAATTGACCATTAAGTGTAAGAGGGTACTGATCCATTGGGATTGCTTTCTTTTGAGTGCGAGCGTCCCTACGTGCCTTTGATTTTTCCTGGGCTCGCTTAAGATCTTTCCGAGTCGGTTCGAAACCAAGTTCGAAAGTATCTAATTTAGGGAGGCCATGTGACTCCAGCGGTTTTGCTATTCCCTTCTTTTTTCTTAGGGTCATCCTAGGAAAATGTCCTTGTTTCTTCAGAATAGCATTTACAATCATGTTAGAATGGGGATCATTGCAAGGAGGGGTCCTTTCATCCTCCTAGATTAAGGATACCTCTTCGTTAAAGCCCCATAAATCTTTATCATCCTCATCGTGCTCCACATTAATTATTGGATTTTCTATAGACTTGATTCTCATAGGTGAAGCATCGATGGTGATAGGAATTCCCCCAACTATGGCTTTTACTTGTTGGTTGAGAGATGAGGAGACGACCTTTAGGTCATGAAGCCAAGGGCGTCCCAACAGTAGATTGAATGAAGCTTTAATGTCTACTACTTGGAAAGTAGTAGCATGTTCTATTGCTCCCGCCGTTACATTCATGGTAATTTTACCAAGAGATTGACGACGAGTGTTGTCGTAGGCCCTTATTCCTTGTGTTGACGGGGTTAAATCTTCATCCCTTATGCCTAGCATCCTCGCAGTTCTAAGTGGACAGACGTTGATGGCTGATCCATTGTGTACAAGAGTCATAGGGACGTTCATTCTCTTGAAAACTACTGTGAGGTTTAATGCCTTATAGTGTTTGTCACCTTCTGGGGGTAAATCCTTGTCAGAAAAGGTGATCAAATTGATGGGACTAGGTAGATCACTCGTGAGGAATTTAGCCAACCCCTCAGGAGTGGTGTCAGAATCTATCCCTATTTTGTCCAAGGCATTCATTACAACCAACCTATGTTCTCGGGATGTTGCCAGAAGTTTCTAACGTTCATTTCAACTTTTGTTTTCTTGAATTGCTTGACGATATCATTATCTTCAATGATAGGTATGGGAACTTGCTGTGTGGTTGGCATGGGTTGTGTTAAGACGGGAGGTTGTATTCTCCCGGATCTTGTAAGAACGTCTATCGATGAGTCTTCTTCAGCCCAAAAGTCATCCATGGCGTATGACACTGAAGGTGGAGATCCTACCATGTCTTTTAAGTAGTCGTCTTCTTCATCGCTGTCCCAAACTCCATTAATACTTGCATTTCTACTTGTGGAACTTCGACTAGCTTCTTTTCATCAACCATTTTCTGAATTAAATCCTTAAATTTAAAACAGTTTTCGATAGTGTGACCCCCTGATTGATGATACTGACAGTAATATCTATCTGTCCTTTTTAATGATTCGAATGGTCTTGGTTCAGAGAGGTTTGATCTCGCCACTCTCGGAGAGCATTTCGAACATTTGTGTATATGGGAACCCAATTGGAGTGTAGAGTCTATTATTCTTCTTGGGTTTTTCGGTGACTTGTAAAGGAAAACGCTTTGCCTTATAAGTCGTTCCCATGGGTGTGAATTCTCTCTTGGGTTCATCTTTCGAGAGTGGAACCTCGTCATATTTCTTCTGAAGTTCCTTTATAGCCTTGAGAGTTTCACGTAGCAAATGCGATCCTTTCATCATAGACAGTGTGAGCGATTGTATGTCCTCTTTACTTGCTGGTTCTGGAAGGTTATCCATGGCGTCGAAAAAGATCTCCTCCTCTTCTTCAATGGCATGGATTTCTTTAATAGGTTTGATGAGATGCGAGGAGTTGACCTTGTTTTCCTCATCAGATATAGCCAAGGAATGAGCGAGAGGCGCATTATCAATGCTTGGCTTCTTACTGGCAGGGGGCAATGGCAGCTTGTTGTTGTCGATTAAGTCTTGGATAGCTTCTTTAAGCTTCCAACAATTCTCGGTGAGATGGCCCCTACCTTGGAGATACTTGCAGTGTGCATTGGGGTTCCAGTTAGCCGACCTCTTTTCGACTGGTGGGTCCCCAAATGGTCCAATGGGAGTTATAAGACCTTTTGCATTTAATCGATCAAATGCAGTGTCATAACTCATGTCAATAGGAGTAAAGTTCCTCCTAAATGGTTTCTTTTGTCCTTGATTATTCATAGCAAGGACTTCACCTAGATTAAAAGTGCTAATGTTGTTTGAGTGGGTGGTTTTGGAAGAAGAAGGATTGTCGTTCTTCTTTCCTTTCCAGCCACTTTTGGAGTTATTGTTGGCAGCTTTTAACTTAGCCAGGTCGTCTTCAATATTGATTCCAATGTCGTAGACGGCCTTGAAGGTATGGAGATTATTTTGATACTTGAGATGCTTGGAGTATTTTTCTTGAAGATTTTTGATGAATAACCTTACAGACTCTTTTTCACTTGGCACCTCAATCATCTTAGCTGAGGTTTCTCTCCATTTGTTAAAGAAGGAGGTGAAGCCTTCGTTCTCCTTCTGCTTGAGGATTTCAAGTTTCCTATGGTCAGTCTCAACTTGAATGTTGCACTTGTATCTATCAACAAAAGCGTTTGCTATGGACTCCCAGGTGGAGGTCTTTTCTTTCTCGAGAGAAAAGAACCATTGCTGGCAAACGATCTCGAGAGATAGTGAGAACAAAGAGGGGAACACCTTTTGTCGATACCCTTAATACTCATTATTGTTTCGAAGGCTCTTAAATGAAAATAAGGGTTATCAGTTGCTTTGAATTTCGGGATGTCGTTGGCATTGAACTTCTGCGGAAGAAGATCTTTGTCCACTGAGACCCCTTGTGAACTAATCCCTTGAAACTTGTAGTTGCTAGATAGCTTGCTTAGACTATCTTGCATGAGGTCCATCTGTTGTTGTTTCACGGGATCATCAATCTTAAGTGTTAGGAGCTTCAGTGCCTCAGTCACGGTAACCAGTTGGTTCCTAAGCTCATTGACTTCTTCTTGTGTTGCCATTACTGTCCTAGATTTCCTCTTACGAGCAATGGGTTTGTCGAAAAGTTGGACTTGTACGAAAAGGTTGTCTTTGATTAACCGTCCTTCCTTTCTTGACCACGCGCTGTAATTTAAACCATTTTTGCGTTTTAATTACTTGACTCAAATCGACCTTGACTTTACGGTTTTAAAGAGGGAAAAATAAAAATTGGTGCATACTTTGGCAAAAATAATGTATATATTTTTTAGGAACCAAGTATGGTGTTTAAATTGGAGGATTAATATCCGACTTACCCCCCTAAAAAAATGACGGAAAAAACGCGCATACAAGACTCTCTTAGACATGGTCAAAGTGTGTGTATTGGTGTGTGCGTTGAGTGTAAGTGACATGCTTGGACTCTTGTGTAGGACCATGGGACTTGGTGCCTAGACTCACTTAATGACTTGACAAAGTATTATTGACGGTAAAATTTAACCGAATTAATTAGTAAACTGGTTAATTAGACATGAGGTGATGACTCGATCAATAATCCGAACTGTCGTCAAAACGACAGGACTGGCGCCTCTCTTTGCAGTGTAGCGCCAGACGACAGAGCTGTCGCCAGTCGCCACACTCCACTGAGTGGCGCTACAGTTCAAACTTTGGCGCCATTGCTGGAGCTTCGATCTGAAACTGTTTTCGGTGTTATTAATCAACAGGGGTATGCCTAAAGTCGTACTAGGTCAATTCTGTTAAAATATTAGACTTTATTTACTCAAATTAATTAATTAATTTATTAATTAGGCAAATTTCTTTTAGTCATTAATTTATTTAATCTTAACACAAGTCAAACAAACGGTTAAGAAAAAATATACCATATGCACAACAAATAATGCACAATTAGTCAAGTAGGCACAATTTGATGCAATGAGTTTGCAACCTAAACATGGCTCTAGTTCTCTAAAGTTTGGGATAGGGGTTAGTCAATAGAGGGTCCATGGTTAATTGTCCGGATGCACCGCACGGAAGCCAAACCGTGAAGGGTTGGCGCGAGAGGATTGGACACCGTGAGTTTTAGAAAAAACTCGCTTCCATGGTTTGGTGAATTCAACAATCTCGGATGTACCCTTTGTTGCTCAGAGCGTTCAATCAGGTAGATGGAGCATGAATTCCCAGAGGGTTATGTCCATATGTAGAACACATATGGGTTTCAGAAAAGTTAGAAAAACTTAATAAAGAATTAGGATCGAGCAAACAATGCGAAAAACTGGTCGAAATTAGAACGCATATTTCTGGCTCGGTATTGGAAGAATTTAGCGCCAGCAAACAGAGATTGGCGCCGAATTTTGGCTGTAGCGCCTGACGACAGAGCTGTCGTCTGGCGCTATGGTCAAAGTTCTAGCGCTAATTTTCTGTTCGCTGACGCTAATTCCTACATGCCTCAGCAGCTTTCTGTGCTCGATAAAATTTTCCAGTTTCGCGCAGTGTAATTTCGGTCCTAGTTGTGAAAGATATTCCTCAAATTTCCTACGTGTAAAAATCCTATGTTTTAACTCATTACAGATGGTCTTTCCAATGAGATCTTTTTTATGCATATGACAATAATGTTAATCAAAATTACGCACATGAAATACTTAGAACGTTTCGAGTCTCATCCACTCATTCTAAATCATTGTCGAAATAAATTTCAGGAATTAAAATAGAAATCCTCCCCAGTGGAGTCGCCAAAAAACTGTAGGGAATATTTCAAGCATTACCCCTAGCTTGAACCCCATTGTGATCGTACACTAAAGTACGGTGGCGTCCAAAGGGAAAGAAGATAGAGCAAAAGAGTCGCCAACAAGTTTTAGGAACTTGTAAACCGTTCATAGGGTGAAGGTTACACCCCTTAACGATCCATGAGATCGTCAACTCCAATAGGTCTGGAACCATGACTGGTAGTTCAGGGATGAAGGTACAAATCCAACCTAAAAGAGATTGAACCTGCCTTAATAATAGGCCTCTACTTTATTCAGATCGTATTCATGTGCGCTTTCCGACTAACATGCAATCTATAGGATTAACCCTAAACCTGTTTATCTATGTTGGTTGAATATTAATGCAAAAATAAACTATTATTGGCGATCACTTGAATTATAATCAAATTAACCCTAAACAAGATTATTAATTATCTTATAAGCGTGATTACAAGTACCAATTCCCTTTAAACATGCATAAAAGGTGTGATCAATAAATAACAATAAATATCAAGCAACATAATAAATAATCATCATAATAATAATAATTAAAATAATAATCACAATTAAAATAATCATGTTGACAATAATATTAATAGCAAGATCCTAGGCATGATACTAACAAGATTAATAACAAACCCTAGCATGTCACTAAACAATAAAGATCAAAGCTTTAACCCTAACATGATACTAACATGCTATTAGGAAAGAAAATAAAAGGCATCATAGCAATCATACTTAATATTAAAGTTACCCTAAACATGATACTAGGAATATCATAATAACAACCTAAGCATGATTTCTACATAATAATATCAATAAAAACCATTAAAGCACTTACTTGGATGCCTCGTACCTCTTTCTAATAACAAAATACACACGTTAGTAACTTCAAGGTAAATAATAAACAAATAATTAAATTAAATAATTGAAAGAGAGATTTGGGACCAAACCCTCAGAAATTAAACCTTTCACGTCTGGGGCGAAGGCAACTTCGAATATGGCTAGGTGTATCTAAATTTAATGAATGCAGAATTTTTATATTTGAGAGAAGGCTAGTTTAGAAAAAGAGAGAGAGAGAGTAATCAAGAAAATCTTGATGAGAGTTGGTGAATGAAAACGGGGTTTTTAGGAAGCTATTTATAGAAAACCAGCCAAAAAGATAAAACAATCAAAACAAAGTTCTGACGCCTAAAACCAGGTTAGCGCCAAACGCTGACGTTAGCGCCAGACGCTAACGCTAGCGCCAGGCGCCAAGCGTAGCGTCAGGCGCTACAGTTGGCTTTGGCGCTGACTAAGAAATCGACGCGTTTTCTTAAAATCAGATAGAAATTGCCGTACAGGAGGATAAAATTGTATTTTCCTCAAAAAACGTTCTTTTATTCTGATTAAAACTCTAAAAAGTCAACAAAAGTCAATTTATCAATGCTAATTGAATTAGGAATGAAAAGAACCTTATAGAAGAATCTAGAAGAATAAAACCATTCCTAATTGCATTAGGAATGATAAATCCATATTAGGCCCTCCTCTAGATCATTGGGCTGCATATAAGGCTCAAACCAGGCCCAGTTCAGTAATTTGGCCATAACTTCCTCAATATTCATCGGAATTGGGCTTATAATATATCTTTGAAAAGATATTTTCAAGCCCTATCCAACTTAACCACTATTGGACCCATATCATGGACCAACCAAACTGGATTGGCTGTTTTCTTTAAATAGGTTTTCAAAAATAGAGAGAGGAGAAAAGAAACTAAAACTATCCGCAACACTAAACTTTCCACACTTTCACTTCATTCGACGCGAAAGGTACTCATCATTGGGTTTAGTTTTTGGGAGACACAAATGGGTGTCTACAGGAACTGATACCCTAAGCAAAATTGGTAGTCTATTGGGAGTGCCCATTTGTGTAGATGAGTGTACTTCCAGACAACTTAGGGTCTCATTTGCTAGGATACTTGTTGAGGTGGATATAACTAAGGTCCTACCTGATTCTGTCTGGGTTGAAGGACCAGCTGGTGAAAGTGTTGAGCTTAAGATTCAGTTTGAATGGAAGCCTCCATTTTTCAAGAAGTGTGATAAGGTTGGCCATGATTGTTCTGCTCCTAAGGCTCCTTAGAAACAAACTACCCATGCTCCAACTCAGAAAGAGGCTGCCCAGAAACAAAAACAAGTTTGGGTACTTAAAACTTAAACTAGTGTGCCTCAAACAAAGGTTACTAATGAAGAGGTTGTGTAGCCTACTGATCCTCCTATGACTACTCCTGCTCAGGATCATTTGGTTAATTTTGATGATGGCTGGAGATTGGTGGGGAAAAAGACTAAAACTCAGAATATCAGACAAACTCAGCATGTTGTTACTAGGGTGAATGCTTACAATGCTCTTATGGATGATGAGGAGGCTGCTAATCCTATCGGGGGTGATGGTAATCCCCTTCCGGTGCCATGATTATTACAACCTGGAACATTAGGGGTCTAAATGATCCCAATAAAGTGACTGCTGTTAAGTAGTTACTCAGAGATCACTCTATTGATGTTATGCTGTTATGGCTATCTTAGGAAGTAAAGTTAAATTGCATAAGTTTGATTTTGTGAAAAAGAAGTTTGGAAAAGCTTGGGAGTGGATTTGCAATTATTCTTTCTTTCCCAAGGGTATAATATGGGTTGGCTGGAAACCTGATGCTGTTTCTTTAGATGTTATAGCTGTTAATGAGCAATTTATGCATACTGTTATCTCTGCTAAGGATTTTCAGCATCAGATTGCCTGTACCTTTGTTTATGGGCTTCATTCTATTCAAGTATTCAACATAGGGCTCCTATGTGGACTGATATCAAAAGTTTGGGTAATATTCAATTACCTTGGCTCTGTATTGGTGATTTCAATTCTGTATTGTCTTCTCAGGATAGGCTTAATGGGAACCCAGTAACTGACTATGAGGTTAAGGATTTCCAGAATTTTGTTCATTACTTGGAGCTTGTTGAAATTAAGAGTAAAGGTTCCTTTTTCTCTTGGAATAACAAGGGTCATGGCATGGATATGATTACTACATGAATTGATAGGGGCCTGGTAAATGAAGCTTGGATGATGGTTTATGGTTAAACTGAGGCTGTCTATCTCACTCCTTCTTTGTCTGATCACTGTCCTATTTTAGTGGATTTAGTTCACTCTGCTGCTGGAAAAGGAAAATCTTTTAGATTTTTAAATTGCCTTACCTCTCACAAGGATTTTCAGGAAGTTGTGTCTTCTCATTGGAATGTTAATGTTACTGGTAACTCTATGTTACAGGTTTGGAAGAAACTGAAATTTTTCAAAACTGGTCTTAAAGACCCAAACAATAACAACTTTACTAAGATCACAGACAGACAAGAAGCTGCTAGATCTCATCTTGCTGAGGTTCAAACTCAGTTGGCTGAGGAATTTACTAATGTTTCTCTTCAGACTCAAGAGGCTGCTGGAATTGAGAAAGTGAAATACTAGATGGATACTTATGAGAGTATCCTAAAGCAAAAGTCAAGGGTTCACTGGATCAAACTTGGAGATTCTAACACTCATTATTTCATTTCTGTCCTTAAATAAAGGTAGAATAGAAATAGAATTGACTCTATTTATAATAGTGATGATGTTATGCTGAAGGATCCAGATTTATTTCAAGCTGAAATTATTAGCTTTTATAAGAATCTCTTAGGTTCTGCTGCTAGTACTTTGCCAACTGTTGATGTTGCTATTGTTAGAGCTGGGAAGCAGCTTTTCTTTGATGATATTGATATTCTCTCTGCTCCTATCTCTCATGCTGAAATTTATCAAGCTTTGGCTAATATTGGGGATGATAAAGCTCCTGGCATAGATGGTTTCAATGCTGTGTTCTTTAAACAAGCCTGGAATCATGTGAAATCTGATGTTTATAAAGCTATTCTGGATTTCTTTGACACTGGTGTTCTAGAGAAATCTTGGAGTTGTACTACTTTTACTCTTGTTCCAAAGGTTCAGAATCCTTCTTATGTTAAGGAATATAGGCCTATTTCTTGCTGCACCCTAGTTTACAAGTTGATCTCTAAAGTCATAACTGCTAGAGTGGCAAGGGTGGTGGGTTCAGTTGTTAATGATGCTCAGGCTGGGTTTATTCCTGGTAAGCACATTGGGGATAACATTTTTCTTGCTACAGAGTTGATCAAAGGTTATTCTCACAAATTTGTTATCCCTAGATGTATGTTGAAAAATGATCTTAGGAAAGCCTATGACTCAGTTGAATGGGGTTTCCTTGAGGTTATGCTTGGTGAATTGGGGTTTCCTAACAAGGTCATAACCTGGATTATGGGCTGTATAACTTCTGTTTCTTACTCAGTTATGATCAATGGTTATCCTTCTGCTCCTTTTCAAGCAAAGAAAGGTTTGAGACAAGGTGATCCCATGTCCCCTTTTCTCTTTGCTTTGTGTATGGAGTATTTGTCAAGATGTTTGCAGAATATGACTAAGAATCCAGACTTTAACTTTCATCCTAGGTGTGAGAGACTTGGGATTACTCATTTAATGTTTGCAGATGATCTAGTGCTCTTCTCTAGGGCTGATTTGGTTTATGTTAAGCTTCTCTTTAAGGCTTTTCAGCAATTTTCTGAAGCTTTTGGTTTGTCTGCAAACTTGGATAAAAGTGATGCCTACTTTGGCGGCATCTTGGATCATGAAAGATGTGAGCTTCATCAGGTTCTTTGAATGGCTAATGGTACTCTCCTTTTTAGGTACTTAGGTGTTCCCTTGTCCTCTAAGAAGCTCACTATTTTTGAGTGCAGACCCTTGATTGAAAGGGTTACAGGCAGAATTGACACTTGGGCTACTAAGCACTTGTCCTATGCTAGCAGGTTACAGTTAGTTAAAAGTTTTCTCTTTGGTGTTTAAGCTTTTTGGGCTCAGATTTTCATTTTGCCAAAGAAAATCATTAGAGATATGGAATCTAGATTCAGATATTTCTTATGGAACGGGGAAGGGTACCCTACAAAGAAAGCTCTTGTTGCCTGGAAGTTTATGTGCCTTCCCAAGTCTTGTGGTGGTTAGAACTTGACTTCTTTGGAAGAATGGAATACAACAGCTATCACTAAGGTGCTTTGGGACCTTCCTAGAAAATCTGATAACCTTTGGAGTTAAATGGGTTCATATTTACTATTTTGCAGGCAAGACTTTTGGACTGCTCCTATTCCTAACAAGGCTTCCTGGATTTTGAAAAAGATCTTTGCTTCTAGAGATAATGTTATTGTCAATGGCAAGATGCAGATTAAGAAGCTATATAGTATCATTAAGCCGCATGGCCCTAAAGTTCCCTGGAAGAGAATTACTTGCAATAACCAAGCTTCACCAAAGAGTATTTTTGTCACTTGGCTTGCTATTTTGGACAGACTGGTCACTAAGGATAGACTATTAGTCTGGCAGATCCCTTGTGATCCTTGTTGCTTTTTTTGTACTGGTACTAATAAAAATGTGAACCATTTGTTCTTTGATTGCAGCTACTCAAAGGTGATCTGGTCTTCAATGTTACAAAAACTGGGTTTCACTAGCCTGTGCCTAGCTTTGCGGATGAGCTGCAATGGATTGCAAAATGTTGCAGGAAAACTGATGCTAGGAGCAGACTTATTGTGATGTGTTTTTTCTGAAACTGTCTATAATGTGTGGCTTCAGAGAAATGATTTAATGTTTACAGAAAACTTTAAATCTGCTTCTGAGTTAATTAGGGAGATTACTTTTCTAGTTGCTTGCAGATGTAATAGCATTGATAGATATTTACTGTATTCTGCTTAGGTTAGTTGTCCCGGTCCCGGTTCTTAGTACCCTTCCTAGAAGGTGCCTAAGTCTCTGAGTCCAGTAGTTGGTTCTAGTCCTTCCTAGAACCCTTCCTAGAAGGTGGCTAGGTTTGGACTGAAATCTGTTTTGGTGTTTGGTTGGCCTGTTTGGTCTTTGGTGTTTGGGGTGTTGCAGCTTAGCTCTTTCTGTAAGTTGTAACCTTATTATTTGGTAATAAAATCTCTATTTACCAAAAAAAAAATTCAGAAATTTAAGTTTGAGAGTGACGTTTTTTTTAAATTATATATTTTTTAAAAAATAGCTATTGGAAGTGAGGGTTCTGTATAAATGACAGTTGGGTGGGTTGCGTTTTAAAGATATGTTTAGTTTTTTGGGTAAGTTTGTTTTGGTTTGCGACTTTTTTAATGGGGCGCAGTTAAATTGGACTTATGGGCTAGTGTTGCAGCAAGAATAGATGCATAAGGGTGTAGCTTAGACCAATTGGTTTGGGACGGTTTTGGGGCGGGTATGAGGTGGGTATGGATATCCAAGTGGGTGATGGGGGTGGGGATGGATCCTATTTTGTACCCGGTGGGGCGAGTATGGATGTCGATATTGTACTCGCCATGGGTGGTGGGGAGGGGATGGGTATAAGGTTTTTAGGCGGGTATGGGTATGGAGGTACCATCATACGCATCTGACCCGCCCCATTGCCATCCCTACTCCTATACTTGTTAACCATGATCTCCTCCTTCCTAACCCTTAATATTTGGATCACCCAAAAATAAAATTCCGTTGACTTACGTTAAGCATAACATATTTAGAGGAGTTTGACTGAATGGTTGACCATAATTGGGATACTTAGAGACTCCAAATATTAAATGGTTTAGAGTTAAGTGAATTACAATCAATCAATAACACAATACTAAAACAAACATCAAGAATGACACGTGTCAGTTCTTGGTCATGTTTTTTTTTTTCCCTTCAATTTTTTTTATTCAATTCCTAATTTTTTTTCTTTATATAATTGTGATTCACTTCCTTAAAAAAACCATTCACCAAATTATTTAATTGTGATTCACTTCGTAAAGAATCTTTTCCATATCTTTTATTATATAAAATATTATTCTATTTTTTTGATGTTCCACCCGATTCACCTTTTGGACTAATTTGAATTTGCACGAAGCTCAGTTATTGATATAAATTAAGATTCAAAATGGTTTACAAAATTTTATAACAATTTACGGAGTAAAATTTTAATTCAAAATCATTTTTTTTTGTAAAAACCGTGCGTGGCACGGGACTTAATCTAGTGTTAAATGAATTCTAAAGACAAATATTATGTCCAAGGAAAAAAATACAAAGTAGGGTTCAAATAAAAAAGCGCCTCGAAATGCTCTCTGTAGGAAAACCTTCGAACCCTAATGAAAACTCGAATTCAACAGAGGAATGAGACCAATTGGACAGATCAAATAAGAAACCAAAGAGAAAAATCACATAATTTATTTTTAATGGAGAACCTATGGAAGATGAACAAATGATGGAAGTGTCAAGGGAGGAACAAAGCCCTATGGTTGCAGCCAATTTTGAAGGATCTTTGGCTGTGAATATGAAGAAACAGAGCATGGGATTGTCGTTCCGTGATCTCATGAAACATGATATGAGAAAGGGTGCTGATGCTCAAATGTCTCATTCAGAAGGTGATGCTGAAGAAGAGGAAATTTCTGATGACGAAGAGGCACCGGAAGAAATCTTAAATGATGAAAGGTGTCTGGTAATCCAATTAACTAAAGAAGAAAAAAGACAATTGAGAGAACCATGGAAAACATCTCTGATTATTAAGATTTTTAGTGGGAAATTGGGGTACATGGGATTGATGCGTAGACTGAAAAGGAAAAGGAAGATCAAAGGAGATCTAACTTTTACTGATATAGGATGCAACTACTATATTGAGAGATTCACTAGCTATGTAGACTATAACTATGTCCTGTCTCAAGGCCCTTGGGTTTTGGATGACAATTACTTGACTATAAGGAAGTGGGTTCTAAATTTTGTCCCTGATGAAGCACCAATGAAAGTCCTTACAGCATGGGTGCGTATCCTAAACCTTCCAGTGGAGTACTTTAATGTCAATTTTCTCAATAAAATTGGATCAAAGATAGGTAAGGTTCTTAGAGTTGATAAAACGACTGCTTAGGCTGAAAGAGGTCAATTCATGAGGCTAAGTGTTGAGATTGACTTGTCAAAACCGTTGTTATCTAAGTTTTGGCTGAAAGGACGTATATGGAGGGTTCAATATGAGGGAATAAGAATGGTCTGCTTTAAGTGTGGTAAACTTGGACATGTTGAGGATGAATGTCCTCTGTCTTGAATGGAGGGGGATAATTCATCCATAACAATACATGAAAATCCCTTACATAACAATTACCCTAAGCCAGAGGAAAATAAAGACTTTGGGTCTTGGATGTTGGTGAAAAATCCTTCAAGGAAAAGAAACCCGAGAATTGATAAACTAGGTATGGTGGGTGTAAAGGCCAACGAGGTGGCTGGCAAGGTGGCGATAACTCAGGCACGGTGCTGGAAAAGGGAAGGGATAACTTTGGAAAGAATATGCCTAAAAATTCTGATGGAGAAAATCAAGGGAGTGGCTCAAGATTTGAAGCTTTGAATGCGCAAATTGAGGAAATTAATGAATTAAACATGGAAGTTGATAAGGGAGGAGAAGATTTTGTTGAGATACTAGAGGAAAATGATGGAAATAATTTTTCCACAATTAATCTAGGTGTAGGGAATATTTCAAGCATTACCCCTAGCTTGAACCCCACTGTGATCATACACTAAAGTACGGTGGCGTCCAAAGGGAAAGAAGATAGAACAAAAGAGTCACCAACAAGTTTTAGGAACTTGTAAACCATTCACGAGGTGAAGGTTACACCCCTTAACGATCCATGAGATCGTCAACTCCATAAGGTCTTGAACCAAATAGGGTTCGGGGATGAAGGTACAAATCCAACCTAAAAGAGATTGAACCTGCCCTAATAATAGGCCTCTACTTTATTCTGATCGTATTCATGTGCGCTTTCTAACTAACATGCAATAAATAGGTTTAACCCTAAACCTGTTTAATCTATGTTGGTTGAATTTTAATATACAAATAAATCTATTATTGGCGATCACTTGAATTATAATCATATTAACCCTAAACAAGATTATTAATTATCTTATTAAGCGTGATTACAAGTACAAATTCCCTTTAAACATGCATAAAAGGCGTGATCAAGCATTAAAAATAAATATATCAAGCAACATAATAATAATATTCAATAAAAATAATTATAATCATAAAAATAAACATGTTCATGTTAAAGCATAATAATAGTAAGATCCTAGGCATGATACTAACAAGATTAATAACAAACCCTAGCATGTCACTAAACAATAAAGATCAAAGCTTTAACCCTAACATGATACTAACATGAATAAATATTAGAAAGAACATAGGAAGCATCATACTTTTAATCATACTTGATATTAAAATTACCCTATACATGATATTAGGAATTTATTGTTGTCACCCTAAACATCAAATTAAGGAAAACATCCTAACATGATACTAGGAATCAAAATAACATCTAAGCACGATTTCTATATCATAATATCAATTAAACCATTAAAGTACTTACTTGGATGCCTCGTACCTCTTTCTAATAACAAAATACACACGTTAGTAACTTCAAGGAAAATAATAAACAAAACAATTAAATTAAATAATTGAAATAGAGATTTGGGACCAAACCCTCAGAAATTAAACCTTTCACGTCTAGGGCGAAGGCAACTTCGAATATGGCTAGGTGTATCTAAATCTAATGAGTGTGGAATTTTTATATTTGAGAAAAGGCTAGTTTAGAAAAAAAAGAGAGAGTAATCAAGAAAATCTTGATGAGAGTTGGTGAATGAAAACGGAGTTTTTAGGAGACTATTTATAGAAAAAATCAGCCAAAAAGATAAAACATCAAAAACAGAGTTCTGAAGCGAAAAACCAAGTTAGCGTCAAACGCTGACCTTAGCGCCAGACGCTAAGGCTAGTGCCAGGCGCCAAGTGTAGCGTCAGGCGCTACAGCTGGCATTTGGCGCTGACTAAGAAATTGACACGTTTTCTTAAAATCAGATAGAAATTTCCGTACAAGAGAATAAAATCGTATTTTCCTCAAAAACGTTCTTTTCTTCTAATTAAAACTCTAAAAAGTCAACAAAAGTCAATTTATCAATGCTAATTGAATTAGGAATGAAAAGAACCTTCTAGAAGAATATAGAAGACTAAAACCATTCCTAATTGCATTAGGAATGATAAATCCATATTAGGCCCTCCTCTAGATCATTGGGCCGCATATAAGGATCAAACCGAGCCCAGTTTAGTAAATTGGCCATAACTTCCTCAATATTCATCGGAATTGGGCTTATAATATATCGTTGGAAAGGTCTTTTCAAGCCCTATCCAACTTCACTACATTTGGACCCATATCATGGACCAACCAAACTGGATTGGCTGTTTTCTTAAAATAGGTTTTCAAAAACAGAGAGGAGAAAAGAAATTAAAACTATCCGCAACACTAAACTTTCCACACTTTCACTTTATTCGATTATGATTCAACGTGAAAGGTACTCATCACCGGGTTTAGTTTTGGGGATACACAAATGGGTGTCTACAGAAGCCCCCACTTTGACTGAGTTTGGAGAAACACAAGTTTCGAAAACAAAAGTCAAAGTAGCGATAGGGACAGAGAATGATTCAGAACGTTCTGCGATCCTAAACCATTCTTGTAACGCCGATACCTGCAAACTAGCGTTAGTTAAACAGATAAGAGAGTTAAGAAATGTGTATCTTGCACCGTCGAGCACACGTCTCTGAAAATAACCGATTTGCTGCCGCTTTACTGTTTTGATGACCTCCTGCCAAGAGAATGCCATCCCGCTTGAAAACCGCTACGCTTGTAACTATTTACAATGTTGAAGATTGCTTCGCTTGAAACGATCTTCTTCCGCTTTGTGACCATCTTCCACGTCTAAGGGAACACGATGGAAGACAACTTCGCTTGAAATCATCCTCAGTTATTTGTGACAACTCTCGGCAAGCTAGGGAATGTTGCCGAAGATATCCTCGCTTGAAGCTATCCTCATTTGTTGCGATAATTTTCCAAAGGAAATTACCGAAGTTCTCCGCTTGTCGATCTTTAAAAGTTCTCCTGAACTTCGCTTCCGCTATGCCTGTACGTCGGCGCTTTTGCTGCTTTTGAACCTGTATGTCGGTGCCTTTTGCTGAATGAATGAACCAATATGTCGGTGCCTTTTGCGAATGAACCAGTACGTCGGTGCCTTTTGCGATCAGCCAATGCTTAGGCGCTTTAAGCTAAGTGGGACGATCTTTCATCAGGTCGATCACTTTGTGTAATCAAGCCGATTAAAAAATCGTGTCAAATTGCTTAGAGGGGCTAACTGGCGTACCAAGGAACCCAAAACCTGTTGCAAAAGGTCAGAACAACCATACTGAGTGGCTGAACATTCTGGCGCTGCTGAGATAACATCCGCGCCAACAATCTGGCTGTAGCGCCAGACGCTGGAGCTAGCGCCAGGCGCTACGCCTATCAACCGACGCCAAAGTCTGGCGCTTGGCGCCAGAGTCAGGTATTCCTTAAATACCCTTCTCTTCTTCATTTTCGCTGCTGCTCGTCGCGTTTTTTGTTCGAAATTTTCCAGAAATTCATTTGCTTCGTTCTTGCTCGTTTCTCAACCAAATTCGCTCAAATTTGTTGCAAATCAAAGCTCATTCCATCCATTTTCCCAATCTATGTAAGTTTTCTTCAAACTCACACCGGTTTTATTGAATTTTGCATGTGTTTATTCCAAAATTTCATGAAAATTCGAAATTTAGAATGCTTAATTCTCTTTGTTTGTCAAATTTTATGCCATGAAATTGCTTGATTATGTTTATATATTGCCTTGGGAGTAATTTGAGACTTTTTTGACTCAATTTGGTGAAGAAATGAATGATTGCCATTGTTGAACCTCTTAAGGTCGGGAATACAATGTGGCTCGTTCTTGATGTTTTTGCTAGCAATTCTTGTCCAAATTGTCACAATAATCACTATAGTATTGCAAGAAATTGTTTGATTGCTTGAAAAATGCCATTATGCTCAATTTGAATTTGTGCTCTGTTTTAGTACTACACACTCTGTTTTTTTCGCGAACATAGTATCATGTGGCTAGGCGAACCTTAGATACTATAGAAACCTAATTTATGAAAATTCTACACAATGTAGCATGGCTAGACAGCGAGGTTCCGGTTCACGGTCCCGAGACATTCGACGAGAGCATGAGCCCATAGAGGACGATGCCGAGCCGTCCATTTTGCTTGGTCGACTCCCTGAGTGGGATGAGCGGACCCTATACTTTTCTCCCGTCCACCACATTTCTGAGAGGGTGAGACGGGGCATCACTGTTGGGAGGACGCGCTGTCATGGTTCCGGCTGTGACGGCTTGGGCGATCTGTACAAGATGTATATCACCAGAGATGACCAGACGAGACTTCTATGGGAGTCTTACGGTCTTACTACGCTGTTTGAGACCTTCGAGGCTATGGTTGCCTCCAGCGGGGGTCATCATGTAGTTCGTGCTCTGGTGGAGTCCTTTTGGGACACCACCAACACTTTCCACTTTCCTTGGGGTAAGATGATGGTCACTCCTACCGACTTCAGTCTCATCACAGGACTGTTCGACAGCAGGATCGACGTCTTTTCCCCTGAGGTCGAGGAGCTGTTAGGTCCGATTGCTATTCGGGCTCGAGCTGAGGTAGAGTCGACTCAGTTCAGCGCTAGGGGGATTCGCCGCTCGACCCTAGCAGCGGCTTTGGACGATGGTGCGACTACCCGAGAGCAGCGAGTACGCATCTTTTCACTCATCTTGCTGTCAGGGACGTTCTCCCCTGACAAGGGTAGTAGGGCGCTGCTTTACTACCTTCCTGCCGTTCGCGATCTTCACCGGATCGGGACTTATGACTGGGCCAGCTTGGCTTATGCTGATTTCATTCGAGCGCTGCGGGACTCGTGTCGACATCGATCCTTTGGGACGAATGTTGCTTTGTCCAGCTTTTGGAGGGTCGTAGAGGTAAACCTTATTCCCTGTAAAGTTTAGCTCTACATTTTAGTTAGCATTTGCTAATAACTTTAGCTTCTTGTAGATCTGGTTCTACGAGTACTTCCCCTCAGCTGCGCCGGCGAGACCGTCGCCGCGCAGGTTTCCAGTTAGCGCTTCCTGGGGAAGCCACCGTGTGGGGATGTCCACTGCATATGTCCTGACGCTCTTTGCAGGAGCCTAAGGTGCTGTACCGACCGTGGGTCGACCTGGAAGTCCCTGGGTTAGCCGCGCAGTATTCTGCTGAGCGTCGCTATTTCTTGAGGACTTATGGAGCGACTACATACCTTGGAGAGAGGGTTTCTATTCAGCATTCCTCCGATACATTTGTCGTTCCTGCTCCTCCACCACGTCACATGTTTAACGCCACGAGGTTGTTGAGCATGTTAGAGGGAGCTGGTACCCCTTGGCGATCTTACACGATCCCTGGGCGATGCTATGCGGAGGAGCTACTGCCGTTGTTAGCTCCAGTTCCTGTACCTGCTGAGGATGTGGCGGTACGATTTTTCAGCTTTTACCTTTCGTTAAGTAGCCTCCAAGTAATGCTTTATTGATTTTGTTTTGCTTTGTCAGGATGATACTACTGAGTTCGTGCCACCCGTATGTCTATCCATTATCAGGGGACATATGGGCCGATTGAGGAGATGATTCCTCCAGCGTCCTGACGAGCGCTTCGTAGAGCAGTCGATTCCTCGCCACCAGACTCGGGTAAGCTTTTTTACTTGCAAATTTTGTCCATATATGTTATGCATGTTTACTGACTTATTTCTTTGACAGTTCTCACGCGAGGTGGTTTCGGCGATGACACGATGCATAGATGCCTTCCGGAGCCAGCTTGTCCGGATGAGGAACGTGGCTACCTGCCTTCGAGATGACGCTGTTCAGGAGGTAGTGTTCCCTTCATATGTTTTTGTATTACCGCTTCTATTTTGTTTGTTTCTGATTTTAATTTCCTTTGCAGGGTCAGCCCATTCCTTCTCGTACCCGCACGAGACCTAAGGTGCGGAGGGATCCGGCGAGGTCTAGTTCGAGACGTTGCCGTACTACTTCGGGAGGTAGGGGCGGTCGTTCTGAGGCTGCTCGGGTAGAGGGCTCAGGTTCTTCCTCTGAGGGTGCACATGCTGCGCCGGTAGGCCATGGAGAGGCTACCTCGGCTCTTAGAGGTGGTGGGATGTATAAGGTTGGCTCGTCATCGCAACATCCTCCACAGCCTCAGCCTCAGGTTGATCTCTGGTGGACGGGTCCTACGTTGAGCTTTCCTCCTCCCGCGGAGACTGGAGCTGATGCTGGAGCTGGAGCCGGAGCTGGTGGAGAGGTTACTCCTCGTACATTGGAGTTTTATGTGATGATGGGTTTACGTCCCCGGCGCCGTAGTTTATTCCTATACTTTTTATTATTTATTTTGACTTTGTATAGAACTTTGGATTTTAGTTAGACTCATCTTTTAGACATATTTGTATATATATACTATTATAGAACTTTATTATTTATTTTATTTTCTTTTTTTTATGTGCATGTTTGTGCAAGGAAGTGTGAAAAATAATTTTGCGCAAAAATTCCGTCATTTTTATTATTGATGGAGGGTATCCGAATTTCTCCCCCAAAAAGAAAAAATGAAAAAAGGAAAAAATCAAATAAAATATTGTATTTATAAAAACTTGGAATTTAGTCTAAATAAAATCCAAAAAATAATATAATTAATATAATAGTTATATTAATTAAAAGAGAGGAATAAAAGAATATTAAGAAAAAGATAAGGAATCCGTAAAGTCATTAGCAGACTCGAATTAAGTTAAAAACGCGGTGTTTAGAAAGCGCGTACGATGAGGCAAATTGGTGCCAGATGGCGCCACGCGTTAGGCGCTACACTTAGAGTTTGGAGCGGCGTCAGGCGCCAAGAGTTGGCGTCTGGCGCTAAAGAGCGCTGATCCCGAATCCTTCCCAGATTAAAACTGCTCCGATTTCGTGCATAAATAGCCCCCTGCCGATTCTCTTCATAATTTCAGCCGATAAAATATTTCTTAGTTTTTAAAAAATAATATCATGTCTCTAGTCACCAAAACTTTTACCAATTACACCCATGAATGGTGTCGGTCTCTTAATGCCAAAGAAAGAAAAGAATTGGATGTGTTTAATTTGGGGGGTATTTATGGTATCAAAGGGGTAGATCTTGACTCAGATTTTATTCATACCGCTCTAGAATATTGGGATGTAGATACTCATTGCTTTAGAATAGGGTATGATGAAATTAGCCCTTTGCCGGAAGAATTTGGTGCTATTTTAGGTCTCCCTGCAATAGATCTTGTAGTAATCCCTAGAATAGATGCATATTATTATAAAGATTTTGAAGGCTTCTTCAATTTAAAAGACAGGGATTTATCAAAAATAGTAGATGGTAACAGAGTTAATTTGAAAGAATTTGCTCGCCATTATTTTGATAAACCTTACTCCGAATCTTTTCATGTTTATAGAAGAAGGGCTTTCTTTTTTTGAATGCTCAATCAATTTTTTCTTACTAGTGGTAAAAATAACGAGGGTCAATCAATTATAACCACTGTATTAGAACAAATTGAATTAGGGAGAAATCCAATGCCTTTAATAGTTGGAGAGACTATGATTAGTCTAGATGAATTAAAGAGGAATCCAAAAGCACCTTTTCGGGGCACTCCAATTTTATTACAGGTAGAAAAATAATATTTTTAATTACAGAAATTAAAAATATATTTTTGTATAGTAATAATAATTTATTGGCATTGCAATTTTTTACAGATGTGGCTAATGGAAAGGCTGAAATTAATTAGCCCTCAAGACAATATTGAGAAGTACACTCCAAATTGCTTCGTGAGGAGGAAGAAACGCTTCTCTAAGATGGGGCGCCATGAATGGAAGAAGGTCTTCGACTCCTGCAATTTTGCCTTCAAGTGGGTCATCTCTTGGTGGAAAATAGAAAGGATGGTTGGTGTCAACAAGCAACCTTTCCGCCGTCTTCCAAGCTTGTCCCGTATGACTTTTTATTATCCCTACCTGCAGGGTAAAAAGACAATACGACCTACTTCAAACTATTCCTTCCGGAGATATTCGTCCTCCCTACGAGTTCCCTGTCTCCCAGGAAGTAGACAAATTTGATGCTTATTGGAGCGCTAGACCTTTATGGGAAGTAATTACCCAAAAGGTTCCTCCTTCCTTGCCCAATAATGTGAAAACGTGGCTTCTAAAGAAACCCTCAAAGGACGTGAAGAAAAATCAGGGTAAAACTGATGTGAAGAGTCGTCTAGGTGACAAGGTGATTCCCGCTAAGGAACGCTTAGGTGAAAGAGTTGAGTTCAAAAAATCTACAATGCCTAGGAAGAAGAGTACTGCAAAAGATAAAGGAAAAAGGAAAGTTGACACCACAAAAAAGAAAGCTTGGGTAGAAAAGAAGCATGGAGTCTTAGCTGAAGGGGAAACTATCTACTCCAAAATTGAATGTAGGTCCTCTAAAGGATGCCTACTAGATAAGGTTATGGATGAGGAGGAGGAAGCAGACAAAAATTGGAAAAGGGCTAAGAAAGAGAAGGAAGATTAAGAGCATTGCTTAATTTCAAATTATTAGACTTAGATTATTATTTTTTATTTAAAGTTAATTTATTTAAGCTTTATTTAAATTCCATCAATAATGTAATTTATTTTATTAATGAAGTTCTAGCTTTTTAATTAAATTATTTACTTTAAATTTAATTTTATTAAAGCAATGAAAACCGAAAAATTAATTTTCCAGAAATTTTTTCGAGTTTGGAAGTCAAAAATTTTCCGAAAACACCGAAATATTCCCAGACTTGTAACTGTAAATTGGCGCCACACTTTTGCGACTGGCGCCGGCTGCGACAGTCTTGCGTCAGGCGACGGTGCCGTCTGCTGGCGCTGATGTTCATCGGCTGGCGCCAACGTTCAACGACTGGCGCTGGAACGTTTTCCGTGACGCCGATGTTTCGTCGAATTTTTTATTAATTCTGGGATGAGAGATTTTTGAAAAATAATGTGTCCGCACCCGTAAGGGTTGCCTACGTATCCTTTCTTAAGGAATCAGGCCAAACATAGCTCTCTTGAGTATCCTACTCAAGTAATTATGGGTAGTATTTCTTAAGTTGGTCAAGATTTGTCATGTTCGAATACTCATTGCCATCCATATCAGTTAATTTTGCTGCACCTCCTGACAGGATTGTTTTGACAATGTAGGGTCCAAACCAATTAGGTCTAAATTTTCCCCTTGGATCTAAAACATTTTTCCTTAATGCTTTTAACACCAAGTCTCCTACTTTGATGTTTCTTGTCTTGATCTTCTTATTAACATGCCTAGCCATACGAGTTTGGTAACACTGTGTGTGATGTAGAGCTTCTAGTTGTTTTTCATCGAGTAGAATTAGTTCTTCGTATCTTGCCCTAGTCCATTCAACTTCATCAAGTTTGCTCTCTAACGCGATGCGTAGAGATGGAATCTCTAGCTCGATAGGTTGTACGACATCCATTCCATATACCAAGGAAAATGGCGTATTTCCTGTTGATGTGCGAATTGACGTGCGATAACCCCACAATGCGAAGTGAAGTTTATCAGGCCAATCCTTATAATTTTCCGTCATTTTCTCGATGATAGTCTTTAGGTTTTTATTAGCTGCCTCGACTGCTCCATTTGCTTGAGGTCTATAAGGAGAAGAGTGATGATGTTGAATGCCATATTTTTGTAGCAATTCTTCACATTCGGCTTGGAAGTGAGTTCCATTGTCACTTATCATTTCATGTGGGACTCCGTATCGACAAATAATATTTCTCTTGATAAAGAGTGCTACATGTTTTGCAGTGAGTTTAGCGTATGATTGCGCTTCGACCCACTTTGTGAAGTAATCAATTGCTACTAGGATATATTCGTGGCCTCCTGTTCCTGGGGGAGTGATTTTGCCGATGATGTCAATTCCCCATGTAGAGAACGGCCATGGTGATGTGTAGGTGTAGAGCAAGGATGGAGGAACATGTTGTAAATTGGCGTAGATTTGGCACTTAGGGCATCTTTTACGTATTGATGGCAATCCCTATTCATTGTAGTCCAATAATATCCTTCTTGCATTATCTTTTGGACTAACATTTTGCCATTTATGCGAGTGGCACAGATTCCTTCGTGAACTATCCTCATTGCTTTTGGGCATCCTTTTGTCCTACACATAAGAGAGCTCGACCTTAGGTACCCTTTTATGTAGCTCTTTGTCTATGAGTACATATTGGGAAGCTAAGAGTCTTAATGCTTGTTTTTCTCTTTTGTCAGCATGGGGAGGTATTCTCTTTTGGTGACATAATTGAGTATATCCGTGTACCACGGTTCTTCTTCTTCTTCTTCTTCTTCTTCTTCTTCTTCTTCTTCTTCTTCTTCTTCTTCTTCTTCTTCTTCTTCTTCTTCTTCTTCTTCTTCTTCTTCTTCTTCTTCTTCTTCTTCTTCTTCTTCTTCTTCTTCTTCTTCTTCTTCTTCTTCTTCTTCTTCTTCTTCTTCTTCTTCTTCTTCTTCTTCTTCTTCTTCTTCTTCTTCTTCTTCTTTTCTTCTTCTTCTTCTTCTTCTTCTTCTTCTTCTTCTTCTTCTTCTTCTTCTTCGTCTTGGATTACTTCATCATCTTCTATAGCCTGGATGTATGCCGGTTTATGCCTTTTTTCTATAGTTAGAGGCATTTGCTCAATTTCCGTGAGAATCCTAACCATTGAGGTTAGTCTTTCTAGGGCATCAACAAATTGATTTTCTTCTCTAGGTAGATATGTGTATTCTACCTTCCCTAATTGATTAGTGAGAGTTTCCAGATAAGTTTGGTAAGGGGTTAGACTTTCGCTCCTTACTTTCCACCTTTTGGATACTTGATTGATGATTAATGAAGAGTCTCCGAATATCCGTAACTTTTTTTACTCCCAATGCCAAAGCTGTTTCAAGGCTTACCACGCATGCTTCGTATTCAGCGGCGTTGTTGGTAACGTCGAAGTCAAGCTTTATGGAGATTGGGACATGCTCTTCTTTAGGTGATACTAGTAATACTCCAACGCCACATCCTTTTTGGTTTGAGGCTCCATCGAAGTATAAAGTCCAAGTATCATCTTCAGTGACCATCAAGTCTTCATCTGGAAATTCATTGTCTTGTATCGGCGTCGAGTCTTCTATTGGAAAGTCCGCTAGAAAGTCTGACACCACAGATCCTTTGATAGCTTTTTGCGGCATAAACCTTACATCAAACTGGGCTAAATTGACTATCCATCTCGATATGCGTCCATTGAGTGTAGATTTCTCGAATAGATACTTGAGTGGATCTAATCGCAAGACTACGAAGACGGTATGCACTAGCATGTAATGTCTTAACTTGGTTGTGGCCCACACCAAGGCAAGGCACAACTTCTCAAGTGGTGTATAATGTGCTTCATATTCGAGCATTTTCTTGCTTAAATAGTAGATTGCATTTTCTCTGCCTTCTACTTCTTGTGCTAGCATAACTCCCATTGTCTCTTTGGTAACTGTTAAGTACAACCTAAGGGGTATTCCAGGAAGTGCTGGTGCTAATACGGGAGGATTTGCGAGATAGGATTTGATCTTTTTAAAGGCTTTTTGACACTCGTCATCCCATATTACGGGTACATTCTTTTTAAGGTTTTTGAAAATTGGTTCACATATTGTCGTCAATTTTGTTATGAACCTACTTATGTATTACAACCGGCCAATGAATCCTCGAATCTGTTTCTCGGTTTTGGGCGGTGGCATTGACATGATTGCTTTGATCTTGGTTGGGTTTATATCTATTCCTCTAGAGCTTATCATATAACCCAAAAGCTTGCCCGAGGTGACTGCAAAAGCACACTTAGATGGGTTCAACCTCATGTTGTATTTTCTTAGCCTTTCGAAAAATTTCCTTAAGCCTACTTGATAGCCTAGACGGTCTTTTGATTTTACAATCATGTCGTCGACATATACATCGACTTCTTTGTGCATCATGTCATGGAGTAAGGCAGTTGCTGCACGTTGGTAAGTGGCACCCGCGTTTTTCAACCCGAATGGCATTACCGTGTAGCAGTAAGTGCCCCATGGCGTTATGAAAGTTTTTTTCTCCATATCTTCTTCTGCCATGAGAATCTGATTATAACCTGCATATCCGTTCATGAACGAGAGAAGTGCGTGATTTTCCGTGCTACCCACCAGAATATCGATGTGTGGTAAAGGGAAGTCGTGCTTTGGACTTGCATTATTTAGATCTCGATAGTCGACACACATTCTTACCCTTCCATCTTTTTTCGGAACTGAGGCGATGTTGGCGACCCATTCAGGGTATTTAGATACCTTGATGAAACCTGCAGTTATTTGTTTTGGGACCTCTTCTTTTATTTTTAGTGCTACGTCAGGTTTCATTCGACGTAACTTTTGTTTTATTGTACTCTGAGATCATTACATCAAAGAGTGATATGTCCTCAGGGACTTGATCACTAACTATTCTAGGAAAAGAGATAGAGGGGGAAGGTGCTACTACTAAAGACCTAGATGACTCTATAGGGAGAGACTCCGACTCAGACTCTGACTCAGACGACTCTTCAAACATCGGTCCTTGCCCTGTCGTGATGGATATCTTTCTTCCACTTAGAATAGTCACTTTGACGGTCTTGCTCCACCCTTGTAGTGATCCTTCTACTGGAGTAATTAGGTTCGAGGGATCGAAGCTTTCGCTATGTAGGACTGTTTGAATGAGCGAGGAGTTTTCCTCTTTGTAATTTGGCTCATCTTTTCCTCGCCCAAATAATAATCCCATGACGTTAAAGTCAAAGCATGGGGGTGCTTTCTCCTTATGGACAGGAGTTGGGATTTCATCTGTGAAATAACAATCCAAGAAAATTTCAAATCCCGGTTGCCTGATGCCGTTTACGACAAATGGTTTGGGAAATTCATGGCATGGATAGTCCTCTCCTTCTTTTATGAATTGACCATTAAGTGTAAGAGGGTACTGATCCATTGGGATTACTTTCTTTTGAATGCGAGCGTCCCTACGTGCCTTTGATTTTTCCTGGGCTCACTTAAGATCTTTCCGAGTCGGTTCGAAACCAAGTCCAAAAGTATCTAATTTAGGGAGGCCAGGTGATTCCAGCGGTTTTGCTATTCCTTTCTTCTTTCTTAGGGTCATCCCAGGAAAATTTCCTTTCTTCTTTAGAATAACATTTACGATCATGTTGGAATGGGGGTCATGGAAAAGAGGGGTCCTTTCATCCTCCTGGATTAAGGAGACCTCTTCGTTAAAGCCCCACAAATCTTCATCATCCTCATCGTGCTCCACATTAATTATTGAATTTTCTATAGACTTGATTCTCATAGGTGAAGCATCGATGGTAATAGGAATTCCCCCAACTATGGCTTTTACTTGTTGGTGGAGAGATGAGGGGACGACCTTTAGGTCATGAAGCCAAGGGCGTCCCAACAGTAGATTGAATGAAGCTTTAATGTCTACTACTTGGAAAGTAGTAGCATGTTCTATTGCCCCCGCCGTTATATTCATGGCAATTTTACCAAGAGCTTGACGACGAGTGTTGTCGTAGGCCCTTATTCCTTGTGTCGACGGAGTTAAATCTTCATCCCTTATACCTAGCATCCTCATAGTTCTAAGTGGACAAACGTTAATGGCTGATCCATTGTCCACAAAAGTCATAGGGACGTTCATTCTCTTGCAAACTACTGTGAGGTTTAATGCCTTATAGTGTTTGTCACCTTCTAGAGGTAAATCCTTGTCACAAAAGGTGATCAAATTGATGGGACTAGGTAAATCACTCGTGAGGAAGTTAGCGAACCCCTCATTAGTGGTGTCAGAATCTATCCCTATTTTGTCAAAGGCATTCATTACAGCCAACCTATGTTCTCGGGATGTCGCCAAAAGTTCCCATACGTTCATTTCAACTTTTGTTTTCTTAAACTACTGCTTGACGATATCATTGTCTTCAATGATAGGTATGGGAACTTGCTGTGTGGTTGGCATGGGTTGTGTTGAAACGGGAGGTTGCATTCTCCCGGATCTTGTGAGGACGTCTATCGATGAGTCTTCTTCAGCCCAAAAGTCATCCATGGCGTATGACATCGAAGGTAGAGGTCTTACCATGTCTTTTAAGTAGACGTCTTCTTCATCACTGTCCCAAACTCCATTAATATTTGCATCCTCTTCTTGTGGAACTTGGACTAGTTTCTTTTCATCAATCATTTTCTGAATTAAATCCTTAAATTTAAAACAGTTTTCGATAGTGTGACCCCCTGATTGATGATACTGACAGTAATATCTATCTATCCTTTTCAATGATTCGAATGGTCTCGGTTCGAGAGGTTTGATGTCGCCACTCTCGGAGAGCATTTTGAACATTTGTACATATGGGATTCCTATTGGAGTGTAGAGTCTATTACTCTTCTTGGGTTTTTCGGTGACTTGTAGAGGAAAACGCTTTGCCTCGTAATTCGTTCCCATGGGTGTGACTTCTCTCTTAGGTTCATCTTTCGGGAGTGGAATCTCGTCATATTTCTTCTGAAGTTCCTTTATGGCCTTGAGGGTTTCACGTAGCAAATGCAATCCTTCCATCATAGACAATGTGAGCGATTGTATGTCCTCTTTACTTGCTGGTTCTGGAAGGTTATCCATGGCGTCGAAGAAGATCTCCTCCTCTTCTTTGATGGCATGGATTTCTTTGACAGGTTTAATGAGAGACGAGGGGTCAACCTCGTTTTCCTCATCAGAGATAGACAAGGCATGAGCGAGAGGTGCATTATCAATAATTGGCTTCTTACTGGCGGGGGCAATGGCAGCTTGTTGTTGTCGATTAAGTCTTGGATAGCTTCCTTAAGCTTCCAACAGTTTTTGGTGAGATGACCCCTACCTTGGTGATACTTGGAGTGTGCATTGGGGTTCCAATTAGCCGACCTCTTTTCGAATGGTAGGTCCCCAAATGGTCTAATAGGAGTTATAAGACCTTTTGCATTTAATCGATCAAATGCGATGTCATAACTCATGCCAATAGGAGTAAAGTTCCTCCTAAATGGTTTTTTTTGTCCTTGATTATTCATAGCAAGGACTTCCCCTAGGTTAAAAGTGCTAACGTTGTTTGAGTGGGTGGTTTTGGAAGAAGAAGGATTGTCGTTCTTCTTTCCTTTCCAGCCACTGTTGGAGTTATTGTTGGCAGCTTTCAACTTAGCCAGGTCGTCTTCAATATTAATTCCAATGTCGTAGACGACCTTGAAGGTATGGAGATTATTTTGATACTTGAGATGCTTGGAGTATTTTTCTTGAAGGTTTTTAATGAATAACCTTGCAGACTCTTTTTCACTTGGCACCTCAATCATCTTAGCTGAGGTTTCTCTCCATTTGTTAAAGAAGGAGGTGAAGCCTTCGTTCTCCTTCTGCTTGAGGATTTCAAGTTCCCTATGGTCAGTCTCAACTTGAATGTTGCACTTATATCTATCAACGAAAGCGTTTGCTATGGACTCCCAGGTGGAGGTCTTTTCTTTCTCGAGAGAAAAGAACCATTGTTGGAAAACGGTCTCGAGAGATAGTGAGAACAGAGAGGGGAACACCTTCTTGTCGATACCCTTAATACTCATTATTGTTTCGAAGGCTCTTAAATGAAAATAAGGGTTATCGGTTACTTTGAATTTCGGGATGTCGTTGGCATTGAACTTCTACTGAAGGAGATCTTTGTCCACTGAGACCCCTTGTGAACTAATCCCTTGAAACTTGTAGTCGCTAGATAGCTTGCTTAGACTCTCTTGCATGAGGTCCATCTGTTATTGTTTCACGGGATCATCAATCTTAAGTGTTAGGAGCTTCAGTGCCTCAGTCACGGTAACCAGTTGGTTCCTAAGCTCATTGACTTCTTCTTGTGTTGCCATTACTGTCCTAGCTTTCCTCTTACGAGCTAGGGGTTTGTCGAAAAGTTGGACTTGTACAAAAAGGTTGTCTTTGATTAGCCATCCTTCCTTTCTTGACCACGCGCTGTAATTTAAACCATTTTGCGTTTTATTTACTTGAATCAAATCGACCTTGACTTTACGATTTTAAAGATGGAAAATGAAAAAATAGGTGCATATTTTTGGCAAAAATAATGTATTTATTTTTTTAGAACTAAGTATGGTTTTTAAATTGGAGGATTAATATCCGACTTACCCCCCTGAAAAAAATGACGGAAAAAACGCGCATACAAGACTCTCTTAGACATGGTCAAAGTGTGTGTATTGGTGTGTGCGTTGAGTGTAAGTGACATGCTTGGACTCTTGTGTAAGACCATGGGACTTAGTGCCTAGACTCAATTAATGACTTAACAAGGTATTATTGACAGCGAAATTTAACCGAATTAATTAGCAAACAGGTTAATTAGACACTAGGTGATGACTCGATCAATAATCCGAACTGTCGTCAAAACGACAGGACTGGCGCCTCTCTTTGTAGTGTAGCGCCAGACGACAGAGCTGTCGCCAGGTGCCACACTCCACTGAGTGGCGCTACAGTTCAGACTTTGGCGCCATTGCTGGAGCTTCGATCTGAAACTGTTTTCGGTGTTATTAATCAACAGGGGTATGCCTAAAGTCGTACTAAGTCAATTCTGGTTAAGATATTAGACTTTATTTACTCAAATTAATTAATTAATTAATTAATTAGGCAAAGTTCTTTTATTCATTAATTTATTTAATCTCAACACAAGTCAACAAACGGTTAAGGAAACATAATATATGCACAACAAATAATGCACAATTAGTCAAGTAGGCACGATATGATGCAATGAGTTCGCAACCTAACCATGACTCTAGTTCTCTAAAGTTCGGGATATGGGTTAGTCAATAGAGGGTCCATGGTTAATTGTCCGGATGCACCGTGCGGAAGCCTAATCGTGAAGGGTTGGCGCGAGTGGATGGGACACCGCGAGTTTTAGAAAAAAAACTCGCTTCCATGGTTTGGTGAATTCAACATTCTCGGATGTACCCTTTGTTGCTCAGAGCGTTCAATCAGGTAGATGGAGCATGAATTCCCAGAGGGTTATGTCCAAATGTAGAACACATATGGGTTTCAAAAAACTGAGAAAAACTCAATCAAGAAGTATGATCGATCAAACAATGCGAAAAACTGGTCGAAATTAGAACGCATATTTCTGGCTCGGTATTGGAAGAATTTGGCGCCAGCAAACAGAGGTTGGTGCCGGATTTTGGCTGTAGCGCCTGGCGACAGGGCTGTCGTCTGGCGCTACAGTCAAATTTCTGGCGCTAACTTCTGTTCGCTGACGCTAATTTCCACATGCCTCAGCAGCTTTTTGTGCTCAATAAAATTTTCCAGTTTCGCGCAATGTTATTTCGGTCCTAGTTGTGAAAGATATTCCTCAAATTTCTTACGTGTAAAAATCCTATGTTTTAACTCATTACGGATGGTCTTTCCAATGAGATCTTTTTTTATGCATATGAAAATAATGTTAATCAAAATTACGCACATGAAATACTTAGAATGTTTCGAGTCTCATCCACTCATTCTAAATCATTGCCGAAATAAATTTCAGGAATTAAAATAGAAATCCTCCCCAGTGGAGTCGCCAAAAACTGTAGGGAATATTTCAAGCGTTAATCCCCTAGCTTGAACCCCACTGTGATCATACACTAAAGTACGGTGGCGTCCAAAGGGAAAGAATATAGAGCAAAAGAGTCGCCAACAAGTTTTAGGAACTTGTAAATCGTTCACGAGGTGAAGGTTACACCCCTTAACGATCCATGAGATCGTCAACTCCATAAGGTCTTGAACCATATAGGGTTCAGGGATGAAGGTACAAATCCAACCTAAAAGAGATTGAACCTGCCCTAATAATAGGCCTCTACTTTATTCTGATCGTATTCATGTGCGCTTTCTGACTAACATGCAATCAATATGTTTAACCCTAAACCTGTTAAATCTATGTTGGTTGAATTTTAATGCACAAATAAATCTATTATTGGCGACCACTTGAATTATAATCATATTAACCCTAAACAGGATTATTAATTATCTTATTTAGCGTGATTACAAGTACAAATTCCCTTTAAACATGCATAAAAGGCGTGATCAAGCAATAAAAATAAATATATCAAGCAACATAATAATAATATTCAATAAAAATAAGTATAATCATAAAAATAAACATGTTCATGTTAAAGCATAATAATAGTAAGATCCTAGGCATGATACTAACAAGATTAATAACAAACCCTAGCATGTCACTAAACAATAAAGATCAAAGCTTTAACCCTAACATGATACTAACATGAATAAATATTAGAAAGAACATAGGAAGCATCATACTTTTAATCATACTTGATATTAAAATTACCCTATACATGATACTAGGAATTTATTGTTGTCACCCTAAACATCAAATTAAGGAAAACATCCTAACATGATACTAGGAATCAAAATAACAATCTAAGCACGATTTCTATATCATAATATCAATTAAACCATTAAAGTACTTACTTGGATGCCTCATACCTCTTTCTAATAACAAAATACACACGTTAGTAACTTCAAGGAAAATAATAAATAAAACAATTAAATTAAATAATTGAAATAGAGATTTGGGACCAAACCCTCAGAAATTAAACCTTTCACGTCTAGGGCGAAGGCAACTTCGAATATGGCTAGGTGTATCTAAATCTAATGAGTGCGAAATTTTTATATTTGAGAAAAGGCTAGTTTAGAAAAAAGAGAGAGAGTAATCAAGAAAATCTTGATGAGAGTTGGTGAATGAAAACGGAGTTTTTAGGAGACTATTTATAGAAAAAATCAGCCAAAAAGATAAAACATCAAAAACAGAGTTTTTACGCGAAAACCCAAGTTAGCGTCAAATGCTGACCTTAGGGCCAGACGCTAAGGCTAGTGCCAGGCGCCAAGCGTAGCGTCAGGCGCTTTAGCTGGCATTTGGCGCTGACTAAGAAATTGACGCGTTTTCTTAAAATCAGATAGAAATTGCCGTACAGGAGAATAAAATCGTATTTTCCTCAAAAACGTTCTTTTCTTCTGATTCAAACTCTAAAAAGTCAACAAAAGTCAATTTATCAATGCTAATTGAATTAGGAATGAAAAGAACCTTCTAGATCATTGGGCCGCATATAAGGCTCAAATCGGGCCCAGTTTAGTAAATTGGCCATAACTTCCTCAATATTCATCGGAATTGGGCTTATAATATATCGTTGGAAAGGTCTTTTCAAGCCCTATCCAACTACACTACTTTTGGACCCATATCATGGACCAACCAAACTGGATTGGATGTTTTCTTAAAATAGGTTTTAAAAAACAGAGAGAAGAGAAAAGAAAAGAAATTAAAACTATCCGCAACACTAAACTTTCCACACTTTCACTTTATTCGATTATGATTCGACGTGAAAGGTACTTATCACCGGGTTTGGTTTTGGGGAGACACAAATGAGTGTCTACACTAGGTGATATATATCAGAAATAAACTTGGAAAAAGATAATTTTTTAGTTAAGTATGGGAAAAATATCTCTTTGAGTCAACAACATTCCAAAACCAAAAAGATAATTTCCAAAGTTTACCAAGAAAAAAAAGAAGAAAGCAGTGCAAAATATTGGGACTCCCTTGACATACATCATAAACAATTGGTTTTATTCAAAGAAGGCAAGTGGTAGTGACTTGTCCCAAGCCACAAAGCAAACTGAGGTTAAATTTGTAGCTAGTTCTATGCCCTTTCTCCAAGCAACTAACAAGCCACAAGTAGCCATCGAGCAGCCACACTAAAAATTTGAGAAGTAAGAAGATAGCCTAACACATGTCTCAAGCACCCCCTGTAATTCACTTGAATGTGCCTCCGGAAAGCTGCAAAAACAGCAATAAGATCCAAGGCTTAGTTGAGCAGTTTAGGGGGCAACCCGGTTATGGCATAAGAAGGCGGAGATTGATCAGAAAAAGGCCGAGACAATATGCATAGGCACGTTAAGGGATCAACCGTACCTAGTGATAATGTTCCCCCTGATCCATGTATTAGAAATGCAAATAGAGTCGATGTTACCACCAATCTCGAACCCTCCGGAGTTGGTGGTCACATTGAAAATTCCCAATGAGTTTCAGCGTTTGCTGAATTTTATAAGGCAAGCTTATGTTTCTTCTCTTCCTGCAATTCCTGTTTCCATGGAAGATAGTATTCCTAATTTAAATCCAGACTCGTTTCCTGTAACTTGTATGGTTTGGAATGTACAAGGAACGGGGAATAGAAATTTTATTTCGAATTAGAAAGATGTAGTGAGAACTAATAAACCTGATGTGCTGGCTTTAGTTGAGACACATATGGGTGGAGAGAAAGCAAATAAAATAGCTTCGATCATTGATTATAATGGCCATTCGAGAGTGGATGCAGTTTGTTTTAGTGGGGGAATTTGGGTATATTGAAAAAAAGAGCAAGTCACTGTCAATCCAATCATTAAGCATAATTAACATATTGCAATGGAGATAAGTCAGATTGGTGAAATTCCTTGGTACTTCTCGGCTATCTATGCTAGTCCGGACCCCTTGAAGAGACATGATCTTAAGAAGGAACTTCAAGACTTTTCTAGAACTCACAATAAGCCATGGCTTATGGCAGGTGATTTTAATGACACACGCTATCCGTCGGAGAGAAATAAATCTTGTAAAGAAACTGATAGAAGATCAAGGATGTTTAATGATTGGATAGAAGAGATGAAATTTCTATAAGTTGAATTCTCTGGTGCAATGCACACTTGGATAAGAGGTAAAACTCTTGAAACTTGGCAAAGTGCTAGGCTCGATAGGGCATTTTGTAATGGGGAATGGGCATTACGGTTTGATAGGGCGACCATGAAGCATCTCCCAGCAGTCCACTCGGACCATTGCCCCTCCTTTTATCACCTAATGGATTTACACCTATGCAAGCCCTGTTTAGGCCGTTCAGGTTTTAAGCTACTTGGCTTACACACGAAAAATTCAAGGAATTTGTTGTTGAAAAGTGGAATGCGCAGGGAAATCTTGTGAATTCTCTGAGTAAACTCTCAACAAACCTCCAGCTCTGGAACAGGGATGAATTTGGCAATATTTTTAAGCTGAAGCGCAATCTTCATGCGCGTATAGCTGGTGTGCAAATAAAGTTAGCGATTAAGGTGGACAGGGGTCTTAAAAAGTTGGAAGCATAATTGAGGCGTGGGTTGGATAAAATCTTGAAAAGGGAGGAGATTATGTGGTATCAAAAATCTTGGATTGATTGATTGAAGCATGGAGACCAAAACACGACATTTTTTCACTTGAGTACAGTGGTGAAGCGATAGAAGAACAAAATTGAAACTCTAAAGGGAGTTGATGATGTGTGGATGCATGATAAAACTGAAATTAAGGACCACATAATCAGCTACTTCTCGAATTTATTTACTGAAGAAGGAGAACCGGATGTGTACGACTTGCCTCAAGACGTGTTTCCTCAACTGTCGATGCAAGATTGGAAAGCCTTAATGCTGCCATACTCTAGTGTGGAAATTGAAAAAGTAATAAAAGAAATGGGGGCTTTGAAGGCCCCAGGGCCTGATGGTTTTCAAGCACTCTTTTATTAAAAAAAATTGGGAGGTTATACAACACTATCATTATGATTTTGGAGGGAAAAGGATTACCAGAGCATCTCAACAACACTTTTATTGCATTAATTCCCAAGATAGAGCAACTAGAATTAGCCTCTCAATTTAGACCCTTAGGTTTGTGTAATGTGGCTTATAAGGTTGTAACAAAGTGTTGGTAAACCGACTTAAACCTGTTTTTCCACATGTGATATCAAATACTCAAGCAAGCTTTGTGTCGGGGCGCCAAATCACATATAACATTGTGATAGTCCAAGAGGTTATCCACACTATGCGAAGGAAACAAGGAGGAAAGGGATATATGGCTATCAAAATTGATTTTGAGAAGGCATATGATAGATTACGTTGGTCATTCATTCAAGATACTATGGTCCAAATGAACTTACCAATCTTTATGATCGAGCTAATCATGGAGTGTGTGACTACGACTTCATTGCAAGTGTTGTGGAATGGTGAACCCTCTAAGAGTTTCAAGCCAAGTAGAGGAATACGACAAGGTGACCCCCTTTCTCTCTACTTATTTGTGATGTGTATGGAACGATTCTATCAAACGATAGAGGAGTCAATAATTCAAGGGAAATGGAAGCCTATCCGTGCTAGCCGCAATGGTCCACTTCTCTCAAACTTATTTTTTGCAGATGATATAATATTGTTTGCGGAAGCGAGTGAGGATCAAGCTGCTATTATTCATCAGTGCTTAGACCAATTTTGTCATGCTTCAAGACAAAAGGTTAGTTTGGCAAAATCTCGGGTTTACTTTTAGAATAATGTTGATGAAATGTCACAACAGTCGATTAGCAATGCTCTCCATATGGAAAAAACAGAAGATTTGGGTATGTATTTAAGAATGCCAACCTTGACTAGTTGAGTAACTTTGGAGACTTATAGTCATCTTTGTGAGAAAATCGACCGTAGACTACCTGGTTGGAAATCAAAATACCTCTCTCTTGCGGGCCGGATTACCATGGCTATGTATTATATGCAAACCGCCAAAATTCCTCGGGGAATTTGTGATAAAATTGACAAGAAAACAAGGCAATTTATTTGGGGCGGTAATGAAGAGCAAAGAAAGGTTCATCTTTTGTCGTGGGAGATGCTGCAAAAACCAATTAATCAAGGTGGAATTAGAATTACTTTGGCTAAACAAGAAAATGCATCTTTCCTTACCTAGCTTGGGTGGTGGGTGTTAACGGAGCCAAATGCCTTGTGGGCAAGAGTTTTAAGATCTAAGTATTGCAAAGGAAGATGCGACGTTGACATGTTTGAGCCAAAGGTAGGAATGTCAAATGAGTGGAGTGGCATAACGGAGAATGCTAAGATAATAGAAGAGGGAACTCGGATTGCTATAGGGGATGGGACCCTATTCTGGGATAATCGATGGTGCTTAGACAAGCCTTTTTCGGACTTAGTCACTCAACCATTGCCAGAGGAACAGTTAATGAAATGTGGGAAAAGGATATAGGGTGGCGATGGGATTCTTTCTCACCCTATCTCGAGGCTGATGCATTGAGACTCATTTAAAATCATATAGTGCGTAAGGACTCAGCACTAGGAGATTTGGTTTACTGGAAAGATGGCATGAAAAGGCGATTTACAATTTGATCAGCTATAAGGATTATGCAGCATGGTACGGACACTATAGATGATGAATGTTGGGATGTGGTATGGAAGGCACCTGTCCAGCAGAGAATAAGATCGTTCATGTGGCTTGCTTTCCATGAGAGTTTGCTTTGGAATTTGAATAGATATAAAAGAAAGCTTGCTCTTGATGCTAAATGCTTCATTTGTGGAGCTGAAGAAGAAACCAACTTGCATATTATAAGAGATTTTTATGTGGCTAAAGTATTCTGGAGGAAAAATTTGTCTCCTTCAGTGAATCACCAATTTTACAGCAGAAACATAACGGCGTGGATTGTCAAGAACATGAAGAATCTGGATCAAGATGATGCTGTGAGTTGGGTTGTTTACTTTGGAGTGACTTTATGGTGGATTTGGCGTTGGCGTTAATGCTATGTTTTTAATAGAAGGGATGAGATTCCCTTAGATTTTTGTGCGTTTTTGCAAGTTCGATATGAAGGAGCAACGAGAGCCTTGATGAGTACTTTGGAAGAGAGCAGCAGCAACAATCAACCAAGGATCGAGGTTAATGTAAGCTGGACTAGCCCGAGTTTTAGATTGTATGCTCTGAATTGTGATGGGGCTGCCAAGGGGTGCCATGGGCCTGTAGGGGGAGGAGCTATAATCAGAGACTACTCAGGGCAGTGTGTTTTGGCCTTTGCTAGTAACTTTGGGTATTGTACTGCTTTTAGAGCAGAGGTGATGACCTTAACAAGTGGACTGGAGATGGCAAGGAACTTGCAAATAACAAATTTAGAAGTCCATATGGACAACTTGGCATGTATTCAAACGCCACAGAAGGAAGAGGTGCCTAGAGGTGAGAACATTCATGATATTACTTACTGCCGACATATGCTAAATGACTCGAGATAGGAAGTGAGGGTGGCACATGTGTATCAAGAAGGAAACCGAGCAACCAATTGGTTGGCAAACCGCGGAGTCATTCAAGACTCTCAACTTGTTTAATTTAATAATATCCCGGTAGAACCTAATCGTATATTAGAGGAGGATACAAGGGGTGTGGCGTTGCCACGCTTTGTCCCTCCGTAGCTAGGTGTTCTTTTATTTTCAGTAGCTGCTAGTTTCTTTTGCTTTCTTTGAGTTGTATTCCTTCTCTTTGGACTTGTTCCTCATTTGAATAAAAAAAAAGGTCCAAGGAAAAAGGCCCAAGACTTTTGTTACTCGAACTCGAGTACCCATGTACGACACAAATACGTGTCCAAGTGTCTAACTCGGCTATTTTATGAAAAAATTCTATGATTTTGAATTAAAATGAAATGTCATACCCATATCCGAGTGTCAAGGGTCTGAGCATAGAAAAAATTTCTATGATGTTGATTGTTTTGGATCGTACGATACTTTAAAAAAAAATAGTAAAACCGAGCATTGAAAAACTTAGGAGGAAACAAAAACACTGGCGTTTTGGACCCCCATGGTACTCAAAGAGTACCATAGAATTTGCGGAAAGTTAAATTGGCGTTTTTAATATTCCTTCCATCCCCATAATACTTGGGACGTTGGGGTAGACACGTAGTTTAATAAAACTACAAGTGGGTCCATTTAAAATACTACGTATTTGTTTATTGTATAAAAGATTATCTTTTATATTTATATTGTAAGAAAATAAGAAAGTGGTGTGGGAGTGGGGTAGGTTAGGAGAGAGAAAATGTGGGAAAATATTACTCCGTAAATATTAGTGGTCCCTAACCATTTTTAGTAATGTGCCAAGTATTGTGGGATGGACAAAGTGGGGTGGGAGTGGGGTAGGTTAGTTGCATTTTTTTTTTTTAAAAAAAAAGAGTCCTAAAGGATACTAAATTTTAGGTGTTTTTTAATACTTTTGATAAATCAAGATATAATATGTAAAAAAAAATACAAAGTTAATTTTTCCCAATAATAAAATATAATAAGAAGTACAAGAGTAAGAAAACATCCCTGGACTAGGGTTTCTTGCCTTTGCCTAGGGTTTTCTTTGTTTTTCTTTCGTGATTAATCTTTAGGTTATATTCGATTAATTTTCAATTATCATTCTGATCAACAACAACAACAATGGAGGATACAATCATCAAGGAGTGGGAAAAATTACATCTAACGGAGGATGAGAATGATGTAACTGGAGTGAATAATGAAGGTACGTATAATGATAGTAATTTGAATCAATTAAAAATGGCTCTTGTTGGGAGATTATGCATTGTGAAACCTTTTAATGTTGAAGATATGAAGAGAACCTTGACGAATGTATCAAGAACGAATAATAATATTGTGATTATAAGATTTTTGATACTAATTAATCTTTTTATCTTCCGATTCTCCAATGAGGAAGATAAGAGGAAAATTGTCGAAGGAATGCCGTGGTTTTTTTACGGCAAAATACTGTTGCTTAGAGAAATTAAGGGCAATGAACAACCATCTGAGATTGAGATAAATAGAACACCAATGTGGGTGAGATTGATTGATGTCCCCTTTAATATCTGGGGCCATGGTGTTATGAAGGAAATTGACAATTCTTTGGGTGGTTTTCTTGAAATAGATGAAGCTGATCCTCTTGGCTTGGGAAAATTTGTTAGAATCAAAGTATAACTGATGTACACAAACCGTTGAGAAGAGGTTTAGTCTTGGCCACTAGTGATTCGAAGCCGAAATGGATCGACATTAAATATGAACGCTTGGCCGACTTTTGCTATTATTGTGGTTTCCTAGACCACACGGATTAGGAGTGAGAGAAGAAGGAAGTGGACGGGAAAGCAACTGTGGAGGTTGTTTATCAGTAAGGACCACGGATGAGAGCCTCACCATTGAAAGTAAGCTAAGATGCGCAGGCTAGTAGGGAAATGGAGAGGACGTTTCTTGATAAAATGTGCTTAGGAAAGAGTGGGCGCAAGGTCTTAAATAATGACCTTAAGTCTATAAATTGGGTCCAGTGGGTTTGTATGGAAACTAAAATTTGCTTCACCAATCTCTGATGATTCAGAATTTAGTCCTAGACAAAGGGAATCTAGGTTGGTGCTGGTGACCGATCGCAAACCCAGAAGCTGAATCTAACGCCAAGAAGGGTGAGTGCTAAGAAAAACGGAGGGGATATAAAGGGGAGTGTAGACACAAATGTTGAGACGGGGGGTGGAGGTGAGTAGTGAGGTGCATAGGAGGATAACCATGAGCTTTCTGTCCAAATAAATAGTGTGAGGGTTGAGCTTCCAGGTCAAGGAAAAAATAAGGATAGGGGGACGAAGATGTGGAAGAGGAGATATAGAAGGGATGAGGGGGATCAGGAGATGAAGGAAGTCGATGACCAAATTACTAGTGGAGTTTGGGGTACAGAGGGGGGTTGGTGTATGGGGAAGAGATGGAAAACTTATATAAAAAAAAAATAAGGTGAAATTTCTAGTGCTGGGGACGGATTGAATCAAGTAGAGGGGTGTGGTATGAGCCAACCCCTCGAAGAGCAATAAAAATATTGAGTTGGAACTGTCAAAAGCTTGGCAACCTGTAAGATCCTTAATAATCGTGCATGGGCATGATGCGCGGGTGCACTTTTTAAAACTTGCAAATAGTATTGTTAACTCTATAGTGTAGTTAATTGTGTCGTTTTTAAGTTTGTAGCATTATATATATGTTATATTATTTGACTAAGTACCTATGTGATATCTTTGGTTCCAATGTATGGGCCAAAGGTCCCATTATTGTTTTACCGTCATTCCAGTGTTCACTATTATTTGATCCCTATAACAAAATAAAGCTCTATAGGGGGTGAGCGCCTCCTATGGCTGGGTGCGGCCATAGGTACCTCCTTAGCTTGGACCATGATGCTAGCATGGTATGGGGCATGTTAGACCTTGCCACGGTTGTTGGCTTGATAATTAGTGGGATTGGATGCGTAACTTGGTGTGGGGCTATGCGGTGCGTAAGCTATGGTGCTAAAGCATGTATAAGTGCCTTGGTGCTTAGCTCAAAGCTATGGCTTGTGGGTGAAATGACACTATCTTCATAGTACTTGCTATGGTACTTGTACTAAGTCATATTGTTGACAGGTGTCCATTGAACATTGTGCTATGGTGCGCGCTTGTGCAAAGTGTCGCTTGGGGCTCGATTTTGGTGCGAAGCGACGCGACGTTTGGGAAGTGTTACGATGCTTGGGCGAAGCACTGATAGCGAGTGAAGAGACACGATGCTTACCAAGCGACATGATGCTTAGTTGAAGCAGCATGTCGATTGGCAAAGTGGTGTGTTGCTTGGGGAAGCAAAGCAATGTTGCGAAACAACACGATGGTTGCGAAGAGATGCGTTGCTTGAGGAGCGATTCAATTCTTGGCGAAATGGTGTGATAGTTGAGCATGCACAAGTAACGGTTGTGTGGTCAGACTACTTGGTGCCTATTCATTGATGCGTGTGTTGGGCACACACCAAGGTATTTATCCTTGATGGGTCAACGTTGGTCACTTAATCATCCATTCAACTACTCCCGAGATGAACTTCAAACCCTTAATTGATTTATTCAAATCCGTCAAAACCCAACTCCCATTGCGATTAAAACAATGGATTAATAACAATACCAATTATCCCTTAATCTAGTATTGGCATGAGCTCAATCAATTAAGCATATCAATTGCAATTATCATTAGAGAATTTAAAGAATTAAATCAAGCATTAATCATATTTGGGTTCCGCTAGATCTTGGAATAAGGACACTACTCTGATCGAGGGTGGAAGTAGGTCGTTGGGACTACTAACCCTAACCAAATTAGAAATTTATAATACCTAAACCTACACTAAACTAGTTAGTGGCAAGTAAAGGGTCGAACCCAAAAGGACTAAGTGTATCAATTTGTGCAAATTAGACTAGTAGGAAAGGTTGTGAGATACAAAGAGATTAAACCAAATACTACTAAGAGCAAATAACTAAAACTAGGGAAAGTGGAATCCAATTACATCAATGCCTTCAACAACATCATACAATTAGATGAAAATGCCCTCGATTAGGAACATCAACACATTTAACTCACTCTTGCACAATTAAGCATGTTAATTATCCTACTAAACTAAATCACTCTCGTGCAAGTAGCCTAGCAAAGGTATGGAAGAATTTTGGGCTCTCAACCAACTCACTCTCGCACAATTGATTGAAAGCACAATTAAGAGCATAGAATCGATTATCTAGAAAGATTCTAATCCATAAAAACATCCCCCATACACAATAATCAAGAAACAATTTCATAATAATCAAAATCAATCATTCAATTCATTAATATAACCTTCATCCAATTCCCTAGAACAAAACCTAAGCTAGCATAATAAAGAAAGACATGGAAAACAAGGTAAAATAAGAATAAAAACAAGATTAAACAAAAAAAACTAATTAATCTACTCAAATCAACAAACAAAAAGCAAAAAACTAAGAATTAAGAAAAGAAATAAAGATGAGAGAAAGTTAGAAAATGCTCATTGAATAGATGAGAAGAAGTTCCACAAAGTTGCTTCTTCAACCTCTCAAAAACTCCATGGAAATCCAAGATTTCTCTCTCTACACTACTCCTAAACTAACTCTAAGAGAGAGAAAATAAAGGCTAAACTAAAACTAAACTATCTAAAAAATAAAAATGTTGATTAAAAGTTTTTTAGAAAATAACCCCAAAAGGGGTATTTATAATACAAGGCTTAAAAATAAAACAAAAGAAAATAAAATGAAAAAAAAAACTAAATAAAATAATTAAAATAACAAAACTAAAATAAATAAAAAGGAAATAAAAAATGAAAACAAAACACAAAAAACCCCCAAAATTCCAACCCAAACCCACGATTTCCACCCAACCACCCAATTCCCTTTCTCTTTGTGGCTGCTCTGAACTTTCATCACCATCACACATCATCTTCACCCTTCATCGAAAATCTTCATCAAGCAAAACTAAATCGCAGCCGTCCGATCTTCATTAAAATAACGTGAAAAGCTCGTGATTAACCCACATTTGCGCGCCCGCACAGAAGTCGCACAGCAAGTCGTGCAAAGCTACTGCCTCAACTCGATTTTGGACTCCATTTTGTGCGCTTTCTGATAGGGCTGCGCGGCCGCGAGTAGCTGCTCTGTGAGTTTGGCTGTTGGGCGAATTGCGGCTGTAATTGGTGAGTAATTGGTGAGTGATTGGTGGCTCAGGTGGTTTGGGTGTGCTGAGTTGAGGTGGTGCGAGTAGGGTGAGGTGGCTGAGATTGGTGGTTGATTGGAATTGCAGGGTGTTGGTGGTGATTTTGGTGGTTGGTGAAAGGTGCGGTTTATGTGTGGTGAAAGTGGTGGAAAAGGGGAGAATTGATGGTGGAGGTTCGCAGGTGGTTGCGGTTTTATGTGGTGGTTGATTGGAGTTGTTTTGGTGGTGTATTGGTTGTTGGATATGCGTGGGTGAGTTGGTCGATGTGGGCTGGTAACGGGGCTGATTGGAGTTGCGTGGTGGAGCAGGAGAGTTGTTAGGTGGGTGCGTGGTTGGAGATTGGTGTGATTGGAGGTGGTTGCTAGGTGCGTGAGGTTGCAAATGGTGGTTGAGATTGAGTAGCTGATGGTGATGTGCGTGGTTGTTGTGAGGGTGAGTGAGTAGGGGAAAGGTGGTTTGTGTGATGGTGTAGGTTTAAGTGATGGTGGGGTGTATGATAAGCTGGCAGTAGTAGGTTGGTTAGGTGCAGCAGCTTGTGAATGATGTTTGGCTTGAATTCGAGGCTCCATTTATGACTCAAAACTTGAGGCACGTATATTGAACCTCGAACCTTGGACCTCCGAGCACAATCCTACACAAACCAAGAAAACCGAGAGAAATAAGGACAAAAACTAAAATAAAATAAAATAAAATAAAACAAGATAAATAAAGTAAAATAAAACTAAAAACTATTAAAAACTACTAAAATACTCAAAATAAAGATAAAAGACGAGAATAAGCAAATAAAAGAAATAAAGAACAAAATGGGCTAAATTATTGTAAAATAAGTCGGAAAGCGACTCAATAAACACCCTAAAAGTGACATAAAAGTCACTTATCATACTCACACATAATAATGAAAACAATAACAAGAATTAAAGAAAACAAATTTAATAATAAAAAGAATTAAAGAGAATAAAAAACTACCAAATCTTGAATTATGAGAGATAAATGAAGAAACTTGAGTGCATAATCTTGAATTACAATGAAAATAAGGTTTAGAGAGAAAACTAGGGTTCTAAGATGATAGATTCTGAAATTATAATGCTAAAGGGTATTTATAAAAAGGCTAAAAGATAGGATTAATTAAGGAAAGAAATCGGATTAAAACCGACTAAATTCGTCCAGGCATGGGCGTGTCACACAAGACATGCCCGTGCCTAAAGTCAAAAATCGTTTTTTCTTCAATCTCCAGCGAGACATGGGCATGTCAAATTCTGACATGGGAGTGTCTCGCTGGGCCAACTTCAGACGAGGCATGGGCATGCCCGCATTCAACACGGCCATGCTTTTCTTAGCACGTAGCTGCTAGCTCGAAACACTCGACTCGACATGGGCGTGCCTCAAATGGACATGGGCGTGCCTTAGATAAAACTTCAACTTCCAACTTTCTGCCTTCTCAAAACACACTGACATGCCCATGTCTCTGAGTGACATGGGCGTGTCTAGATGATATTTAGCTTCTTTTCACTTAAACATCAAACATTAGCCTTTAAAATGAATTGCAAGCTATGATCAAGATTCGCTACTTCACAATACCTTTACATAACCTCATTAGTTCTTGAAATACATCAAAAACAACGAATATACCCATAGAAGCATCATATGATCACAACTAAACCAAATTAATCCAAAATAAGCTATGAACAACTAATCCAGACTCGAAAACTAACTAAACGAACTCTAAAAACATGGACAATACACGACTTATAAAACTCCCCCAAGCTAGACCAATGTTTGTCCTCAAGCATTGAACCATGGAACATAAGAAGAGTAGGATAGCCCCTCAAGCAAGAATATATGTGCCAATGAATAAAAACCAAATGAAAAACAAAAAATGCAAGTCATTGATTATAAAACCACCTTCAAGTACTCATAATTGACAACCAATCTTTCCACACATCTCCCCTAACCAACCCGGTCATATATGAATAGAATCTCACTTTAGTAGTGCAAAATAAAACAAACAAGCCACTCATGTGTTTGCAAGGGTTAGAATAATAAATCACTCATCCTAATTGCAATTATGCATGTCGACTTCATGCAATTATCCTTTTTAGATTTTCAAATAGATTTTCTCCACTTGTAAAGCGATGATGCAGATACGAAAGTCATGAGATCCTAAATAAGGGTAGACTTGGTTTTATGGGGTTAGACAATGTCATTTGGGAATGTGGTGCTAAAAAAATAACACAAAAATCCTAATCCCACTACATAACCAAATGTCGGGTTCAAACCAACCTTATATCCTCCGCACAACTTAAAAGCATGCCCTTATTCTCACTTTTCTTCACAAGACAACATAGATGTCTATGACAAATATTGCCTTTCTTTCTTCTTCATGGATTTCCAACTCAAATTCATGAAATTTCACATTTTTCTCATTTTTTTCTCTTTTTTTTTACATTTTTTTTAAACTTAGAACACACACAAGCTTATTTTTCTAAACTTTTTTTCATTTTTGTTTTTTTTCAAACTTCTTTTTTTTTATTTCTCTTTTATTTTCCAAACACAACTCAATAGGGCATAAATAATACATTGATTCACCATCAAATAAACTTACAAAAGGCTCCAAGGCATAGAATATAAGGCGTCAAAGAAGGGGAATCATGGCTCAAATTGGTTCATCCTAAGAGTTAATGTAAAATAAAAGGAAAATAGAATAAGAATCAATCACCTAAGAAGTTTTGGCTCTAATTATCTAAAAGTAACTTCAATCACTCTTCCACATTACATCATAAGTCTCAAATAATCGCAAAAGCAAATCCAAAAATAAAATTACAGGAAGGAAAATCTAACACACATGAAAAGAATGACTGAAATAAGATGTACCAGTCAACAATGGCTCAAAAGTCTGACATAGGTACTCAAGCTATCCATATTAGTCGAGCAGGAAGACCATTCTAGCCACAAACAAGTTCAATTCCAAGCCAATCAGTGAATGGGTTTTCAAAAACAAGTTTTTCAATTTTTAAAATCACACATATATTACATATCATCATAGAGGCTAAATAAACAACCCAAAACAAAAAGTAATCTTTCCCCCAAGCTAAATTTCACATTGTCCTCAATGTAAACATATATCAAATAAGAACAAGCAAGGGAAAAAGAAAAAAACTAGGCCCTACTGGAAGAGGAGGGATCATACCTAAGGGCGGAGCTGGGACCGCCCTCAAAATCACGTTGTATCATATCCCCAAGACACTAAAAAAACAAAAACAAGAAAAAGAAAAATAAAGGGAAAATAAAACAAAAAGGGGGATGGGTTGCCTCCCATTTAGCGCTTGTTTAAGATCTTTAGCTCAACCTGGGTCACCACACACAGAAGATACTCCATGGTATTGTTCATTAATATATTCACCTCTAAACGACTCTTTCAAATTAGAGTTGATGAGCCTTGTATCCGAGTTGACCTTCATGTTACTAAATCCATCATGTGGTGGAATATTGTCCTTTTTGCTCACATGATTTATGTTAGAAATACACTTATCAACCAAAGGGTTAGTAGCATCTATTCTCAAACAAGTACCACCATCAAAATTAAAATTATGGTCATTAAAAAGCTTAAACACAACTTGTTTATCTTGAGCTCTAATGGTCACTTGTCCTTTAGGAACATCTATTAAAGCTTGACTTGTAGCAAGGAAAGGGCAACCAAAGATGAGTGGGATCTTAAGGTCTTCTTTCATATCCACCACAACAAAGTCAACAGGAAAAACAAGTTCACCAATCCCAACTAATACATCTTCAACTACACCCTTAGGGAGTCTAACAGTTCTATCAGCCATCTGAAGAGATATGGGAGAGGGTTTAAGTTTTTCCAAACCTAATTTTTCATACAAAGAATAAGTCTTTAAATTAACACTAGCACCTAAATCACACAAGACTTTATCGAAAGTTGTTTCGTTTATCTTGCAAGGAATAGTAAAACTACCAGGATCATGCAATTTAGGTGGTAGGTTCTCATGTAAAATATTAGAGTTTTTCTCCGTTACTACTACACTTTCTAGTTCCTCATCTTTATGATTATGATCTAGAATTCCTTTCAAAAATTTTGCAAATTGAGGCATTTGAATTACAAGATTAAAAAAAGGGACAGTAGCATATACCTTCTTAAGAGTCTCAGAGTATTTCCCAAAATGCTTATCGAACACGGCTTTTGATAACCTTTGCGGGAAAGGCATCGATTCCTCATAGGATTGTGGAGCAACATACTTGGGACTTTCATTCTCACACATTTCGGTTTTTGACTCCAGATTGCACACTTTCTCCTCTAATCCCCCCGTAGTCAATTCATCTCTCTACAAGTTTTTATCCTCTTATTTTGAGCAACGAGCAGTTGGATCGAGTTTTCAAAATATTCATTCGGCTTTGCTTGCAACTCAAATTGCTTTGATATAAGCTCTTGTTGTTGATGTTGGGAAGTAGAAAAAGTCTCCATAATGGGTTCAAGATTTGAAGATTGAGGTGGTGGTTGGTGCATGGGATGATGATTGAAAGGTGCCCATGCTTGAAAAGCGGGTGGTGGTGGAGGATTCGCTATAGCTTGAGTGTTCTAGTATGAGAACCCTTGATGATTTCTCCACCCTTCACCAAATGGCCTTGTGGAGGTCGTGGTACAAAAATCATTAGCTTGCTCAATCGTCATTCCATCATAATTGGGTTGACACTCCCACGCAGTATGGCCTTGCAATCCACACATCTGACAAGTTTTCATCGAGGGTCGAGGGGACTCAACTCGGAGTTGATTAACTTTATGAGTTAGTGCCTGCACAGAACTAGTCAACATGGTTAGAGCATCAACATCATGTTTATTACCTATGTTGATAGCATTTCGTCCCCTTGAATGGTAGTTATCATTAGCCGCCATCTTCTCAATCAATTCCTTCGCATAAGTTGGGTTCTTAGTCATGATAGAACCTCCGGACGCAGCATCAATGTATATACAAAACTCATGGGTCAAACCATTATAGAACGTTTCGATTAGCATCCACTCTAGAATACCATGATGAGGGCATTGTCTCTGCAATCTCTTAAACCTTCTCCATGCCTCATATAAAGACTCATCATCGGATTGATGGAAGGTGGATAGCTCGTTCCTTAATTTTGCGGTTTTCTCTTGCCCCAAGAATTTGACTAAGAAGGCCTTGGCAAGCTTGTCCCACGTATCAAAGGAACTGATACCTTCATCTCGTAACCACTCCCTTGATCTATCACGTAGTGAAAAGGGTAAAAGGTGTAGTCTAATAGCATCATCAGTGACACCATTGAGCTTCATAGTGTCACACTTCTCCAAAAAACTATCAATGTAAGTCAAAGGCAATCATTCGATGAACCCGCAAAAGAATCACTGGATATGAACTGTATGAATTAGGGTTTCAACTCAAAACTCTAAGCGGTGACAGGTGGTCTAACAATACTAGAGAGGAATCCGGTTGTTGTATCCGGAATACCATACTCCAAAAGAGATTTTGTTCCCGGGTCGACCATGTTTCTTGTATTTTGATTTTTCCTCCTTCTACCTCTTCGTCTTCTTACAGTAGCTTCTGTTTTGGGTATTTTATACCCAGTCAAGTGGCCCAATCAGAGTCTGCCACGTGTCATTGGAAAGGGCGCCACCTAGGACCTTCTAGATGGTGACACGTGTCAGGCAGATACCACCCTTGATTTGAGGTGTTTGATGATCCAAAGTGGACCAATAGGAGAGCGACACGTGTCGCCCTAAGAGACGCCCAAATGGCCACTTGGGATGAGTGACACGTGTCACTCATATATTGCCTCTGAATTGGTGGCCTTCAAAGGCCCAAACTTTGAGGAGCCGTAAAACGGCGTGCCCTAATCCCTAGGTCATCAAACCCTAGGGAGGGCACACTTCCCCAAAAGACCCTATAAATAGGGACAATTCCCTCATTTATCTGGACACGGTACGAAACACGAGACAACACGTAACATCAACATTTATTACAGTGTTGTCATTCTCATGAAACAGATAGCACAATACCTGAGCTTGGAATCCGAGCAGATAACTTTATTTTCGCACGTTTTACTCTGAATACTTTACTAACTTAATCTTCGGAGGCGGAACAACGGCCATCTGGCGGTCCGTTTGCGTTGCAGGTACAGGCGATCTTGCGAATCCAGTCTTCAGATGTAACTCTCCCAAGGAACACAAAAAACCCCAAAACATTTGGCGCCATCTGTGGGGAGAGTACCTCTAAGATGGCTTCTCAAGAACATCCTATGCCGACTCTAGAGCCCACTCGGCCTCTAGAAGAAGTACATGTCCAGACGGACCATGATTTAGGTGACGACGCTAATGTCAAAACCTATGTGCACCCTAACGGGTCACTCATTTCTAAGCACCTCCGCCAGAAAGACAGGCGAGAGCGTAATGGTAACCAGACAGGTGCTAATAGGCCCCCTAGATCCAGTAATCCACAGGGCATGCAGCTGATGCCTCCCAGGCGGCAGGATCAGCCCCAGTCACCCGTGATGAGCTCATGAAATTCATAAGTAGCCTTAGGGGTGAAATTAAAGGACTAATCAAAAAGCGGACGCCTGCTCCTAGAAAGGAGCAGACGGCCACAAATCCTGCCAAGTCTTGGCAACAAAAGTCGATCTGAGACCGACAGCCGACTCCTCATCCGAAGAAGGCTGGGTCACGGCCTCCATTTGACCTATTAAGACTTTGTTTCCTTGAGATAAGTAAAAGGAAACCCATCCGGCATGTTCAACCGGATGGTAGCAAGCAGACATTTCCTGATGCTCGTCAGTACATCAACCAGCTAAGGAATCAGTAGCTGTAAGAGTCGGATTCAACGTTAACTTATCAAGACAGCTTTCTGAACACCTCGGTGAGGAATTCTCTTTCCAGGCCGAGGACTCCTTCTAGCGGCCCCTTAGTACAATCGGGGCCTCACATAATCAATTCGGCACCGTATGTGGCATAGCCACCATAAGACCGCCTGCTTTACCTTACATCCAGCCTGCCTTCTTTGGAGGACAGGAGACATACAATTACAAGCCTTTGGACTGGCAGCTTCGGCTACAAAACCTTGGGGAGCAACCCTCTGCGTTCTCCAGGGAAATAGCTGAGGCCGAGCAGCCGGCCAAGGTTAAAAATTTCATGGTTGGAACCTATGATGGTACTCCCAACCCTGAAGACCACCTCTTGGCATACACCCACCTCATGTACTTACAGGGGTTAGATGATTCCGCTTGGTGTCGATGCTTCCGAGCTACCCTGAAGAGCATAGCCCAACAGTGGTTTGGAAACCTACCGGCTGGTTGCATAAATAGCTTCAAGACGCTTGCGTTCTTGTTTGCTTCTAACTTCTCTATGAACATCCCTACAAAGAAAACAAGCCTTGACTTAGGCCATGTGCAGCAGGGAGATAGAGAAGGGTTGCGCTCATACGTCAGGTGGTTCAACCTGGTGAGGATCCAGATACAAGGACAGTCTAACGAAGTGGCTTTCACGGACTTTTTCAAAGGTCAGAAGGACGGGTCGACTTTCAAGTTCGAACTCGTCCGAAAGAAAATCTTCACCCTCCAAGGAGCCCTAATGGAGGCGGACGCTTATATAGAGGCGACCGAGCTCTGCGCCTCTAATAAGAAGTTGGACTCTAAGAAGTATGACCGACAGAAGGAGATTCGGCCTGCTAAGCCGTCTCTAAAACCAGAAGAGAGCAAAAAGAAAAAACAAATCTGGGCGGTTGATAAATCCGATCAACCGGCCTAGAAGAAAAAGAAAGAGTGAATACCGTACGTTCCAAGGTACGAGTTCCACAAGGACAGCTACTCCATCCTCATGGAAATTAAGGATCGACTGACTCTTGAGAAGCCGACTCCTATGAAAGGTTCCGTTGAAAACCGGAACAAAAACAAACGCTGTCACTACCATGAGGATGTCGGCCATGACACCAACGACTGCTTCAGCCTCAAACGGGAGCTTGACCGTCTGGCCGACAAAGGAGCGCTGAAATCCTATGTGAAGTCCAAAGTGGCTTCCAAATCAAATCTTGGGAAGTCAATTAAAAAGACTCCCCAACCTGCTATCAGCTCTGAAACGGATGAAGAATAGCAGGCGGATTCGCTGGTGGTGGTCCAACCATCCAAGGAAATAAGGACCATCTGAGAAAGGTGGTCCACTCTGTTGATGAGGGACAGGCAGCTAGTACATCCGCCTTCCCCGAAGTCATCATCACCGAAAAGGACAGAGGCAAACTCCGTCGGCCGCATGATGACCCTGTGGTCATAGAATGCAAAGTGGCCAACCAATTAGTTGGTCGCATCTTGATTGACATAGGAAGCTCCTCAGACATCATAAGCTACAAATGTCTATCCAACCTGAAATACAAGCCGGATAGTATGATGAATGTCTCCCATCCCCTAGTGGGCTTTAAGGGAGGAGTTGTGCATCCAGTCGGACGCATTGATTTTCCCATCCGACTGGGAGAAAAAGGTAGCGATCGGCACATGACCATTTGGTTCCTGGTGGTCGAGGATTTGACCGCCTACAACCTCATCCTTGGCCGACGCACTCTAAACGAGTGCAAGGTCGTCATCATACCAGCTCTTATGCTTGTCAAGTATGAGAGGGATGATGGGATTGTTGGCTCCCTGAACAGGGACTAGAAGATGGCCCGAGAATGTTATCTTTCGGACGTCAAGCTTGCGGCAGCTACAGTCGTACAGGGCAAAGAGCCAATTGACCTTTTTGAGGTCAAGGATGACCATCCGGCCCCACCAGCTAATAATAATCGAAAGCCTAATCCGTCGATGGTGGTCAAAAAAGAAAAGCAATAGCAATCACTGACCGGGGAGCGGTCAAATGACCTTCGTCCCCAGCCGGCTGGTGAGCATACTGATATTCCTCTAGATGACAGTCGTCCGAAGCGAACTGTTAAGGTGGGGACGACTTCTTTTGCTAAGTTGGGCACAAGTCTGCACCAACTATTGAAAGAATTCAAAGTCATTTTTTCCTTTGAAGTGGACGAGATGCCAGGAATCAACCCAAGTCTTGCTGTCCACAAACTCGTTGTGGATCCCAAAAAGAAGCACATTCGGAAAAAGAAAAGAAACCATGGCGAGGAAAGAAGTCAGGCGGCAGCCGCCGAAGTTAAAAAGTTGTTAGACGCTGGGTTCATTCGGCCATGTAGCTTTCCTGACTGGGTTGCGAATGTTGTGCTGGTAAAGAAGTCGAATGGTTACTGGCGCATGTGTGTAGATTACACTGACTTGAACAGAGCATGTCCGAAGGATAGTTATCCACTTCCAAATATCAATAGTCTGTTCGACTCTACAACCGGACATGCCCTGATGAATTTTATGGTGCCTATTCAGGCTTTCATCAGATTCCCCTGTGGAAAAAGGATCAAGAAAAGACGGCATTCGTCACTGATTAGGGGTTATTCTGTTAAAATGTGATGCCGTTTGGTTTGAAGAATGCGCTTTCTACCTTCCAACGAATGATTAATATAGTCTTCATTAATCAAATTGGGAGGAACGTAGAAGCATACATTGATGATATTATAGTCAAATCCAAACAACAAGCGGATCACCTGTCTAACCTCCGAGAAACATTCGCCACACTCAGGCGGCACAAGGTCATGCTTAATCCAAAAAAGTATGTCTTTGGTGTTGAGTTTGGGAAGTTTCTCGGATTCCTGATTGACCAAAGGGGGATTGAGGCCAACCCTGAAAAAATATAGGCAGTAATCAATATGCAGTCGCCCCATTCTGTAAAGGAAGTACAAAAACTAACTGGTTGTCTGGCAGCTCTAGGAAGATTTCTCAGTCGGTCAGGTGACAAGTGTCTCTATTTCTTCTAGGAGATCAGGAAGAAGACTAGATTTGAACGGGGGGAGGATGCTGAAGCCGCGCGCCTTCCAAAAGCTGAAAACGCATCTGCACTCTTTGCCAAGGTTGGTCAGTCCCTTGCCCAAAGAAGTGCTCTATATGTATTTGGCAGTTTCAGATTATGCCCTCAGTGCTGTATTCTTAGCTGAAAGAGACGGCACCCAGCTCCCGGTCTACTTCATTAGCCACGTTCTCAGAATCGCAGAACTTCGGTACCCCATGGTTGAAAAATTTGGTCTTGCCCTATACATGGCTGTCAAGAAGTTAAAACCACACTTCTTGGAGCATCCGGTTACGGTCTATACTAACCAACCAATCAAGTAGCCAATGATAACCCTGGAGTCTTCTGGACGAATGCTTAAATGGGCTATTGAACTACAGGGACTATAATTCGCTTTCGAACCAAGGAAGGCAATAAAGGGGCAAGCATTTGCCAACTTTATTGTTGAAATGACAAGGCCGACTGAGTCGAATCATATCAATCAGGTTTAGAAAGTGTATGTGGATGGGAGCTCCATGATGAACGGTTGTGGTGCAGGCGTAATTTGTCAATCTCTTGAGGGGGACAAATATGAATATGCACTACGCTTTAAGTTCCAGGCCTCAAATAATGAGGCCGAGTATGAAGCCATGTTAACCGGCATTCAGATGTGCAAGGCGGCTGGGGAAATAAGAATTGACGCTTGATCTAACTCCCAATTGGTAGTAAGCCAATACAATGGTGTCTATGAAGCCACCCATCCGGCTATGATCAAATATTTGCAGGCGGTCAAGGCTGAAGCTGGGATGCTCTGTCCAAGTTGGCCTCATCCACCTCCTGTGAAACGCCTTGGTCAGTCTACTGGGAAGTCATGGAAAAGAGAAGTATATCTGATGAAGACTCCATTGGAGTACTTTATCGAAGCTCCACCTGGATGGATAACATCCGGGCATATTTGACAGCCGGCACCCTCCCGAATTCACCCTAGGAGGCGGCCGTGCTGAAAAAACGCGCTGTAAACTTTGAGATAAGGCAAGGAGAGCTCTTCAAAGCAGGCTTTATGAAGCCTCTTTTAAAGTGTGTGACCCCAGAAAAGGGGCAAGAAATCCTCAAAGAATTGCATGTTGGATACTGCACCCTCATGTAGGCGACAGGTCCTTAGATGTCAGGGCCAGCCGGCATTACTTCTGGCCGACCCTCGAGTCGGATGCTTTGGAGATGGTTAAAAAATGTGACAAGTGTCAAAAGTTTGGTAAGTTGATCCATCGTCCGGCCACTGACCTGACCGCCATCCACAGTCCTGTTCCATTTGCTAAATGGGGCATGGACATCTTGGGTCCATATACGACTGCGCCAGGCGGCAAGCGCTACATCTTAGTTGCTGTGGATTACTTTACCAAATGGGTAGAGGCAGAGGCGTTCAAAAATATCAAGACTAAGGACGTAATTTCCTTCATCTGGAAGAATATCATCACTCGTTTCGGGGTGCTTATGTCTATGGTTTTTGACAATGGTCCTCAGTTTGAGACCCCTCACTTGAAGACTTGGTTAGAAGATCAAGGGATCTCCAACTACTTTGCTTCAGTCGGCCGACCCCAAGCAAATGGCCAAGTTGAAGCCTTCAACAAATTAATCTCAGACGGCATTAAAAAGAAAGTCGAAAGAGCTGGCGGCCTATGGGCGGATGAATTACCGCACGTCCTGTGGGCCATCAGAATAACCGCAAAAGGGGCAACTAGAGAGACCCCATTCCTCATGGCGTATGGGGCAGAAAATGTCTTGCCCATTGAACGCTATGAGCCGACTCTTTGGATTATGCTATATGATGAAGAAACAAACTGGGAGGCCATGCGCCTAGCATTGGATTCACTCCTAGAACGCAGGGGCAATGCAGCCTTGCGCCATGAAATCTACCGTCTGAGAATGACTCGAGCTTACAACAAAAGAGTACACAAGCGCCCTTTAAAAGTTGGGGACTTTGTGTTACGGAAAATGGAGGCAGTCGGTAGGGAGAATGAACAACCCCATATTGGGAAGGCCCCTACATAATCTATGAAGAAGTAAGAGGCGTCACCTACCGCCTGGAAACACCAGACGGTAGGAGGCTACCCTAAACCTGGAATGTAGATAATCTAAAGAAGTATTACTTCTGAAATTTTGTAAAGTTTTTTTACTTGTAATGAAATTTTGCCTTCATTTTCATACTTGTCTTTATTTACTTTATTTTGAGTACCAGCTGCACAACAGTGTAGAGAAACTGGCTCATAACCATGAAGGATGCCGCCTGTGCTGGCGGATCCTACTTACCCATTATGATACCAACTGCACAATGTGCAGTTGGACCAAAATCTTTAAAATAGCAACGATGGAGCACCGCCTACACAATGTGTAAATTGCCTATCTACGAGCTACCGCCTACACAATGTACAGATGGCTAAGCACATTGTTAATCTAAACATAATTTCGGGATCGTTTGCTCCAACAGTAAACGCACGAAAGATAATCTGACTGCACCAAAGCAATCGGCCTTAAACTTATGCTTAAGCTAAGTGAATAACTTAGTAACTAACGACTAAGTGACAAAGAGGCCAATGGCTGGATGAAAAACTAAGTTAATAATTTAGTCAATTTTATTCTACGCTAAGTCATGACTTAGTAGCTATTCAATTTTCTAATCGAGGCCAATGGCCGGATGAATATTATTTAAAACAACCGTCTGCTCCAACATGAGTACGATTGTCTGCTCCAACATGATTCAAGCAACCGGCGACGTCCATTCGAGCGAATTCGTCGAGGAGAAGCATCTCCCATTCGGGTGGCACATTGCTCTACTAAAACAACAACAGCCCTACCGAATGCGCTAAGGTAGCACTCGCTGTCGTTTGACTTAATCTAACCTGAAATCTAAAAAGCACCAAGTAGTCCGCCTGTTCTAATGCAGACGGATGACGGCTACTGTTTCGGGGTTAGAGGCTATTAGACCGCCTGTTTTTGCTATGGGGCAAGGCAGGCGGATCAATATGTTCTTAATTAAAATGTTAAGTTAAAAGACTTAGCAATTTTACCATATTACGCGAGGCTTTGGGCCGGATGAATTCTGCTCTATGTAGCCATATGTCGCTTGGTTTGGGGAAATCACCATAGTGATTGATTGACTCAGAAATCATTCATACTATTCAAAGTATAAAAATTTCTAAGTCAATCAATCCACTTAACCGAAACCAAGCGACATTCGGCCAGGGGCTAGAATATTTGCATACTATACAGGCTAAAATACTTAGCTAAAATTCTAAGCATAAAAATTAGAAACTTTGAAAATTTTTAGTGCATGAACACCAATATAAATAAAACCGGCCAAATGACCGGGTACTTCATAAAAATTATCAGTCAACAAAATTGACGAGTGTGAAGTATTAACTGGCTAAGCTAGGAATTTTTTATTTACCCGACGCCCTGATCGGTAAAGATACATTTTTACTCGGCAGGCAGGCCGGAAAAGCAGAGTAACTGGCCATTCGGCCGCAGAAATAACAGACATAAAGCTTAAAGGTTAGGGGATCTTCTCAGCATTGGCATCTGCCTTGTCCTCCGGCGCATGCTCCTTTGGTTCTTCATCCCCCTCCTGATCATCCTCCTCCTCGTCCCCAGACGACGAGCCGCCAAACGAGTTGGATTCCTCAGAGACATTCTTGGCTGCCGCCTCCTGAGCTTCCCTGAGGAGATGGGCATTGAACTCTTCATCAGCCTTATCAAACTGGACCTTCCAAGTTTGATAATCGGCAGACGGCTGAGCAGCCGCCCAGGCCGCACGCATGATGACTTCATTATCGTCCATCATTTGTTTAACCAGGGCTTGTTTCTCCTCCTCCATCAAGGACCTATACTTGGTCCGGAGTTGGGTCTCCTGGTTGCTCAACCGCCCTCGCAGTCTCTTGATCGTCGCCTCCAGGTCAGACGCTTTGGATTCCGCCTCCTTGAGAGTGGACAGCTTCTCGTTGAGGCCCTTGACCTGGACCTGGAGCTCCTTCACTCGCTGCTTGGCCGTGTCTAAATTCTTCTGAACTTACAGGTTGGCAGACGCCTTGGAATACAGCATATCAAGTGTTAGAATCTCATTTTGAGCAATCTCAAACTGTACTTTGTCCAGAGTAGAGACGGCCCGAGCATTCGCTGCCTTTACCTCCCTGGTCTTCTCATTGAGGGGCCTTTTGAGACCGCTCACGCGCAGCATAGCTTTTAGGCATCCAAACCAAAGAAACTCGTTAGAAACCATTCGACAAGAATACGTATATTAATCAAGTTGTAAGAAATTGTACCTCGCAAAGAAGCGCTAGAATGTCATCCTGGTTCAGGGTGCCGACCCCTCTAACGGTCGCCTTGTCCACAGGATCAAGCGTCCTGAGCATCCGCCTGGCCATCTGGAGGACAGTTGGCCTCGCTGGGGCATCTATCAAAACAAATACATCTAAGTCAAGACTTTAAGCATAATGACATTTCATGAAGCGCATGGTCGAATGACTTACCTCCTTCTCCCCCTGCGGCTTCGCTGCCGCCTGTTGTGCCGCCAGCAGTGGTGAGTGGCTATTTGACACTCGTTGTTGAGCGTCCGGATTTATAGGAGTTTTTATAGGGGAGGAGGCGCCCGTTCCTTTCTTGGCAGGCTTGGTGGCGACGTGTTTCCTCCGGCTCTGGGAAACGTCGCTAGCCGACTACTTTCGCAGCTTGGGGTCCGGCTGAGAAGAGGGGGCAGGCTTTGACGAGCCACTCTGAAAATAATTCTAAGTGTGAGTCTTAGAAACAGAATATGTTACGCATTTCATTAAGATAAAACTTTACAAGCTCGTTACCTTAGGAGTGTCGTCTGGTGGCTGCTCATCTGCCTGCTTCAGGTTTGAGCGGTAGAAGGCGGCTGAGAGAGCTGATTTCTTGTGATTAGGGAGCTAGGCCATTGCCTTGTCTGCAACAAATAACCAAGAGTTAGTAAAGAAACAAATAAACAAAATCAAGCAAATGTAATAAAATCATGCAGCCAGCTACCTCTCGGCATCTCAGTACTAAGGCCGCAGGCGGCCAAGTACGTCCCGTCCAAGAGCCACTCAAATCGGGGAATATATCTTTAGGGGGTGACTTCCTTAACCCCCGTCTCATTATTCGTCCGGACGACCACTGTAAAGAGGCCCCGGTCAAAGATCTCCTCTTGTGCCCGCCAGGGAACAGGCGGAAGGGCCTTTTTCCCAGCCAAGAAGCGAGGATAGTGGGTCCAGCGGTTGTACTGCCTGTTTCTTTGGGCGTCTGGGAAGAGATTATGTAAAATTTGGTCCTCCAATCCTTTCACTTTCTCTCTTTCCCTAGCGTCATCATGTACCGGGTGTGGTTGGTCAAAGTAAATCAGCCGATCCCGCTTAGATTAGGCGTCCTGCTCAGATAATGCATGTGATCAAACGCCTCGAAGCTGGGATCCACCTCCAGCATTTCGCAGGCGACAACGTAGCCCAAAATATTTACCCCGGAGTTGGGGGCTAGTTGCCAGATACCCAGTTGGTATCCGTCCAAGATCCTCTCCACAAACGGATGGAGAGGAAAGCGAAGTCCTGCTTGAATGGCCGCCTCGTAGCAGCCAAAGCACCGGTCACCATAGACGACCATCTCAGGCCAGGTGACCGTGTCGATAGCATGCAGCACGGACAGAAAAAAACCATGTCCCATGACATGGTCAGAAAGAAATTTGGGAAGATCATCCTTCATGATCTTCCGCCTGCCTTCTAGGACGTGGAGATAGTAAGGCGCACGTTCATGCCGCCTGGAAGCAGACGCCTCCTCCAAGCCCTCTCCCTTCTCAATGGAGAGGGACTCTCTGGCAGCTTTAAGTTTGACTGCATCTCCTCCGAGTCAAGGGGGACGCAGTTGGAAGATGATGATGCAGAGTCATCATCAGAGTTCTCTTCAGAGCTAGGGGACTGTCGGCAGGTACCAGCAGTGTCCTCCCCCAGCTCATCATCCAGAACCGATCCACTCGGCCCGGGGTTCTCAAATTCCTCATCGCACTCCTCCAAAAATGAGTCAATTGGAGTTAGTGCCTACACAGAACTAGTTAACATGGTTAGAACATCAACATCATGTTTATTACCTATGTTGATAGCATTTCGTCCCCTTGGATGGTAGTTATCATTAGCCGCCATCTTCTCAATCAAATCCTTCGCATCAGTTGGGTTCTTAGTCATGATAGAACCTCCGGACACAGAATCAATGTATATACAAAACTCATGGGTCAAACCAATATAGAACGTTTGGATCAACATCCACTCTGGAATACCATGATGAGGGCATTGTCTCTGCAATCTCTTAAACCTTCTCCATGCCTCATATAAAGACTCTTCATCGGATTGATGGAAGGTGGATAGCTCGCTCCTTAATTTCGCGGTTTTCTCCTGCCCCAAGAATTTGACTAAGAAGGCCTTGGCCAGCTTGTCCCACGTATCAAAGGAATCGATACCTTCATCTCGTAACCATTCCCTTGATCTATCACGTAGTGAAAAAGGTAAAAGGCGTAGTCTAATAGCATCATCAGTGACACCATTGAGCTTCATAGTGTCACACTTCTCCAAAAAAAACTATCAATGTGAGTCACAAGGCAATCATTCGGTGAACCCGCAAAAGAATCACTGGAGATGAACTGTATGAATTAGGGTTTCAACTCAAAACTCTGAGCGGTGACAGGTGGTCTAACAATACTAGAAAGGAATCCGGTTGTTGTATCCGAAATACCATACTCCAAAAGAGATTTTGTTCCCGGGTCGACCATGTTTCTTGTATTTTGATTTTTCCTCCTTCTACCTCTTCGTCTTCTTACAGTAGCTTCTGTTTTGGGTATTTTATACCCGGCCAAGTGGCCCAATCGGAGTCTTCCACGTGTCATTGGAAAGGGCGCCACCTAGGACCTTCTTGATTGTGACACGTGTCAGGCAGATACCACCCTTGATTTGGGGTGTTTGATGATCCAAAGTGGACCAATAGTAGAACGAAATGTGTCGCCCTAAGAGACGCCCAAATGGCCTATTGGGATGAGTGACACGTGTCACTCATATATTGCCTCTGAAATGGTGGCCTTCCAAGGCCTAAACTTTGAGGAGCCGCAAAACGACGTGCCCTAATCCCTAGGTCATCAAACCCTAGGGAGGGCACACTTCCCCAAAAGACCCTATAAATAGGGACAATTCCCTCATTTATCGGGACACAATACGAAACATGAGACAACACGTCACATCAACATTTATTACAGAGTTGTCTTTCTCAAGAAATAGATAGCACAATACCCGAGCTTGGAATCCGAGCAGATAACTTTATTTTCGCACGTTTTACTCTGAATACTTTACTAACTTAATCTTCGGAGGCGGACCATCGGCCATCCGACGGTCCGTTTGCTTTGCAGGTACAGGCGATCTTGCGAATCCAGTCTTGAGCTGTAACTCTCCCAAGGGACACAAAAAACCCTTAAACATCTTCGATCTCAGAATAAAAAAGTGTTAAATCATCTGAACCTAAACTTCGAGTTTTCATGCAACAAAGAAACTAAAATAGAAGATCAAAGACACAAGGAACAATAGCTGAAGCAACAAAATATATGCTTAGTAAAAAACGAATCACAAATAACTAGAATGAAATCGTTAGTCCTCGGCAACGGCACCAAAATATGATAGGGGTGTCACATACCTAACAAAAATAAACCTAACTATACCACTACGATGTAGACAGGCAAGCAAGGGTCGGATCCCAAGAGACTATGGTTCAACTAATTAAATAGACTAAAGCAATTACTAAGCAAGTAACCAATTCAAATAAGTAAGAATCAATACCTAAAGAACTAATTAAAACGATTAAATCTAAGTAATAAGACAAATCAATGCTAAAAACATCTAAGATCAAGCAACACCACGAATACAATTAAATGCAATAGTCGTTCTACCCCTAACACATAATTCAATTGATTAAAGAGGAAAAGTAATCCCTGAATAGTACCAATGGTCTCTCCCGAGTTATCAATGGCTTCCCTAATCACAATCAAGCCTACTTCCGTGGAATCATGTAAATTAAAGACTTTGATCGCATTACTCTAACTTCCTAATCATCCATTCAACTACTCCCGTGATGAACTTCAAACCCTCAATTAATTTATTCAAATCCGTCAAAACCCAACTCCCATTGCGATTAAAACAATGGATTAATAACAATACCAATTATCCCTAATCTAGTATTGGCATGAGCACAATCAATTAAGCATATCAATTGCAATTATCATTAGAGAATTTAAAGAATTAAATCAAGCATTAATCATATTCGGGTTCCGCTAGATCTTGGAATAAGGAAACTACTCACACATAATAATGAAAACAATAACAAGAATTAAAGAAAACATATTTAATAATAAAAAGAATTAAAGAGAATAAGAAAATACCAAATCTTGAATTATGAGAGATAAATGAAGAAACTTGAGAGCATAATCTTGAATTACAATGAAAATAAGGTTTAGAGAGAAAACTAGGGTTCTAAGATGATAGATTCTGAAACTATAATGCTAAAGGATATTTATAAAAAGGCTAAAAGATAGGATTAATTAAGGAAAGAAATTGGATTAAAACTGACTAAATTCGTCTAGGCATGGGCGTGTCACACAAGACATGCTCGTGCCTAAAGTCAAAAATCGATTTTTCTTCAATCTCCAGCGAGACATGGGCATGTCAAATTCTGACATGGGCGTGTCTCGCTGGGCCAACTTCACTCGACGAGGCATGGGCATGCCCGCATTCAACACGGCCATGCTTCCCTTAGCACGTAGCTGCTAGCTCGAAACACTCGACTCGACATGGCGTGCCTCAAATGGACATGGGCGTGCCTTAGATGAAACTTCAACTTCCAATTTTCTGCCTTCTCAAAACACACTGACATGCCCATGTCTCTGAGTGACATGGGTGTGTCTAGCTGATATTTAGCTTCTTTTCACTTCAACATCAAACATTAGCCTTTAAAGTGAATTGCAAGCTATGATCAGGATTCGCAACTTCATAATACCTTTATATCACCTCATTAGTTCCTGAAATACATCAAAAACAACGAATATACCATAGAAGCATCATTAATCACAACTATACCAAATTAAGCCAAAATAAGCTATGAACAACTAATCTAGACTCGAAAACTAACTAAACGAACTCTAAAAACACGTACAGTACACGACTTATCATCCACATAGCACAAAAAATTGCGTTGTGACACAACCCTTGGACAACTAAAGCTGTATGAGATTGGTGTTGGAGAAAACGGCTAAACATAGTTTTTCTCATGGAAACTATGATTGATGCAGGGAGTTTGGAGAGGTTTTGTAATACTTGTGGTTATGTTCATGGTGTATGTATTAGTAGCAATGGTAATTCTCGAGGTATGGGTTGATAAATGATCTTTAGGCTAGTCAAATAGTCCAAAGCCCGCTAGAATGGATCCTATGAGGTCACACAACAAGGGTATTGGGGTAAACAAGTTAGAGGCCCATTAATGGGCCTCATGAGCAAGTAACTAATCATGAATAAGATTGTTCTAGCATAATTAGATTAGAGATAGGATTTTGGGCTTAACATGGACTCTTTTTAGAGATGTGATCTATAAATAAGATCCATGCCTAGGGTTGCAATTAAGTCATAATTAAACCTCAGTGTATTTGACATCAAGGCAACCAATCCCAAAACCCTCACACTCTCTCTCTAACTCACAACTTTCTCTCTCCTCCCTTAGACCGTACAGGCCACCCCTAGGTGGTGCGTGTGGTGGTTCGTGGTTGGTTCGTTGCTTTCTCTTCTCCGTAGAAGGTCAATTGAAGGGTTCAATCGCAACTAACTAGCATTAGTGGAGGTTTTAGTCCGTGCCTGTGAACCAAGTAGAGGAATCACGTTTGAGGTTCTTTGTCTCCCTTATTCTTGCTCGATCATACGTGGAATCACGCTTCAAAGATATTAATTCTTATTCTCTATGTGTTATGCATGAGATCTTGGGATTAGGTGCTTTATGAATATGATTCATGTTTTCCGCAATTAGTACCTATAAACTTCTACAGAAATACCCACAATAATTATTTTATAAGATGAGAAGCATAAAAATATGAAATTAACACAACTTGTTCATAAAAATTGAAACTTTAATAATCTAAAATTTTATACATAATCCAAAAAATTATACTTTAATGTAATTTAAACATAGTATGATTAGATAACTTGATTAGCATGTTTTCAAGCCCTAAAACATGAAAAATCAATACTTAAACCCTTATTTTCCCAATTAAACAAATTTGAAATTTTATTCATGAATCTAAACACGATAAAGATCATAACTTTGTGGTTTTTTAGTATCAATTAAACTCTATTAACTCGTAATAATAATAATCAAAACCAAAAACCAATAAAGATTAAGACTTGAAATAATTTAAGAAAAAGAAGAACAAAGGAGGGAAGAAAAGGGGCGAACGGTGGCTACTATTGGTGGCTGGAGGACGCCGGTGCAACAGGGCAGGGCGGCACAGCGGTGGTTGCTCTCGGCAGCAGCAGTCATCAGCAAGCTCCGAGGGATTTTTTTCTTTGTTTTGAAACCGTGAAAGAGGAGAAAAGGAGGAAAAAGGGTGAATGAATTTTTACATGAGAGGAGAAGGGTTTGAGGGTTTTAGGGTTTTTATTTGGGCTTTAGTTTCCTAATCAAAGAGTAAGAGTAGGATTGGTTTGGGCTTGAGTAAGATTTAAATATTGGGCTAACATAAACTTAAAAGGGGATTATAATTTAGACCAAAACTTAATAATTTAGCTTACTAATAATGAAAATATTGTTACTTTTTCATCAATATAATTCATATTATATAATTAAAATAAAAACATCTATATAAATAATAAATAAATATTGTTTAATTAGGTTGAAAATATGGGGATTACAAAAGAAGTCTCATTGCTTCTTGCTGAATGTTGAAAATTGCGAGCAGAGCTCAATTGGGGAAATTTAACTATTTCATGTTGCTTATTGAAAATTACGAGTTAGGAATTATCACAATTCTTGATGTATGCTGAAAATTACGAGCAGAGCTCGAGTTAGGAATTTTCACTATTCCTTTGCTGCATGTAGAAAATTACGAGCAGAGCTCGAGTTAGGAATTTTCACAATTCCTTGCTGCATGCTGAAAATTACGAGCAGACCCGAGTGATTGTTGCTCCCTATCTGGGTTGTCAGGGGTGATGATACTTACAAATATACTATTTTGGAAGTACCTCCACCATGTCCGTCCCCGAGGAAGTTATGATCGTTGCTTGAGTTGCTAGAGGTGAGGATGCTTCTAATTATACTGTCTAAAAGTATCCCCATCTTAGCCAGCTCTTGAAGGAGCGCTGGCTGCCTATGGTAAGGGTTCTCCCATCATTAGGCTGGGTGCAGCCCCCACATTAACGAGTCGCGGATTGATGTCGTATGGCTATCTTTGCTGCCACTACACCCTGGTTGTTTTACGGTGAGATGATGCCCCATGCATCCTTGAGACACTACCTCCCTACTAAGGTAAACAGGGTGGCAGCGCAGAATGGTTGCCCTTGCCTTTCCACCGTCTCAAAGATGTGGCTCGAGGCTTGTTGATTCTGCCCTTCCATTGTCTCAAGGACATGGCTTGGGGCTGCCTTTCCACAGTAGTAAGGACGTGGCTCAAGGCTTGTTGATTTGCCCTTCCATTGTCTCAAGGACATGGCTTAGGGCTGTATTTCCACTGTCAAAAGGACATTTCTTGAGGCTTTTTATGTCACTATGTCATATGAACAGGGTTTCTACCTTTGCTTTATTGTAGCAAGGCTTTAATGAGGAGATTACGTTTTGTTTCTATTTTTATTTTTGAAGGCTGATTTGATGTCAGCATGTTGAGACCATTTTCGCTTATTTAGCTTTTCCTGTTCAAATTATCAGAAATATGCAGTTTTGCAAAATATATGTAGAAACAATAAATAAAGCAATAGCTTGGAGCTGCCTTATGCAGAGGTGAATATTAAAGTCATCCCCCAATATTAGCCCTCCCCTAGTATTGAAGATGCTAAGGCATGTCTAAGACTTAAAGTTGAATGAAAATACTTATTTCTATGTTGAACAATCTGACTGTCTTGCTTGAATTTTTTATCTCTGCCTTGGAAAATTTTCTTGCTGAGATCTCTGCTTGACCGCTGAAGATTCTGATTTTTCTAACTTGAAAATTCGTTTGTTTGAAAATTTCTCTTTTAAGTTAATGAAATCCGGCTGGCTTGCCGGGATTTCAGATTTGTTGAAAATTCGTTTGTTTGCTCTAATTCGACATTCACAATCTCGATTTACAGAGTATCTTCTGAAGGTAGTGCTACTGTTGTTGTTGGCCAAATTCCCTTTTTGAGCGACCTTCTTGCAAGTGAGAGCTCTCACAATTCTATGTAAAGCCATATTATCAAGATCTGTAATTAAATTTTTTATCATTCACTACTTAAGACGGAATAGTATACTCTTTATACTCCTACTCCTCGGCTTTTTACTGCCTTCTTTGCTTCTGACTTCTGACTTTTTTCTTTTTTTTTTAAACGGTGTCATATTGCTTATTAGCCATCATCTGTTGCTATATGTTCATAACTATCTGTGCCTGAGCTTGCTATTACAGTACTCTTTGCTGATAGTAGAACTTCTCAAACTGGCGGTACTTGTTCGCTTGTTGCATAGCTTCATTTAGCTTCGGACTTATTGTAATGCTGCAAGTCTGGTATGTCTATTTTATATAGTATTTTACCCCTGTCCCTTGGTCATAATTGGTAGTGTTTTTGGCACTTTTGATCCACTTTTATTACTAATTGGTGTTTTCTAGTGTTTTCGTAGATTTGGTTGACTTTTGTAGTGATTTGCACTTTTGGAGCATTTTTCCGGGATATTATGGAGCAACTACGAGCATTGGAGAAGTACGACTAGGGCCGGTTAGATCCATCAAACCGGTGATTAAGGGCTCGGTATATGTGATATCGGGGCATTTGGACCGAGTATTCAAGACCTGAAGAGGAAACTCAGATTGGCCCGAAGAATTGGAGCCCAATCGCAGTCCAAATAATGGCCCAAGAGTGTCGCCCGGCCAAAGAGGCTGGCGCCCGAAGGCGTGCCCGGCCGGGCGAGGGAAGCAAGGTTAGCGCCCAAACTCGCGCCCGGCCGGGCGCAAAGGAAGTGTACCCAAGGAAAAAAGGCGCGCCCGATCGGGCGCGTGTTATTATTAGGAGACGATTAGCATTGTTTAAGTTTTTTTTAGTTTAGGATTTTTGCTTAGTATAAATACTTTTCCGTTAAGCGAGTTTAGTATCTTCTTTTACTCTTTCTTAATTCTTTCTTAGATTTTCTCTTTCTACTTAGCTTTTAGATAAGTTTCTCTCTCATATACTTTTGTTCTTAACTTTATTCTTAATTCCAGATTTCTTTGGTAATAATTTCTCTTCTCTTAATTTTAGTTATTTATTTTATTCCTTTGATCATGTCTTGTTTTATTGCTTTGATTAGTTTAGTTTTAATTATGTGTGAGTAATTCTATTTCTAGGGTTTGTGGGGATCCATAAATAATATGAAGGGGTAATTTATTGTTGTTAATTGTCAATGCTAGATTAATTTCCTATTGATTGATTTAATGCTCTGTGACTAGATTTGCGCATATCTTTTATGCATGAGTTTGACAATATTGATTCGAGATTCGAGAGATGAGAATTGATGTTTAGGTATAGTTTCAATAGGCAGGTTAATTTATAAATGGTTAAGTCGAGATTCGAGAGATGAGATGTAATACGGGTAGATTAATTGTGTGATTGTAATACGTAGCGAAAGCCCTTTATTATCTGATTAATGTATGCATTGATGATTGATTATTATTTTTTACCTTGGAATATTATTTATTGGTGAACCTATGCCCTAGGCCTTTTATTCATTGTTTTCTCCTAATTCTTAATCATCGTAGTTTAGTTTCCTTCGATTATTATATTTTGGTTACTTTATATTCTAGACTATATTAATTAATTAGGAATAGAAAGACTCGTTTCTCTGTGGATTCGACCCTACTTCCCTATCTACATTAGTTAGAGGATTTAGGAATTACTTTTGATTAGGTGATACGACTTTAGCCTGTCAAAATTTGGCGTCGTTGCCGGGGAAACGGTTTTATTTTTATTTTCTGATTATTTTTGCAGTCTAGATTATCTCCTTTTGTCTCAGAGAACGTTAGTTCTTTGAGGCAATTCTCATATTTGTCTTTTAGTTCCTTGTTTTTGCCCAGGTGTTCCAGATCAGGTTACATCTATCCCATTCGATCCTGAGATCGAACGCTCGTTTCATAGGCAAAGGAACCTTTATAGACAAATTCTGGCGGCATCTGAGGAAGACAACAATCGAAGAGACCCTCCCTCTGATTCTAGCAACGTAGAAATTCCTTCAGATTCAGAATCAGAGATAACGGCCCAAAAAAAGCTCAGTGACTACTCGCAGCCAAAGCTCACAGATTTCTCGCACCTTACTCCCACTCTGGCTCTAGATGGAGTTAAATTTGAGATCAAGCCCCAATTTATCACTATGATAGAGAGGAATAAATTCAGTGGAGCTAAGGGTGAAGATCATAATCTTCACATTGCAGATTTCTGCCAATATTGTAACACCATTAGACAAACCGGGGTCACGCAGGACTAAATCAGGGATATTCTTTTTCCCTTTTCATTATGTGGAAAAACAAAATTATGGTTCAATGGTTTGAATAGAACTGCACTTGGTATTACTGACTGGGAAACTCTTGCCTTGAATTTCTATAATAAATATTACCCTGCAGAGATAACAGCTGTACTAAGGAGTGCTATTCAGAACTTCGCTCAAGAGGCCGACAAAACTTTATACGAGGCTTAGGAGAGGTTCAAGGATCTACAGAGAGAATGCCCTCACTACAATCTAGCACAATGGCAATTGATCCAAGCTTTCTACATGGACTTGGAAATTCATCTAGATCAGTTCTAGATTCTGCAGCTAGTGGGAGATTCATGAATTTAATTGTGGATGATGCAGGACAGGTTATCGAAGATATGGCAATACACCATTCCCAATACAGGAATCCGAGAGGGTTTGCAAATAAAGGAAAACATAATGTCGATTCCGTATCCTTTTTGCAAGCTCAATTAACGTTTATTTGTCAAAAATTAGATAATCTTACTACTACTCCTAACTCTGTAGCTAATGTTTCTACTGTTGCTAACAATGAAGCTTTTGTGAAAATTGTGGAAATGTAGGGCATTGGGAGCAAGATTGTAGGAGTTCCATGGAACAAGTTAATGCCTTCCAAACCTATATGCAGAATAACCCATATTCCAACTCTTATAATCCTGGTTACCGGAACCATCCATATCTTTCGTACCGGAGTACCAATGTACAAAACCCTCCACCTCTACAACAACCACAACAGCAACCCCCACCACAGTAGAAATATTACCATCCAAATTCTGGCCAGAAAAGCCAAGCACAACCCTCATCATCTTCTGACCCTGCCATGACAGAAATTAGAGCAATGCTTACTAATATGCAAAAGCATATGGAGAGTGGGGATGCGCAAATTGATTCTATTTTAACCCACAATAAAATCATGGATAATAAAATTGCAAAACTTTCATCTACCCTACAATCCCGTCAGCAAGGAGCTCTACCATCACAACCTATCCATCCTACGGATCAAGCCTATGCAATTACTCTAAGGAGTGGTTCAAACTATGAAGGGCCCCCTATGCCAAGAGACGATGAACCTATTTTAATAAATAATGCTAATCTTGATTCCGTTAAACCTGACAATGTAGAAAATAGCCCTGCAAGGCTAACGAATAATACTAATATATCTGATTTTACATTGCAGGGTACGACCCCAGGGAAGGTGGCCACTCCAGATAAGAGAAATAATGCTCCAAAGCCAGTTATCAAACTTCCATTCCCCAATTGTCACTTGAAAACAAATTTGGATAAGCAGTTTGGTAAGTTTCTGGAGATGGTAAAAGATTTGAAGGTAACAGTTCCCTTCACTTAATTAATTACACAAATTCCTGCATATACAAAATTTATGAAGGAAATATTGACAAGAAAAAGGTATATTAGTGAGGTAGAGACAGTAGCTTTCACTACAGAGTGTAGCGTCGTACTTCAAAATAAATCTCCACCTAAATTAAAAGATCCGGGTAGTTTTTCTATCCCTTGTCATATTGGCAATCTAATGATTGATAATGCATTGTGTGATTTGGGTGCTAGCGTTAGTTTTATGCCATTATCTGTGTGTTCCAAGCTAAATATGGGTAAATTAAAAGCTACCAATATTACTCTACAAATGGTCGACCATTCTTTTAAATACCCCTTAGGTGTTTTAGAGGATGTTCCTGTTAGAGTAGGTAAATTTTATATACCTGTTGATTTTATTGTTCTTGATATGGTTGAGGATACGCAAACCCCAATTATTTTGGGTAGACCATTCCTTAACACTGCAGGAGCAATTATAGATGTGAGAAGTGGCAAATTAACACTATCAGTAGAGCACGATAAAATTATTTTTAATCTTAATAATACCCCTAAAAGCCCCATGATAGAGGAGAAGTTCTTTAGTGTTAATGTGGTTCAAACTTATTCTAACAAGCCTCAAGCTCTTGTAAAAGATCCCTTGGAGGCGGTATCTTGTGTTGCATCCTTTTTAAATGAGATAGACAAATGGCAGAAGGAAGTTGATGCAATAGAAAGAGCCCTCTACACTATCGGTCTTGGCTTTGAGGATGAAAAGGTGGAATCAATCAAGCAAGTTGTGGAAATTGAGCCTACAATAAGTGTTCCGCCAGATCGAGTTGCAAGTGCTAAATGCAGTGACAATTTTAAGCAACCATCGATCGAAGAGGGGTCTTTAGTGCACAGCATTGAAGAATCCACATTCCAAGTCAAGGAAGATCGACCGGATGAAGTGACTTGGCGTCCCACAGGATATGTCAGAAAATCGCGTCGTGGCCTGAACACCGCTCGACCGGGTGAGAAACCACCCGACCAAGCGTTAGGCCAAGGGTCCTAGTTCTTGTACTTGGTAAGAAGGTCGTGCGGGACCTAGATAAACCAACGCTTTGCGAGAGGCAACCCGTATTTTAATGCTTTTAAGACTAGTTTTTTTTTCTTTCTTTTTCTTATGAGAGGAGAGAGGAGGGAATTTTGATGAGTTCGATGAGTCTTTGTACAGGTTTGAAGGAAAAAAGCTAGCAAAAAGTGAAGTAAAGAAGAAAACAAAGAAATCGTCCAATTAGACTCGGGCCCGATCGACCGAAGGTCGCCCAATCGGGCGCGAGAGCGAAGTTAGAAAATCAGGTATTCTCGCCCGATCGGGCGAATGTTGCCCGACCGGGCGCGCAGTTTGACGTTTACGGACATATTAGATCGCCCGACCGGGCGCGAGAGAAGAACAATTTATGGGCGTTAGATCGCCCGATCGGGCGAAAGGCGCCCAGCCGGGCGCGAGAGGAGAAGACATTTGGGAATTAATATCGCCCAACCGAGCGCGAGAAAAAGACGACTAAAAGCCCAGATCGCCCGACCGGGCGCGAGCCTCCACCGCCCTTTTCTTCTTCTTCTTCTCTCTTTCTTCATTTCTCCTTTCCTCCATAACTTTCTCTCTCTGAAACTCTATTTTTCTCTACCTTCTCTCTAAGTTTTCTTCTCCATTTCTTACCCAAATCCAAATATTATTACATATTCTCAATCCCCTCTTCATTCTCTACAATCCTACACAAAATTATTCAAGTTTCAATCAAGAAAAAATTTTATACCCATTCTCAAAAAATTCACAAAAATGGCGGCAAAGAGGGAAAGAACACTTCTAGGGGGAAGCTCAAGCTCAAGCCAGCAATACAACCCGGCGTTGCAACTACCACATTGGTCGACGATCAAGATAGCAACCCCGGAACAGAAGGAAAAGCTTGAACAGCTCTACGGGCGTGAGGTAATTCCTTCACGGTGGTTACACCGCCCTACTCTAGAAGCATTAGGTTTATATGATTATGTTAGGAGATTTTTGAACGATATTGGTATGAGCAAATTTGTTGATATGCATTATGCCACTTATCGTGAATTAAACTGTGAATTTCTTTCCTCTTTGCATGTTCATAACCATAAGACTGGGCCAAAATTGATTTTTAGGTTAAATTATAGAAATATTACTTTAAATTTTGTTGATTTTTGTAAATTGTTTGATTTGGAATCTGATTTGCCTCATCAATGGCATGCTGAATATAAAATAAATGATATTTATACCGCTTTGACTAGTTTGCCGGCGCCTAACACCCAACATGCTAGTGCTAAACCAATCCATCACCCCGTTCCCAAAATATGGCAAAGATTTGCGGGTGTTAGCTTTTTAGGTAGGAACGAGCCCCATAACTGTCAGACCAATGAACTTGCTGTTATTGGACATTATGTTTACGGGTTTAGGAAGCTTAACATAGCTAGGTATATCATCCATCACTTAGCTAGGCATGCCACGGCTAGTAACGCCGCTAGTACTCCCATCCGTCTAGGTGGCCTTATCACTAGGATATCTATTAAGAAGGCCGGTTTTAGAGACTAGACCCCACCAGATGACCAACTGTGGACCTAACACCTACATGACCGCTAGGTACCTAGAGGAGTTGGGTTGGGTACGACTGGATAGTCAGCAGACACCCCACTGGTGTATTAGGACTGGGACCGAGCAACCATTGCCCATCTTTTCCTTACCTAGTCATGATTTGACCGCCTTTCCCCCCGAGCAAGCGTCTTACACGTACGACCTTTTAGTTGCCAACACTATGGGGCAAGCACCACCAGTACCACCACCATTTCCACCACCCCAGCCTAAGCCCGAGGTAGCGTTCTTTCCACCTCGCATGTCTCACTCCGTCCCCCATAATGACTCTGACCCAATTTGGGACCTTCAGAGTATAGGTCAGGGTTTAGGCCATATCGAGCATTCTCACACTGTCCTTAGGAGGATGGTAGGCTCTATTAACCATAGGTTAGGGTACCTTGAGAGGAACCGGGGTAGAGCTCTCTACCCTATGTACGATGATTATGCTCGTCGGGGACTATCCTCATTGCTCTCCAATAATATCCTTCTCGCATTATTTTTTAGACTAGCATTTTACCGTTTATATGAGTGCCACAGATTCCTTCGTGGACTATCCTCATTTCTCTTTGTGCATCCTTTTTTCCTACACATAAGAGAGCTCGACCCTTAGATACCCTTTTATATAGCTCGATGTCTATGAGTACATATTGGGAAGCCAAAAGCCTTAACGCTCGTTTTTCTCTTTTGTCAGCATGGGGAGGGTAGTCTCCTTTGGTGACATAATTGAGTATATCCGTGTACCACGGTTCTTCTTCCTCTTCTTCTTCGCCTTGGATTACTTCGTCGTCTTCTATAGCCTGGATGTATGCCGGTTTGTGCCTTTTTTCTATGGTTAGAGGCATTTGCTCGATTTCCATGGGAATCCTAACCATTGAGGCTAGTCTTGCCAAGGCATCAGCAAATTGATTTTCTTCCCTAGGTAGATATGTGTATTCTACCTTCTCTAATTGATCGGTAAGAGTTTCCAGATAGGTTTGGTAAGGGGCTAGACTTTCGCTCCTTACTTTCCATCTTTTGGATATTTGATTGATGATCAAAGAAGAGTCTCCGAATATCCTTAAATTTTTTACTCCCAATGCCAAAGTTGTTTCAAGGCCTACCACGCATGCTTCATATTCAGCAGCATTGTTGATAACGTCGAAATCAAGCTTTATGGAGATTGGGACATGCTCTTCTTTAGGTGATACTAGCAACACTCCAACGCCACATCCCTTTTGGTTTGAGGCTCCATCGAAGTATAAGGTCCAAGTATCATCTTCACTAACCATTAGGTCTTCGTTTGGAAATTCGTTGTCTTGTATTGGCGTTGAGTCTTCTATTGGAAAATCTGCTAGAAAGTCTGACACCACGGATCGTTTGATAGCTTTCTGTGGCATGAACCTTACATCAAACTTGGCTAGATTGACTATCCATCTTGATATGCGTCCGTTGAGTGTAGATTTCTCGAATAGATACTTGAGTGGATCTAATCGGGAGACTACGAAGACGGTATGCACTAGCATGTAATGTCTTAATTTGGTTGTGGCCCACACCAAGGCGAGGCACAACTTCTCGAGTGGTGTATAGCGTGCTTCGTACTCGAGCATCTTCTTGCTTAGGTAGTAGATTGCATTCTCTATGCCTTCTACTTCTTGTGCTAGCATAGCTCCCATTGTCTCTTTGGTAACCGTCGAATATAACCTAAGAGGTATCCCAGGAAGTGCTGGTGCTAATACGGGAGGATTTGCGAGATAGGCTTTGATCTTTTCAAAGGATTTTTGACACTCGTCATCCCATATTACTGGTACATTCTTCTTGAGCTTTTTGAAGATTGGTTCACATATTGTGGTCAATTTTGATATGAACCTACTTATGTATTGCAACCGGCCAATAAATCCTCGAATCTGTTTCTCAGTCTTGGGCAGTGGCATTGACATGATTGCTTTGATCTTGGTTGGGTCTACCTCTACTCCTCTAGAGCTTATGACGTAACCCAAAAGCTTGCCTGAGGTGACTCCAAAAGCGCACTTAGATGGATTCAACCTCATATTGTATTTCCTTAGCCTTTCGAAAAACTTCCTTAAGGCTACTTGATGACCTGGACGGTCTTTTGATTCTACAATCATATCGTCAACATATACCTCGACTTCTTTATGCATCATGTCATGGAGTAAGGCAGTCGCTGCACGTTGGTAAGTAGCACCCGCGTTTTTTAACCCAAATGGCATTACCGTGTAGCAGTAAGTGCCCCATGGTGTTATAAAAGATGTTTTATCCACGTCTTCTTCTGCCATGAGAATCTGGTTGTAACCTGCGTACCCATCCATGAACGAGAAGAGTGCGTGGTTTGCCGTGTTATCTACCAGAATATCGATGTGTGGCAAAGGGAAGTCGTCCTTTGGACTTGCCTTATTTAGATCTCGATAGCCGACACACATTCTTACCCTTCCGTCTTTCTTCGGAACTGGGACGACGTTGGTGACCCATTCGGGGTATTTGGATACCTTGATGAAACCTGCAGTTTTTTGTTTTTGAACTTCTTCTTTTATTTTAAGAGCTACGTCGGGTTTCATTCGACGTAACTTTTGTTTTACGGGTTTCATTCCTGGAATTAGTGGTATAGTGTGTTGAGCTATTTCTCTATTAATGCCTGGCATATCTTCGTATGACCAAGCAAATACATCGATGAATTCTTTAAGTAAGTTAATTAAATCGTTTCTTTCTTGTTTATTCAGTGTTAATCCGATTTTAACTTCTCTTTTATGGGTTGAATCATTTGAGATATCAACCGTTTCAGTTTCTTCGATTACCGGTGTTTTCTTTTCGAGTGTTTCCATTGCTTTATTAATTTCTTTGTCTTTTTCATTGTTAGTTAAGCAATGCTTGTCACCTTGGGTTAGAGAAGAACACGAGAAATAAGGAGAAGGAGAAATATTATTATACTCTGAGATCATTACATCAAAGAGTGATACGTCCTCAGGGACTTGATTACTAACTATTCTAGGAGAAGAAATAGGAGGGGGAGGTGCTACTAATAAAGACTTAGAAGACTCTAGGAGGAAAGACTCTGACTCTAACTCAGACGACTCTTCAAACATCGTCCTTGCCCTGTCATGATGTATATCTTCCTTCCACTTTGAGTAGTCACTTTGATAGTCTTGCGCCATCCCTATAGTGATCCTTCAGCTGGAGTGATTAGCTTCGAGGGATCGAAGCTTTCGCTTTGTAGGACTGTTTGAATGAGCGAGGAGTTATCCTCTTTATAAGTTGGCTCATTCTTTTCTCGCCCAAATAGAAATCCCATGACGTTAAAGTCAAAGCATGGGGGTGCTTTCTCCTTATGGACAGGAGTTAGGATTTCATCAATGAAGTAGCAATCCGAGAAGATCTCGAATCCCGGTTGTCTTATGCCATTTACAACAAATGGATCGGGAAATTCATGGCATAGATAGTCCTCTCCTTCTTTTATAAATTGATCATTAAGTGTAAGAGGGTACTGATCCATTGGGATTGCTTTCTTTTGAATACGAGCGTCCCTAAGTGCCTTTGACTTTTCCGTGGCTCGCTTGAGATCTTTCCGAGTCGGTTCAAAACCAAGTCCAAAAGTGTCTAACTTAGGGAGGCCAAGTGACTCTAGCGATTTCTCCATTCCTTTCTTCTTTCCTAGGGTCATCCCAGGAAAATGTCCTTGTTTCTTCAGCATGGCATTTACAATCATGTTGGAATGGGGGTCATGGCAAAGAGGGGTCCTTTCATCCTCCTAGATTAAGGAGACTTCTTCGTTAAAGCCCCATAAATCTTCATCATCCTCGTCGTGCTCCACATTAATGATTGGATTCTCTATAGATTTGATCCTCATAGGCGAAGCATCGATGGTGATAGGAATTCCGCCAACTACAGCTTTTACTTGTTGGTGGAGAGATGAAGGGACGGCCTTTAGGTCATGAAGCCAAGGGCGTCCCAACAACAAATTGAACGAAGCCTTAATGTCTACTACTTGGAAAGTAGTAGCATGTTCTATTGCTCCTGCCGTTACATTCAGGGTAATTTTGTCGAGAGCTTGACGACGAGTGTTGTCATAGGCCCTTATTCCTTGTGTAGACGGAGTTAAATCTTCGTCCCTTATGCCTAGCATCCTCGCAGTTCTAAGTGGACAGACGTTGATGGCCGATCCATTGTCTACAAGAGTCATAGGAACGTTCATCCTCTTGCAAACTACTGTGAGGTTTAATGCCTTGTAATGTTTGTCACCTTCTGGGGGTAAATCCTTGTCATAAAAGGTGATCAAATTAATTGGACTAGGAAGATCACTGGTGAGGAAGTTGGCTAATCCCTCGGGAGTAGTTTCAGAATCTATCCCAATTTGTCCAAGGCATTCATTACAGCCAACCTATGTTCTCGAGATGTTGCCAAGAGTTTCCATACATTCATCTCAACTTTTATCTTCTTAAACTGCTTAACAATATCATTGTCTTCAATGATAGGTATGGGAACTTGTTGTGTGGTTGGCATAGGTTGTGTTGAAATGGGAGGTTCCATTCTCCCGGATCTTGTGAGGACGTCTATCGATGAGTCTTTTTCAGCCCAAAAGTCATCTGTGGTGTATGACACAGAAGGTGGAGATCCTATTATGTCTTTTAAGTAGAAATCTTCTTCATCACTGTCCCAAACTCCATTGATGGTTGCATCGTCTTCTTGTTGCATTTGGACTAGTTTCTTTTCATCAATCATTTTCTGAACCAAATCCTTGAATTTGAAACAGTTTTCTATAGTGTGACCCCCTGATTGATGATACTGACAGTAATATCTACCCGTCCTTTTCAATGATTCGAATGGTCTTGGTTCGAGAGGTTTGATCTCGCCACTCTCGGAGAGCATTTTGAACATTTGTGCATATGGGATCCCAATTGGAGTGTAGATTCTATTACTCTTCTTGGGTTTTTCAGTGACTTGTAAGGGAAAACTCTTTGCCTCATAAGTCGTTCTCGCTGGTGTGAATTCTCTCTTGGGTTCATCTTTCATAAGTGGAACCTCGTCATGTTTCTTTAGGGGTTCCTTTATAGCTTTGAGAGCTTCACGTAGTAAATGCGATACCTCCATCATAGACAATGTGAGCAATTGTATATCTTCTTTACTAGTCGGTTCTGGAAGGTTATCCTTAACATCAAAGAAGGTTTCCTCTTCCTTTTCTGTGGCATAGATTTCTTTGACAGGTCTAATGAGAGACGAGGGGTCAACCTCGTTTTTCTCAACAATGATGGTCAGGGCAACGGCAGCTTGTTGTTGTCGATTAAGTCTTGGATAGCTTCCATAAGCTTCCAACAGTTTTCGGTGAGATGGCCCCTACCTTGGTGGTACTTACAGTGTGCATTGGGGTTCCAATTAGCCGACCTCTTTTCGACTGGTGGGTCCCCAAATGGTCCAATAGCAGTTATAAGACCTTTTGCATTTAATCGATCAAATGCGGTGTCATAACTCATGCCAATATGAGTAAATTTCCTCCTAAATGGTTTCTTTTGTCCTTGATTGTTCATAGCAAGGAATTCTCCTAAATTAAAAGTGCTAACATTGTTTAAGTGGGTGGTTTTGGAAGAATAAGGATCGTCGTTCTTCTTTCCTTTCCAGCCACTGTTGGAGTTATTGTTGGTAGCTTTTAACTTAGCCAGGTTGTCTTCAATATTGATCCCAATGTCATAGGCGGCCTTGAAGGTATGGAGATTATTTTGATACTTGAGATGCTTGGAATATTTTTCTTGAAGGTTCTTGATGAACAACCTCACAGACTCTTTTTCACTTGGCACCTCAATCATCTTGGCTGAGGTTTCTCTCCATTTGTTAAAGAAAGAGGTGAAGCCTTCGTTCTCTTTCTGTTTGAGGATTTCAAGTTCCCTATGGTCAGTCTCAACTTGAATGTTGCACTTGTACCTATCAACGAAAGCGTTTGCTATGGACTCCCAAGTAGAGGTCTTTTCTTTCTCGAGAGAAAAGAACCATTGTTGGCAAACGGTCTCGAGAGATAGTGAGAACAGAGAGGGGAAAACCTTCTTATCGATACCCTTGATACTCATTATTGTTTCAAATTCTCTTAAGTGAAAATAAGGGTTATCAGTTACTCTGAATTTTGGGATGTCGTTGGCATTGAACTTCTGCGGAAGAAGATATTTGTCCACCGAGACCCCTTGTGATGTAAGACCTTGAAACTTGTAGTTGCTAGATAGCTTGCTTAGACTCTCTTGCATGAGTTCCATCTGTTGTTGCTTCACGGGATCATCGATCTTGAGTGCTAGGAGCTTCAGTGTCTCAGTCACGGTAACCAGTTGGTTCCTAAGCTCGTTGACTTCTTCTTGTGTTGCCATTATAGTCTTAGCTTTCCTCTTACAAGCTATGGGTTTGTCAAAAAGTTGGACTTGTACGAAAAGGTTGTCATTGATTAACCGTCCTTCCTTTCTTGACCACGCGCTGTAATTTAAACCATTTTGCGTTTTAATTACTTGACTCGAATCAACTTGACTTACGGTTTATTTTAAAGAGGAAAGAATAAAAAATAAAAAAAATGGGTGCATATTTCAAAAATAATGTACATATTTTTATGGAACTAAGTATAGTTTTTTAAATTGGAGGATTAATATCCGACTTACCCCCCTAAAAAAATGACGAAAAAAACGCGCACACAAGACCCTCTTAGACATGGTCAAAGTATGTGTATTGGTGTGTGCGTTGAGTATAAGTGACATGCTTGGACTCTTGTGTAAGACCATGGGACTTAGTACTAAACTCGATTAACGACTCAACCAAGTACTATTGACAGTAAAAATTAACCGAATTAATTAGCAAACTGATTAATTATATACTAGGTGATGACTAGACCAATAATCCGAACTGTCGGCCAAATGACAGAACTGGCGTCACACTGTGCAGCTTGGCGCCAGACGACAAAGTTGTCGCCAGGAGCCACACTCCACAGTGTGGCGCTACAGCTCTGACTTTGGCGCCAATATTGGAGCTTCGGTCAGGGACTGTTTTCGGTGTTATTAATCAACTAGGGTATGCCTAAAGTCGTACTAGGTCAATTCCGATTAAAATATTAAACTTTATTGACTCTAATTAATTAATTAGGAAAAGTTATTTAAGTCATTAATTTATTTAATTTTAACACAAGTTAAACAAACGGTTAAGAGTTCATAAAATATATGCACAACAAATAATGCACAATTAGGCAAGTAGGCACAATATGATGCAATGAGTTTGCAACCTAACCATGGCTCTAGTTCTCCTAAAGTTCGGGATATGGTTTAGTCAAAGAGGGTCCATGGTTAATTGTCCGGATGCACCGCGCGGAAGCCTAACCGTGAAGGTTTGGCGCGAGTGGATGGGACACCGCGAGCTTTAGAAAAAACTCGCTTCCATGGTTTGGTGAATTCAACATCTCGGATGTACCCTTTGTTGCACGGAGCGTTCAATCGGGTAGATGGAGCATGAATTCCCAGAAGGTTATGTCCATATGTAGAACACATATGGGTTTCAGAAAAGTGAGAAAAGATTCAATCAGGAAGTAGGATCGAGCAAACAATACGAAAAACCGGTCGAAATTAGAACGCATATTTCTGGCTCGGTATTGGGGGAGGTTGGCGCCAGCAATCAGAGACTGGCGCCCGTTTTTAACTGTAGTGCCTGGTGCCAATGCTGGCATCTGGCGCTACGGATAAAAGTCTGGCGCCAAGCTCTGGCCTCTGGCGCTACTTCCCACATGCCTCAGCAGCTTTCTGTGCTCGATAAAATTTTCCAGTTTCGCGCGGTGTTATTTCGGTCCTAGTTGTGAAAGATATTTCTCAAATTTCCTACGTGTAAAATCCTATGTTTTTAACTTATTACGGATGGTCTTTTCAATGAGATCTTTTTTATGCATATGACAATAATGTTAATCAAAATTATGCACATGAAATACTTAGAACGTTTCGAGTCTCATCCACTCATTCTAAATCATTGCCGAAACAAATTCAGGAATTAAAATAGAAATCCTCCCTAGTGGAGTTGCCAAAAACTGTAGGGAATAAATTTCAAGTGTTAACCCCTAGCTTGCATATTCGAAGGGTGAAAGGTGATATGATGTGGATACAAGGGGTGCCTCAAATCATTGGTATACCTTGTGCTTAGTTCGACATGGATTTTTTTTTTATGCAATGCAATGCGATAATCATATGCGAGAAAATAAATGCTCATTTATTAAAAGGTAAAGAGGAAAAAACCTATAAATAAGATCTAATAAAAGTTTCCTATTCTAGACTTATTGGGGAAAGGGAAAAAAAGATAGCAAAAGAGGTCACGAAATCTTGTCGTTAAAGCTCGCCTCGTGTCTTTATTTTATCATCACCTAGTCTTCTAGCCATTTAGAGGTGTGGGAAGCTTTTTATTATCAATTAGATATTGGATGACCTCTTTTAGCTTCCAACAGCTCTCAGTAGTATGACCCTTACCTTGATGGTACTTGTAGTGTACGTTTGGGTCCCAACTAGGCAGTCTCTTCTCAGGTGGGGGATCTTGAATAGGTCCAATGGGAGTGATGAGTCCCTTGGCATGGAGTCGATCGAAAGCGGTATCATATCTAATCCCAATAGGAGCAAAATTCTTTTTTAGTTGCTTTTTAAGTCCTTGATTATCCATGGCTAAGACTTCATTAAGGTCAAAGGTAGCATCATTGTTACTAGAGCAGGTGTTTTCGGAAGAGGAAGGATGGTCATTCCTCTTTCCTTTCCAGTCACTTTTGTTATTGCTACTAATCTTGGCCTTCTTGTTGCTCGGAGGAACATGAAGGAGATTTGAATCAATGAGGTCTTGAACGCAATCCTTGAGGGATAAACATTCTTCGTTGGTGTGACCATGGCCTTTATGATATTGGCAATAGGATTTTGGGTCCCAATTGGAAGATCGTCTCTTAGGTACTGGATCTGAAATTGGACCAATAGGGTGAATGAGACCTTGGCCCTAGAGGTAGTTGAAAGCTTTGCTGTAAGTCAAACCTATTGGTGTGTGCTCATCAATGGAGCATTTTGCCCGCAACTTAGGAGCATTGAGTTTTTGACGGGAGGAAGAGGAAAAATAGTGATCCTCCTTTTTGTCCTTTCGGTCTTGACAATGAGAACCTTGTTCGATAACCATTATCCGGTTTGCTAGTCCTTCTATTACACCCATAAGCATGACAACAGTGTTGCGTAGTTCATGAACTTCCTCTCCCAAACTTGACGAGTTTTACTCGGTATTACTTAAGAAAACTTCTTCTTCACTGGCCATTATTACGACCCTTTTTCTTCTATCAAAGAGTGATACAAAAAAGTATTATCTTCGTTAAACACTCTTCTCTTCTCAATCAAGCACTGCGGAAAGGGAAGTTAGGGGTAAATTTTTTTATTTTTGACTCAAGCTTTATTCAACATGCAAATAGATGGGAAGAGATCATGGAAGAAAAGGGAGAATGATAGGTATGGAAAAAGTATGTAGAGAGTGAAAAAATGATATAGATGGGAATATATAGAAGAATTTAGGAATAAAGTGGACCCCCAACTCAAATAACGGAAAGGACGACTCATGCATGAACTTAAGACATGGTCATGGCGACATATACACAAAGTGTGTGCTAAGACTAGTGAGTGTAGGTGACATGTTTGACTCGTGTCATGACCATATGACTAGACGAAATTAAGGACTGAACATGATTACTTTCATTAATAATCGATTAAACTGTTTTAGCAAATCGATTAGTCAGACTCGTCATGAAGACTCGAGCAAAAATACAGGTTGTCGTCAGACGACAAGACTGTCGCCAAACGTTAAGGGTCGGCTAGGGGTGAAAGTAGTTTGGACAATAACCGAAAACCGATCCAAACCGAACCGAATTAGAAATTTGGTTCGGTTTTTTCGGTTTTCAGTTTGGATTCGGTTCCAAAAAACTGAAACCGAAATATTTCGGTTTGGATTCGGTTTGGGGTCCCAAAAAACCGAAAACCGAAATCCAAACCGAAATGTTTAAGCCCATAGATTTGTAGCCCAATTCCCCTACATATAAATAGCAAAACCCTAACATTCCTCCTTCATCTAATCTGACTTGCACCTTCCGCCCAACATCTCTACCTTCATTTCTTAGTTCCTCACCAAAACCCTTATTCTCCCTCATCACCTCACTCCAGCCACCGTACCTCGTATCTCACCACCACCTTCCTTTAGTTCCAACACTCCCTCGGATCCGGTGTTCGTACTCTCTCAAATCCGCGACGCGCCACCACCTGCTATCGCCACCACCTTTCTCAGTCACTCAAAGGTTGTCGTTGTTTCCTCCTGTTCTTCCCACGGGTATTCCGATGAAGATCTTGCCGCAGTTGCTGCCGAGACGATAGGCTCCAGTAAATGAAATCTCACTATTCAACTACTACATTTTAATTTCTTGATTTTTGAATCAATTACTATAAATTTCTAACAGATTAGATAAGCTTGCTACAGTAAATGAAATCTCACTATTCCACTAGTGCATGTTAATTTCTTGATTTTTGAATCAGTTACTATAAAGTTGTAACAGATTAAATTTTGCTCAATTCTCCAACTATTTCAATTGGGTTTTTGTTCTTTCGTAGATTTGTGTTCGTCAAATTACCAATAGTACTCAGAAACTTTTGATTTTGTGTACACCCTTTGTAATTTATGTGCTGAATTTAAGCCTAGAATTTAAGTGCCCAAAAAAATTCGGTTTGGATTGGATTCATTTCTCAAAACCGAATTATTTCTGTTTAGATTGGATTGAATTGAATCCAAATTCGGTTTGGATTCAGTTTCAAAAATCCGAAACCGAAATAATTCAGTTTGGATTCGGTTTGGGGTATAATCCAAACCGAATATCGAACTTTCACCCCTAGGGTCAGCGCCAGATTACAAGATCATCGCCTGGCACTAATCTCTAGCGCATGGCGCCACAGTCCAAATCTCTGCGCCATTACTGGAACATCGATATGGGACTGTTTCCAGTATTTTGCTCTAAAGAAACAAGCCTAAAAGTCGCACTAAGTCAAGTTCAATCAATTTATTTAGACTTTAATCCTTTATTAATTAATTAATTAAATTAGCAAAGTCCCTTTAGTTATTGTAGGGAATATTTCAAGCATTATCCCTAGATGAACCCCACTGTGATCATACACTTAAGTACGGTGGCGTCCAAAGGGAAAGAAGATAGAGTAAAAGAGTCGCCAACAAGTTTTAGGAACTTGTAAACCGTTCATGCAATCAATAGGTTAACCCTAAACCTGTTTAATCTATGTTGGTTGAATATTAATGCACAAATAACATGCAATCAATAGGTTAACCCTAAACCTGTTTAATCTATGTTGGTTGAATATTAATGCACAAATAAAACTATAATTGGCGATCACTTGAATTATAATAATATTAGCCTAAACAAGATCATTAATTATCTTATTAAGCGTGATTACAAGTACAAATTCCCTTTAAACATGCATAAAAGGCGTGATCAAGCAATAACAATAATAAACATCAAGCAACATATTAACAATCATCATAATAATAATGTTAACAATACAACATAATAATATTAACAAGACCCCAGGCATGATACTAACAAGATTAATAACAAATCCTAACATGTCACTAAACATTAAAGATCAAGTAGCCCTAACATGATACTAACATGTTATTAGGAAAGGAATAGGAAGCATCATAATAAACATACTTGATATTAGAAATTTTAGTTATTACCCTAAACATGATACTAGGAAGCAATATAACATCCTAACATGATACTAGGAATCAATAAAAAAATCTAAGCATGATTTCTATATCAAAAGAATAATAATAAAAGTACTTACTTCGATGTCTCGTACCTCTTTCTAATAACAAAATACACACGTTAGTAACTTCAAGGAAAATAACAAACAATTAAATTAAATAATTGAAATAGATATTTGGGACCAAACTCTCAGAAATATCAAACCTTTCACGTCTAGGGCGAAGGCAACTTCGAACTTGGCTAGGTGTGTCTAGGACTAATGAGTGAGGAATTTTGAGAGAGGTGAGGTTTAGAAAAAGAAAAGAGAGAAAGAAAGCTTCTAGCTTTTAGAGAGAGAGAGATGATGGTTGTGAATGATGAAAAACGGGGAAATACGGCCCCTATTTATAGGAAAAATAGCACAGGATCAAAGAAAATCATATCCGGAATAAAATACCTCATGTAGCCAACGACAGGAGTCAGCGCCAGACGACAAGCTCGTCGCCCGACGACAACTGTCAGCGCCAGGCGACGACTCTGTCGTCTCGCACTGATTCACAAGTACAACGCGCTTCCGTACGCGGAATCCTCTTATAAATGGGTTAACAGGTAATTCAAATCTGCATCTAAGCAGATTTAAAATCAGATTTGTGATAAATAATATATTTTATTCAAAATAAAACATCTTTAAAAATAATTATCAATCCTAACCTTATTAGAATTAAAAAGTAACCTTCTAGATATTCCTAGAAGATTAAAAACAATCCTAATTACTTTAGGAATAATAATTACTAGGCCCTCCTCTAGATCATTGGGCCACATTTAAAATCATTGGGCCTAATTTAATTTAATCCATAACTTCCTCATAATTCATCGAAATTGGGCTTATAATATATCGTTGGAAAGCTATTTTCAAGCCCAATCCAACTAAACTATTATTGGAGCCTTATTGTGGACCAAACCAAATTTGACTGGCTATTTTTTATAAATAGGGGAAGAAAAGAAATATTTGTAAAAACAGAAAAAGAAATATTTTGATAAAAATAAAAACATCATCATCACCAGACTTTTCACACTTTCATTTTGTTCGATAATCAAATGACATGAAAGGTATTTATCACTGGGTTGGTTTTGGGGAGACACATTTTTGGTCTAAAAAATCCCCTACTTTGACTGAGTTTGGAGAAACGCAAGTTTCGAAAACAAAAGTCAAAGTAGCGATAGGGACGGAGAATGATTCTGAACGTTCTGCGATCCTAAATTATTCTTGTAATGTCGATACCTGCAAACTAGCGTTAGTTAAAACAAATAAAAGAGTTAAGAAACGCGTACCTTGCACCGTTGAGCACACATCTCTAGAGTAACCGGTTTTTGTTTGACGATCTTCCTCAAGCTAGGGGATACCCCCTGAAGACTACCACGCTTGCAGCTACCTTCAATTTGCGTTGTTTTATGACCTTCTTCCACATCCTAGGGAACATGATCGGAGATAACTTCTCTTGAAACCATCCTCAGTTTTAACCTTCTACATCCTAGGGAACGCCGTCGAAGATAACTCCGCTTGAAACCATCCTTAGTTGTTGTGATAATATTCTGAAGAAAATTACCAAAGACAAACGCTTGTTGATCCTCAAAGCTCACTTGAACTTTGCTGCTGTGATATTTGCTAAAATTACCGCGGTGCCAGTACGTCAGCGCATTTTGCTGCTTGTGAACCATTACGTCGGTGCTTGCGATGAGCCAATGTTTAGGCGCTTTAAGCTAAGTGAGACGATCTTTTATCAGGCCGATCACCTACTGTGATTGTAATCGAGCCGATTACTTAATCATGTCAAATTGCTTATAAGGGCTAACTGCGCACCAAGGAACCCGAAATTGTTGTTTAAGGTCCGAATAGTCATCTATGGGGGCCACACATCCTGTCGCCGCACCAGCACACGCCGGAACACGCTGTCGCCAGGATTTCGCTCTGTTGCCAACCAACAAAGACCAACGCCAAACGACAATCTTGTCGCTTGGTAAAATAGTCAAGTTTTTGAACAAAAACACTCCTTTCTTCGCCATTTTTGTTGATGATGTTGTTCGTTGCTTGGTTTTGCTCTGAACATTCAACTTGGTCGTTTCCTTTCAACCAAATATGCTCAAATATTTTGCAAATTAAAGCTCTTCGTCTCTAATTTACCAATCCATGTAAGTTTTGCTCAAACTCCTCTTGTCTTAGAAGAATTTCATGTGTTTATATTCGCAGTTTTTTTTTCGAAAAATCCGGGAATGTTCTTACTCGCTTGTCCTTTGGAAGTGATAGCTTCCTATGCCTTGAAACTCTGTTGAAAACCTTATCTATCAGGATTTTACCGAGTCTGAGGTGCTTGATCAAAATCCGGATGTGCTCGATCGATTAGGCTGATCGTCAATCTAACTGCGATCAGGCCGACTCTAGTTGATTTTCTAAGCCATTTACGTCCTTTTGCTTCAAATATTTTGTAAAGGTTGCTCGTACCTGCATTTGTATTTTGGGCTACAGGACTTTGCTCATGTTTTTTTCTAATTCTAGGGTTAACCTAAGGCTTAGTGTTGCTTGACTCATATAATACTTAATGTGTTTTAAACACATATGACTTGTCATGACTCGACTCAAAGCGTTTTGACATACAGGGCTTAAACTTGACTTAATGATGACTCACTTTGTGTGACTCATGTGTGCAAAGTGTTGACTCATGAAACTCGATGTGTACATGACTTATATGTGCATTCGACTCGAAAACAAAAATTTCCATCATTTGTGGGGAATATCGACTTTCTCTCGAAAAAGAAAGACGCAAAAAAGAAGGAAGCGAAGTTTTTTTTTAAGGTGCATGTTGAATGAGCTTAATCAAGTATAGGCGCCGACGTTGTATCTCATAGTGCAAGGATTGTAACATCCTAGACTATACTAGTTGACTCGATAGTGAAAGTATTTTGGTAACATAGGCACGGAGGCTAAGTACTTCATACTCAATGAAATGATGAGTGATTTTGATATGACAAGGCATGCTTCAACTTTATGCTAAGATTTCATGACAAAAGGTTCCTAAAGGTAGGATTATTTGGTCATGTATTTGAGATGTGTGTGAAAGTGATACTAAAGTTAGGCTGCAAAGGCTAACGGTATGGAAAAGAATATTATTTGAAGAAGAGTCAAATGATAGTGACTCTTAGGCTAGGTAAGCTAAAAATGTAATAATCAAGCCCCCAAGTCTAGCTCTAAATGGAAAGGGATGAGCAATGGAAATTCCTTGATATGATCAATTATGAACGTAAATATGAACGCATTTTTATTACGGCTGCACCTCAATGTGAGGTTGCCTACGTATCCGTTAGGAATCAGGCCGAACGTAGCTCTAGCCGAACCTCACACAAGTATGTGTATACCTCAAAGAGTTCTTTTAAGGGTTGTAACGTGGTTAGGCTAAAGGTTGAATAAGAAGGGGAATGAAGGCTCAAGACCTTAGATAAGCCCCCAAGGTGTACAATCTTGCATTTGAAATCTTTATATTTTTATGCTTGAGGTTTCTTCATTTTTTAACTCTCTCTTTTTTTGTTTATTATTGTAGGGAATAATTTCAAGCGTTAACCCCCTAGCTTGAACCCCACTGTGATCATACACTAAGGTACGGTGGCGTCCAAAAGGGAAGAAGATAGAGCAAAAGAGTCGCCAACAAGTTTTAGGAACTTGTAAACCGTTCACAGGGTGAAGGTTACACCCCTTAACGATCCAGGAGATCGTCAAATCCAATAGGTCTTGAACCATGATTGGTAGTTCGGGGATGAAGATACAAATCCAACCTAAAAGAGATTGAACCTGCCCTAATAATAGGCCTCTACTTTATTCTGATCATATTCATGTGCACTTTTTGACTAACATGCAATCATTAGGATTAACCCTAAACCTGTTTAATCTATGTTAGTTTAATATTAATGCACAAACAAAACTATTATTGGCGATCACTTGAATTATAATCAAATTAACCCTAAACAAGATTATTAATTATCTTATTAAGCGTGATTACAAGTACGAATTCCCTTTAAACATGCATAAAAGGTGTGATCAAGCAATAACAATAAAATAATCAAGCAACATAATAATAATCATAATAATAATCATAATAATAATAATCATAATTATAAAATTATAATCATAATCAAAACAATTATAAAAATCATGATAATAAATTATAATTAAGATAATCATGTTAAATCATAATAATAGCAAGATCCTAGGCATGATACTAACAAGATTAATAACAAACCCTAGCCTGTCACTAAATAATAAAAAACAAATCTTTAGCCCTAACCTATACTATCAATCATAAATAATAGGAAGAACATAAAAGGCATCATAACAATCATATTTAATATTAAAATTACCCTAGACATGATACTAGGAATCATAATAACAATTTAAACATGATTTCTACATCATAACATCAATAAAAACCATTAAAGTACTTACTTTGATGCCTCGTACCTCTTTCTAATAACAAAATACACACGTTAGTAACTTCAAGGAAAATAATAAACAAAACAATTAAATTAAATAATTGAAAGAGAGATTTGGGACCAAACCCTCAGAAATTAAACCTTTCACGTCTACGGCGAAAGCAACTTTGAATATGGCTAGGTGTTTCTAGATCCAATGAATGCGAAATTTTGTATTGAAAAGCAAGTTTAGAAAGGAGAGAAGGAAAGATGGTGAATGATTAAAGAGAATGAGATGATTGATTGTAGGTGAATGAATAAGAATTTATGAGAATTGGTGAATGAAAACGGAGTTTTTAATACTATATTTATAGAGAAAATCATCCAAAAAGATAAAATTAACAAAACAGAGTCCTAGCGCATAGAAAAAGAACCAGCGCCAATGCTGGCGTCAGGCGCCAAGTGTAGCGCCAGGCGCTACAACTGGCGTTTGACACTGATTTCAAAAATTTACGCGTTTTCTAAAATCAGATAAATTTTGCCGTACAGGAGGATAAAATCGTATTTTCCTCAAAAATGCTCTTTGATTTTAATTAAAACTCTGAAAAGTCAACAAAAGTCAATTTATCAATGCTTATTGAATTAGGAATGAAAAGAACCTTCTAGAAGAATCTAGAAGACTAAAACCATTCCTAATTGCATTAGGAATGATAAATCATATTAGCCCTCCCCAAGATCATTGGGTCGTCCATAAGGCTCAAACCGGGCCCAGTTTAGTAAATTGGTCATAACTTCCTCAATATTCATCGGAGTTGGGCTTATAATATGTCGTTGGAAAAGTCTTTGCAAGCCCCATCCAACTACACTACTATTGGACCCATATCATGGACCAAACAAACTGGATTGGCTGTTTTCTTAAAATAATTTTTCAAAAACACAGAGAAGAGAAAAGAAACTAAAATTATCCGCAACAATAGACTTTCCACACTTTCGCTTCATTCGATTATGATTCGACGTGAAAGGTACTCATCACTAGGTTTGGTTTTTAGGGAGACACAAATGGGTGTCTACAATTATTTTTTGCTTTCTTTTTTCTTTTTTGATTTTGCATATTTTTTCTTATTTTGATAAGTTTAGGCAATCCCAATCATGCGGTCTATCACTCACTTGGCATTCATGTTTCTTAGGCACGGTACCGAGCACTCGATAAAAGACGCAATATGAGACGTGTTCTTATCAAAGACATGGTCATATCAATAACATTGGAACACTTGCCTTTTTGTACACTTTTATAATTTTTTTGCTTATTTTAATTTGTTTAAATTATTCAAGCTTTTATTCTTTGAAAATTGCATAAATTGCACACCATTCCATCCCAAGGTTAGGTAGATATGGGTCGAAGAAAGAAAGGTCTATCGTTAGACGAGACTCAAAGTGGTTTATCAAGAAATATTCACAGGGTGAAGGTTGCACCCCTTAACGATCCAGGAGATCGTCAAATCCAATAGGTCTTGAACCATGATTGGTAGTTCGGGGATGAAGGTACAAATCCAACCTAAAAGAGATTGAACCTGCCCTAATAATAGGCCTCTACTTTATTCTGATCGTATTCATGTGCGTTTTTTGACTAACATGCAATCATTAGGATTAACCCTAAACCTGTTTAATCTATGTTGGTTGAATATTAATGCACAGACAAAACTATTATTGGAGATCACTTGAATTATAATCTTAACCCTAAACAAGATTATTAATTATCTTATTAAGCGTGATTACAAGTACGAATTCCCTTTAAACATGCATAAAAGGTGTGATTAAGCAATAACAATAAAAATCAAGCAACATAATAAATAATCATCATAATAATAATTATAACAATCATAAAATTATAATCATAATCAAAACAATTATAAAAATAATCATGAATCATGTTAAAGCATAAAAATAGCAAGATCCTAGGTATGATACTAACAATATTAATAACAAACCCTAGCATGTCACTAAACAATAAAGATCAAAACTTTAGCCCTAACATGATACTAACATGATATTAGGAAGAAAATAGGAAGCATCACAGGAATCATAATTGATATAAGCTAATCACCCTAAATATCATACTAAGAAAAGCATCCTAACATGATACTAGGTATCAAAATAACATCCTAAACATGATTTCTATATCATAATATCAATGAAAACAATTAAAGCACTTACTTGGATGCCTCGTACCTCTTTCTAATAACAAAATACACACGTTAGTAATTTCAAGGAAAATAATAAAATCAAAGAATTAAATTAAATAATTGAAATAGAGATTTGGGACCAAACCCTCAGAAATTAAAACCTTTCACGTCTAGGGCGAAGGAAACTTCGAACAATGCTAGGTGTATCTAGTACTAATGTATGAGGAATTGTGTTTGTAAAATGGGTTGGCTAGAAAGAGAGAGAAAAAGTAATCAAGAGATTCTTGATGAGAGTTGGTGAAAGAGAGAATTAGAGAATTGATGATTGAAAAAGGGGAGATATGACCTCTATTTATAGAGAAAAAAAAGAGGGTCGAAGAGTAAGAAGAGAATCCGAATTCGAATCGAAATAGAACTCGATGGACAGCAGTTTTTGCGGATTTTGTTTTTATCATATCTTTTGATCTAGAAATCCAAATAAGGCATATAATATATAGTTGAAAATATCTTTAAGTCTACTTTCCAACCCAGTTAAAATCAGATTAAAATATTTTGTAGATAAAAAGATATATCCGAAATAGTGGGATGGTGTCAGTTTTGGATAGAGTTTTGTATCTAATTCATATCTTTTTCGTTATAGCTCGGATTTAATGTTATAATATATCATTGGAAAGATAATTTCAAGATCTATCCAACCATATAAAATTTGGATAAATATTATGAGGCACGAAAATTATATCTGATTATCTTTGAATGTCTTTAAATTCAAATAGAATTAGGATTTAAGAAAAGAAAAGTTTTTAAAAAGGAAAGTTTTTATTTAACTCAAATTCTTTAATCTTATCTTTTCAAAAACGATAATTAAGATCTTTTAGAAATTTATGGAAGCTTCTAATTAATCCTAATTAGTTTAGGAATAGGATTAAACCTTTGGACCCTTCACATGATCATTAGGTCGTAGGTAAAATCCGGTTTGGGCCCAGTTTAGTATTTTGGCCATAACTTCCTCATTATTCATCGGAATTGGGCTTATAATATATCGTTGGAAAGGTCTTCCCAAGCCCCATCCAACTACACCATTATTGGACCCATATAATGGACCAAAAAAACTGGATTGGCTGTTTTCTTAAAATAGGTTTTCAAAAAAACAGAGAGAAGAGAAAAGAAATTAAAACTATCCGCAACACTAAAATTTCCACAATTTCACTTCATTTGATTATGATTCGACGTGAAAAGTACTCATCACCGGGTTTGGTTTTAGGGAGACAGAAATGGGTGTCTACGGTTATTAATTAATTTATTCAACTCATTCACAAGTCAAACAAACGATTAGGGAAAAACATATATATAAAATATGCACAACGAATAATGCATAAGCTAGTAGTCATATAGTACAATATGATGCAATGAGTTTGCGACCTAACCATGGCTCTAGTTCTCTAAAGTTTAGGATATGGGTTAGTCAAAGAGGGTCCATGGTTATGAGTCTGGATGCACCGCGCAGAAGCCTTATCTCTGGAAGGGTTGGCGCGAGTGGATGGGACCCCGCGAGTTAAACTCGCTTCCACGATTTGGTGAATTCACAAACTCGGATGTACCCTTCGTTGCCAGGAGCGTTCGATTAGGTAGATGGAGCGTAAATTCCCAGAGGGTTATGGCCATATGTAGAACACATATGGGTTTCAAAAAAAGGAAAAAACTCAATCAGGAAGTAAAACCGAGCAAACAGTACTAGAAAACTAGTCGAAACAAGAAGGTAGATTTCTGGCTCGGTATTGGAAGAGGTCGGTGCGAGAAAATAGCGTCTTCACTAGACGCTGGCATTGTCGCCAGACGACAAGACTGTTGCCAAGCGACGACGCCATCGTTAAGCGCTGACGCTGTTTTCTCAGCGCTAATTCCTACATGCCTTGGCAGCTTTCTGTTCTTGAATTTTCCAACTTTTTTCGTAGCGTTATTTTGACTTTAGTTGTGAAAGATATTTCCCTAGATTCCTACGTGTAAAAATCCTATGTTTTTGACGCATTACGGGTGGTCTTTCCAATGCGAACCTTTTTATGCTTATGCCAATAATGACAATCAAAATTACGCACATGAAATACTTAGAAATTCTCGAGTCTCATCCACTCATTCTAAATTATTGCCAAAATAAATTTCTGGAATTAAAATAAAAATCCTCATATTAAACATCAAAGGAATAGGAAGCATCATAATAAACATACTTGATATTAGAAATTTTACTTATTACCCTAAACATGATATTAGGAAGCAATATAACATCTTAACATGATGCTAGGACTCAATAAAATAATCTAAGCATGATTTCTATATCAAAAGAATAACAATTAAAGTACTTACTTTGATGCCTCGTACCTCTTTCTAATAACAAAATACACACGTTAGTAATTTAAAGGAAAATAATAAACAATTAAATTAAATAATTAAATAGAGATTTGGGACCAAACGCTCATAAATATCAAACCTTTAACCTCTAGGACGAAGGCAACTTCGAACTTGGCTAGGTGTGTCTAAGACTAATGAGTGAGGAATTTTGAGAGAGGGAAGGTTTAGAAAAAGAAGAGAGAGAAAGAAAGCTTCTAGCTTTTAGAGAGAGAGAGAGAGATGATGGTTGTGAATGGTGAAAACGGGGAAATACGACCCCTATTTATAGGAAAAATAGCACGAGATCAAAGAAAATCATATCCGGAATAAAATACCTCATGTTGCCAACGACAGGAGTCAGCGCCAGACGACAAGCTCGTCGCCAGGCGACAGCTGCAGCGCCATAATATTTTAGTATTTGTCACTCCATCACACTATATAGCCATTACCATATGTTTCAACTCTTCTTTAGTCTAAATTCTAAACATATAGGGGGTGTTTGGTAAATGGGAATTGAGGGTGGGAATGAGAATTTTAATCCCAAATAAAACAAAATCTCTTATTTGTTAGATGGGATTGGGATCAAAGAAGAGAATGGGATTGAGAATAAATAGGGTGAATTCCCACCATTTTATTACCTATGGAGGGTATGTAATAAATGGGTGGAAATGGGAATAAGTGCAAAATGACATTTTTTTCCATTAATGAAAAAAATGGAGGAGAAAGATTAGTAAGGGTAATTTTATATTTTTGTTATTTATTCCCCATCTATTTCCATCCACTATCCAAACAAAGTATTGTCATACTTTTTAAATTCCCAATAATCAATTCCCAATCCCATTCCCACATTTTAATCCCCAAACTCCCATTGCCACATTCCAAATGTCCCGATATTCCTATATATACTACCTTCTTCTATCTCCTTGGAACAGCTTGCTTACAGGACTTGGTTCTCCACTTGATCATTGTAAATAATTATCATAAATAAGAGGTATGGCTTGAATCTGAAATTTTTTTAATGTTGATCCAATTATCCTGGTATTCCGTTTCCTCTCAATCTTCGCATCAGATATTTAATGTGCAAATTAAAACAAAAAACATAGCCACTCTAATACTTTGTAGTCTTCCCCGGTCTTCTAATTTCCGTGTTTCACCTAATCAGTTTTCTGTCGCTGCACGCAAGTAGTACCCTTGCAGACGCTAGTCATGCTATCAGGCTTATCAAAGAGACCAATCATAATAATTACTATTATTTTTTTTTTTTGAAAGAAGTCCTAAAGGACACTAAATTTTATTAATAAAAGTCATACGACATCTACAATTGACAATGAATGATAATAAAAAATGAATTTAACAAAATCAAACAAGAATTAATCGGGGAAGGGCTAAGAATCCAAATACATAAATATAAAAATTCGGTACATTCTCGATTCGTTGTCTCATACAACTTTTTGAGTGGATCCGTCGTCGCTTCGTAATTAATTTTTTGAGAAAGTAAATTCTTGTGCTGATTCCATAACCCGAATCCGAGCCATAATCAATATAGTCCCGCACAACCATAGACCAAATTAAACACAAATAAAACTTTGTCTTACGAAGGAGTACGAAAAACCTTGTCTTTCGAAGGAGATCGAAAAAACCTTGTCTTTTGAAGGAGATCAACCCTTTTTTCGAGGGAGACATTATTTTAACCTAAAACAAAAGGTTTAAAAGAAAATAAAGACTAGGCTTTCCACCGGTGAAATTCGGTGGAAGCCCCCTTCAAAATTAAGAACGAAGACTAGAGTTTAGTAGAGAAAAGAGAGAATAGGAGGACAGGGTTTTTTTGAGAGGCAATAATTACTATTATTATTTTTTATCACTATTATTATTATTATTATTATTATAATCAATAAATATTATTAATAATTATTATAATAATTAAATATTAATTATTATTATAATAATAATTAAATATTAATTATTAGGAAAAATGGAATCTAAAAATCCAACCTTTAGCCGGTCTGACAATAAAAATCCAACCTTTCAGTAATCTCAAAAAAATTCAACCTTTGCCCCCCACCTTCTCCAACAGATCCATTACCTATTGATGACTGTTTTTTGTAAGTTATGTGTCACGTGTCAGTCGTTAATTGGTCAATTATTTTTTTAATCATTAAAAAACAAAAAAAAAATTAAAAAAAATAAAACAGAAAAAAAACACCACCAGCCACCTCCCCCAGCCCCCGCACCACCCCAGCCACCTCCCCCACTCCCCAACAACTTCCCCCCACCCCAACCAGCCCCACCATCGGGGTCGTCGGATTCCGGCGATCTCCCCCCACCCCCCACCCCTTGTCGCAACCTCCCCAACCACCAAAACCCCCTACGATCTAAACCCTAACCACCACACCAAACACCCTATTCGACCCTCCTAAACTAACCCGACCCCTCCCCAAACCTCCCACCGCTCGCCGACCACAAACCGACAACCCCTAACCCTCCCTGACCCGTTTCCACCCCTCCCCACCCTAAACCCGACCCAAATTAGCCTTTTAGCCGAGTTTCGTGGTTGGGGTTATGGGGTGGTCGGGGTGGTTTAGCCGAGTTTCGTGGTTGGAGGAAGAGGGTTAAGTGGTGGCAGAGGTGGTGGTGGTGTAGAGAGGTGGAGGAGGAGGAAGAGGGTTTGGGTAGGGTGGGGTACGTAAGTGGTGGTGGTGTAGAGAGAAGAGAGAAAGAAGAGAAGTGAGAAGGAAAAAAGAAATTTTAACCGATTTTTAGATTCCATTTTTCCTAATTATCATTATTAAATATTATTTATTTATTATTATCAAATATTATTATAAAATATTAATTATTTATTATTCTTATTAAATATCAATTATTATTATTATTATTATTATTATTATTATTATTATTATTATTCAATATTAAGTACTCGTATTATTATTAATCAGAGCAGAGTAGAGCATAGCAGGACTCAGCAGAGCAGAGTAACTATAAAGAATAAGGCCTTTAAAGCTCGATGGGATAATAATAATATCTTAGAACTTGTTTGTATGAGTCCGTTTCTCCAAAGTATAATTACTTTGGCGGAACTTGATCGAGTAATATACACAACAAGGTACTGAACTTTGCAATTTGTATCAGACAAGGTACTCAACTTCTAATTGTATCAGGCAAGGTACTCTCAGGAAAGGTACTCAACTTTAAACCTACAACAACCGATTTAAGCATAGAAAAAAAAAAGGAAAACTTAATATTCAGACAAAATTAAATGAAGGTATTGAACTTTCGCTAGTTTTCAAAATATAAGTAGCCGTTACAGTTTAAACAAAAACTTGAGATTCTATAAATATTTGGCTCCATTTTTTGCCATTCCACAGCATCAGAATCACATCATTTGCATTGATAAAAAAATTTACAAATTAATAAGTTGAAAAAAATTTGTAATTTAACTATACAAAATTAAGGGATGTCTAGGAGCAGTTCTAAGGTGAGTGCTGGTTCAAAGAGATGCAACTGTGGGTTGTTAGTGTCCAAGAGAAGGGCATGGACAAAGGATAATCCTGGTAGGAGGTTCCTTGCTTGCCCTGATTATGATGCAGACACAAGAAGAAGGGGCTGCAAGTACTTCAAATGGGTGGATCGGGATGATCCAACCACTTAGCAGACAGAGGTAATTCTAGGGTTAATGCAAGAGAAACAGGAGTTGAATTCTTAATTGCTAAGTATGAGAAAGGAACTGAGACAATGTAAGCAGCATGTTAGGAAAATAGAGAGTGACTACCTGCTGTTGAAAATGAGAAGGGCTGCTACACTTAACCTAGGGGTTAACTGTGTTTTGCAGAACGTGGTTGTTTTGTTATTTGTAGGGCTTTGTTGGTATATGTTTAGGATGTAATGTATTACCAATAATCATAATCTATGTAATGTAGATCAGGTTTACCTTACTGCTTGCCTATTCTCTTAGATCTTGCTAGGTCCTGTAATCACATTATGTAATGACTTGCTTGATTAATGAATGGAAATGAAATTGAAGTACTGAAATTAATATGTATTTGCACAACTTGTAATACCTACAGTGCTTGACTAGAAATTACAATTGATTGGTTATGTTGGCTTGACAGTGGGTTGTCTTGACTGAAAGAGTGCACAGTCTGATCTCCCTCATAGTCACTGCAAAATGCTCTCTACACTTGTTGCCTTGGTGGAGCTTGTGTAGAAGGTGGAGGGTGTGCTTGAAAATTTGCAGGCTGTAAAAATAATAGTGTTAATGACCTATTATCAACAAATAGAACAATTTACAAATTAATAGATTAGTGAACTTACGGTAGCAACTCTTTGATATACATTGGGGTAAGTGTAGACCCCAACCCCTCTCATGTGCATTGGAACAGTAGGAGTTGTAGATGGTTCATGTTCTGATGCACTTGGTTGGTTATTACTGTTCTATTGCCTTTCTTGACCAGAGTTTTTGCAACCTCTTTTGTTATGGCCTGTGACACTATAGAAGCTGCATTTCATGGCAGTTCCAGTCTTTCTCAACCTGTCAGTTGCTGTTACTTCTCCCACCTGATACCTCCTGTTTTTCTTGGATCTTCCTTGAATTTTCTTTAATTTTGGTGCTATGACAACACTATCAGCTTCAGGCCACTCTTGGGGCCCATTAAAAGGCTCAAAAAGGTAGTCATAGACCTTGAGATTAGTCTATTTTATGAAGTACTCATTCACATAATGCTCAGGCTCATCCACTTTGTTCCACACAACAACCACAACATGTTTGCAAGGAATTCCACTTATTTGCCAAGCATTGCAACTACAGGTTCTGTGTTATAAGTTGTTGACCACAAATTTATCTTGGGTAGCACCCTGCCTCACCCCATAACAGAAACCCCCATACCAAAAATCATACCACCCCCTTGCCCATATCTTATTTCTCTCAAGAGTCTTTTGGATCCTAGGTGTAGACACCTAAAAATGTCTCCCCAAAACCAAACCCGATGATGAACAACCTTTCACCGCCATTATTGGTCAGGTTGAGTATTTAATTTTTGGAGTGCTTAAATCCATATTTCCATTTCATAAACCAACCCAATTTCTAGCCCATTTCCCCAAACCATAACTTATTTTCCTCTTTTCGTGCCTTTAAACCCAAAATAATTCATTTCGGGTCCTTTAAAATCATTCATTTCGTGTCCTTTTTATAAAAACATTTAATACAGTTTATTTTGGTCCATAATCAGGGTCCAATGATTGAATAGTTGGATGGGTCTTGAAACGAGCTTTCCAACGATATATTAGAAGCCCAAATCCGAGTTATAAAGAATAAGTTATGGTCAAAATATTAAACTGAACCCAAACCGAACCTAAGCCCACCTAACCTACGACCCAATGATCATGTGGAGGGTCCAAATTATTTAATCTCATTCCTAAACCAATTAGGATTAATTAGAAGCTTCTATAAGTTTCTACAAGATCTTAATTATCCTTTTTGAAAAGATAAGATTAAATAGTTTAAAATTGAATAAAACTCCTTTTTTTAAAAGTCCTAATTCTATTCGAATTGAAAGACGTTCAAAGATAGACAGATAATATTTTCGTGCCTCATATTTTTTATCCAAATTTTATATGGTTGGATAGCCCTTGATATTATCTTTCCAATGATATATTATAATATCAATTCCGAGCTATAACGGAAAAGATATGAATAAAATGTCAAACTCTATCCAAAACTGACACCGCATCACTATTTCGGCTATATCTTTTATTCTATAAAATATTTTAATCTGATTCTAATTGGGTTAGAAGTAGACTTCAAGAGCTTTCCAACGATATCTTATTTATCTTATTCCGATTTCTGGATCAAAAGATATGATAAAAATAAAAACCGCAAAAAATGTTGTCTATCGCAAGAGCTTTATCCGATTCGAATTCTTATCTTTTCTTGATTCTTCGACCCTCTTTTTTCCCTATAAATAGAGGTCATATCACCCCTTTTCCAAGGATCAACAAGCTTGATCATTAAATAATTCTCTTCTCCATGCCTAAATACTAGCCACCCTATTCTCTCAAAATACTTCTCCTAAGCACTCCAAGGAGTCTATACTAAACCCGAGGTTCCGTCCTTAAACCAAGGCGTGAAAGATATAAATAACTGAGGGTTTGGACCAAATCAAATCTATATTTATTTAATTTAATTTTCAATTTGATTTATATTTTTATTGAAGTTACTAACAATTTATTCATGATGTAACAATTTAAAGGAACGTGCGGAATGTGAGTAATTAATTATTTAATTACTGTTATTTTATTTTCTTATTGCTAGTATCATGATTAGGTTATTTTATATTTGATTTGACTAACGCTATTATTATTGAATTGCTTCCAATATTAATGTTTATTCTATTATATTTTTATTGATCACTATATTGCATGTTTAAAGGGAATATGTAATTGAAAATCACGCCTAATAAGATATTTTGGACAACTGGTTTAGGTTCCTTTTTAATCTTGTTATTAATTCAAGTGATCACAAATATTTTAGAATTATATGTTGCATTAATATTAAACCAATTTAGCCTAATAATAGTTTGGAGCGAATTGAATATTTGTTTGCATGCCTTTGAGATCTCAAGAATCACTTTTCACCATAAGAATCGAGTAGAGGCCAATACGGGCGAATGTGACTCCATGACACACTTCGTACCATCATCCCCGATCCTCCTTTCATGGTTTCGAACCATATGGAGTTAGTAATCTCATGGATTATGAATGGGGTGTAACCTTCACGGGTCAATCGTTGTTGCATATCGTTGTCCCTTTATCGTGGTTGTCTTTTATGATCCGTGAACGGTTTACAAGTTCCTTATAAACTTGTTGGCGGCTCCCTACTTTCCTTGTCCCTAATCGTATATGTCAATTCCCACTTCCTATGAGTGCCAAGCATATTCACAACATGCTTTTAACGTAGGCGCACTTCGAGCGACGCCTACACTAGGGCATAACAGTATGTCTTTCTTGCATATTTTATCTATTTTTTTTTGTGAAGCCTCTCCATTAATCCCTCTCTAATATCTTCTAACATAGTGATAATGGGCTTATTCCTTGAGGTGAGAATGTAGCCATTGTTTTCCTAGGATCTAAGTAATGCATCTTCACAATGTCATCATGTCCTAAAAACTCAATTATATTCTTCACATAATCTGAATCCACACACTCAACCCTACCCCCACTGTAATACATTTCACCCCTAAGCAACCATTGACCACCATGATTGTAGACACCTAAAAATGTCTCCCCAAAATCAAACCCGATGATGAACAACCTTTCACTGCCATTATCGGTCGGGTTGAGTATTTAATCTTTGGAGTTCTTAAATCAATATTTCCATTTCATAAACCAACTCAATTCCTATCCCATTTCCCCAAACCATAACTTATTTTCATGCCTTTAAACCTAAAATAATTCATTTCGTGTCCCTTAAAATCATTCATTTCGTGTCCTTTTTAAAAAAAACGTTTATACCAGTTTATTTTAATCCATAATTTGGGTCCAATGATTGAATAGTTGGATAGGGCTTGAAAAGATCTTTCCAACAATATATATATTAGAACCCCAAATCCGAGTTATAACGAATAAGTTATGGCCAAACTACTAAACTGAGTCCAAACTGAACCTAAGCCCACCTTACCTACGACCCAATGATCTCGTGGAGGGTCCAAAATCTTTAATCTCATTCCTAAACCAATTAGAATTAATTAGAATCTTCTATAAGTTTCTAAAAGATCTTAATTATCCTTTTTGAAAAGATAAGATTAAAAAGTTTGAAATTGAATAAAACTTTCTTTTAGAAAGTCCTAATTCTATTTGAATTGAAAGACGTTCAAAGATAGACAGATATTGTTTTCGTGCCTCATAGTTTTTATCCAAATATTACAATGTTGGATAGCTATTAAAATTATCTTTTCAATGATATATTATAATATTATTTCCGAGTTATAACGAAAAAGATATGAATGAAATGTCAAACTCTATCCAAAACTGACACCGTCCCACTATTTCGGCCATATCTTTTATTCTAAAAAATATTATAATATGATTCTAATTTGGTTAGAAAGTAGACTTCAACAGCTTTCCAACTCCATATTATTTATCTTATTCCGATTTCTGGATCAAAAGATATGATAAAAACAAAAACCGCAAAAACTGTTGTCTATCACAAGAGTTTTATCCGATTCGAATTCTTATCTTTTCTTGATTCTTCGACCCTTTTTTTCCTTTATAAATAGAGTTCATATCTCCCCTTTTTCAATCATCAACACGCTTGATCATCAAATCATTCTCTCTTCCTCTCTTTTACACCGCAAATCATTCTCTTCTCTCTCTCTCTCTCATATTCTAAGCCTTAAACCTATATTCTTAATTACACCATTCTTCCTTAAGCACTCCAAGGAGTCCATACTTAACCTGAGGTTTCGTCCTTAAACCAAGGCCTGACTGAGGGTTTGGACCAAATTTAATCTAATTTTTATTTAATTTAATTGTTTCAATTTGATTTATATTTTAATTAAAGTTACTAACAGTTTATTCATGATGTAGCAATTCAAGGAAACGCGGAAAGTGAGTAATTAATCACTTAATTACTCTTATTTTATTCTTATTGCTAGTATCATGATTAGGTTTTTTTATATTTGATTTGAATAACGTTATTATTGTTAAATTATTTCCAATATTAATGTTTATTCTATTATATTTATTGATCACCACATTGCATGTTTAAATGGAATATGTGATTGAAAATCACGCCTAATAAGATAATTTGATGACCGGTTTAGGTTCCTTTTTAATCTTGTTATTAAATCAAGTGATCACGATATTTTAGAATTATATGTTGCATTAATATTCAACCAATTTAGCTTAATAATAGTTTGGAGCAAATTGAATATTTTGTTTGTATGCCTTTGAGATCGCAGGAGTCACTTTTCACAATAAGAATCGAGTAGAGGCCACTACGAGCGAATGTGACTCCATGACTCACTTCGTACCATCATCCCCGATCTTCCTTTCGTGGTTCCGAACCATATGGAGTTAGTAATCTCATGGATTATGAATGGGGTGTAACCTTCACGGGTCAATCGTTGTTACCTATCGTTGCCCCTTTATTTGTGGTTGCCTTTTATGATCTGTGAACGGTTTACAAATTCCTTAAAAACTTGTTGGTGGCTCCCTACTTTCCTTGTCCCTAATCATATATGTCAATTCCCACTTCCTATGAGTGCCAAGCATATTCACAACATGCTTTTAACGTAGACGCACTTCGAACGACGCCTACAATGATGAACCACAATGCAAGGGTTCAAAGCCATAATTCTGTCAAAAAGTAATGTAACACAACTTTAGATTAACCAAACCATGATCATCACAATCTATTTTAGTTATGATTACATATGTTTCACAATCTATTTTAGATATGTTTCACAATCTATTTTAGTTATGATTAACACACATAATTCAGTTATTATCACATATGTTTCACTATTTAATTTAGTTATGATTAACACAATATTCAGTTATGATTAACCATGATCATCACACATAAACAACACTTAAATCAAACACAAATAAAAACATTAAAAAGATTGATAAATAAGCATAAACCATTCCAATTTATCATTTATAAACATCCACCACCAAAAACCAGCATTGTTATTTGTTTACAAACCAGACATAATTAAAATGAAACTAAACAATGTCACGGCAGTGACAAAATTACAAAAGGCCCTACATTTTGTCACTCCAAAAGACTACCGTCCCATGACATTGAACAAGCAACTAAAACACCATAATTAGCTTAACTAAGCAGCATCATGACTATACATCCATTCCTAATCAGCTGCTCCAAAAAAAGACCCCCCCTTCCTACCCTACCCACATCCTAGGTTCCCTAATCCTCCTTGAACAGCAGAGGGAATCCGTCGAAGTACACCGTCATGTCTTTGGTCATCCAGGCGTGGAAGTCCCTGCCCCCATGGAAGACGATGTCCTTCAAAATCCACTCCGCCACTTCACCATGTGGGCCATAGAAAGGGAGACGGAGAGCCAAGTGACGGAGGCGCCACCAAATTCCCACTTCTTGCACACCAGCTGGACGTTGACTTCGTCCTCCCAGTTAACTCTGCTGAAGATATGGGTTATGAGGAGGTCTTGTTGGCTGAAGATAGGGTCAGCGTGCCCAAGAGTGTCCATACCTAAGGCCACATCAAGGTACATATCATTTTCCAGCTAGTTCAACTGTTAACCCCTGTTTTACCCACACACCCATTACATTAAAACCCTAACCTAAATTGCAGATTCTCAACCCGGTAACAAAAATTTATATGATCAACTATGTTTTTCATGGTCTTTACACATTAACAACACAAAATCATGCAAATTTGAGAAAAAAAAACTCATAATTCAAATTTTTATACACAACTATCACTATCAAAATTTAACACAAAACAACAAAGAAAAGGAATATACCTTCTTCTGAGTAAAGCTTGGCGTACTTGTAGGAGTTACACTCTAAATCACCAGGCCACATTAATGAACACACACGAATTAATATTACTCTCTGTTTAGGGTTTTTCTGAAAGAAGATGAAAATTATCTTTCTAGCTTCTTTTAGATTCTTTATATAGGAAGAAATGAGTGGTGGAATGACATTTGCCTTTTGAGTTCGCATGCCAAACGAAGCTAATGATGGCCTTTTGTTTTCTCGAGGCGTTTTGCTGACAGATTTTTTTTTAAACACTTAATTTCGAAGTAACCTGGAGTAACAGGTTGAAACCGGAAAAGTAAACTGCACTGATGGTCATAGTACTCCAACTAATACATTTATAAGTTCAATACCTTAAGTGATACAAATTGCAAAGTTTAGTACCTTGTAGTGTATATTACTCGAACTTGATCTGTAATAAATTTTGCCTAACCTTTATTAAAAAAAAAATACAGTAATAATAGAAAAAAAAGGTTCATCTCCTAAACCCAGTCTCCATTGTCAATATTAAAGGGGCTTCCATCGGATTTCACCGGTGGAAAGCCCCAATTTTTATTTTCTTTTAAGGTTTTTGTTTTAGGTTACAATAATGTCTCCCTCGAAAAAAAGGGTTTTTCTCCTTCGAAAGTTAAGGTTTTTTCGAGCTCCTTCGAAAGACAAGGTTTTTTCGATCTCGTTCGAAAGACAAGGTTTTATTTGTGCTTAATTTGATCTCCGGTTGTGCAGGGCTCATTATCGGTCATTGTCAATTGTAGATGCCGTATGACTTATATTAATGAAATTTAGTGTCCTTTAAGATTTAAAAAAAAAAAAAAAAAAAAAAGGTTCCTTTTCAAAATAATAATAAAAAAAAAAAGTTCATACAGCAATAGAGTATACGCAAGTTAGCCCTATAAATAGCAATCTAACCGTTGGATATTCACATCACTTCAAAATTCTGTAAATCCGCCTTTTTTTATGTTTCCTTTCATCTTCCTCTCTCTTTCTCTTCCTTTCTGGGTTTCTTTGTTCATCTTCAAATTCTCTCTCTTAAAAATTAATCCTAAAGTAATACTAGTACTAATTATGGTTTCAACAAGAAATCAGAAGAAGCAATCTCACCCTTCTTCAGATCACCAAAAATGGGAAATTATCTTCAATGCCCTTCAACAAATGCTTCGAAAACAATCTTCCCAAATCGATGTTCTCCTCGAACAACGCCAAAGTCTACAAGAACGCATTCAACTTCAGTATCAGCGTTGGAATTCTGATGTTCGCTTCTTAGAAGATATTATTGCTCAGGTTTCTTTCACCCTTCAATTTCCCCCAATTTTGGTAATTAGGGTTTTTGAATTCATTAACTTTTGTGATTTTGCAGAAGGAGAGACAATTGTCGTTGTCTGAATCTGAGAAAAGGCTTGAAATCTCTAAGGCCGATTTTCTGCTGGCTTCTAAGAAAAGGGAAGCATTGGTTAATAATCGTAAATTAGGTATCTTTCTTTTCGATAATTCTCGCTAGGGTTTTTATTTACTCCGTATTTATTTATTTATTTTTGTAAAAAAAATGTTAACGGTATGATTGTTAGTTGTTATGGTATAATTTATATTTGTCATAGGGTATGATTTTCCCCTTCATCTTACTTTTTAAAGAATTTGGAATTCAGAAATTGTTGAATTTTATTCTGGAATTTCAATTTCTTTGTTGGGGTTATTTTAATGTTTGGAAGCAGTCAAGTTCCATCTCTGCAATAATGCAATTTGTAATACTTAATTTCTGTTTTATATTTATTTATTTATTTATTATGAAAATGTTTAGGGGTTAAAAAAAGAATATAATAAGCGTTGGGAAACACTCACTTTATTTATTTAAATGAGAATTTTTACTTAATTTTGTTCCCACGAATCCTGTACTCATCATTTGTTGAGCTACGTCATTGTAATTGAATGATTGTCCATCCTTATATATAGTTCTATGTCTATGTTGCTTCAAAGTTGTCAAATTTGATCGAATCATTTGCAAATGAAATTCAATTCATATTTTTTTTTATGACTTGCATCTTCTTTTTTCACATTGTACTGGAAAATATGAAGTATTGTTTGTTGTTTAATGTTTAATGTTGATATAATGCAGAAAATGCCCGGAGTGAGTTGGATGATTTTAAAGCCTGGTTTGACATCCTGTCTCATAAATGCCCTGATAAAGAGGTAAGTTATATTGCAATCTGCTATCTGTGAATCTGTGATTGCTGCTGGTAAATTGACTGATATCACCTTGTATCTAACAATACCTTATCTGCCTTGTAGGACATCACTCCCAATAGAATCTATGAAAGTCTGAAAACAAATGGTGGTGGACAATCTGGACATATCAGCTCTAATGGGGCATCAAAGCATCAATCTAAGCTTGAAAAGGAAGTGGCGACTCTAAAACAAGAATATGAGAAGCTTTCTGTGAAACACATGTCTGAAACATCTGCCCTCAAGGATGAAAACAAATTTGTTTGGAATCAATACAAGACGATGGAGGGTAAATACTCTGATCAACTAAAGACTAAGAATGATGAAGTTGCTCAAGCAAATGAGAAGATCACAAACCTCCTCAATAATATGGAACAACTGCAGTCGGCAAATGTAGAGAAGGATGAGACTGTTGCAACTCTAAGGGCCAAGGTCACTAAGTTAGAGGCTGAAGTGAACAAAAAAGATGGAGATATTTCCAGACTCACAAAAGAATTAGAGTTGCTAACATCTAAAAACACTGATGGTGTACCTTTGCTAAATCAGTGCTCTACTGAGTTTTCATCTTCTGGATTGAAAGTTAGAAGAAGCAGCAGACAAAAAGAGATTGCTGATCTAAACGAAGAAGCAACTGCTGTTCAGCTGCGGGCTACCATTTCAAGTTTGAGAGCCAAACTTATTGAGTTGGAAGCAGGGGGAAACCCAAAAAGTGAAGAAAATTTCAAACTGTCAAAGGAATCAAAGTTGCTAAGTTCGAAAACCCCTACTAAAATACCTGTGTTAAAACGCTGCATGAATGAACTATCCTCTTCCAGAGATAGGGGCATGAAAGGTGGAACTGCTGCTGTGGAGGAAGAATCATCTTCTATGCAACTTGAAGCTACAATTGCAACACTAAAAGACAAAATCAGTGAGCTGGAGGCTCAGTCAAACCTAAAAAATGAAGAAATATCTGCACTATCTAAGGAATTAAAGTTAATGAAATCTAAAAGCGCTGCTGATACACCACCTGTTTTAAACCAGAGTCGGCCATCATCTTCCAGGCCGAGAGGCAGAGAAAACAGCAAGAATTGTGAGAGTGCATCTTTGAAGGAACAAGCATCATCTTCACAGCTGGTCACCAAGCAAGTAAGTAGACCTAGACTGTCATTTATCCCCTCTGCCTCCCCTCCCCTCCAAAAATTTGTGCAAAAGTACTTTCCATCTTGCATAAGCTCATTAACTTTTCCATTTTACTTGCACATTTTTTTTTACTTTGTGTTCAATCGGTTGTCTGTTGTTTGTGCTGTCTCTCAAAATCTCATGAGTTTGCGCTTTTAATATTTAAACATTCCTTTGTAGCAATTGTTCAATAATTTGTGGGAAAAGTCTCCTGTTTATGGCTTCTATCCTGAACGATTTTCGGACACCTACGATATTGTTTTTGGCTTGGAACAGTAGGTTAGATGGGAAATTTATTGTTGAAAATCAAAATACCTATCACGAATCTAGGTTAGACAGGAAGTTTATTGGTTATTTATTCTTCCAAAACTTGTTGGAGGGCCATACTTTGTCTATTCTGTTCTTCGTAGGTTCCAAGCAATGAACTAGGGGGTACTTGTTTTGTCATTACTTAAATGGGAATTACATTATGAAATTCACCATACCTACCATGAATCAACTCTGCACGGAGATAGGAACATATGTAAAAGGGACAGGAAACCAAAATTTCACAAATTTATGATGTGAGATCAATGATATGACAAGGAATGACAATAAAATTTTAATATATGAAATTTTTTGATAAAATGTATGTAAGATTCACCTCCATAACATCAAAAGTGCTAACAAATTTACAAATGTGCAAAAATAAAGAAACAAGTAGTTAACTTTGCTTACCAAAAAAAAAAAAATCAATCAGTTGATGAACTTTGAAAGTTAATGAACTAGAATCAAATTAGTTGGATGTAGATAATAATTCAATTTACCAGATTGGTATAAAGAAGCTCTAACCACATTAATCTATCCGGGTCATTTGGGCACATATATTTGTCAAAATGGAGAAATTATGAATTGATTACTTGATAAAGTGATATCTATTTCAGATTTTTTTCTTTAGCTATACAATTATGTTTTCCATTTATCTTCAGATTTTATAAATAAGGAAAAAAAAGGGGATAGTGAAAATAAATAGCATTATAGGCTAGTAGCAATGCCATCAATTTAGGAAGGCTAAGAAGGAAGAAGCAACAATTACTAGCTAGTAGCAACTCCATTAATTTAAGAGGGCTAAGAAGGAAGAAGCAATAGTAATTCTAGCAATAAGTGGCTTGTTTAATTGCCTTGACAGTGTTGATTTTGTTTATGATGAAATTAGAGCATCGGAAGGAATAAAGGATAAAAGGAGAGAGAGAAATAGGATTTTTTCTTAATCAAGGGGATAGGTTAATTAACTAGGTGAAGGAGGAAAAAACAATGGTGATGCTAGAAATAACTTCCTTGCTTGTAGTGAAAATGAGATTTAGTTGTTTGAGGCTTTGATCTCACAAGGAAATTGAAGCATTGGCTATTAAACGGTTAAAAGGAGAGAAAGAGAGAAAATTATTTAGGTGAAAAAGGTGATGCTAGAAATAAGTGCCTTGCTTGTAGTGAAAATGAGATTTAGTTGTTTGAGGCTTTGATCTCCCAAGGAAATTGAAGCATTGGCTAGTAAAAATGGTTGTAAGGAGCAAAAGAGAGAAAATGGGATCAATTAGGGAAAGGAAGAAGCAACAATGATACTAGTGATAAAGGCCCGGCTTGATTTCCTAAGTGTCATTGATTTATGTGGTGAAAATGTGTTTTAGTTGTCTAAGACTTTGAGGGGAATTAGAGCATGAGCTAGTAGAACGATTAAGAGTGAGAGAGAAATTTAGGCTTATGAGGAGGTAGCAATAGCGATACAGGCGATGAGTACCTTGATTTGTCTATGGTGAAAATGAAGTTTAATTGATTTAGGCTTTATAAGATCACAAGGGATTTAGAAAATTTGGGTAGTAGAAAAGTAAAAAAGAAGAGAGAAACTGGAATGTGTCTAAATATAGGGGAAAAAAAGGGGATTGTTACTTTGTCTACGATGAAAATGTGTTCTAGTTGTTTGAGGCTCCGGGCTTTAGAGGGAATTAGAGAATTGGCTAGTAGAATGGTGAAAAAGGGAAGGGAGCGTGAAAGGAAGTAGCAATAGCGATACTGGCAATAAGTCTTGGCATTGTTGATATGTCTATGGGTGAAAATGAAGTTTATTTGATTGAGGCTTTAAGCTCTCAAGGGGGTGAAGAATTTGGGTGGTAGAAAAGTAAAAAAAAAAAAAAAGAGAGAAATTGGAATCTGTCTAAAGGGGAAAAAAGGGGAATTAATTGGCTAGTAGAATGGTGAAAAGGGGAAGGGAGCGTGAAAGGAAGTAGCAATAGCGATACTGGCAATAAGTCTTGGCATTGTTGATATGTCTATGGGTGAAAATGAAGTTTATTTGATTGAGGCTTTAAGCTCTCAAGGGGGTGAAGAATTTGGGTGGTAGAAAAGTAAAAAAAAAAAGAAGAGAGAAATTGGAATCTGTCTAAAGGGGAAAAAAGGGGAATTAATTGGCTAGTAGAATGGTGAAAAGGGGAAGGGAGCGTGAAAGGAAGTAGCAATAGCGATACTGGCAATAAGTCTTGGCATAGTTGATATGTCTATGGGTGAAAATGAAGTTTATTTGATTGAGGCTTTAAGCTCTCAAGGGATTGAAGAATTTGGGTGGTAGAAAAGTAAAAAAAAGAAGAGAGAAATTGGAATCTGTCTAAAGGGGAAAAAAGGGGAATTAATTGGCAAAGGAAGAAGAAGCAATACTATTTATAGCAATAATGGCCTTCTTGATTGCCTAGGCATTGTTACTTTGTCTAAAGTTTTAGGCTTTGAACTGTAAAGGAAATTAGAGAATTGGGTAGTATAACAGTGAAAAGGGGAAGGGAGTGTGATAGGAGTTGGGATCTGTCTTAAAATAGGAGAATTACGGAATTTTTAGTGATATAGTTCCCTGCTTGGTTGCCTTGTCGCTGTTGATTTGTCTATGGAAAAACTGAGTTATAGTTAATTGAGGCTTTGAGCTCACAAGGGACTTAGTGAATTAGGTAGTAGAAAAGTTAATAAGAGCAGAGAAATTGGGATGTGTTTGAATGTTAAACAAATTACAATTATCAGATTCATAGTAAGTAAAGAGACTAAAGACGCGTGCCCAATTTAAATATACGCTCAAATAGCAATTTGTTTTTTTTTTTTATTTTTTTTCTTTTTTTCCCCCACACTTTAGTTGACTACAACAACACAGAATGATTAATTGTTGTCAACGCTCATCACAATCTTAAAACAGCTCACATGGCTTATTAATCAGAAGTTTTGTGTAGTGGTACAAAATGCACGTCCATAGGATGTCTTTAAACTTTCTAGCTGTCCTAAATTTTCTTGATGTATCCTGATCTCCCTCTAGTTCCTCATACCAACATATAAGTGGACTTTCAGGTACTTAAGGCATCTGTTGCCAAAAGGTTAAAAATGAAAATTAGAATTACTGAAGTTAAATTGTAATTTTAGGAATTATTTATAGCCTTTGTTATCTTCAGGCTTATCAATATTGTATAAGCCCAGATTGGTTTTTGTACGTATAGAACATATATATATATATATATATGAATCCTGAGTTGTATCTGTACCTTTATAGCCATGAATTACTCAAGTGGTATCGTAGAATTGAAAATTATTCTTGTCAGAGGTAGTTCAAGGAGAATATTTAGCCTATAACCCCTTCTTTGTTTTGCTTTCTACTTACCATTTTCTGTTCCATTGGGCATCAAACTCATTAAAATATACGAAGTACTTGTATTTCATTGCTAGAAATGAACTGGTGTTGCCTAATTCACTATTTCTTCTGTTAACAATCTAGAATGTGCTAATAGGTACGTGCTACATGATACAGTGTATCTAATTACATCTCTGCACCCATTCCATGTATCAGAAGAGGTACATGCTACATGGTACAGTGTTACATTCTTGTACCCATTCCATGTATCGGAATGCAGGATTCAACCATCCTAGTCAGTCTGTAATTATGCTGCATCAAACCGGTGTACAAAGCCGGTTTTAAACCGGTGCCCATTTGCATTTTTGTACTAGTGCTGTCTTGTGGAATTTTGGCTGATACATTTTTCATAAAGTGTGATGGCTTTTCCATGTAGAAATTAATGTAGGTCTCATTTTTAATTTCGTACTATTTTGTTAGTGGGCTGGACCAATGGAGTTTAAATAGATGCAATTTAGGGTGACTAATTGCAAATTTGCAGACAACAATTGTGAACTAAAGCTCAATCTTTTTTAATCTTGGCTTTCCACATATTCCCTCCATTTTCTTTTGAAGTACTCAATTACAGAAGACTCTTTTTGTAAGCCAGAGATGGATCAAGTAAGAGGCTGAAAAGAAGTGTAACTATTGTATGATAAGGGGATAAGATGGTTAACTTTATTTGTCAAATAAAGACTAAAGCAGAAGTAGGTACATCGTTCATCAAATAAAAATATATTAAAATGGAACGTGGTACATCAATATAAAACAAAGGTAGTACTATACAAGAGCTTTTGGAATTTGGAGATATTCATGAACATCATTTAAGCTTTAACTATTCCCTTGGTATTTGAATACATCAGTTTAACCAGCTTTAATTATAGGAGGGTGATTTGAATGAAACAAAATGTTGCAAGTGAGATTTGTATGGGAATAAAAAATTATAAGAAAGAGAAACAATAGGTAAATACTAAATAGTATATTCAAAATTAAGGGATGTAAAAAACGAGGGGGGGGTACAGAGAGATATTTGTAAAAGAAAAACAATAGTAGATTTACAAAAGAGGAAATGATGCACTTAAATAAATGGCCAATTACAGGAATTGATGCACTTAAAAAGACGACCGATTATTGGAAGTACACTTTTGGAGTATATCTTTGGCATTTGATTCATAACTATACATAGCATATTTTTGAAAGAAGAATACTAAGTGCCATGGTTTAGCATTATTGCCTATGCTACTGAGTGGTTTAGGATTATTACCTATGCTACAGAGTCAATCCTGGATCTGTAAGAAATTAGTCAGCCAAGGCCTATATGAGCATTGCATATATCTAACATGTTCAACATAGATTCTTGCAGTGAAGTCCAAACAAACTATGGTAAAGGGCACTTGAATTAATATACAGTTGACAGAGTTCAGAGAGAGGTGGTCAATCTTGGATGTTATACAGTTGGGCAGTGTCATCTAGGTTCTAGCATTTGTCATCTTACTGCAGTATGATCCCCCTTTGATTCCGAGCAGCGTGTAATATATCTGTGAAATCTTGTGGGTTATGGTTCTATGTCAAATGAGGCCTTGATTGGATGCAACTTATTGTAAAACTTGATGGCATTAGTTTGGTTAAGTAGTTATTGGGGTCTGTTCTGAAATTTCAGATCATTTTTGTTATGCGCTTTGTGTGAAAGCCAATAGTGAAGCACATGAGCCCAAATTAGGAAATTACTTCACATAGCGGGGACTGCAGCTGTCTTTATTCTGATAGAAAAACGTAGGTTTCCAGGAACAAGGTATTGTGACTATATTAAAATCATCTGCATGAAGCCTGTTATACATCTATGAAATAAAAATAAAACCTAAGAAGATAGAATATGCCCATTAGCCCATCTATCAAATCTCACCATAAGACATGTCTCACTATGTTGATGCAAACCATAGTTCTACCACTGAAGTTTGAGTTTTACGTTGCTGTTTTGATATCTTATTGTTTTTTATATTGCTCCAGAATGGAAGACTTTCCGTAGTATCTGTATATGCAAAATATTTTTTAATTTATGTTGAATTAGTTTCAATATAATGCCTAGCAGTCTCGCATACTAGTAGGCTAATAGCTGTAGATGATTTTGATTGGAAGGGAATGGGATAACTATTTTTCTTCCCTTTCTAATAATAGATCAATCCTTCAAATGCTAGAAAGATTTACACTATGTATGATCATAGTGAAGGAAAAGGGAGGAGAAAAGGGAGGGGTGAGGGGAGGGAGAGACTGACGTTTCATTTTCCTCCCAACTCTCTTTAACATTGGTTGGATTTGGTTTATTGAAATGTCTTATCAAAATAAGAGAAAGTATTTCCTTCCTTTTTCCTCCAAAATTTCCTATACAAACATAGTGTTAAAAAAAGATGCAAGCTCACTCTTTCCCTTAACTCCTGGTTTTTCCCTCCCAAACATACTGAAGTTCAAATATCATACTCTCAGTAAAGTTTGGGATCATTGGAGTCAGATATTCTAACTTAGTTTCACTTCAATGATCCTAGTAGGAATTTGGATTCAGGTGCTGGAGAGTTTGCTCATTATATGAAGAGTGTGATTCTGGATAATAGTGAATCGTCAAATACACATATATAAGAACTTTTTCTCTATATCTTGAACACTTAATGAAAATTAAAACCATTTTGGTTAAATCAATTGTGGGTTTTCTATGGAATTATGTCGTTCAGAGGGCAGTAGACCCGAGGGAGGTGAATAACGTTCATCCCTTACATGTATGTTTCATTCTCCAGTATGTAGCAAGTAAACTAGTTTTGAATCAATTACTCTCTGAGAGGAGGATGAGCAGGAGGGAGGTTATACGTTCATGCCTTGCACTCATGTATGTTTTGGTTCTGCAGTTATAGCAGGCTGTCTCATGGTTCTCAATGGGTAGTTATATAGTATAGCTAAAAACAATTTTGTTTCCTGAACCAAACTAGTTTTGAAATTAAGTTCCATGATGTGTGCTCTCTGTATGCATAACCCTTTTATTTTTTATTTTTCCTCAATAACCAGAGTGGTTCACGGTCTAAGAGAAAGCGAGATATCATAAGTATTGAGGAAACACCAAAGTTATTCACATCCCAGTTTAAGATCCCAAAATTGAGGAGCCAATCTCCTCGTGGAAGATGACATTCCTTGCTGCCTCATTTGCTTCTCCAGAAGGGAAAAATTGTACAGATTTCTATCAGGTTCATATTTTTGGTAGTGGATTAGCCGTAATTATGAGTTTTTTTCCACTACGAGTAATGTAATGTTTATACTTCCCATCTGCCCCAAGAAAAATATAGAATAGGGCTGTAGATTTGTACAGATCCCTTCTGATGTACTAATTTAGACAACTAGAACAGCATATGTAAGCTGTAAGCTGATTCTTTTGTGTAGACAAGAATTACTCTGTAAATGCATTATCATATTGAGGAATCAGGTTTTTTTTAACACTTGTGATTTGTGAATGTATGGTGTCCCTTTATTTTTCTTTCTTTTAAAAGCCTGTTGGGTGGCCCGAAAAAAAAAATCACAAGCTAACATGGCGGGATGACTATCTGTGGCGCCAAACCTGTGGCCTCTAAGATGAACTTATAGTTGAGTTTGTGGTACTTCATGCTTATTTTACACATGTTGGTTGTTACTTTTGTTCTTTTTGGCCTTTTGTTTTTATAATTGCATAATTAAAAAATAATACTCCCAGTTTTCTAGAATAATTGTATTACTTTGACTAGTCTACAATCTCTACGTATCAATGTACATCTTTAGCAATCAACTTGTTATATACACTAATCTTGGGTTAGTTAGGTGTGCGGGCACATCCGTGTGTATATAACAAATTCTAAAAATATAATAACTAAACCATATATTTGAAAAGGTTATAAGAAGTTGATATTATGAAATCTAAACAACATTTTACATAACAGTTCAAGCCCTACCAACTACATTTGCTTAGGAGTAGAGAGATTTTCTTATCTTCTTTCCCCCCTTTTGACTCTCAAGCGTTGACCTACGGAGATGAACTGATTTTACATATTAGAAGATAATCACCATATTAAACAAAATTTGTTTATCAAGTACGGAGTATCAAAGAGCATAATCGTAAATAGATCAACAAAATCTCCAATTAAAATAAAATTTTCGTAATTATATAAAAAATTGCCGTCAGCTGACAATCTTGACAAGTTTACCGTCGAATTTGAAAAAATAAGGTTCTAGAAGTATGGTGTAATTAGTCACTAGTAAGTCTTGGAATTAGTCAGCTTCTAAAAAGTAAGTACGAAATATCTTCCACATAATTAATAATTTTTTTTTTTTTTTTGTTTGAGGAATTCCACATAATTAATAATACATCTACTTTTCAATTATCTTGGGCTAATAACAGGACTTCCTCATCTATTTAAGAGCTCAATTATATTGTTACTATTGTCCATACTCAATTACCTAAGTCACGTATCTTAGTGAAATTGTGAGAGTACATAGTGTAAGATTGAGTGAGAGGTCATGAGTTTAATTCCTACACTAACATCCCTAGTTAAGGATGGTAAATTTCAAAATGATTTCATCATGGACGAAGATGAACGTCCTAAGGTTGCATATAACCAATTTAGCAACATAATCCCGGTGATCTCTCTCGATGGAATTGAGGATGACACACCGGGAGGACAAAGGGAGGTTATACGCAACCAAATTGCTAAAGCTTGTGAGGAATGGGGGTTGTTTCAAGTGGTGAATCACGGTGTTGATCTTAAACTTGTGCATGATATGGCTAGCTTGTCTAGGGCATTCTTTGCTTTGCCTGATGAAGAGAAACTTAGGTTTGATATGAGTGGAGGCAAAAAAGGTGGTTTTATTGTATCTAGTCATATACAGGTACCTCCTATCTTACAAAAATGAGATTTTTTTTTTGTTAGGGATATTAAAATTTACATAAACTTATTTAAACGTAAGTTAGCTTTAAATTGAGCATTTTTTATAACCATATTTGCACTTATTTTAAAATATATATATATTTATTTAGATCAAATAAGTTGAGAAAAATAAGTTCTAATAAAAGTAGATAAGAGCCACTTAATTTCAATGTACAACTAAAACAAGTTCAATTTTTGTACTTTCAGGTGAGTTAATTAAGATAAATTAAGGTAAATTTGTATTATATAAATAACTGTTAAGTTAGATTAATCCTTATTTGAACTTGCTTTGTTGAAATAAAGTAGGTTAGTGTTAGTGCTTTGACCCAAATATAAAATTATCAAATGTTGTATTATACACAACTTATCACAATAATATTATTTTGGAGAAATTGTAAGAAATTATCCTAATTTTGCTGTATTTTGTTTCAATAATCTCAACTTTAGATTATTATGGAATAATCCGAATTGGGGGCTATTGATTTTCTTCAAATTAGTGATATACATATTATATATCAAAGTTTATTTTCATTAAATGATATGGAGTACTAGTAATGTTATTATTGTTGACTAAAACGTATTCCATTCATTGATTAAGATTTATTTTTATTGGATAGAATTTTTTATTTTTTTATTTTTCTGAAGAATTTATTGGATAGAACTTATTTATATTTGTATGGAATATTATATATTATTTTAACGTAATAACATGGCTTTATATATGATTTCCCTAAAAAAAAAAACATGGCTTTATAGGATTAAGAATATGACTAGATTAGAGTGGATGTTCTCATGGTAGTCATACTTAAAAAGTTAAAATGACTACCAAAGGATGACTACACCTAATTTCTATTTGCCAGTTTGACTTTTTTTTTTTGTTGGTCAAACTTATTAAAGTTGATCTTTTAAAAAATATTCATTATTTGGAAATTAATTATGAAAAAAAAAATTATTATTTAAAATTAAATTTTTGAAAAAAAAATTCAAAAGAAAATTTCATTTATAATAAGTTTGACCACCAAAAAACTACTCCCTCTATCCCTAAATTACATTCCTATTTCTAACATTTATTCCTCACATAATAGAGAGAAGTATGAATGTAACTTAGGGACGGAGGGAGTAAATCAAAAATTGGTCAATGAAAATTAACTATATAGGTAGTCATTTTAAATGACTACTGTAGAATTTCAAGAGTGGTTAGATTATTTAACTTATTGACTCAGATATATAAGTCCTAATTTGTTATTTATGGGAGGTCAAGTATATTACAAACAACACCCAAAATAGATATTATGCGATTTCAAAGTTTTTATAGTGTTTGAATAAGTACTTTCAAGTCAGAGTGAGAAGATGGAGGGCCCAAACATGTGATCAAGGTTCGATTTCTTACAGTTCCCCATTACTGTGATAGAGTTGGGAGCCCTCTTCCTAGTTTATCATTAAGAGGAAGGTACTTTGACTAGAAAAATTACTTCAGTCAAATATTCAAATATGAAGAAGGTTGTATATTATGCAGTATTTATTTGATAACTATCCTTACCTTTTATAATATACAAAGTATGAAATAACCTTATAAATAATGTTAAGACATTATATCCATTAAAATATTTATATAATTATTTGCCCTTATTAATGTTAATTGTCTTGTTTATAAATTCTTATGAATAGTGTATATATATTTATCCCCCTTATAAACATTTGTTTACATATTTGTCATCATCAATGTTGTCAACAATTAAATTTGCGACATATGGTCAAACTGAATATCTACTCGAACATAGCTAGCTATAGTGCGCATCACACGATGAGGCGCCCTAGTAAAACTAAATGTACTAGGGAGTATTTCATTTGATAGTAATTGCTGTTATGTATTAATACATAACTTATACAATGTATTATTTAATCCATCATGTATGGGTGTTTTAATTTATCAATTTACCTGAACCAAACATATCACATGCAATCGTGCCCTTATGGCACTGAGTACTTTAATATATATGAATTATATTTCATATATTTTTTTAACAAATTTGTTTTCTATTTATCTATTTTAAAAATATAATAATGAATAGTTCTTCTTATTTGGATGTATAAAGTAATCTGAATTTTATATATTTTTTTTTGAACGGGAGTAATCCATAAAATTTAGCAAGTATTATTGAAGATTTCGTAAATCTTCTATTAAGAATATACTTCATACGACGTATTATATAGTATATCGTATTTAATTACCTTTTTTAAACTAGCATATTACATACTCATTTCTTAAAATAAGTTTTAATAATGTCTATTAAAATCTAATAATTTCAGATAAATAAAAATCAAGTTAATAAAATAACCTTTAATTAATTTTATTCAATTTTATTTTATTTATTTATTTAATATTAACTTTTATGATTTAACCTTTACTAGAATGAAATAGTAGCAAATTGGCGGGAAATGGTAGCTTTCGTTCCATACCCAATAAAAGAGAGGGACTACTCAAGGTGGCCCGATAAGCCCAAAGAATGGCGGGCCGTAACGGAACTCTATACAGAGAAGATGATGGGCCTTGCAATCCAACTTTTAGAGGTTTTGTCCGAGGCAATGGGTCTTGAAAGGCAGGCCATGACAAAGGCCTGTAAAGAGATGGCCCAGAGGATGGCAGTGAACTTCTACCCAAAATGCCATGAGCCCAGTCTTGCAATTGGGCTTAAAAGACATACTGATCCAGGTACAATTACTTTGTTGCTACAAGACCATGTTGGTGGGCTTCAAGCTACTAATGATGGTGGTCAGAATTGGATCACAGTCCAGCCCATTGAGGGTGCATTTGTTGTCAACCTTGGTGACCATGCACATGTAAGTTTGATGATTCTTAAACTATTTTTGCTTAATCAAATGCAAATAAGGTGTGTTCTAAATATTTTAAATCTAAAGTCATCAATCAATCAATAACTTAATACTAAAACACACACCGGAAGTGACATGTGTCACATCCTGATGCTGTTTTTTTTTTTTTTTTCTCCATCCAAAACCCCACTTCCCTTTTTAACCATTTTTTCCTATTTTATTACTCCCTCCGTTTCATAATGTTAGTCCCATATAGAATCAATCACATAAAATAAGAAAACAAATATATTTGGAATCTAACATTAAAGTACAATAGAATTCATGATTAGTTTACCTTATTTAACTTTTTTGATTTTTTATTAGGAAAACACAAGTTATAATTGCATAATTTAAGGTAAAAATTTCCTTACTTAGAGTCATGTCATCAATCCACAAGCAATTAGTTCCCAAAAAATCAAGTTATAAATGAAATATATTCAACATGGGTAGATCTTTTTGAAACGCCCAATATAGTATATGGGACTAACATTATGAAACGGAGGGAGTATATTTTTATTTTTTTTTTTATTTTTTTTTGTTGTTGTAAATATTTGATACAATTATAATAATCATTCCAAATCTTTTATAATTGTATTATCTTTATGACGAAAATATTTAATTATCTTTATGTAGGGTAAAATATTGTGTAGTGTAGAACGGACTCATGTGAGTCCGGATATATAAACAAAAAAAAATTTGTCAAAAATTAGATAATAATAGTCAGATATTAGATTATATATATATAAGATATATTAGGTTATAATAAGTGTCAGAAATTAGATAATAATGGTCAAATATTATATTATTCTTATTAGGTACGGAGTATTAGATTATAATTATCATATATTAAGTCTTAGGGTCTGTTCATATTTACTGAATTGAACTGAATTGATTGGAGTTGAACTGAACTGAACTGATTGGAGCTGAATTGAACTGAATGAAAATGAACTAAACTTAACCGAACAGAAATTAAGTAAATGTGAACAAGCTCTTAGTTATCAGAAATTAGATTATAATACTCGGATTAATAAATATCAAAAATTATATTAAATTTATCAGAATTTAGGTTATGTTTCGGGTGAAACAATGGGACCTTGCCGAAGGTCCGCTGAGGTTGATGAAGACTAGTCCGGTCCAAATGATGTTGGGCCGAAGGTTTCCTGCACAGCAAACACACGTAAAACTGGCCTTGGGGGTGGATCCGAGGAAGACCCCCCGATGTCGAAGTCAAATAGTGTTTAGAGAGAGAAAGCTATGCAAGAGAATTAATGCTTGAGGCTTTGTATGTGTATATTTGACAAATGATGTAATTGAAGGCTTTTATACCTTAACATACAAGGAGAGAGGGTAACTGGGCCGCAAATAGTCATGGGCTGACCATAACAATTTGGACCATTTGACTTATGCTGACTTGGCTTGATGGAGGCTTGGGCCTTGACCTTGGATTATTGGATCATTTAATGACTAGGCCCAATTGGCTTAATTGGACCCAAACAACTTGCCCCCCAGACCCGATTCGGAAGGATGACGGGTCGGGTTTGAATCCAATAAGGATGGAGGGAAGTAAATGATTTAATTAAATCAAAAGATTTGAATTTTTAACAGCCATTAACTAAATAACTGTAATTAGGATAATTAATGGGGAAGTTGAATGGATAATGGGTGGTTAATTAAGAGAGAGAGTGTTTAACGGTTACTTAAGGAGGTTTTTAAGAGGAATTAAGCATTTTGGCTTTCTAAATTCCCGTTTTCTGGAAATATAAACCAAATTCGCCATTTCTCTCCTCATTTCTTCACCAACTCACTTTCGAACTCTCTGAAAACCCATTACTTTCGCTTCGAAACTTCGTTCCACACCCGAAATCAAAGCTTGGCGCTCAGCCCGTTACTCTGATCCACTGAATCGGCGAGTCTCGATTCTCATAAAGGTAATTTTCTTCGAATTTCCCTTGATTTTCTTAGTTTTTTCAAAGAATTCCTCTTTTCCCGACGTCCTTTCTCGCGAATTCATCGATGGCTCGCTTAAGAGGTCGCCGGACTGGAAGACGAGGTCAGCTCAGGGACCCTAGGGACCGTGCCGACGTATGGAATGGGGAACGCGTCGAGGAAGACCCGGAGAGGGGGATTCCGGCGGTCCCTTTGAACGCGGCTGGCCCTCAGCAGGGGGCCGAGGCCGGTGCTGCTGAACAAGAGGGTGATCTGCCTCCCGTGCTTTGGGACAATACCCCTTATCATTGGTGGATCAGGCATGCCGAAGCTTATCGGTTTGCCAAACAGATCGAGTTACACTACGGCATCCTTGAAGAAGATGGGTATTGGTGCCGAATGCCCTCGCCTACTGACATAATTCATCGCCCTCCCCCTGGGTATGTGGGGGTGTATACTCGGCAACTGCAGTACGGGATTCGGTTCCCCTTGGATCCCTTCGTCAGGGACATTTTGATAAAGTACAGGATCTCCTGTGCCAGTTGACGCCCGTCAGTATTCGGCGGGTGATGACCTATCTCTGGGTATGCAGGTTCTTTGCTGTTGAACCGAACTTGCACTGTTTCTGAAGGATGCATCAGCTGGTGCAGAATACCCAAAGTGTATACGGTCACCATAGGGATGGCTGGTGGCAAATTGAGAGTCATCCACAATATTTAACCATGTGGCCGAACGACTCTTCGGATAAGGACTGGAGAGGCCAGTGGATCTGGGTAAGGGCTCCTGCTGATCTGGAGCACCCCTACTTCTTCAGGGCCCCCCGTTACCTCTCCAGGCCCGATCCTAACATGCAAGATTTGGGTCCCGGAGACCCTAATGCCGCTAGCCACCCAAGCTATGAGCAGATGAATTTCTTCGGGAAGTAGAAAAACCCTGGGGGGACTGGCCGAATGAAGTTCATCCCCACCCGATGGCTTCTGGACAACCATTACGTCTTCCAAGAGAAGATGTTGGCGGTTGTCGGCCTCAGCCGAAAGCTCAGAGGCGGTAAGTACCTTCGGCTAGGGCCGAGGAATTTATTTCGCTGTTGCTTCATTTGCTTTGTCTATGTCTTAGGGTTAACCTTCAACTTCTCCTTTCAGAGTTGAGCGAGGCTACCTCTGACATCGACTACGATCGGTTAGGAGTGAATACTGAACGGGTCATCTTAGACCGGGCTCCAGCTATCACTGCCCCGAAGGATCGTCCGTTGTACCTACACTCGACGGGCCTTCAGATCGAGGCTGCTGCAGATTATATGCAGCGGAAGTCTTGGTGGGAGAAACGGGATCCTCTGAGGCCTTTGCTAGCCGAAGAAGTACTCGCCGCTCAGGCTGCTGAAGAGGTGACCAGAGCCATCAACTCCCTAGAAAGGGGTGAAGGGACCTCTGGTGCCGCCGAGGCTCGCCCGAGGACTTTGGTAAGGCTTTCAGCACTTGCTTTTTTTTTTTTTTTTTTTTTTTTTTTTTTTTTTTTTTTTTTTACTGATCCCTTCTTGCTCCCCCCTTCTGCAGTCTAAGGAAGAGGGCAGAAGGAGAGAAGAGAAGGGTCCGGCATCGTCAGACGACCTTTCAGAGCTTGAATCTTCGGACTCTGACGATATGGACGATCAGCCTCTGGAGCAGAGGAAGAGGAGAAGGAAGGGCCCAGCTGTTATGGGTCCGGGAGAGTTCACGCTGAGGCCAATGCCCGGCGTTGTAATAAGGGAACCTGCTGCTGGCCGAGGCAGGGTACCAAGAAGCACAGGGGGTCCTCCTCCCCCGACTCAACCACCACCGCCAATCCCGTCGTCGCCGAGGACCCCTCCACCACCTCCAACTGCTGACATGGAGGTGGACCAGCGAACTCCTGATCCAAAGGAGGGGTTTCCTGAAGCGGTTTCCAACAAGGGGAGTGCTGCTAAGCTCCCTGAGGTTGAAGTTGTTGAAGTAGCCGAAGAGGCGGCTACTGATGAAGATAAGGCCCCTAGGGGCTTCACTGCTGAGATTCAGCGGGAGGTTGACGCCTTGACAAGTCAACCTCTCAGCGAGGCTGAAGAAGCCTAGGCTGGAGGGGCAACGACTGAGCCCGAGAGAGCGGACGAAGTTCCATCGACTTCGTTCCCCTCCTTCAAGTCCTTTTAGTCTGGGGACATGGGGTTCTCATCCAAGAAGTGCTCTATCCCAGATGGTGTTAGGGCCGAGATCTGGGGGAGACATAGGGAAAGTGCTGAAGCTTACTTCGGCGGTTGCTCCAAATTATCTGACATGGAGCACGTCCGAGAGTGGTCTATTCGGGCAACCGCTGGAATTGCCGAACCCGGTCCTTTAGTACCAGATCTAGCTAGAGACAACCAGAGGCTGCTGATGCAGGTACGTAATAATATTCTATACCTTCGGCATTTTCAGTTTACTCCATTCACTTGGAATTTTATTTAACTTAATTTCAATCTCGGCTCTGCAGGTTGTCTACAACCATACCATGACCTGTGAGATGATTGACACGCTCCAGGAAAGGGTGGACATCGCTGAGACAGAGGTAAAGCTTGCCCAGCTGAAACAGGAGAAAGCCGAGGACAGGGCCCGGGTTGTCATTGACTCCTTCAACACTTTCTGCGCTGAAATGGAGAGGGACGTCCTGCCTCAGATGGATGAAGGTGAGGCCCTACTTAATGCTTTCGGCACAGTGGATGTTCCCAGCCTCAAAACCAAGATCCAGCACAAAATCGACACTGAGGTTCAATCTCAAGTGCTGGCCCGAGAAGAGATATCTCGGCAAAAGATCAAGATCTTGGAGGCTGACGCCGAACAACACCGCCAAGCATGTGAAGCGAGGGAGAAAGAGCTGGTCGAGGCCGGGATTCAGCTAGAGTCTCAACGACAAAACATCACCAGCCTGGAGGTTTAGCTGACGAACCAGGAAGAGCGTCTCTCCCAGGCCCGAGCCAAGGCTGAGCAGACTGAGCAACGGCTCGCTGATGCCGAGGCTCAGTTGAAGGGACAGCGGGAGTCTTCCCAGAAAGCCTTAGAAGAGGCGCAGAAGAAGCTAGCTGATGCTGAGACTCAGCTAGCCCTTAGGGTTTACACCCATGAGGAGTACTCAACTGCCTACCTCAACGGCTATGGGGTAGCTCGGAGACTGGCTCTTCATTCTGCACCTGATCTGGACTGGTATCAGTGCGAAATCTGGGATGAGGACCCCGGGGTTCCTCATATGCAGCAAGCCAGTCAGGCTGAGGTTGATTTGCAGGCTCGCCTCCAAGCCGAGGATGCTGAGATGAAGGAGGCTGAGCTGAAAGAAGCTGAGATGACGGAATAACCAATAAATTACTTTAAAAACGACCATTGCAAAAAAAAAATAATAAAAAAAAATATATACTACAACTTTTTGTGACACAGAATACAAACTATAACTTTGATACATCCAACTTTGAAATTTTTTCTTTAATCAATTTCTTTCTTGAAATAATTTTCTACTCACTTTTTATAAATCACACAACATATTACACTTACTTAGAGTTGTCACTTACTTAGAGTTGTCAAAAGCTGACTCAACTTGAAATACCAACCCTAACCCGACCTATTAACCAAATCGTCTAAACCCGAAAAAAATGGTGACCCAAACCCGACCTAAAACCAACCCGAATTCAAACCGACCTGTTCCTAACCTGACGCAAATTCAACCCAACCTGTTCCTAACCCGACCCGAATTTAACTCGACCTGCTACAAACCCGACTCGAATTTCAACCCGACCTGTTACAAACCCGACCTAAATCAACCCGACTTGTTATTGACCTGACCCAAATTCAACCCGACTTGTTATTGAATCAATATGTATAGGTCGTTATCAGTATTGAAACGTAAATTGAATCCTAACTCTATTCCTTCAATATTTCACTTTGACTTTTAAGAGGTTAGTTTCACAACATGTTTTTAAGGACGAATTTCAGGGACGAAACAAGTTTTCCACAAATTATTGACTTAAACCGAATCCGACACGAACCCGAGAATGACCCGACTTGAAAATGACCCGACTTGATTATAACCCGCAAATTATTGACTTGAACTGAACCCGACTTGAACCCGAAAATGACCCAACTTGATTATAACCCGTAAATAATTGACTTGAACCGAACCTGACTCGAACCCGAGAACGACCCTAACTCGTTTAATCCGAGTTTAACCCAACCCGAATGTAACCCGACCAAAACCTGACCCAAACTCGATAAGATGTATGACCCGACGTGACCCGACTCAAGCATGACCCAATCCGAACCTGACCCGCATATGTTATGGCATTAACCCGTATTGACCCGACCCGAGATGACCCGACTCACACTAACCCAACTCAAACCCGACCTGTTTACCCGAATTGACAGCTCTAGATATACTTTGTATATACTACCTCTTTTTTTGTTTATATGCAAAATTTGGCCTTAATAGCATGACTTTAAACAAGGTACAATATATCGAGTATGAACTTTGATTAATAGGTATAACAACACAAACTTATTTATTGAATGCGTAAAATATCATAAATAAAATTCGGCATCTAAAATTTTGCTAGATACAAAGAATTTTTAATACTTCGTATATATTTACTTTTTGACAATTTTGACCACAAATTTATCGCGTAATTAAAAATATAATTTAGTCTTAAATTTGTCGTGACATCATCATAAAGTGGCTCCCATTTGTCTTAAGATGAGACTTCATAGGTTTTTGCCTTAATATCAACATAGAGATTGATGTTGGATTTTGTGTACTAATGTTTTGAGAAGAATTAAATTTCATTGACTTTGATGAAATCTTAACAGATAAAAATTACTCGTATTAAATATTTAGTGAAAAGTCTTGAAATAAAACGGGGCCAATTGCTAGTACGATTTTACCGTTTAAATATTTTTTTTCGTGCTTCTTTTTTTGTTTTGAAGTATCTTAGCAACGGAAGATTCAAGAAGGCAGATCATCAAGCAGTTGTGAATTATGACCATAATCGATTGTCGATCGCGACATTCATCAATCCAGATCAAGAAGCAATTGTGTATCCTTTGAAGATCGAGGAGGGAGATAAGCCAATTTTAGAAGAGGCCATTACATTTGCTGAGATGTACAAGAGACATTTTGTTAAACACCTCGAGCGAGGCAAGGCCAAGAAATTAGCTAAGGAAAAAATACTTCGGAAAGAGGAATTAGAGAAGATGCTTCAAAATTCAGGGGAAAATGTTAAATCCATGCAAGAGTTACTTGCATAGTTTCTTTCAAGAGAATTAAGTTACTTGCAAGAGTTACTTGCATGTATAGTTACGTAGTACAAAATACAAATTAATAAATTAAGTTTTGCTAAATTATAGTGAATATTTTCATACAATAAAGATGATGTTTTGTACTCCTACCTATTTGTAACATGATTACATGATATAGTATGAAGTTATTTATAAAATAAGTTTGATTTCAAGTTTCAAATTTGTAATATCTTATAAAATAGAATATAATATAAATTAACAAATATAAATTATTCTCTTTGTTTTCAAATAATTGACACGCTCCCTTGAATACGTATTTTAAATGTCACCAATTACACTCCGTACTTTATCAATTTTTGAACAAAATGCTCTCTCTAATACTTCGTATGACCTTTGAAATAAAAGCTTGCTTTGTGTGCTCTGTACATTGTATGCATAGTAAATTGGTAATGTATATTCTTATCAATTTATGTAAATGTGTGTGTAATTTATGTTTAATGTGAAACGGTAACTAATAATTTCGAAATTACATTGTTTTTTTTTTATATATAATTTTTTTTATTGTTTTTTTTTTGGAGAAAAAAAAAAGGTTTGCAATTAATTATTCATATTCTCTTATGTTTTGTTTTGTTGTATTGGTAGTTGGAAGTCTATATTTGATGGTAGGGACCAGGGAACTAGGGATGATACGGAAAGTACGTGGTTGTTAGAGAGGATTGTTGACTAAAAATTAAAAAACAAAAATGGCAGTTTTTTTTGGGTGTTTAGAAAGCCATAAGGATGGGGGTGAGAATCTCCCAAATCTCCTATATCCGAGAGAGAAACTCTAACATAAAACCTTTACCATTTATAGAAAAAGTTAAGATGTAGAAAGATAAGGATTAGACCATTACAAATTTTACAAATAATAGTTCCTATGTTTTTTTTTGGACAGTTAATTATTCATATACAAATTTGCTAGAATAGTATAGAATACAAAAGTCAAAGTGTTCCAATTATACTACTTTGAGTACCTTCAATTCTGTCCTTTTCGACCACAGAATGCCATACTATTATTATTGTTACTTTGTATTATGTATGGGTGGTCAACGAAATTGGTACAACAATAATACACCTCAAGATACTCATCCAACTGGGAGCAATCTCTAAACAATAAATTAATTGAAATGGATGGCGTTCAATTTTGAATTTTGATGACAGACCTTGAAACGTAAATGAAGAATAAATAATCAATACTCCCTTGTGAATTATTACTGCCTACAAATCCAGCCAGCATTATTTGACAAAAACTTATTATATTTGAGGAGAAGAATACGATTTTTATTTAGACTTGTTTGTTTTGATGAAAAACATTTTTTATAATTTTTTTTTTTTTCAATGGAAAACAAATATGTTTACAATAATAAAAAAAAACCTTATAGTAGAGGAAACAAATATAAGTAATAGGGAGAGGAATGATAGTAGAGAGAAAGTAGTAAAATAAGCTAAAAATCATACTAGTCTTTGTATTATACAAGTATATTTTAGATCTTGACATTATTCACAATTTAAAGGACAAAATTATTTCTAATATATAGTCAAGTACTCAAGTGAGATCTTATTTGGCTCAACAAATACTATATTATAAGAATATAATTATTATTAAAAATAGGAAAATTTGTCAGAAACAACCTTTTAAAGTGTCCACTTTATTTAAAACAACCTTTTAATTTATTTTTTTTTTTGCTATTTCAGACCATATTATAAATTTTTTTTATCAAAAACAACCAAGACCTTGTTTGGCAAATGGCTGTATGCGGTTGGCTGTTGGCTGGTTCACTTGGCTTGTTTGACCAGCTGGAATGTTTGGCTATTTATAAGCTTTTGAAATTGGCTGTTTATAAAAGTGTTTGGTAAATTAATTGTTGGTTGTTGGCTATTTATTAGATAATTTGTGGGCCAACAAGCCAAAAGCCAACAAAAAAGCTACTCAAAGCAGCTTTTTCATTTTGGCTTAAAAGCCAACTTTTTCGCTGACTAAAAAGCCAATTACCAAATACATTTTTTGGCTGTTTGACCACCTAAAAAAGCCAAAAACCAAAAGCTAACCAAAAAGCCATTAAAAAGCCAATTACCAAACATGGCCCAAATGTTACTTTCCGGCGTTGGCTCTTTTTTTGCCAGATGTTGACCACGAGTGTGCGAGTCACGTGACCTCCTATATTGCTTAATACATCCATTTTCCCTACAATGAACTCCTATTAAAACCCCTGCTTCTCTTTCATCCCTCTTTTAGTACGAGTGAATTGGAGGGAAAATTGGTGTATTAAGCAATATACGAGTTCATGTGCATTGCACACTAGTGGTCAACATCGGGAAAAATAAAGTCAACGCCGAAAAGTAGCATTTGGTTGTCTTTGATAAAAAAAAATTTATAATGTGGTCTGAAATTGCAAAAAAAATAATAATTTAAAAGGTTGTTTTAAATAAAGTGGACACTTTAAAAAGTTGTTTCTGACAAATTTTCCTTAAAAATATGAATAAATAATCTAATATATAAGTTATTGACAAAAGAAAACAATGCATTTCTATTGTTTGTTAATTTTATTACATACTACGATATATATTTTGAAACTCAAATAATACAATATGACAAAACTCAATGTAAAAATCAGTGCATCTCCAAAACCACACACTAGATAAATAATATAATTAAAAGAGCACATCTATTTTTTTACACAAACTATTGTGTAAGTCTGGATTGATCAAATGTTTTGCCAGTCTTGCGGATTGTTGATATCCTTTTATTGACGGGATGATATCCTCAAATTGATTAGATGATATTCTGTATATGGCTGGATGATATCCTTTATTGGCAGGATGATATCATCTATTGGTTATATGACATCATGGTTGAATGATATTCTCTGTTCGTTGGCTATATGATATCATTTATAATTGTGTCTATGATATCCTTTATTGATTGGATGATGTCCTCTCTGGACTATATGTTATCATTTATAATTGTGTCTCCTATATCATCTATAGGCTGGACAATATCCTCTATTAGATATATGATGAAATCCTCTAACAAGTTGTAGTATCCTCTATCAAATATAAATTATACATAAACTTTATAAAATATTGCATATCCTATAACAAATAATACATATCCTACAACAAAACTGTACGTATTAAATAACATATATCCTCCAACAAGTTGTACATATCCTATGTACGTAACCTATATTAAATAACATATATTATTGTGAACCTAAGATTTATACACACGTAACTGACATTATATTCAATATAGTGACCCCTAATTTCAATATAGTAACATTATTTTTAATATAGTAACCTTTTTTAAAATTTGTGTGACATTTAATGTTAGGAAAATTTGAATTTTAGTACCTCGAATATGGGGGTAATTGAATTTTAGTACCCATCTAAAATTTTATTTTAAATTAGTACTTCCAAAATGACAAAACTATAGGTTTCAGTACCTCCGTCTAGTTCCGTTAAGTTTTCCGTTAGTGGGGCCCATTATCTAATTATTTAATAATTTAATTTATTAAAAAAAAAGAAAAAACATTTTATAAAAAAAAAAACTTTAAAAAAATAAAAAAATAAAATAAAAACAGCCACTGACACAAGCGCCGGCGCCGGCTTCCAGCTGTTGGTGGCCGAATTCCCTTGGCACCGGCGCCGGCCACCCCTTCCCTTTCCCTCCCTGTTTTCCCCTTCCCCAAAACCCTAGCGCAACCACCACCATCTTTTCTCCCTTCCTCGTTCCTGGCCGCGACACCCCACCCCTCCCCTTCCCTTTCCCTCCCTGTTTTCCCCTTCCCTGAAACCCTAGCGCAACGGTGGCCACCACTACCGTACCATGGCCGTCACCTTAACCCAGCCCATCGTTGTCTCCCCGACCCGAAGCCGTCGCCGAACTACCCAGACCTCAACCCAATCTAGCCCGGCGAGAAGCCCCCATCGTCATCTCCCGACTCCAAACCAGCGTCGAACCACCTAAACCAGCCCAGCGAGAAGCCGATAGCAGCAAATCAACCTACCACCGCCGCAGAACTCCTCTCCCTTACCCAAAACCGTCGCCGAACTGACGAAATTCCAACCCACACCCATACCAAACCCACAAAGCGTTGTGGTTGTTAGGGTACAGTTGGGCTCGTTTCGAAGGTTGATCGAGGGTGGTCGGACGGTTAGTTTCATGGTTCGAGGAAGGTCGGCCGGCTGACTTCGTGGGTCGAGAGTGGTCAATTGGGATGGGTGACGGCGGTGGGGGTTGGCGCCGGTGGTGGCTGGTCATTTTTTTTATTTTTTAATTATTTTTTTTATTTTTTTAAGTTTTTTTTTTATAAAATGTTTTTTTCTTTTTTTTTTAATAAATTAAATTATTAAATAATTAGAAACGGGCCCCACTAACGGAAAAATTAACGGAACTAGACGGAGGTACTGAAACCTATAGTTTTGTCATTTTGGAGGTGCTAATTTAAAATAAAATTTTAGATGGGTACTAAAATTCAATTACCCCCATTTTTGAGGTACTAAAATTCAAATTTTCCTAAAAACAATGACATTAAAAAAAATTAAAAAAAAAAAATCATGTTACAAGGATCCTTAAACCAATATATAATAGGGACATCACTTTCACTAAGTAAATAGACATCCATCAAACTTATAATATCAAGAAGTTTATCCACTTAAAAATAATGTAAGTAATTCAAGCCTACAAACTTGTTGAGGGGTGAAAGAAGAAAATTAGAAAGAAACATGCAACAACAAATAAAAAGTTATACTAGTTTTTCAAGCAATTAGAAGATAGAGTACATGAAACATCCAATTAGGGAAATCTAATCAAGCCTACACAATTGAAATAAGTATATGACATACACTAATCAAGCCAAAAATCTTCGAAACAAGAAAGTCATATCAAAACATAGTCGAAAAATCCCAAACTAAAACCCTAGAAAACGCCATCAAATTCATCATAAAAACCCATAAAAAAACTTTTTAAAAAAAATACAACAACAACAAGGAAATCTGAAATTTTAAAAAAAAATACCTCTTTTGAGTAGCCTGAAAGTCCTACAAGATGAGAGTCACGCACTTTTCAGTACAGCTCCGCAGGAACTATTGGTTTCTGGGCAAATTAAATTGTTGGATTAGAATGTTAGATCATACATATAGGCTCCTCATGATAATCCACCCCACATATAAAGACTCAAACTTCTTGGTTCAAAATAAGAGCTAAAATATGGGCAATGAAAGAGAACTAGGCCAGGGGAGGTAGTACCGCAGTAGTGAGCGATTTATAATAGTGTCACAAGTTTCATGCATTATCATTTATCAAGCTCTAAATTATACTCTGTAAATGTATTTCAACTTAAATTGATCTTCACATCTGCTAATTATCACAACCTTCATTATCAACTCAACCCAATTCTTCAGCAATATACATATCATCTTAACCAACAAACAAACTTATACATTCTTAACAATAAGACTTGATTCATCAGGTCTTGTTTTACATTTGGTTTTCAGATTTCTCTGCATATCGCACTGTGTTTCTAAACCTGGGTACGTTATTGCTTACACTGGCTTCCACATTCAGTGATTCTTTGATATTTTACTATAGCAGTGCTATGGCTGTTGGGATCATCGTTGTGGTACTACTTGTTCTTTTCCAGGTAATTATTGATTTTCTTGTATGTAACCTGTAGTTTGTAAAACTTCTTTCCGATTTCCGGTGTGTGTTTTACTGAAAGTTCTTGTGGCATATAAACAAATAGATATTTGTTCCAATAAATTCAATACAAGACTATAATAAAAGTAAATAAAGTTTAAAAGACATAAAATGGGATTTTAAGGAACTAGAACACCATAGCCAGCTTAAAAGGCAGACATAAAGCACATAATCTCATACTCGGTCTAAGACTCTAAGACAAAGCAAAATTTACCACTGATGATCACTTGTGTGAAACAAATAAAAACAACCACAAATAAAGATATGATGCAAATCCAAATTTCTTACAAGCTGTACTCTTCAAAATAAATCGGTCGTGAGTATTGGGGTTGCTGTCTAATGATTTATAAGGGAATGAGTATGCTTCTAAGAGCAAAGCATGTGAAGACAAAATGCAATCATCAGCCACCAAATCACCATAGAAAATTCATATCAAAAACCCATAAAATTCAAAAACAAGAAAATTCATATCAAAAACCCATAAAATTCATATCAAAACCCCATAAAATTCAAAGCCTATAAAATTCATATCAAAAACCAGAAAATTCAAAGCCTGTAAAATTCATATCAAAAACCCATAAAATCCCGAACTAAAACCCTAAAAAGTTCCATAAAAATCATAGAAAAGAAAAACCAAAAACTATAAAAAAAAAATTAAAAAAATAAAAATAAAATAAAAATATGGAAACCTTGGATTTGATTACAAAATTCACGAAAAAAAACAATATAACAAGAAATTAAAACATCTAATTAAGGGAAAAAAATTACCTCGCAATAAGAGATCGATTCTTGTTCTACACCAACTCAAAATCGATGACATGCAAAGAATAATTCCCAATTTTAACGAAATTTAGAGAATTGTGAGATATTAGGTACAAAAAAAAATAGATATATACCGAGCAACAATATTGTATAGCAAATTGTAAGTTGATACCTGAAATTTATGAAAGTGACGATCCAAAAACCCCCAAATTCCTTGAAGTTTAGCAAGCAAAACCCAAAAATTAACCAAAAAGGAATGATGTTTTTCTTGTCGCTGATGATGGAGTCCAGGTTTAGAGGAGAGCAGAATAGTGGATGGGCAGTTTAATTGGGAATTTGGGGGATTTGGGAGCCTGATTCGAGTGAGGGAGAAAATACAACCCGCGTGCTAATTAGTTTTTCATTAATTAAAAATTTTAAAATTGCGGCCATCCATACTCACGTGCATAGCACGTGATTTTCTCGACGCTTTTAAGTTTAGAGTCAATCTTCGACTATAAAAAACGTCGAGAAAAGACGGTACCAAAATACATACGGGGACGCCAACCAACAACGTCGAACCAAAAGCGTCCAAAAAGTACTCTTTTTGTAGTACTGTGACTTCTCATGTAGGTGATGATTTCCCGGGCATCAGGAGTAGATTTTTTGTTTCCCTCCGGCTGTTCACCCCGGCGGGTGTTTCTTGTATTCTTCTGGGGTAGAAGAATTTTGGACCAGTCAAGGGTCCCGGTTGCTTGTCCCTGACTGGATTTCTCCTCTCTAGAGAAGTCTTTCTTGCCGACTGACCCTTGCTTGGGCCAACCCTGCTCTTGGTGATCAGATACTTGATTTCACCCTTGAAACTAGTCATGAATTTCATTAGTTCGTCCCGGGTGACTGGGGCGGATCCGGCTGACCAGGGGGTCGGCTTATACCCGCCTGGCTTGCACTTTGTTCCAGAGTGTCTTTGGGACAAATGCACTTGGTAATCAGAGAGCCATCCTTGGCTATGTAGGTTTCGACCTGAGGATCATCATCCTCATGGTAATTAAAGACCTCCGGCTGGTTAACCAATTGGTCAGGAGGTGGTATAGATTCTTGAACCATCCTTGAGGTACTCTCCCCAAAGACGACGCCAAATGTTTTGGGTGTTTTTTTGTCCCTTGGGAGAGTTACGGCTCAGAGACTAGTTGCGCGCGGCTTGTACCTGCAATACAACGGAGACTCCGGGTGGTTGGAGCTTCGCCTCCAACGATCAAGTTAGTGCTTGAAGATAAACGGTAGAAAGTGCGGAAAAAGGTGAAATCTTATCGGATTCCGAGATTAGGTGATTCTCTGATGTAAGAGAATGTAGGGTCTACTGTAATAATTGTAGATGCCCCAAAAATGGGGGAAATCTCCCTATTTAAGGGGTCATTGGGAAATGTGCCCTTGATTAGGTCACTCTGACCTAATCATTTTGGGCTGTGCCGAATTTCGGCTTTCTCGGGGTTTGAGCCATTGAAGGCCGTCTTTTTCTCCCAAGTTCTAGGAAGGACACGTGTAAAATGGAGATTGGCCCAATTCGGACCAACCAGGGTATGAAACATGTCGAGGTATGAGTGGACCATGTGGCATGGGTAAAATTACCCAAAATAGATACTTATTGTTAATTGTTTGACTCAAACTCAATTCAACATATATGCATAGATGGGAATAGATCATGGAAGAATGAGGAGGAATGATATGTATGTGGAAAGCATGTAGGAAGAAGGTGATGTAGGTGGAGAGATGTGGAAGAATTTAGGAATAGAGTAGACCCCCAACTCAAATGACGAAAAGGACGACTCATGCGTGAACCTAAGACATGGTCATGGTGACACATATATACAAAGCATGTTCTAAGATTTGTGGGTGTAAGTGATATGTTCAAGACTCGTGTCATGACCATGTGACTAAACATATGATTAGACTTCAACAAAGACTAAGTGAAGACCTCACGTATGTGCACTAAACTGGACAGGCTGTAGTATTTTAGTCATAACTTTTTATACGTGACTTCGAATTAGATGAAACAAACGCTAAATGAAAGATAAAACTCACGGCTATAGATCCATAAGATATACTACTCGTAATTCTTTCTAGAACTCCGATTATGACTAAAAAAATTTGACGCTTGTGCAGTATACGGAAATCAAAATCAGGGTTGACTCAAAGGAACTATGACTCAATTTTAGGCATATTTATTGGTTCAAATTAACTAATAAATTAATTAAGAAAAATACTTTGGTAATTAATCAGTTTATTTAGACTTATGCACAAGTCAAACAAATGGTTAGCGTAAACACATATAAGCTATGCACATGAAAGAGATGCACAAGTAGTCAATTAAGCCCAATATGATGCAATGAGTTTGCAACCTAACCATGACTCTAGTTCTCTAAAGTTCAAGGATTATGGTTATTCAAAGAGGGTCCATGGTTATGAGTCTGGATGCATCATGCGGAATCCTAACCTTTGGAAGGGTTGGCGCGTATGGATGAGACTCCGCAAGTTAAACTTGCTTTCATGGTTTAGTGAATTCAAAAACTCGGATGTACCCGTCATTGCAATGAGCGTTCGATTGGGTAGATGGAGCGTGAATTTTCAGAGGTTATATCCATATGTAGAACACATATGGGTTTCTAAAAAGAGGGGAAAATACAACCAGTAAGTAAAATCGAGGAAACATTACTGGAATCGGTCAAAGCAAGAAGGCATATTTTTTGCTCGGTATTAGAGGAACATGGCGCGAGACAAGAGGGACCATCGCGAGGAGATGGCCCTTTCGCGTCGCAATATTGTTATCGCATCGTGACAGAGCCATCGCACTACGATGGGAACTGTTTTCTCAGCGCTAGTTCCTACATGCCTCGGCAGCTTCCTGTGTTCTTCGAATTTTCTAGTTTTCGCTGATTTTTTTCGATTTTAGTTGTAAAAGATATTTCCCAAATTTCCTCCGTGTAAAAAGCCTATGTTTTTGAAGCATTATGGATGATCTATCCAATGCTGACCTTTATATGCTTATGCCAATAATGTTAATCATTTTAAATAAATTTCAATCAAAATTACGCACATGAATACTTAGAACGTTTTGAGTCTCATCCACTCATTATAAATTATTGCCAAAATAAATTTCAGGAATTAAAATAGAAATCCTCCTTAGTGGAGTTCTTAAAAACTATAGGGAATTTTCAAGCATCTCACACTTGAGCCCCACTGTGATCATATACTTAAGCATGGTGGCGTCCAAAGGGAAGGAAGCTAAAGCAAAAGAGTTTCCAACAAGTTTTAGGAACTTGTAAACCGTTTACAGGGTGAAGGTTACACCCCTTCACCTTTCATGAGATCGCGAACTCCATAGCGGTCATGAACCATGACTGGATATTTGGGGATAAAGGTAAAAATCCACTCTAAAGGAGATTGAACCTTCCCTAAACCTGTTTAATCTTTGTTGGTTGATTATTAATGCACAAATTGGCGATCACTTGAATTAAAATCACATTAGCCTAAATAAAATTATTAATTATCTTATTAAGCGTGATTTCAAATACAAATCCCCTTTAAACCTGCAAGAGAGGGCGTCATCAAGCAATAACAATAATATACATCAAGTTACATAATAATATTGGTTGACAGACACAATAAACATCATCATCATAATATTAATATCCTCATCAAGGCATAATAATATTAGCTAGATCCTAGGCATGATATAATAACATGATTAATAACAAATCTTAGCATGTCACTAAACAATAAAAATTAAAACTTTAGCCTGAACATGATACTAACATGAAAGAAGAAATAGGAAGCAACCTGAGCATGATACTAGAAAGCAATAAGTAACATCCTAACATTATACTAGAAATTAAAATAATATAAGCATGCTTTCTACAAAATATAGCAATAAAACAACTTACTTTGTTGCCTCGGTTCTCTTTCTATCAAAACAATACACACGTTAGTAACTTTAATAAAAATATTAAATCAAATAATTAATTTTAAACATTGAAATACGGATTAAGGATCAAACTCATAAATTATCAACCCTTCACGTCTAGGGCAAAGACAACTTAGAACTTGGCTATGTGTGTCTAAGTCTCGTGATGGACGAATGGTGATTGAAAAGGCAATGCTTAGAAAGAGTGAGAAAGAAAGAATAAGCTTCTATCTTTTAGAGAGAGAGAATATAAAGATGATAGTTGATAATTGTTGACGATTGAAAACAGGGAAACACGACCCTATTTATAGAGAAAAATTCAATTCTCTTTAATCCTATTCCTTTACCTTCTTCATGGTTAGTTTTCTAAAATACAAATAACCATTTTAAAGTTATAATTTTATATCAAAGTATTATTTTAAAAGAGTTTTATTTATAGCCCATGAACATTAAATTTGAGTTTATGTTGTGATAACCTTATGGTTATGTTATTTGCAAGGTGTATTCATGATTGAACTTTAAAAGTGTGAAGTATTGATTGATATTTGGAATCAAGGTTCTTGAGGTTCTTTTGTGTGGTTTTGCTAGCAAGGATAAAGGTACGTTTAGGTGACTAGATACCTTTGAAAGTGATTGGTTTGAATAAACTTGTTTAACATGATTATAATTGGTAATTGAATTAAATTGATTTGAATTATGATTTTGAAATATATTATGTTTGGAGGTGTTGATTTATATATTTTTTAAATCATGTTTTGAATGGTTTGAAGTACTAATTATGTTGTAGGCGTCGTTCGAAGTGCGCCTACGTAAAGCATGTTGTGAATATGCTTGGCACACATAGGAAGTGGGAATTGACATTATATGATTAGGGACAAGGAAACTAGGGAGCCGCCAACAAGTTTTTAAGGAACTTGTTAATCGTTCACGGATCATAAAAGGTAACCACGAATAAAGAGACAACGATAGGAAACAACGATTGACCCGTGAAGGTTACGCCACATTCATAATCCATGAGATTACTAACTCCATATGGTTCGAAACCACGAAAGGAGGATCGGGGATGATGGTACGAAGTGAGTCATGGAGTCACATTCGCCCGTATTGGCCTCTACTCAATTCTTATAGTGAAAAGTGATTCATGCGATCTCAAAGGCATGCAAACAAAATATTCAACTTGCTCCAAACTATTATTAAGCTAAATTGGTTTAATATTAATGCAACATATAATTCTATTATATCGTGATCACTTGATTAACACAACAAGATTAAAAGGAACCTAAACTAGTTGTCCAAATTATCTTATTAGGCGTGATTTTCAATTACATATTCCCTTTAAACATGCAATATGGTGATCATAAATATGGTGATCATAAATATACGGTCATATTTGTGCTTATTTGAGCTCTACGGAGCTATTTTTATTACTAATATACGTTTTCTAGTGTTTTTGTAGAGTTGATATTATTTTTGTAGGAATTTGCAGATTAATGTCAATTCCCGAGCTTATTGAGCCATTACAAAGTCATTGGAGTTTGATCGTATTTTATGACTGTATATTTAAAGCTCAAGGCCGAGTTAAAGAAATTTGGTTCGGTGAATAAGGGCTCAACTTGTGAAGAGATCCAAATTAATATTTCGAATCAAGTAATGAGCAAGCAAGTTAAGGATCTTGGGCCCAAAGCAAAACGAAGCACGAAGCCCAGTCCCCAAAAAAAAGTCAGCTGGGCGAAAGTTAATTTGTGGGCTCCTGATTTGCTTATGTCGGCTTTGATGGAGTGTTTTATAGTTAGTGGGATTTGTGGACTTTCCTTATAAAAGGAGTAGTAGTACGTAGGTTAAGGGGTAGATTTTAGATTAATTAGTTTTAGTTTTCTTTTTTTCTTTAGTTTAGTTTTAGTTTTTTTTTCTCTCTCCTCTTAACTAATCTCTTAGTATTACTTTCTCTCGTGTTTCTCTCTCTACAACTGTTGGTTTAATTCCATCCTTTATTTAATCTCTTTCCTTTATTATGTCTTGTTTAATTGTTTTGTTTAGTTTATATTTAATTATGTGTGAGTAGTTTTCTTTCTAGGGTTTGTGGGATCCATAAATAATATGAAGGGGTAATTTATTGTTGTTAATTGTCAATGTTAGATTAATTTCCTATTGATTGATTTAATGCTCTGTGACTAGATTTGCGCAGATCTTTTAAGCATGAGTTTGACAATATTGATTCGAGATTCGACAGATGAGAATCGATGTTTAGGTCTAATTTCAATAGGCAGGTTAATTTATAAATGGTTAACTCGAGATTCGAAACATGAGATTTAATACCGGTAAATTAATTGTGTGATAGTAATACGTAGCGAAAGCCCTTTATGATCTGATTAATGTATGCATTGATGATTGATTATTATGTTTTACCCTGGAACATTATTTATTGGTGAACCTATGCCCTAGATCCTTTTATTCATTGTTTTCTCCTTATTCTTAATCTTCGTAGTTTAGTTCCTTTTGATTATAATATATTGGTTACTTTATAATCTAGATTATATTAGTTAATTAGGAATAGAAAGACTCGTTTCTCTGTGGATTCGACCCTACTTCCCTATCTACATTAGTTATAGGATTACTTTTAATTAGGGGATACGACTTTACCTTATCATAGAGCATAGAAGAGAGCAGAGAGAATTAATTGATGCCCCGAACATCATAAATGGGGGGTATTTATAGGGAAAATAAGTAGAGGGAACACACGGAACCCTAAAAAGGATAAAAACCCTAAAAACACTGTCGTGACACGGGGGAACCTGGAGTGACGCGGGATAGAAAATAGGCTACAATAAGTAAAACGCGTTTAGGGATTACGCGGAGAAAACACAAATCAGTCCTGTGTCACGATATAGGCACCGTGTCACGGGAGAATATGCCGTGGCGCGACAACATTTCCTGTGACGCGGCACAGTTTGCCGTGACGCGACAGACTCTACTTCCTTTTTCCATCCAAATACATTTTAACCCTAATTACGATTAGCATTTTTAATTGTCGCTTCATAATTTTGGGCTATTTTAGGTTTATTATTCATTAATTGGGCTAAAATAATAAATAATGTGAAATGAATAAAAAGGTTTGGGCCAAAATAAAAATTGGACTATGCTTTGACTAAACATTAGGATTGATCCATTAACCATTTTATCAACTGAATTTGATTGAATATGAATTTTAAGCACTCTCGGGATTAAATACTAAACTTGACCAATAATGGCAGTGAAAAGTTGTTTATCATCGGGTTTGGTTTCAGGGAGACATTTTTAAGTGTCTACACATGTTTAAATAACGGATTTGATTTTAAAATGTTTGTTGAATTAAATAAAAAAAATTTCAAGGATGAGTTATTGATTTTGAAAAGTTATTAATATGAGGTTTTATTCTAAAGTATTTATTTAAAAGGTTTTGATTTTGAAAGTATGTGGAATTATTAAAAAGGAGTTTGAATTATATTGGAGTTATTGGATATTAAAAGGATTTATTGAACTATTGAATTATTATTATTAATGCTTTATAAGCATGTTGGTAATTCCACTATGCAGATTTGGTTTATTGATAAGGGGTTGGACTTTGTATGACCGAATTTTTCCTCAAGAATATCCTTGTAACATAAGGAGACTAGCTTGGGGGTGTGCACACTTGGGTGAGGAATTGGATTAAAAGAAATTGGTTCTTAATAAAGGAAATGGTTTTATTAACTATTATTTTGAATATTGAATCATTGGAATCGGTTTTGGAATAATGAGTTTGAAATTATTGAATTAATTATTGGAATTGATTTTAAAAACATATTTGCAAATAAATTGAGTTTACATTATCTTGCACTTATCGTACTTAGCATATTTTGCTAATCCGTATTTTCTTTTTGCTTTAGTTTGCCTTGTTAACCGTAAAGGTAAGTAGTGTTGACTATTTTCAGGTGGAGTCATGAATTAGCATATGGGAGTCCCGATATTTGCTTCACCTAGTTTAGGAATGTAGGTCTTGTCTTCATTTTGAGTACTCATAACAATGTCACAATTCGGCGGTAACACGCTCAATTCTATCTCTACAGTATAATTATACATATTATACTGGTAGTTCTGTAGAGGGAGATTTAGGGGTGTTACAATTAATCCATCTCTTTAGAAATTCAAATAACCTTCTAGATTATTCTAGAAAATTAAAGTGATTCCTAATGACTTTAGAAGTGATAATTAATGGACCCTCCACTTGATCATTGAGTAACTCATAAAACTCATTTAATATCCACTTTATTATTTGGGCCATAAATTCCACATTATTCATCGGAATTGGCTTATAATAAATCATCGGAGGGCTCTTTTCGAGCCCCATCCAACTATACTATTATTGGACCCATATCATAGACTAATTTAAATTGGATTGGACAATTTTTATAAATAAGGTATGAAAAGAAATATTTTGGAAAACAAAAAAAAAGATTTTTTTATTAAAACGAGTGCATCACGAGGCTCTTTCACATTTCACCTCGTTTGATAATCAATGAAGTGAAAGATATTCATCACTGTGTTTGGTTTTTGAGGGAGACACAATCAGGTGTCTACACCACCTTGAAAACTAACCCATGGTGGTTTCAAGTGTGTTTTGAGGTGGGTCAACACCATAAAATTAGGTTAATGGTAGAAATTTGGCCAAAGGTAATATATTACTCCCTCCGTTTTTAAATACTTGATCCATTTCTCCATGTGTAGAGTTTTAGGAGAAATTGGAGAAAGTAATAAAAAATAGAGGTAATTGGGTTGGTGAGAGAATAAAAAATTGTAAAGAGCAAAAGTAGTGGAGAGAATTAGAGGAGAAAGAATATAAGATGAATAAAATATGATTTTTGTTGGGTCCGCTAGTTGAGAGAAATGAATTAAATATTGTACAAGTTTTCCCAATAAGAAAATGGAGTAAATATTTAAAAACGGCCGAAAATAATGAAAAGTGGAGCAAGTATTTAAATACGGATGGAGTAAAACATTTTATCTTTTGTTAGGTAATTTCTTACAACATTTTTTTTATTAGGTAGTTTATCACAAAATTTAGGTTTTATTAGGTAGTTTCTAACAAAAAAACCCTAAATACTAGTATAGAGTATCACTTTAATTGGGTTTGCCGATTTAAAAAGTCATATTATTTGACTTCAATTTACAAAATTAGTCACTTAGTTCACTACTTATAATAATGATTGGTGTGAAACACTTATGCTTGAAATGGTGACTCAACATGGACCATAACAAAGTACTTGCCACGTTAGTCAAGTGGTACAATTCGTGTTATTAGTGCTCGTCATCCAAGTGGTACAATTTGTGTTATTAGTAGCACTGTCAAACGGTTTGACAGTTCGAGTTTGGTTCGGTTTGAAATCGGTTCGGTATTAAATCGGGTCGGTATTAAATCGGTTTAAGTGTCTCGCGGGTCAGTTTTAGTTCGGTTTAAATATTTATCGGTTCGATTCGGTTTCGGTTTAATCTTGATCGGTTTTAATTCGGTTCGGGTTGTAAACAGTCCGGGTAGTAAACGGTTCGATGCAAACGGGTTGCGGTTTGTTAATGTTTTGGTGTAAACAGTTTTTATCCCGGTTCAAACAGTTTCGGGTTGAAAGCGGTTACGGGTTGGAAACAGTTCGGTTCTTTTTTGGTTCGGTTTATAACTGGTTCGGTTTTTTTCGGTTCAGTTTATAATTGATCCGGTTCTTTTTTGGTTCAATTTATAACTAGTTCGGTTCTTCTGCGGTTTAACGTTATTCGGATCGGTTCCATTCCGAGTTTACTAAATTACGATTCGGGTCGGTTTTCGGTTTCAAAAAATCAATTGTTTATCGAGTCGTTTGGATTTGGGCAGTTAAATGGTTTTGGTTTGAAATTTGATAGTATTTGCTGGTTAACAAGTTTTATATAAAGTAAAGATTTCATCATTTCATATTTAGGCATCATATTATAAACAAATTCACATTGATTTTATAAATATATATCATGTTCTGTTTCAAGTTTAGTCATATTGATCTTACTAGTGTATTACGAAGTAGATTATAAAAGTTAGTGAATTAATGTATTATTGTTTTACAACTAGGTTGTTATATGTTTCTTATTTAATCATTTAAATACTAGTGTCAAAGTCATGATTTGATGAGTTCTTATTAAATGGAAATTTGCAATTTGGTAATTCGATACTTGATTAATCAACAAGACTGATAATTATGGCTCGTTTATCTTTATATATTTTCATGAAATTATGAAGATATTACAAAGTAGTTTGATTTGTGTAATGAAAGAAAACATTAATGATTTATTAACAAGGTAATATTGATTAGTTCAATCGATCGTATGTACACATTAACGCATAGCATCTAACCATCTCATAGTTAAATACTTCGTATGTATTAGTACAAAGTTATAAATTAGTGAACATTATTTTGATTGGATCAATAACTTGAGCTGTTGTTTTAAATTAAATTAGGATCATTGTTCGTGTAGTTTAAGTATAATGATCTACACCATCTCTAACTATTATTTTAATACTCCATCCGTCCCTTTATTTTGTCCCTTTGTCATTTTTGGGGTCAAACTTTGAAAATATTGACCATAAATTACCACTAATCTATAAAACAGTAAAACTTAATTTTGTCACGAGACTCATGAGTCATGACTCATGACTTCATGAGTGATCTTTTTAAATTTGTATCATTATATATTTTTATTAATATAACGTTTTTATAATTTTTACTTGTATGAAAATAAAGATATACTACGTAGATGTTTTAATACGCGTCTTGGAGACTGATCCCGATCAAATGAATACACAACACACAAAACATCATCTAATCAGTCTCAACCATAGATCAAAAACAATCTACGGTTAATTTTTTTCTCCCACAACACACACGGATCACCACTCTCAACCATATATTAAAAACAATCTACGGTTAGCTTTTTTTCCCCACAACACACACGGAAAACCATTCTCAACCATAGATTAAAAAATCAATGGTTAGATTTACATCTCAACCATTTTGATACCCTAATTCCACTTTCACTTTCACGCCTCCTAGTTCTTTCTCTCTCTCATCTCCTCTCAGATCTCACTCATTCATTCACGGCGCCTCTTCGTTTGTCGTCTCTCTCATTCATTTTCAATTCTCCCTAATTCATTCACGGCGCCTTTCGTTCGTTGTTGCTGCTCATCGGTGTTGTTGCTGCTCTAATCCTCGCTTATCAGTGTTGTTGCTGCTCTAAACCTCTCTTTTTTTGTCCAGGTATGATATCTCTCTTCCTCGTACTTCTTGCAACTGATTTAATCTGATTTATGAAGTAGAAGAATTAAAGTTGTAGTTGATTTAATGAGTATATAATTGTATAATTGTAATTTAGTGGTTTACTGTATAACTCTGATTAGTGGTCTATCTTAAGTTAGTTAGTATTTGACGGTTGTATTTCTTGACTGCTTTGCATTATTGTTTGCATATCAATCAAAATGAATCAAGATTAAAGAATTGAACAGGAAAGAGTGAAAGACCAATAATCAAATTTGACATTAAAATTTAGGTTTTCTAAGCTACCACACTATATAACATAGTTGTCCACTACGTTTTGCATTATTATAGTTATAATTCCCCTTAATGAGTATATAATTGTATAATTGTAAGTTAGTGGTAATAGTATATAATATGGGTTCATCTTATTTAATTTTCTAGTAGTTAAAAATTAATGGGTTGCTACTGAAATTTGATTATATGAGTTTATTAGCGTTTATAGAAAAATAATATGGGATTAATGACTTTTCACTCTCTATTCTATTTGTTGGTTTCACTATTAAGTGTACATCTCAATGTAATGGGTTTTCGACTCTTAACTAGAGTGTAAAAAGTACCTAAATGTATTAGCATTGATAGGGACAATTATTTGTTATAAGGCTGAAATGTGTTGTTTTGATCCTGTTTTTTCAGCAATGGATCAAGGGTATGAAAATTATGATGAGGACAGACAAGATTATTTAGAAACTTCAGATTCTCAAAACACTATTCAGAATCAAGATTCTTCTCAGCAACAAGTCACTACCACTAGTGGTAGTAAGCGTGGACGAACATCAGATGTGTGGAGGCATTACACCTTTTTTGATAAGATTGTTGGTCTTGCTCCGATAAGATATGCGCGATGCAATGTTTGCGGTAATGAATATAAAGCACCAGGTAAGGCTGGTACTTCCACTTGTAAAGCTCATACTAAGGCATGCATGGGTAAAAATATACATCATCCTGCAAATCTTGAAAGTGTTGTTGATCCTACGTTTAATCAAACTCGTCATTTACAATTGCTTGCTAGAGCTATAATTTTGCATTCCTATCCTTTAAATATTGTGGAGCATCATGGCCTTAGGGAAGTTTTTACGAATCTGAATCCTAATGTGAAGCATGTGTGTAGAAACACTATGTTGAAATATTGTATTGCTGAGCATGATAAGTTTAAGTCCTTGTTGTTGCAATCTTTTTCTGGAATTGAAGGTAGAGTTAGCTTCACTTGTGACTTGTGGACAGCATGCACTAATCGAGGTTATCTCACTTTAACTGCACATTATGTTGATAAAAATTGGTGTCTAAGGTCTAAAATTCTGAATTTTAGATATTGTGGTCCTCCTCATACTGGTGTTGAGATAGAAAAATTTGTGTTTAAACTTATTGGGGAGTGGAACCTTCAGGGTAAAGCTTTTGCAATTACTGTTGATAATGCTCGATCTATGGATGTTATGGTTAAACTTTTGAAGAAAGATTTAATGTTGACTTCTCCTCTTCCTTGTAATGGTAAATTTTTTCATATTCGATGTTCAACTCATATCTTGAACATTATTGTTCAAAGAGGTTTGAAAGAAGTTGATAGTAGTGTTCAAAAATTGCGTGAGGTTTGTATATATATTGATTCTTCGGACTCTAGACTTACTCAATTTGAGCATGCTCTTTCTGAGGTTAACTGTCTATTTAACGGTAAGTTACGTCTTGATGTTGTGACTCGTTGGAATGCCACCTATACGATGCTCCAAAAAGCTTTAGAAGCAAAGGAAACCTTGAAAGTGGTTATCGATAAGTATATGGGTTATGAATTCAAACTTTCGGATGATAAATGGGATACCCTTGCAAAAATATGTCATTTCCTAAAGCCATTTTATGAAATCACTATGTTACTTTTCTGGTTCTGAATATCCTACCGCAAATTTGTATTTTGCTAGTGTTTTGAAAATTGAGAACACAATAACTAAAGCCCATATAGACCCTAAACTTGCACCCATGGCAAAAGTTATGCTTGAAAAGTTTGAGGGCTATTGGGATGACTATAGTTTGATCCTTTCAATAGCTATTGTTCTTGATCCTCGCTATAAGCTTTTTCGATTGACGAATATGTTGAAAGTGCTTTATGTTGAGGAGGCATGTGTTGAAAAGGCGAAGGTGATTAAAGATGCTCTTTTGGAGTTGTATAACTTTTATTCTTCTATGTGTTCCGGTTTTAAGTCAAGTACAATTGTTTCCCCCTCCATCCCTATTGGGGTTGATAAATCAAATAGTCTCTTGGATGATGATGATATATTCAAGGTAATTATTTTCTGTTTATTGTGGTTTACTAAAATAATAATTATATGTCTTAATTTTTATTATTTAATAAAAGCATATTTTTTGCACTTTTCTAGGATGTTGATGATAGCCTAAATCGACCATTGATGGAGATTGATAATTATTTGAATACTCCTCGTCAACCATCAATTGAAGGGCAGAGTTATGATGTTCTCAAGTATTGGGAATCTCAAATTAATGTGTACCCCATATTAGCTATTATGGCTAGGGATGTTTTGGCCATTCCTATTACATCGGTAGCCTCTGAGTCTTCTTTTAGCATGGGTGGTCGTATTTTAAACAAGTATAGGAGTGCACTTTTGCCTAAGAATGTTGAGGCGTTGGTTACCACACAAAATTGGTTACGTGGTTATGATTGTGATATTGAAGAAGACATCCTTGAAATTGGTAAAGAGGTGATAGATGAAAGTTTTGCATCTAATTAGAAAGGTATGGATGTTGCTATTTTACTGATGCTTAATTTATATTGTGTTGCTTAATTCAAGCTTTCTTGTTTTTTTTTTGTGAGAAAAGTGTAGCTTCATTTCTTACACTAATGATAAGTATAGGGTGCTGCTACTGCTGACTGCTTCTTCTCCTTACTGCTGTTCTGCTGACTTGCTGTTCTGCTGTTGTTCTTCCATTCTGCTGCTGCTCTTCTTCCATTTTGATGTTCTGCTGCTCTTCTTCCATCGCTGCAGTTTTGCCATTCTGCTGCTGCAGTCTGCAGTGCTGCTGATCTGCCATTCTGCTGTAGACTGTGGTGCTGGTGTTAATCTTGTTATGCTAAAAACTTGTACAATTCTGTTGTTAAAACTTGTTTGTATGGATTGGTTGGTTTGATTTTGTTACTTTGTTGTTAAAAATTGTTTAATTATGTGTATGGATTGGATTAGTTTGTTTTGGTTTTGAAAAGTTGAAACTTGTTGAATTAGAAGTTTTATAACTTGTTAATGCTATTAATCCTATTATCCTACTGGAATACTGCTATGTTGATGAATAAGGCCCAAAAGGCCAAAAAATTGTAGGTTATTGCCCAAAAAACCAAAATTGCAGATTATTCCCCAAAAACCAAATTAAAGTCAATACTCACGGATTAGCTAACGAAGTGCTATTTCTAAGGGAATTTTGTATTAACTAAGTTACTAAGATATATACAATTAATATGATAAGTATATGGTCTCAAGAAAAATTGATAAGTATGGAATATATGCTAAATATATTCTAAGATTTCTAATACTTAATCCAAATAATTACATAAAAAAGTGCACCAATTTTTTTTTTATTATTACATACAAAAAAAGCTTGTAAACGGTTCGATTTATAAGCGGTTTGGTTCATAAACGGTTCGGTTTATAAGCAGGGGTTCATAAACGGTTCGGTTTATAAGTAGTTCGGTTTACAATCAGTCCGGTTTTTAAATGGTTCGGTGCAAACGAGTAGCAGTTTGCTAACAGTTCGGTGTAAGCGGTTTTTATGCCAGTTCAAATGGTTTCGGGTTGGAATCGGTTTCGGGTTAGATACAGTTCGGTTCTTTTTCGGTTCGGTTTTCTTTCAGTTCGGTTTATATTTGGTCCGGTTTGTTAACATGTTCGGTTCTTAAACGGTTTAACATTACTCGGATTGGTTCGGTTTCGGATTTACTAAAATGCGGTTTGAGTCGGTTTTCGGTTTCAAAGAAACGGTTTTTAATCGGTTCGATTCTCATTTGGGTCGGTTGGATTCGGGCAGTTAAACGGTTTCGGTTTGAAATTTGACAGTACTAGTTATTAGTGCTCAAGTTAGTCAGGTAGTTTTGTAATAAATACTGAGCATTATTTAATCTCATATTAATTCATTTAGTTGCTTTTATTTTTTAATTAATTCAACTACCTACATTTTCTTCTTCTTCTTCTTCTTTGTTTTCAATCACCATTGTTGTACTGTGTTCTGAGCTTACACATTAATGAAATTCAGCTAGTTTTCTCTAAACTTCTTCTTAATTTGGTAAATACTAATTTGGTAAGAATTAATCGAATTGAAACTATAACATCATCGTTTGCAGGAATCAAAATATCTACAAGATCCGGATCATAATTTGTATCGATTAAACAAATCGTTGGAATTCCCAAAGTAATACATTCTCGAAGAGCCGTATATTCTTCGTGTGGATCAACGATGATTACAATATCTCATTTCCACATAGTATTATTCAAACTTTAGCACCATTTGAATTGCTTCATGTAGATGTTTGGGGGGCATTATCATACTTTAACGCGCAATAAGTGTAATATGTTTTTGTCTATTGTGTGTAGACATCTACTTTTAGCCTCCTGTCCCAACTGGAAGTGCAATGACGATAAATAAAACCATCTTCGTGTTGGATCAAAGTAAAGAATGCTTATGGATAACTGGTTAAGCCACAAAACACAAAAGACTAGCCCAGATAAAAGAACAAGGCCAACATAAGGTCCAAATTAACTAAAACCGATCATAATTAGGCTTAAGCCCGTGCTTAAAACCCAATAATGATGGATTTAGGAGCGTCTAGGTTAAAATAAAAGCTGCCGCGGAAAATATCGCGCGCATCTCACAAAGTCGCACTTAGTAGTCGCGCGCAACTTATTAAGTTGCGCGCGACAGGCTGCACAACTTTCAGAGATGCGCTCGCGTAGGATTCATAATATTAAAATATTGGAAAATCGAATCTTACCATAGAGCTACGTGCAAGACAAATAGTTGCACGCGTATACCGCGCGCGACCTATTCACTTGCGCGCGACAGCCGCGCGCAACCTACTCAGTTGCGCGCGACACCTGCTGCGGCAGAATGATCTAAACCCTAAAACTAATCATCATTCCCTATAAATAAGACCCTAATCCGAGGCTTCAAGACACAAAAAATTAACCTAAACTCTGGCAGAATACTTGTGAACTTGTGCATCCAAACCTCTTGTCCTAAACACTCACCCTTTTCGATATTTTGTTACTACGGTGGAGGTTCCCCAACAAGAAGGAGTCCATAAGTGTTCTAAACGGAGATCTAGCAAAGAGAAGTGGTAAATTCCCGAGCACTTAGTTAAATCACCATCATTTTTATTGTTTAAAAGAACTTTAATTAATTAATTAGTGTTGTTTGATCGCCTTAAAATAATAAATTAATTGATTTCACATAGTATTTTTTCGTTAATCAAGATTAGAATTGAATAAAATAATTTTTGGATGATCACCTAAGTCAAGGCGAATATTGTTTATATTATTGTTCTTTTTACGAATTTGATTAAATAAGATTAACGACCTTACGATGTAATTCCTATGTGAATTAATGTGTGTAAATAAAATCAATTAACATAGTTTTTAGGTATCACGTTGCATATATTGTTTGGCAATGAAATTGTGCAAAGGAAGAGCTAGTAGAGGTCGCACTAGGGCTAGGATCGCGATTCCCCTCTAAAGGGAACGTATCTTAGTACCCTCGCTCCCAAACTCATTTCTGGTTTTCTTGACCAATTTGGGCATGGGTAAACTTATGATTCATGCTAAATATCCCTTGAGCTCTACTTGGGAAAAAGGCATGAACGAGGTTTATGGGTTTTTCCTAAAACTCATTGGCGACTCCTACTTGTTTTTTACAAAAAATCGTATATGATAGAATCATATCTAATTCAAAGGTCTCCCAAACAGTCAGGAATTCAAATCCTAATACACCCTAACAAGTATAAAGTCCTAGGCTTTAAGGGGCCATGGGCATCTAAGGAGAAGGATCCCCTACGATGGGAACACCCTCCTTACATTCACTACAACAAAATAAAGCAAAGGTAACAATGCAAAACCATTGAATAATATAAAAAAAGTGTTGCCTTGTAGCTAAGACAACACATATGAGGCGTAATTTATGCCCCCGTTGTCTATTCTTAAGGAAACACATTTTTATTCAAAGGCAACAATTTTGATAGCTTAGGTAAAATGATACATAAGGCAACACTTTAACAAAGACAAAAAATGAAAAATGTTGCCATCTAAGAAGATAATTCAAAAATGTTGTCACTCCCAAGAATGTAGTAGTTGGTAGGGCTCAAACTTGTGACCTTAGAGTCACAAGGTGAGTTCCCCACCAACTCTACCAAACTTTCTCATATGTATGTATATATATATATATGTATATATATATATATGTATATATATATACATATATATGTATATATATGTATATATGTATATATATATATATGTATATATGTATATATATATACATATATATATGTATATATATATATATGTTGTCATTTTAATATAAATGTTGCTATAGATGGCAACATAGATATTAATGTTACATTTTTCAAACAATAGTTTTGTTATTGTTATCTTTTCATGCAACAATTATTATATTTGTTGTCTTAGATAAGAAAAAGGTAACACTTTAAGCGACAGTTGCCTTATATAGTCTAGAACAACACTTTTTTTTTTTTTTCTGTTACTTTAGTTCAAGGTTGTTAATAAGTATTGTTGCGTTAGATTATTAAGAGTAACATTTCTGTAAGTGTTGCAATCTTCAGTGTTGCCTATTCTCATTTTTTTTGTAGTGATTGTGGATGATTTCACTAGGTTAGTTTAGGTTCATTTGATGAAAAATAAGACAGATTCTGTTGATATACTTTTCAACTTTGTTACCTTTGTTGAGAAACAGTTTAGTGCTTCAGTAAAGTTATTAGAAGTGATAATGCAAGGAATTGTGTAAGGAAAGATTCTACAATTGTATACTTCTAAAGGCATTTTGCACCAAACTAATTATAATGATACTCCTCAATAGGATGGGGTTGTTGAGAGAAAGCATAAGCATCTACTGGAGGTTGGAAGAGCTTTGTTTTTTCAATCAAAGCTTCCTATATGCTATTGAGGTGAGTGTGTCCAGTGTGCAGCCTATCTCATCAACAGAATGCCTTCTCAATCTTTAGGTAACATCACTCCATTTGAGAAGCTGTTTAGGTACAAGCCTAATAATGATTACTTAAGAGTCTTTGGCTATTTATGCTATGTTTCAACCCCAAAACAACATAGAACCAAACTGGAAACCAGGGCAAATACAAGTGTTTTTGTGGGATATTCACCTACTCAGAAGGGTTATAAAGTGTTGAATTTTGCAACAAAGAAGATTATTGTTTTCAGGGATATTGTGTTTCATGAGAAACATTTCCTCTTTCACTTGTCAGATAATTCTGGTACAGCTCCAATACCGATTTCTTGCCTACATACTCACCTTTTCCTTCTGTGGTTGATTTTGAAGTGCCAGATGTTTTTATGGAGAATATTGAAGATTCTTGTATGCAGATAAATTTTGATATGCAAATAGATCCTGATACTAATAGTGGGTCTACTATTGTTGATATTTCTCAAGGTATTCATACTGATATACCTATCAGGCAATCTACGAGGCGAAGAAAGCCTCCAAGTTACTACATCTATGGGAATGCTATACTTGGAGCATGACACTGGTGTAATCTAGCGTCTTTCACTTCCTATTCTTCATCTCATCAAGCCTTCATTGCTGAAGTTGGATCTTTGAAAGAGCCTTCATCTTACAAGGAAGCTGTAGGAGATCAGAATTGGGAATTGGCTATGTCAAAAGGGTTAGAAGCTCTTAAGAAGAATAATACATGGATTCTGGTTGATCTTCCACCTGAGAAGAAACAATAGGCAGCAAATGGGTTTTCAAAATAAAACTCAAGAAAGATGGCACCATTGATAGGTTCAAGGCAAGATTGGTAGCAAAAGGGTTCAATCAAAGTGAGCAAAAATTTCGGGTACCCAGAATTGGAGCCGGAACTGGCGGATCCAAAACTGGAATTGGACCCGGTGGTTCCAATTCTAGGTTATAATTTAAGGACCCGGTTGCAACCGGTTCAATTCCAAGTTTTAATTTTTTGGAACCAGAACCGATTGGGTACCCGATTATTACCCAACATATATGCAACTAAATATATTTTTAAAAAATAAAAATATGTTGAATGTAACTAACTAGTAAAAGAATAAAAATATAATAATATTTAACATAAATAAAATAACTTAATGCATATAAAACTATAAGTATTAAACTCTAAAAGTGAAAATAAACCAAAAAAATATTATGATTTTTAGTATATATAACACTTATGTATGTAAGTGGGTACCTAGAACCAGGAATGGTACCCGGTGGAACCAATTCCTAAAATTTAGGACCCGAATGTACCGGTTCCAAATTTTAGTACTCGGTCCTAACCAATTCCGGGTCCAAATCCTTAAATTTTGATCGGGTACCCGGTTTCTCACCCCTAGTGTTGACTATGAAGAGACATTTTCTCTAGTGGTCAAAATGGCTACTGTGAGGTACCCGTGCATCATTGCTTTAGTTGTTCATCACAATTGGAAAATTTTTCATTGGATGTGAATAATGCTTTTCTTCATGGGGATCTCCATGAAGAAGTATACATGAGAATGCCAGAAGGAGTTCCTAATCCTAATAATAAAGTTTGTAGGTTAAGGAAGTCCTTATATGGTTTAAAGCAGGCCAACAAATAGTGGTTTGAGAAGTTGGTGGCTGAGTTGCTATTTTTTGGTTATAAACAGTCCAAAGATTATTAATCATAATTCATCAAGAAGACTATGTATACAGTTACACTTCTAGCAGTCTATGTTGATGACATAATCATCACCGGTGATGATTTGCAAGGGGTCAGTTATGTAAAGTCACATCTGCACACCACTTTCAGCATCAAGGATTTGGGTGTTCTAGGTTATTTTCTAGGTATGGAGATAGGTTCTGACATCAATGGTAGGACTATGTCTCAGGTAAAGTTTACCAAGGAGTTTCTTGAATAAAGTGGAATTACAGTGTTCAAACCTGTAGTGACTCCACTACCTTTGTCTTTAAAACTGTCGACAACAAGTTTTAAAAACTTGAAAACCGTGTGAAGGTTACACCCCTTCACAATCCAAGAAATTGCTAACTCCATAGTGGTCTGGAACCATGGTTGGATGTTCGGGGATGAAGGTACAAATCCAACTTAAAAGATATTGAACCTACCCGATATAGGCCTCTACATTGTTTATCTCATATTTATGTGCGCTTTCCAATTAACATACAATCAATATATTAATCCTAAACATGTTTGATCTATGTTGGTTGACTACTAATGCACAAATAAATCTATTATTGGCGATCACTTGAATTGAAATCATATTAGCCTAAATAAAATTATTAATTATCTTATTAATCGTGATTTCAAGTACAAATTTCCTTTAAACCTGCAAGAGAGGGCATGATCAAGCAATAACAATATCAAGCAACATAATAATATTTATACAACGAATCATCATAATATCAATCTCAATATCATCAAAACGTAAAACGTTAGCAAGATCCTAGGGATGATACTAAAAAGATTAATAATATAATAACTCATAGCATGCGACTACACAATAAAGATCAAAGCTTTAGCCCTAGCATGATAGAAGAAATAGGAAGCAACCTAATCATGATACTAGAAAATAATAAATAAAATCATAACATGATACTAGGAATTAAAATAATCTAAGCATGCTTTCTAAAGAAAATAGAGCAACTGAATTACTTACTTTGTTGTCTAATATAACTTTCTATCAAAACAATACATACACAAGTTAGTAACTTCAATAAAAATACTAAATCAAACAATTAATTTAAATAATTGAAATATGGATTTGGGACCAAACCCTCATAAATTATCAACCTTTCACGTCGAGGTCGAAGACAACTTAGAGTTTGGCTAGGTGTGTTTAAGTTTCGTGATGGAGGAATATTGTATTCCGAAAAGACAATGCTTAGAAAGAGAGAGAAAAAATAAGCTTCTAGCTTTTAGAAAGAGAGAATAGAATAGATGATTGTTGTTGATTATATTGTTGGTAATTATTGATGACCAAGCTTGTTGATGACTGAAAAGGGGTTATATGACCTCTATTTATAAGGAAAAAAGAGGGTCGAAGGTATTGAAAAGAATCCGAATTCGAATTGGATTAAAACTCTTTTGATGGACAGCAGTTTATGCGGTTTTTGTTTTTATCATAACTTTTGATGCAGAAATCGAAATAAGACTAATAATATGTCGTTGAAAAATTCTTGAAGTCTACTTTCCAACCCAATTGGAATCTGACTAAAATCTTTTTTGTATGTGGATTTGATTTTGCAGAAATTATTTAGCAAAAATCAGGTCAATTATCTTGTATTATAAACAATTCTACATAATATAAACAATTATTGACCAAATCAAATTCAATGACTACATAGTATAAACAAAATCAAATTTGGTATTCTACGTGTATTTGATTTGCAACAATTACCATTAATTATCGGCCAAATCAAATTCATTGACTACGTACAGAGTAGTATAATCGGAGTACTGTTTTGTATTTTGTTTATTCATTGACTAACTGAATGTCAATGAATAAACAAAAATTTGAGACAACCATACAGCACAAATCAAATGAGTTTGAGGTAATCCGAGCCAGCAATTTGGATTTTAAGCTAGTCATAAATACGGAATAGTTTGTAGGTGACGTGAATAGATCAAAATTCTTCGATCATTATGGTATGGAGTAAATAGTTTTACAGTACAACATACCTTTTTTTGCGAAAAATACGATAAGAATAGGAATAAGAACAACATTGAGGACCGTACTCCCGTGTATAAAAAAGGATTATTATTGAAAATTAATAAGGTAATTGGCGATTGGATGAATGTTTTAAGTACAGTATAATGCCAATATAATGCCAATATAATTTGTAACCATGAATATGAGTGGTAAGTTAAAGAGTGCATGAACAAAGATACAAGTACTACCACATTACACAAAATATAATCAATATCTCATATTTATAAAAATTACAATAATATGCACTTTTTACAAGAAATATTAAATGATTCAATGAGCAAACCTTTAAAAAAAACACAGTTGAAAAAAAAAAAAAAAAAGAAAAGAACATGGATCTCCAATTTTATTTTATTTTCAAACTTGGTGGTAATTTCCCTTAATAATTGTCAATTTCTTGGACATATAGCCACAATTATTCACATTGAACAATAATATATTTGCACGATTAATTAGATGCTGGCTAAATCGATTTAATTAAGCTGGCTAAGCTTGAGATCAAGCTCTTCTTGTGACCAATTTTCTTCCTTAGCCAATTTCTTTAGTTGAACGATTTCGAGATACCTATTCTTGTGCCTGTTATTCATCTCAGCATACGTGATAGGCTCTTCCAACACTGCCTTCTCTCCCTCTTTTACGTTGAGCGGATAAACCTTTGCATCTTGTGCTGGATTCATGAATACTGCTATCGACGTTCGTGTCTCGATCGAGTTCACGATTGCTTGATGATCGGCACTCTTGAATCTTCCATTGCTCATGAACTGCTCATAACATTATGTTCTAAGCATTAATAAAATATGCTAGTATTCTTAACAAAACAAAGATTTAAATATATAATTGTCAATTTAGAGAGGGTAACGTTGTCTTTTACGTCATTTTAGTAACGGTTATAAATATATACTACCTCCGTTTTTTATTATGTGCAACAAAGTGGTATTATTTATGAGACATAATATATTCCTTTGTTGCACATAATAAAAAACGGAGGTAGTAATTGTCATTGTAATATACTGGCATGTCCTTGCCATATAGACCCAATAATGTACGACATAAACAAGTACAAAGTACTATACTAAATCAAAATTTAATTTTTTCAAAAAGTAAATGTTAGAGATTTGACTTACATAGGCATGATCACCAAGGTTAAGGACCAAAGCATTTTTGATAGGTCGAACGGTGACCCAAGTTTTGCCACCATCTTTTGTAGCTTGTAACCCACCAACATGGTCTTGGAGGAGCAAGGTAATGGAGCTTGGATCGGTGTGTCGCTTAAGACCGACAGCTAGCTCGGGTTGTGGGCACTTAGGGTAATGGTTAACCACCAAATGCTGGCTAATATCACCCATTGACTTTGCATAGGCATCTTTGTCTAACCCCAAACCCTCGGACAAGAGCTCGAACATCTTGCAGGACAAGTTCATCATATTTTCGCCGTAGGCTTCAACCATGGCCTTCCATTGCTCAGGTTTGCTAGGCCATCTTGAGTAGTCTCGCCCTTGTACCGGATATGTGAAGAAGAGCACTAGCTCACGCCAATTTGCCACTGCCTCCCCCTGTTACAACACGTTTCATTAGACATTTTAATTTACCGTGTTATAAGATATTTCATGAGACATTTTTACTCAATTAATTTCAAAACGTGTTATTGAATAAATATATTGATACTTACCTTGCCAGTATTTAACCATCATAAACAAGTATTATTTACTGTTTTCTAGGCCACTTGAATAAGTAGACTTGAATATAAATACGAATTATTATATATGTCAAATCTAACGGTGTATATTGTACATGTAACAATTCAAAGAATTGAATTGGAAGATTAATTATGTAGTGTAAGTGTGTAACTTTGACTATGGCTATATATTATGTATGTGCATGAAAATACAAGTAAATTTACCGTGAGATGACTAGAGATAAGGAAACCACCCTTATGCTTTCCAGGAGACATCTCATACTTGAGCTTCTCTTCATCAGGAAGAGCAAAAAACTCCTTAGTATACTTTGTCATTTCATTGATGAGCTCAACATCAATACCATGATCAACCAATTGAAAGATCCCCCATTCCTCGCACGCCTCGACAACTTTCTTCAGGATTGCCTCTCTTCTACCTCCGGGATGCTCCTCGTCGATTCCGGCTAGCGAGATCACCGGAATGTCATCACTAAACTCATTATGAGCAACCTTAGCCTTATCCCTCTCATCTATAATGTAACCATCTTTTAATGTGGTTTCTTTGGCTAACGTTGAAGGTGTTACAAATGCTGATGTGGGGGCCATTTTTATTAATTTTCTCTCTTTTTCTTGTTTATTAAATTTTGTTACTCTCGTGTTCTTTATTTGATTAAGTAATGATTTGATGATTACCAACTTTGGATGATCAGCTATATATATAGTACGGAGTAACGGCTATGACAAGGTAAGATATTCATTTTATGTACCACCAAAATAAATAAATAAAAAATATATGTATTCAGTCAATTTAAGGCAGCGTTACAACCCTTAAAATAATTCGGACTAACGGAGTACTCTTAAGTAATTGAACGTTATTAATTAAGTCAAAGTCAGCGGTTATCAGTTATGTTTATTTAAGCCGTACTTATTGAAATACAATAACACTAATCAACAAATGTATATCATTAAAAAAAAAAAAAAAGTCTTCACCAAACAATCCGTCCATCAAGTATATATTACCTCCAGTTTTTATTATATGCAACTTTGGTGTAATATTTGTGAGACATAAAAAATTCCAAAGTTGCATATAATACGAACCGGAGGTAGTATATGATATGCATTATCTGATCTATAATATTTAATAGAGGATACAACTTGTTGGGGGATATATAATGTTATTTAATAAAGGATACGTACAATTTTGTTGTAGGATATGTATTGTTTGTTATAGGATATGTAATATTTGATAAAATGTATGTATAATTTATATTTGGTAGAGGATACTACAGTTTGTTAGTGGATTTCATCATATATCCAATAGAAGATATTGTCCAGCCTGGCCTAGGGGGTACAAATTCTTAAATGAACCTGGTTCACATTAATTTATTGTAACCACCAATATTAGAGACAATATGATTGTTTTTTTGAAAGCAGCTAACTCTCTTGTATTTGATTGAGTAATGATGAATTGATGATTACCAACTTAAAATGGGCAGCTACATATATAGTACGGAGTAACGGTTATCACAAAGTATAATTAATTGATTTAATGTACCACCAAAATTAAAAAATTATTCAGTCAATATAAAGCTGCAATACAATCTTAAAATGATGTGGACTTGCGGAATACTCATAATTAATTGAATATAAAAATGACTTGGCCCTTTTCTTTTGAGCCTGTGAGCAAAGCAGAGCATGAGTTAGAAGAACAGAGCATAGCAGATTTCAACAAAGCACAGCAGAGCAGAGCAGAGCAGGCTTCCAACACACTACATCACAGAAAATAGTAGATTTAAGAACAGTAGAGCAGGATGGAGCAGATTTCGACAGAGTAGAGTAGGACAAAGCAGAGCAGAACAATACAGCTTAAAAGAACGAGGCCTTTGCTCTTTTAATTCGTTAACTTTTTTTTTTTGACATTTTTTTTTTAATTAGTAAAATAGTTACTAATGTGTGGTTTGGAAGATGCACCGATTTGTTACATTAAGTTTTGTCATATTGTATTACTTGAGTTCCAAAATATAAAATATGTAATGAAATTCAACAAATAATCGAAGAAATAATGAAAGGGGAAAAAACAAAAGTAAATCTTAAATAAACATGCCCCATACAAATTAGATAGATTTGAGTGGAGATTCAAAGCACACATATAAACACGTCACTTGTTTTCTTTTGTTCCTGTTTTAATGTGCATATTTGTCAATAATTTATATAATCCATATCAGATTATTCATATCTTTAATTTTACTTACATTTTTGTAATAAATCATTTGTTATTGAGGCAAACAAGATCCAGCTTGAGTACTTGTCTACTTGACTTACGTATCGGATATGATTTTGAAAATCCTTTGAATTGTGAATAATGTCAAATTTTTAAACAAAATAAATAAATAAATAAATAAATAAATAAGAGAGAGATAGTACTATATATAAATAATACGTACATATTATAGTATGATTTTTAACGTTTTTACTGTTTTCTCTTTGCTACCCTTTCAATCCCTACTAAGGGTTTGTTTTGTCCAGCTTAACTTCAGTTTAATTCATCTCTAATCAGTTCAGTTTAATTCAGTTCAGTTCAGTTCCTAGTTTCATTCTCTCATAAACCATTCATTTCAGCTCACTTCAGTTCAGTTATTCAGCCCCAATAAGTTCAGTTCAGTTAATTTGTTTTTAGTAAATTAAAATAGAATCTAAATCCTTTTTTTTCTCTACCATACGGAGGCTCTCTATAATAATAATTATAAAAGTATTTGTTTTTCATTGAAAATGAGATTTTATTTAAAAAATAAAAAAAAAAAATTATATTAAAACAAACGGAGTCTATATATATATTTTTTTCTCCTCAAATATAATACAGTAAGTTTTTGTCAAATAATGCTGGCTGGATCTGAAGTTAGTAATAATTCACAAAGGAACATTAATTATTTATTCTTCAGTCATTTGTCAAAGTCTAATCTATCATCAGTATTGAAGGCCATCCACTTCCATTAATTTATTGTTTGGAGATGGCTCCCAGTTTGTTGAGTATCTTCAGGTGCATTATTTTTATTTTTTTTTTAATTTTTTTTAACGGCCGTTTTTATCTATACCAATACCATTGACCATCCAAAACAAAAACTTTTTAAAAAAATAATACTGTAATAGTATGGCATTATACTAGACCTGTCAATCAAGTCGGTCAGGTCGGGTTTGGGTTGGGTCGCTTCGAGTTACAGGTCATTTTGTGTCGGGTTACTTCGGATCAAGGGTCGAGAAATGCTCAATCCTAAACCTAAGTTTTGGGTTCAGGTAAACCCAACGGGATTAGAACAATTTTTTATAAAATATTTTTTCATTTATTTTTAAAATTTTTTTCATTTTTCAAGCTTAATTTGCTATTTTTTCAATTTTTTAATCAAAATTTTTCACCATATACAGAGTATTAATTTTAACCATATCATTGCATAGTACATACTTTAAATCGTCACAGTTTCACCAAAGCACATCAATTTCAAACTAATAAAAATGATATGTGGATTATAATATCTCTTGACATAAAATCAGTAGACCTGTCAATCGGTGGTATGATGGATTGATGGTGATGTGGGTTATACGAATGCAATTAGTGTGGGTCGATAAATGGTGTAGGAGGTGATTGATGTTGATTTAAGCAAGAGCTATATGAGATAGATAAATAAGAACGCGATAAAATGAATGTTGAATGGTAAACAAACAATCAAACTTAATAAATAAACTAATATTAATATTCAAATAAATGTATTTATTAAATAAAAAAACCCATAAAATCAGGTCGACGGGTCGGGTTTGGTTTCCAGTCGGGTTTGACCCGCAAATTTACGGGTTAAACGAGTTCGGATTAAATTTGGTTACAAGGTAAGAAATATTTTGTTTATGACCCACGAAAACGGGTTAGGTTTGGGTCAGGTTTGCAGGTCGGGTAAAAAATTGACAGATCTACATTCTACATGATAGAATATGATAATTATTCTAGTTAATATTCTGTATAGAAGGATATAGTTTGTGAATATTTTGTAAATATCTGTTGAGATTTCCTAACGAGATTAGGACTCATCGTTGTAACCTTATATATATGAATCAATGGAATACACTCCAATCTAAGGAGTTTCATATAATTTGACATGGTATCACAGCTTAGGTTTTGATCCAACCTCTGCTTCCACAATTTTTTTTTCATTTTTGTTTCCATTCCTTCAATAGCCTTAGCAGTCGCCCAGTACATCCCGTAGCTACCTTCATCCCCGCATAACATGAGCAAGGACGAGGACAATTCATCTTCTTCCTCTACGTTTCATCCTGCTTTTGGGGTGAACAACATTAAAACGTCATCCCTCTTCTCCTTGATCGTGGGAAGGTTCATTATTCTAATAAGGTTGAGTTATTTGAATGTCATTGTCATGCTTACAATGTTCTTGATCATATTGATCCAAAGACAAAGAAACCTACAGATTTGTCCGATGATATGTGGAAACGACTCGATTCGGTCGTCAAGAATTGGAATTATGGCACGATTTCCACCGATTTGCTCGAGATTGTTCTAAGTACAGGGGATTCGGCACAACAAATGTGGGACAAATTGAAGGATATATTTCTAGATAATAAAACAACAAGGGATGTATATCTTGAAACTCAGTTTAATAGCTTGCATCTCCCAAATTTTTTGGATATTTCTTCATATTATCGTGAATTGAAGAATTTCAAAGATCAACTTGCTAATGTCGATCAACCCGCGTCGGAGCAGAAATTGGTGATTCGGTTAGTTCCGGGGCTCGTGGGCACTAATTTTGATACGATTGCTTCTATGATTCAACAAACGGAACCTCTTCCTTTTTTGAAACAGCACGTTCATGGCTTCTCCTGAGGAATCGAGACGTGCAAATGATCCTAACACTATTGCACAGTCGTTTGTGACCCAAAATAGCAGCATTCCATCCACCAATACCACTACCCCACCACAAACAGCAGACTACTCCGGCGGGTAGAGGTGGTGGCACTGGTGGACGAGGTCGTGGGCGCGGCCGAGGCAAGGGCAGAGTTCGTGGTTGTGGCGCGCAACAGCGGCAACCCTTGCAGTCACAGCAGAGCACACCTCAATAGGGCACTGACAGGGTAAAGTCGTATCCCCAAATCAAAAGTAATACCTAAATCCTCTAACTAATGTAGATAGTAAAGTAGGGTCGAATCCACAGAGAAACGAGTCTTTCTATTCCTAATTAACTAATATAATCTAGATTATTAGGTAACCAATATAAAAGTTGAATATGAAACTAAACTACGAAAGTTAAGAATAGGGAGAAAACAATATATGAAAGGATCTAGGGCATAGGGTCACCAATAAATAATACTCCAGGGTAAAACATAGTAATCAATCATTGACATTGCATAAATAACATGATTAACAGGATCTCGCAATTTATTAATCAACATAGATCTAATAGGCTCTCGCAATTTACTAGATCTAAGTTCTTATTGAAAATAGCCTTTAATATCAAATAAACATCTGCTCGATTCATCAATTCAATATTGCTATACTTTTACAAGCCGTAATTGTAAAACAATAAAACAATTCAATAAGAAATTATTATGCAATACCAATAATCAATTATAGTCAATCATCAATGCATCAATTAACCAGATTGTAAAGGGCTTTCGCTACGTATTACAATCACAGAATTAATTTACCGGTATTAAATATCATCTCTCGAATCTCGACTTAACCATTATTTATAAATTAACCTGCCTATTGAACTAGGCCTAAACATCAATTCTCATCTGTCGAATCTTGAATCAATATTGTCAAACTCATGCATAAAAGATCAGGCCTAATCTAGTCACAGAGCATTAAATCAATCAATAGGAAATTAATCTAGCATTGATAATTAACAATAACAAATTACCCCTTCATATTATTTATGGATCCCCTTAAACCCTAGAAATAAAACTACTCACACATATTAAAAACTAAACTAATCAAAGAAATAAAATAAATCATGATGAAAGGAATAAAATAAACACCTAAGATTAAGGGAAGAGAAATCGTTACCAAAATAAATCTGGAATTAAGAGTAGATTAAGAACAAAGGTTTTTAAAGAAAATAAATCTAAGAGAACAATTAAGAGAGTAAAGAAAGAGTAAAAAGAAAAGAAGAAGAGATTCTAAAAACGTATTACGGAGGAGTATATATACTCCGTACAAAAATCCTAAACTAAAAAAAATTAAAACGACGTTAAGCGTCAACTAATAATACACGCGCCTGATCGGGCGAGGCACCGCCCGATCGGGCGCGCCTTTTTTCTCATAATAATAATCTCGCGCCCGGTCGGGCGCGTCACCGGGCGCCAGCCTAAGATTCTCCTGCCCGACCGGGCGTGCCTCTGGGCGCCAGCCTTAGCTCTTTGGCCGGGCGACTCATTTGGGCCACTATTTGGACTACGATTGAGCTCCAATTCTTCGGGCCAATCTGGGTTTCCTCTTCCGGTCTTGAATACTCGGTCCAAATGCCCCGGTATCACCTATACCAAGCCCTTAATCACCGGTTCGATGACTCTAACCGGCCCTGGGCTCTAAAATAAGGTCGTGCTTCTCCAATGCTCGTGATTGCTCCAAAATATTTCGGGAAAATACTCTAAAAGCATAAATCCCTGCAAAAGTCAACCAAATCTACGAAAACTCTACAGAACTCCAATTAGTAATAAAAGTGACTCTAAAGAGCCAAAAACACTACTAATTATGACCAAGAGACGGGGGTAAAATACTGTATAAAATAGACACATCAAACTCCCCCAAGTCAAACCTTTGATTGTCCCTAAGGAAAGATCTCATCAATGAATCAATAAATATACTTCACCCCAAAAAGTAAAAATCAAGCACAAACGATTCAGGGTAAATCAAATAAACATGCTTCAAAGTCAACCAATCAAATCCATCCAAATACCTTTCTTCTCTAGCAATTGTCAAATAGAGCAAACCACAAGAGCATATAGAATTCAAGACTAGTGCTCACACACTTAACTCTCATTTATGTGGCGAGTAAAAGATGTACTCGATCGCTCTCCATCCAACCCTTTATGTGAACAATGCCCTCCCAACTCACACTCTCGTGTGTATAAAATAATGAACGCTCAATCCTACTAGTCGACTCGAAATATGCCAAATCATAACTTGCATTGATAAACAACACTTTCACATTCATACAATTCTATGCACAAAGGTCAGAAGGTCTTTAAAGCTTGTAATGTAAGGCTAGGGTAAAGGGTAGGATAGATTTGGGAATAAGTGAGAGAAAAGCTATGCTTAAAGGAGCAAATCCTAATAAAGCCCATGATCAAAATAAATAATGATCAACATCTCCTACATAACCAACTCTAACATCAACCAAATATACTCCAATCATAATAAATAAACCCAACTCTTACAATTTCACTCATAAGATATAATGATAAAGAAGTGGAGTGAAAAAACAAACTTATTTTCCAAACTTGAATATTTTTCATTGAAGTTCTATTATTTTTCTTTTGATCAACCTCCAACTGGAACATTTGAAATTTTTTTTCTTTTGAAGTTCACTTATTTTTTCACATTTTTTTTTCTTGAACTTCTCTTTTTTTTTTCATAATATCATGCTTTATTTTTTCAAGAAAATATAACTCTCAAATTCATCAACAATAAACATGAATAACAACAAAACAACTTCTCAAAATCCCACCCAAGTTTTTCAAATAATAAGCACACTACAAACTCCCTCACCTCACTCACTAATAGCTCCCCCAAGCCAAGCTTGGGACTAGTAACCAATGGGGCAAAATAGGCTTGTACTGCGGCTAATAAACAACAAAAAGTCAAGGCAACAACATGGGTAGCAAGAAGGGAACAAATGTATCTACAATCATCTGGAGGCTACCTAAAAGAACAAATGCCTTCGTCCTCCACAATGTGCATAATAATGAATCATATAAATATTACTAATAGTTGCAAACCGATACTCAAATTTATTGACATACCAGGAACTATGGAACTATCACACATTCCTTACCAAATCAACTAGTCAAGCACTATATTCACAAGTAGTTGGACAAAATCGACGCATGTTAAGGTTTCAAGGCAATCAAACATCAAATCATGATCAACTAATCCACAATGCTTATCATCAAATACCAAGAATCAATACAATTTTCTCAAGTAAGAGGCACAGGGAAGCATAATTTATAATTCATTGGAACGTATTTTTGAATTTTTTTATTTTTGAATTTTATTTTTGTATTTTTATATATATAAGAAAGCTATAAAACTAACCTAGAAAGCAGGAAATCTAACCTAAGAAAACACACCAAAAATAAAAGAAAAGAGAAAAAGAAATATACCAAACCAAAATCTCCCCCAAGCCAGAATCAGACAATGTCCTCATTGGCTCGGGAACTAGCCCAGCATAGCTAGTCCTGATCGTCCTCATCCATCGAGCCAAAACCTGCACCTCCAATGCCACCTGCACCACCTGCACCAGAAGAGTTACCACCAAAATAATCAGCTTGAAAACTCCCTCCCCCCGCCTGTCCCCCGAAAGGAATGTCCTGGCCATACCCGAAGAAAGAAGAATAGTCAGTGTAATACCACAGGCAGTGGGATCCCTATCGTATCCATGGGGTGGAGGCTGAAACCAGTCAGGGTGAATAGCGTCGTCGTGAATGTTGCCCGTACGAGCATAATCATCGTACATAGGGTAGAGAGCTCTACCTTGGTTCCTTTCTAGGTACCCTAACCTCTGGTCAATGGAGCCTACCATCCTCCTAAGGTCAGTATGTGAATGCTCAATACGTCCTAGGGCCTGACCTATACTATGAAGATCCCAAACTGGGTCAGAGTCAACATGAGGGACGGAGTGGGACATACGAGGTGGAGAGAAAGCCACCTCGGGCTGAGGCTGGGGTGGTGGTACTGGTGGTGGTGGTGCCTGCCCTCTAGTGTTGGAAACTAAAACATCATAAGTGTAAGAAGGTTGCCCTGGGGGAAAGGCGGTCAAATCAGAACTCGGCAGGGGAAAAATGGGCAAAGGTTGCTCGTTCCCAGTCCGAATACCAAAAGGGTGTCTGCTCGCTATCCGGTCTAACCCATCCCACATCCTCAAAATACCTAGCAGTCATATAGGTATCTGGTCCATAGTTGGTCAGCTGGTGGGGTCCGTCTACTACAAAACCGACCTTTTTCACTACTATTCGAGTGATAAGGCCACCTAAAAGGATAGGGGTCTTGGAAGTGGTGCTGGCTGTGGCATGCCTACTCAAATGGTGAACTATAAACCTACCTATGTTCAATTTCCCGTACCCATACACATAGTGTCCTATGACAACTAGTTCGTTAGATTGAGCGTTATGGGGCTCGGCCCTACCTAAAAAACACAAACTCGCAAATCTTTGCCAGATTTTTGGGACAGGGTGGTGAATAGGTTTGGTACTAGCATGTTGGGGGTCGGGGGTAGGCAAACCAGTCAAAGTATAATATAAGTCACCCATTTTATAGTCTGCATGCCACTGGTGAGATAATTCAGAATTTAATTCAAAAATTTTACAAAATTCTACAAAAGTTAAACTAATATTTCTATTGTTTAACCTGAAAAATAAATTTGGCCCATTTCTACTACTAACAACATGGAAAGTGGACAGGAATTCACAATTAAGTTCTCGGTATGTAGGATAGTGCATATCAACAAATTTTCTCGTGCCAATGTCATTCAAAAATCGTTTTACAAAATCATACAAACCAAATGATTCTAAGGTAGGGCGGTGTAACCACCGAGAAGGAATTACCTCACGAACGATTAAGTGCTCTAGCCGTTCCTTTTGCTCTCGACTCACAATCCGGATTGTCGGCCAGTACGGGAGTTGCAAGTCTGGGTCATATTCCTCCCTCGAACTAGAGCTCTTACCAAAAATGGACCTAGCCTTATTTGAAGCCATGTTTAAGAAATGGGTTTGAAAATTTATTGAATTAAATCTGGAAAAATTTATATGAAAGTGTAGAGGATGAAGAGAGGATCACAAATATGTAAAGAGTTTTGAATTTGGGTAAGAAAATGGAGGAGAAATCTTAGAGAGAAGGTAGAGAGAATTTGAGTTTTAGAGAAAGAAAGTAATGGAGAAAGAAGAAAGAATGAGAAAAGGTGAAGAAAGAAGAAGTAAAAGGCACGGGTAAAGCTCGCGCCCATTCGGGCACCAGCTCGCCCGGTCGGGCGATCTAATCATGAATGTTGGGCTGGCTCTCGCGCCCGGTCGAGCGGAGTTTGCCCAGTCGGGCGATCTTTCAGTCGATTTTTGTTCAATTCTCGCGCCCGGTCGGGCGATCAATATTACCAAATTTCTCTTGGTCTCGCGCCCGATCGGGCGATCTTGAGGTTCAAAATTTCGACCTTCTCGCGCTCGGTCGGGCGAGGCTTGCCCGATCGGGCGGATAAATTAGTCCGTATACGACGAATTTTGCGCCCGGTCGGGAGAAATTACTCTATTTTTAGACCTTACTCTCGCGCCCGGTCGGGCGAGCTTCGCCCGATCGGGCCCGAGGCTAAATCGTCTAATTATCATTCTTCTTCTTATCTCCAAAATTTGGCTAATTTTTTTCTTCAAACCTGTACAAACACTCATAAGACTCATTAAATTCCCTCATCTGTCCTCTCATAAGGAAAAAGGAAATAAAAACTAGTCTAAAAAGCATTAAAAATACGGGTTGCCTCCCGCAAAGCGCTGGTTTATCTAGGTCCCGCACGACCTTCTTACCAATTGCAATATCTAGGACCCTTGGCCTAACTCTTGATCGGGTGGTTTCTCACCCGGTCTAGCGGTGTTTAGGCTGCGATGCGGCTTCCTGACATACCCTGTGGGACGCCAAATCACCTTATCTGGTGGATCCTCCTTGACTTGGAATGGTGGATCTTCAATGCTACGCACTAAAGATCCTTCTTTGATCGAGGATTGCTTCAAATTTTCCTTGCATGCAACACTTGCAACTCGATCTGACGGAACACGTACCGTAGGCTCGATTCGCACAACTTGCTCGATCGGTTCCACCTGTTCATCCTCGAAACCAAGACCAACATTGTAGAGTGCTCTTTCTATTGCATCGACTTCCTTCTTCCATTTGTCTATCTCGTCTGAAAAGGATGCAACACAAGATACCGCCTCCAAGGGATCTTTTTCAAGAGCTTGGGGCTTGTTAGAATAATTTTCAACCACATTAACACTGAAACATTTCTCCTCAGTCATGGAGCTTTTAGGGGCATTATTCAGATTAAAAACGACTTTATCATCCCCTACTGATAATGTTAACTTACCACTTCTTACATCTATGACTGCTCCTGCAGTGTTAAGGAATGGTCTACCCAAAATAATTGGAGTTTGAATATCCTCAGCCATATCAAGAACAACAAAATCTACAGGTATATAAAATTTAGCTACTCTAACGGGGACATCCTCTAAAACACCTAAGGGGTATTTGAAAGAACGGTCAGCCATTTGTAGAGTTATATTGGTAGCTTTTAATTTACCCATATTCAACTTAGAACACACAGATAATGGCATGACGCTAACACTAGCACCCAAATCACATAATGCATTATCAATCAAGAGATTGCCAATATGACAAGGGATAGAAAAACTACTCGGATCTTTTAATTTGGGTGGAGACTTATTTTGAAGTACGACACTACACTCTGCAGTGAAAGCTACTGTCTCTACCTCACTAATAGACTTTTTTCTCGTCAATATTTCTTTCATAAATTTTGCATACGAGGGGATTTGTGTGATTAATTCAGTAAAGGGAACTGTTACCTTCAACTCTTTTACCACCTCCAGGAACTTACCAAACTCTTATCCAAATTTGTCTTCAATTGACGATTGGGGAATGGGAGTTTGATAATTGGCTTTGGAGCATTATTACTCTTGTCTGGAGTAGCCACCTTCTCTGGAGTTGTACCCTGCAATGTAGAATTAGATATGTTAGTACTATCCTTTAACCCTGCAGGGCTATCAACTACATTGTTTGGTTTAACGGAATTAAGATTAGCATTATTTAACAAAACAAGTTCATCAACTCCGGGCATCGAGGGCCCTTCATAGTTTGAACCACTCCTTAGAGTAATTGCAAATGCTTGATCCGTAGGCCGGGTTGGCTGCGCTGGCAGAGCTCCCTATTGGCGGGCTTGTAGGGTAGCGAAGAGTTGCGCAATTTGATTATCTACAATTTTATTATGCGCTAGAATTTGATCAATTGTCGCATCTCTGCTCTCCATGTGCTTTTTCATATTAACCAACATTGCTCTAATTTCCACCAGAGAAGGGTCAAAAGATGAGGAGGGTTGTTGTGGTTGGTTCTTCTGGCTAGCATTGGGGTGATAATATTTCTGCTGATGTGTGCTGTGGCACCTGTGGTTTTTGTGGTGGTGGATTTTGAACATTAGTGCTCCGGTAGGAAAGGTATGGATGATTACGGTACCCAGGATTGTAAGTGTTGGAGTATGGGTTATTCTGCCTATAATCTTGGAAGGCATTAACTTGCTCCACGGAACTCCTGCAATCTTACTCCCAATGACCTATAATACCACAATTTTCACATAAAGCCTCATAAGAATTATTATTAATCGCAGAAACATTAGCTACATTAGCAGTGCTCAAATTATCTAATTTTTGGCAAATAGAGGTCAGTTAAGCTAGCAAAAAGGATACAGAGTCAACACTATGTTTCCCTTTGTTCGCAAATCCTCTAGGATTCCCATATTGGGAATTGTGTATCGCCATTTCTTCAATAACCTGACCTGCGTCTTCAACATCTAGATTCATAAATCTCCCACTAGCTGCAGAATCTAAAATTATTCGAGAAGAATTTCTAAGGCCATTATAAAAGGCTTGGATTAACTGCCATTGCGCTAAATTATGAGGAGGGAAATCTCTTTGTAAATCCTTAAACCTCTCCCAAGCCTCATATAAAGATTCATCGGCTTCTTGGGCAAAGTTCTGAATTGCACTCCGTAGTACGGTTGTTCTCTCTGCAGGGTAATACTTGTTATAGAAATTCTAAACAAGAGCTTCCCAGTCAGTTATACCAAGTGTAGTTCTATTTAAGCCATTAAACCACAATTTAGCTTTTCCAGTTAAAGAGAAGGGAAAGAGAATCTCCCTGATTTGGTCTTGAGTGACCCCGGCTTGCCTGATGGTGTTGCAATATTGACAATAGTCGGCAATGTGAATATTCGGGTCTTCACCCTTGGCTCCACTGAATTTCTTCCTCTCTATCATCGTTATAAATTGAGGTTTAATTACAAATTGAACCCCATCAAGAGCCGGAGTAGGGGTGAGATGTGGAAAATCCGTAAGCTTTGGATGTGAATAATCACTAAGCTTCTTTGGAGCCGTCATCTCTGATTCTGCGTCTGATGATGTCTCTGAATCGCTAGAACCAGTTGGAAGATCGCGGTGATTATTGTTATTATCACCAGAATCCGCCAGGATTTGCTTGTAGAGATTTTTCTGTCTATGGAAGGAACGTTCGATCTCAGGATCGAATGGGATGTAACCTGATCTGGAACACCTGGGCATAAACAAAAACTGGAAGCAAATATGAGATTTATCTCAAAGAAATAACGCTCTCTGAGACAAAAGGGAAATAATCTAGATTACAAAAACAATCAGAAATAAAAATAAAACCGTTTCCCCGGCAACGGCGCTAAATTTTGATAGGGTAAAGTAGGGTCGAATCCACAGAGAAACGAGTCTTTCTATTCCTAATTAACTAATATAATCTAGATTATTAGGTAACCAATATAAAAGTTGAATATGAAACTAAACTACGAAAGTTAAGAATAGGGAGAAAACAATATATGAAAGGATCTAGGGCATAGGGTCACCAATAAATAATACTCCAGGGTAAAACATAGTAATCAATCATTGACATTGCATAAATAACATGATTAACAGGCTCTCGCAATTTATTAATCAACATAGATCTAATAGGCTCTCGCAATTACTAGATCTAAGTTCTTATTGAAAATAGCCTTTAATATCAAATTAACATCTGCTCGATTCATCAATTCAATATTGCTATACTTTTACAAGCCGTAATTGTAAAACAATAAAAAAATTCAATAATAAATTATTATGCAATACCAATAATCAATTATAGTCAATCATCAATGCATCAATTAACCAGATTGTAAAGGGCTTTCGCTACGTATTACAATCACAGAATTAATTTACCGGTATTAAATCTCATCTCTCGAATCTCGACTTAACCATTTATAAATTAACTTGCCTATTGAACTAGACCTAAACATCAATTCTCATCTGTCGAATCTCGAATCAATATTGTCAAACTCATGCATAAAAGATCAGGCCTAATCTAGTCACAGAGCATTAAATCGATCAATAGGAAATTAATCTAGCATTGATAATTAACAATAACAAATTACCCCTTCATATTATTTATGGATCCCCTTAAACCCTAGAAATAAAACTACTCACACATATTAAAAACTAAACTAATCAAAGAAATAAAATAAATCATGATGAAAGAAATAAAATAAACACCTAAGATTAAGGGAAGAGAAATCGTTACCAAAATAAATCTGGAATTAAGAGTAGATTAAGAACAAAGGTTTTTAGAGAAAATAAATCTAAGAGAAAAATTAAGAGAGTAAATAAAGAGTAAAAAGAAAAGAAGAAGAGATTCTAAAAATGTATTACGAAGGAGTATTTATACTCCGTACAAAAATCCTAAACTAAAACAAATTAAAACGACGTTAAGCGTCAACTAAAAACGCGCCCGATCGGGCGAGGCACCGCCCGATCAAGCGTGCCTTTTTTCTCATAATAATAATCTCGCGCCCGGCCAGGCGCGTCACCGGGCGCCAGCCTAAGCTTCTCCCGCCCGGCCGGGCGCGCCTGCGGGCGCCAGCCTCAGCTCTTTGGCCGGGCGGCTCATTTAGGCCACTATTTGGACTACGGTTGGGCTCCAATTCTTCGGGCCAATCTGGGTTTCCTCTTCCGGTCTTGAATACTCGGTCCAAATGCCCCGGTATCACCTATACCGAGCCCTTAATCACCGGTTCGATGACTCTAACCGGCCTTGGGCTATAAAATAAGGTCGTGCTTCTCCAATGCTCGTGGTTGCTCCAAAATATCTCGGGAAAATACTCCAAATGCATAAATCCCTGCAAAAGTCAACCAAATCTACGAAAACCCTAGAAAACATCAATTAGTAGTAAAAGTGACTCTAAAGAGCCAAAAACACTACTAATTATGACCAAGAGACGGGGGTAAAATGCTGTATAAAATAGACACATCAGGCACCCCTCCGCAACACTGGCCAGGTCCTGTCGTATCCAGCCAGGCCCCTTATTGGGGCTACGCTCCATTCCCGCACCCACAGCAGCAGTGGGCTGCCATTCTTAGGCCCATTGTGACACCCCAGCAGCAACAAGCATTCTACTTGGGGCCACCGCAACACCAACAACACTACTCATCTCAAGGCTCGGAATATAGTTAGGCTATGACTCCCACAGAGCTCGAGAATGCGTTTGCAACAATGGGTTTTCAGAACTATGACCCATCTTGGTACATGGACTCCAGCGCTACTTCACACATGACCAATCAAGCCGGTAATCTCTTGTCCTTTTTTAATTTAAGCACGTATAATTATATTCACGTAGGAAACGGTCATCGCAATCCAATTATGGGTTAAGGTCATTCCACTATTGCTAATAAATCCCTAAAATTACGTGATGTCTATTTAGCTCCACAAATTATCAAAAATCTAATTTTTTTTAGAAAATTTACTTCTGATAATTCTGTGTCCATAGAGTTTGATCCTAGTGGTTTTTCTGTGAATTAAGGATCTTCAAACGGGGAAGGTAATAACCAGATGTAATAGTTTGGGGGATTTATATATATCAAGTGACCGCTGCACCATCAACTTGTCTAGCCACCTCTCTCACAACTTGACTCCATTTACTTGGCACAACCTCTTAGGACATCCCGGGGCACCCGTCTTTAATTTTCTTAGGATTAAACATTTAATTGATTGCAATAAGGAGCATGATTCCAGTTTATGTGTAAGCTGTCATTTTGGAAAACACATTCGTTTGCCTTGCAATAATTCCAATAGTACTACTTTTTCTGCTTTTGACATTATTCATGTCGATTTGTGGACTTCTCCTATTCGTAGTGAAAAGGGTTATAAATATTATCTAGTTCTATTGGATTATCGTACTCATTATGTGTGGGCTTTTCCTCTTGTTTACAAGTCTCAAGCTTTTCAAACCTTTCTTAAATTTTGACAATATGTTCAAACTCAATTTGAACGTCCCATAAAATCTTTCCAAAGTGATCATGGTCATTATTTGGTAATGATCCGTTCAAATTATTCTGTGTCAAAAATAGATTGGTTTTTTGCTTCTCTTGTCCCCACATATCTTCACAAAATGGCAAATCCGAACGCATAATTCGCACACTTAACAACGTTAAGCGCACTCTATTATTTCATGCTTCCCTACCACCGTTCCTTTGGCACCATGCCTTGGAAACGACCACATATCTCATAAACATCCTTCCTACCAAAACACTCAAACAAATAAATTACTCCGGATCAAGCTCTATTTGGAGTTGTTCCGCCCTACACCCATCATAGAGTCTTTGGTTGTCTATGCTTCCCGAACCTTTCGGTAACCATACCTCATAAGCTTGCACCTCGGTCAACACCGTGTGTCTTTCTAGGCTACCTAACCAAGCATAGGGGTTATCGTTTGTTTAGACCTTAACACTCGAAAAATCATTATTTCCCGTCATGTTGTCTTTGATTAAAATACTCTTGCATATAAAAATATAAGTCCATTCAAAGCCGCGGATTATGATTTTTAAAGTTCTGATGACCCCTCACCATTGCTCCGCATTTTAGCCAACCCAAGCCATGCTGAGCAACAGGGTCCACAGTCAGGCTGCGGCCAACAGCAGTACACCGCAACCAGCATGCGGACCATACTGCCGCACACTACAGTGATTAGCCCAGCAGGGCAGGCATCACCCCAGCCTAGGCCACAGGCTGTTGTACGCTGCCTAGTATGCCAGGATTCCCCACTACCCAGGCAGCTGACCTAGCGAACGCTGGAAATCCAGCGTGTCAGGCAGTAGCTCAGCCTAGGCAGAGCGACAGCCCAGAGAGCACTGGCAACCTACAGCCTCAGCAAGCCAGCCCTGCCACCCCAACACACCACTCACCACCCACTTACACGCCTCCCCCACTCACACCTACTAGACCTCCCCCTATCTTCCCACAAATGCAAACCCGATCTAAACATGGAATCGTAAAACCGAACCCAAAATTCGACCGCACTATCTCTCCTCCCACTCAAGTGTTTTACCGGTCTCCCCTTCCAAAAAATCACAAACAAGCTTTTTCCGACCCAAATTAGAATGTCGCAATGCGTGATGAATATAGTGCTTTAATTAAAATGGGGACATGGGACTTGGTTCCTAGACCTACAGGTGTGAACATTGTTAATTGCATGCAGTTGTTTCGTCATAAATTAAATGCTAATGGTGATCTTGAAAGACACAAAGCTCGTTTAGTTTGTGATGGAAGGTCACATGTCGAAGGTGTTGATTGTGATGAAACCTTCAGTCCAGTTGTCAAACTGGCCACCATTCACACAGTTTTGAGTTTAGCTATTGCTCGTAAGTGGTCTATTCATCAACTTGATGTAAAAATGTCTTTTTACATGGTGATTTGAATGAGTGTGTGTATGCATCAACCCCCTAGTTTTGTGGACAAGAGGTTTCCAGGCTATGTTTGCAAGTTATGCAAGGCTCTCTATGGTCTAAACAAGCTCCAAGGGCTTGGGATCAGCGTTTCGCTAAAAATCTTTTGCAGACAGGGTTTGTCATTACCAAGAGTGACAACTCATTATTTATTTTCAGACATCAGAAATATATATGACATATTTACTGCTATACGTTGACGATATTTACTGCTATACGCATCATTGCTCTCTTGCGAACAAGGTTTCCGATGATTAATTTGCGTCCTTTGAATTTTTTTCCTAAGTATTGTGGTAATACCCTGTATTTTTGAAACGAATTTCTAATTAATTAATTAATTAGTATTATGTTAAAAAGGGTATTTTAGTAATTTATTTTACTATTTGGAATTTTGAGCCAAAATGATAATTGAATTTCGGTGCAAAAAATTTTTAAAACTCAATTATTATTTTTGGATTTTGGAAAGATTTATTATCCATTTATTTTTATTTTAAAAACCGAATTATTTATATATTTTGGATATTTAAATTAAATAAAAACTTATATTTTATTATTTAATTAATAGGTCCGAAAGTTCCTAATGATTGACTAAGATTTTTGGATTTTCCTAGTGTGGAAAATCTGATTTTTCTAGGTTAATTTATTTAGTGAAATTTCTATCTTTGTCATTAATTATTTTATACAATAGGTATTATTTACATAATTATTTTTAATCCTTAAATCTAGCAAAATAATTTCCTAAATTCTACATAAGGGGTCCGAAATTTTGAGCTATGGAAGCTCAAAATATTCGACCACCTTGGTTGATTTATGGGTGATTTATTTTGGTAATTTGTATTTTTAATTATTTCCCTTAAATCTATAATTTTCCTTAATTTTTATTTCCCATCTACTAAATATTTGATCATCTTATTTTCCTACCTTATTTCATCTTTGATTATTTCCCAAGTAATATCTTTTGCCATATTATTTTCATGACAAACACACTTTCCTGAATTCTATTATTCTTAATTACCTTGATATCAAAAGTTTCCATATTTCTTTATTCACTTCTCCAAGTAATTCCTTAATTCTTTTTACCATAATTTTTCCTACATTCTCCTACCATAATTCCCTCATTCATTAGCCTATAAATACCCCTTCATACCTCTCATATTCTTCACACCAAAACTCAAATCTCTACTTGTCTCTTCATTCTTCTTCTTTTCCCTAAACTTTTTCATACTTTTCTTCTCCTCGTTTTACACAAATCTTCCCGTTTATCTTTGAAGCTAATTTTCGGGCACTTCTGTTCAGTTTTTGGGGTATTGACCTTTCACAAAAGATTCTCGAAAATTTTTTGAGGTTAGGCTCAAGAATCACCCAATTCGGAGTTATATTGAAGGAGTTATGACCTCTGCAAGTTCTGCTATTCTTTCCAGCAAAAATTCAATTCTCTTTAATCATATTCCATTGTCTTCTTCATGGTTAGTTTTCTAAAATACAAATACCTATTTCAAAGCTATAATTTTATATTAAAGTATTATTTTAAAAGAGTTTTATACTCCATGAACATTAGATTTTAGTTTATGCTGTTATAACCTTATGGTTATGTTATTTGCAAGGTGTATTCGTGATTGAACTTTGAAAGTGCAAAGTGTTGATTGATATTCAGAATCAAGGTTCTTGAGGTTCTTTTTGTGTGTTTCTGTTAGCAAGGATCAAAGTACGTTTAGGTGGCTAGATACCTTTGAAAGTGATTGGTTTGAATTTGATTGGTGATTCAATTAAATTTATTTGAATTATTATTTCGAAATAAATTATGTTTGGAGGTATTGATTTTAATATGGATTTGTTTTAATTAAAGTATTTTGAATGATTGATTTTTAAATCACGTTTTTAATGGTTTGAAATACTTATCATCTTTAAATAAAGGATTTGATTTTTAAGGGTTTGTTGAATTAAATAAAAGGTTTTTAAAGGAAGAGTTATTGATTTTGAAAGTTATTAATATGAGATTTTATTCTCAAGTATTTAATTAAAAGGTTTTGATTTTGAAAGTATGAGGAATTATTAAAAAGTATTTTGAATTATATTGAATTATTGGATATTAAAAGGATTTATTGAACCATTAATTGAATTATTATTATTATTAATGCTTTATAAGCATGATGGTAATCCCAATATGCAGATTTGGTTTATTGATAAGGCCTTAGACTTTGTATGACCGGGTCTTTCCTCAATAATAGCCTTGTAACATAAAGAAACTAGCTTGGGGGGTTTGCACACTTGGGTGAGGAATTGGATTAAAAGAAATTGGTTCTTAATAAAGAAATTGGTTTTATTTTATTTCGAATATTGAATCATTGGAATCGGTTTTGGAATAATGAGTTTGGAATTTATTGGATTAATATGGAATTATTTTAAAAGCATGTTTGTAAATAAATTAAGTTTACATTATCTTGCACTTATCGTACTTAGCATAATTTGCTAATCCGTATTTCTTATTTGTTTTGGTTCGCCCTGTTTACCGTAATGGTAAGCAGTGTTGACTATTTTCAAGTGAAGTCATGAATGAGCATATGGGAGTCCCGAGGTTTGCTTCACCTAGTTTAGGAATGTTGGTCTCGAGTACTTATAACAATGTTACTATTTTTATAAGTATTAATAAAAGATAGTAGAGTTTCCGCTGCAAGTTTTGTTATTGAGTTAAGTATTTTTAGTAGCCTTGCGTAATCATGCGGAGGTAATACGCCAAAGTCTATCTCTACGGTATAATTATACGTATTATACTGGTATTTTCGTAGAGAGAGATTTGGGGGTGTTACAATTGTTGTCACTCGTACTCCTTCATATTTGTTTTTGTCGCAGCAAAAATATGCCCGGGAAATTTTAATGCGTGCAGGAATGGCTAGTTGTAAGCCTGCACACTACTAAAATTCGGTCAAATTGCGACCGATTTTTTACGACTGCCTCAAAAACGGTCGCAAAATATAAAATCTGCGACCGGTTATTAGACAGTCGCAGATTTGCGACCGTTTTTAAAGCGGTCGCAGATTTGAGACCGTTTTTTGGCTATAAAACGGTCATAAAAGTAATTAAGCAATAATTTAAATAAAATTCATATGAAAAATAATTCAAAATTAAATTAATTGGGACCGTTTCAGAAACGGTTGCAATTTGCAACAAATTACGACTGGTAAAACGGTCGCAAATGTGTTATTATTTTTATTAAAAAAATAAATGTATATAAGTGTGCATTCTAACCCTAAAATATTGAACAGCCGCTCCTCTCATCTTCTCCTCTCTTTCTCTCTCTTCTCAATGTTCTCCTATTCTCCTCTCTTCTCTTTCCTTTCTCACTCCTCTTCTCACGCCAGAACTTTTACCTCTCACGCTCCAAATTTTCACCTCTTCTCCTTCTATTTCCAATTCTCCTTCTCTTTCCTCTATTGGCGAGTCGACTTCTTCCTCAGGGTCCGTTTGTCTTGCTTGGTTCAATTCGTAGGCGGTGGTATAACAAGTTAATGGTTTAAAGGTGGAATTCGACTATGAAAACTCTAGATCTAGAGTTTTCATGGTCGAATTTGGCCTTATTAAACCAAATTCGAGGTGAATTTTGAAGTCAAATCGGGGTTTGAGGTACATTTTCTTGTTTAAAAGTTATTTTCTCAAATTTGATTTGATTTTTATTGTCGAATTCTGTTTGGGTTTTTGTTCGAATTTTTTTGTTCAAGCATGATTTTTTATGTTTGATTTTTGTTCAATTTAGATTTGATTGTCGTTATTTTTTTTTTAATTTTTTGTTAATTTTGTTCTGGGTTTGATTTTTTGTTACATTTTTAATTCTGATATTTTTTTTTTATTTTTGTTAATTTCTTTTTTCTTGTTTCTGTTTTTTTTGTGTTGATTTCGTTTTTCTGGATTCTATTTTTTTTGTTATATTTTTTTTTTAAATTTGATTTTTTGTTATTTTTTTCTAGTTTCTTTTTGTTTTCTATTGATGTTTTTTTTAATTGGTTTAATATTCGGTTGATATATTGTTTGATTTTGTGCGTTTTTGTTTTTATTTTTGTTTTTGATCTTTGTTCAATGTGGGTTTTGTTTGATTTTTGTTGTCACATTTTGTGGGTTAGTTTAGGTGGTGGTGGGGGGTTAAGGTTGTTAAGGGTGGGATGCCGATGGTGGTAAAAGTTTCTGGTGGGGTTGTATAGCAGGGGATGGGTTGGCTGGGTAGGGTAGTACATTCAGCTTTTTTTATTTCTTTTTTTTAATAATTTTTGCGACCGTCAAGACAGTCGCAATCAGATTTTTTTTGCCACCGTCCAGAAAACAGTTGCAATAAATAAAAATTGCGACCGTTTTTCAACCGGTCGTTGAAAATTAGGAAAACGGTCGCCAAAAAATCTGCGACCGTTAACTGGTCGTAATTTTTAATTTTTGCGACCATGAAAATTACGACCGGCTTGTTGCAATTGTTGACGGTCACAAATACTGTTAGCGACCGTTTTCCCTATTTTTTGCGACCGTTTGAGACGGTCGCAAAAACCTTCATTTTTAGTAGTGGCAGCGACTCCAGTGGACACTCAATCCAAGCTTAATGCTGACTGTGGACCTCAATTTCGTGATTCAACACTTTATCGTAATCTTCCAGGTTCTTTACAGTACCTCACCTTTACTCGCCCTAAGATAGCTTATGAAGTTCAGCAGGTTTGCTTATTCATGCACGATCCCTAAGAGGCTCATTATGATGCATTGAAGCGCATTTTGCGATATATTTAGGGTACCATTTATTACGGGTTACATTTATATCCTTAGCTCCTACAAACTTGATTACTTATACTGATGCAGATTAGGGCGGGTGCCCGGACACTCGTCGACCGTCCTCGGGTTATTGTTGCTTCGTAGGGGACAATCTCATTTCCTGGTCGTCTAAGCATCAACCTACGCTTTCAAAATCAAGTGCAGAGACAAAATACAAGGGCGTCGCAAATGTTGTTGCCGAGTCATGTTGGCTTCATAATCTTCTTTTAGAGTTACATTGTCCTCTACGGCGGGCCACTATCATTTATTGTGATAATGTCAGTGCAATTTATCTTTCTCATAATCCCGTACAACACCAACGCACCAAGCACATTGAAATGGATATTCATTTCGTCCTGTGAAAAGGTGGCGTTGGGGCATGTACAGGTCTTGCACGTTCCATCACGTTATCAGTTTGCGGACATTTTCACTAAAGGCCTACCTAGCCAATTATTTTTGAAATTCATATCCAGTCTCAGCGTACATCCTCCTACCACTATAACTGCGGGGGTGTGATTGAATATGATAATTATTCTAGTCAATATTCTGTATAGAATGATATAATTTGTGAATATTTTGTAAATATCTTTTGAGATTTCCTAATGAGATTAGGACTAATCGTTGTAACCCTATATAAATTAATCAATGGATCGGAATACACTCCAATCTAAGGAGTTTCATATAATTTGACACAACCTTTAAATGGTGGAAATGGAAAAAATGTATCACTAAAATTAGAACGCTTTGACTTTTGCAGTTTGTGCTTATTGAATTTGCATAATGTAAACTAATTGTCTTTTTTTTTGACACATACTTTCTCTTTATCTATAATACGGTTATTTTTTTCCACCAAATAGTCTCGAGCTTTTTTAAATTTCACCAAATACATACACATGAGTTTTTGAAATTCATCAAATATCCTTTACTTTTCAAAAATACCTCAAAGTACCCTTAGTGACAAATGGTCGTTAGCTCGTTATTCATTGTGGTTGACCATGACATGTGTCATGATATGGTTAGTTCATTCTTTTATAAATTTTTATATAACATTAATTATTTTATAAAATTATTTTTTTAAAAAAAGTTCTTGGTTTGCAAATACATGTCATAATAAGATAAAATAAATAAATAAATAATAATCTCTCCAACACTTAATGATGTACTTATCCATATTTTTTTAAGTGTTACAGTTTGACCGGCACATAGTTTTAGGCAATTTAATTGACTTAAATAAAATAAGAGGTAAGTGGGGTAGTCGGAGTATTAAAAAATTATAAAAGAAAGATAGTGGGGTTAATAGTTTATTGAAAAGTAATGAATGTGAGAGGAGAGATACAATATATAAAAAAAAAGTAGTAGTGTGTTTGGGTGGGGACCATGAGAGGATATAGATATAATATTTTAATGTTGTTTTTTGCCAAAAAAAAGAAGTGTAACACTTATTAAAACATGGCCGGATTTGATAAGTGTAACACTTAAAAAAAACACGGAAGGAGTACTTGTTTTCCTTAGAAGGAATCCCAATTTGATGTGTCTATTTCTATTTTGTCCCATTTATGAATTGTACTGACCATAATACCCTATTTTATTCCTTAATCTCTCTCTGCAATTTTGTTGAAAAATATACTACCTCTGGTTTATATTATATGCAACTTTGGAATTTTTTTATACGTAGTATCTCACAAATATTACACCAAAATTGCATATAATACGAACCGGAGGTAGTAATAAGGTACGCTGATCAATAAAGTTGACAATGATATGCCATTAAAAGATTAATTTCTAAGGGGTTTTTTTCCCTAAAATTTAAGTAATAAAAACGCACACACATCAATTATACATTTTGTACTCCTAATCATATGAATTTTAAAAAACTCATACTCCCTCCTTTTTAAATACTTGATCCATTTCTTCATGCGTGGAGTTTTAAGAGAAATTGGAGAAAATAATAAAATATGGAGAGTGGGTTGTTAGAAGAATAAAAAAATTGTAAAAAAAAAAAACAAAAATAGTGGAGAGAATTAAAGGAGAGAGAATATGGAATTAATATTGTTGGGTCCACTTGGTGAGATAAATTAATTAAATATTGTAAAAGATTTCTAAATAAGAAAATTGAGCAAGTATTTAAAGACGGCCGGAAAAGGAAAGTAGAGCAAGTATTTAAAGTGGAGGGAGTAATGAGTAAGACATGTTCACTTCAGCTTAATTTCAGTTCAGTTCAGCTCCAATCAGTTCAATTCAGCTCCTAATTTCTTTCTCTCATAAAATATTCATTTCAGCCCAGTTCACTTCAGCTCCAATCAGTTTAGTTCAGTTCAGTTTAGCTTCAATCAGTTCAGTTCAGCTCCAATCAGTTCAATTCAGTTCAGCTCCAATCAGTTTAGGTTCAGTTCGGTTCAATTCATTCAGTTCAGCTCCAATCAGTTCAATTCAGTTCAGCTCCAATCAGTTCATTTTAGCTCAATTCAGTAAATGTAAACATACCTTAAATCATATGTACTTACATTTACACAAAATATAAACAATATCTCACATTTGCAAAATTTTAATACTATGCACTTTTTAAAAGCCAATATTACTACATAATGAATGATTCAATGAGCTAACCTATAAAACCATAAAGAGAGGGGGTTAAAAAAAAAGAAAAAAAAAAAAAAAAAACTTCGATCTGGAACTTTGTTTTATTTGCAAACTTTAATGGTAATTTCCCTTAATAATAATCAATTTCTTGGACATATTGTCTCAATTATTCACATTGAACAATAATATATTTGCACGATTAGATCAAGCTGAATTAAATCGATTTAATTAAGCTGGCTAAGCTTGAGATCAAGCTCTTCTTGTGACCAATTTTCTTCCTTAGCCAATTTCTTTAGTCGAACGATTTCGAGATACCTATTCTTGTGCCTGTTATTCATCTCAGCATACGTGATAGGCTCTTCCAACACTGCCTTCTCTCCCTCTTTTACGTTGAGCGGATAAACCTTTGCATCTTGTGCTGGATTCATGAATACTGCTATCGACGTTCGTGTCTCGATCGAGTTCACGATTGCTTGATGATCGGCACTCTTGAATCTTCCATTGCTCATGAACTGCTCATAACATTATGTTCTAAGCATTAATAAAATATGCTAGTATTCTTAACAAAACAAAGATTTAAATATATAATTGTCAATTTAGAGAGGGTAACGTTGTCTTTTACGTCATTTTAGTAACGGTTATAAATATATACTACCTCCGTTTTTTATTATGTGCAACAAAGTGGTATTATTTATGGGACATAATATATTCCTTTGTTGCACATAATAAAAAACGGAGGTAGTAATTGTCATTGTAATATACTGGCATGTCCTTGCCATATAGACGCAATAATGTACGACATAAACAAGTACAAAGTACTATACTAAATCAAAATTTAATTTTTTCAAAAAGTAAATGTTAGAGATTTGACTTACATAGGCATGATCACCAAGGTTAAGGACCAAAGCATTTTTGATAGGTCGAACGGTGACCCAAGTTTTGCCACCATCTTTTGTAGCTTGTAACCCACCAACATGGTCTTGGAGGAGCAAGGTAATGGAGCTTGGATCGGTGTGTCGCTTAAGACCGACAGCTAGCTCGGGTTGTGGGCACTTAGGGTAATGGTTAACCACCAAATGCTGGCTAATATCACCCATTGACTTTGCATAGGCATCTTTGTCTAACCCCAAACCCTCGGACAAGAGCTCGAACATCTTGCAGGACAAGTTCATCATATTTTCGCCGTAGGCTTCAACCATGGCCTTCCATTGCTCAGGTTTGCTAGGCCATCTTGAGTAGTCTCGCCCTTGTACCGGATATGTGAAGAAGAGCACTAGCTCACGCCAATTTGCCACTGCCTCCCCCTGTTACAACACGTTTCATTAGACATTTTAATTTACCGTGTTATAAGATATTTCATGAGACATTTTTACTCAATTAATTTCAAAACGTGTTATTGAATAAATATATTGATACTTACCTTGCCAGTATTTAACCATCATAAACAAGTATTATTTACTGTTTTCTAGGCCACTTGAATAAGTAGACTTGAATATAAATACGAATTATTATATATGTCAAATCTAACGGTGTATATTGTACATGTAACAATTCAAAGAATTGAATTGGAAGATTAATTATGTAGTGTAAGTGTGTAACTTTGACTATGGCTATATATTATGTATGTGCATGAAAATACAAGTAAATTTACCGTGAGATGACTAGAGATAAGGAAACCACCCTTATGCTTTCCAGGAGACATCTCATACTTGAGCTTCTCTTCATCAGGAAGAGCAAAAAACTCCTTAGTATACTTTGTCATTTCATTGATGAGCTCAACATCAATACCATGATCAACCAATTGAAAGATCCCCCATTCCTCGCACGCCTCGACAACTTTCTTCAGGATTGCCTCTCTTCTACCTCCGGGATGCTCCTCGTCGATTCCGGCTAGCGAGATCACCGGAATGTCATCACTAAACTCATTATGAGCAACCTTAGCCTTATCCCTCTCATCTATAATGTAACCATCTTTTAATGTGGTTTCTTTGGCTAACGTTGAAGGTGTTACAAATGCTGATGTGGGGGCCATTTTTATTAATTTTCTCTCTTTTTCTTGTTTATTAAATTTTGTTACTCTCGTGTTCTTTATTTGATTAAGTAATGATTTGATGATTACCAACTTTGGATGATCAGCTATATATATAGTACGGAGTAACGGCTATGACAAGGTAAGATATTCATTTTATGTACCACCAAAATAAATAAATAAAAAATATATGTATTCAGTCAATTTAAGGCAGCGTTACAACCCTTAAAATAATTCGGACTAACGGAGTACTCTTAAGTAATTGAACGTTATTAGTTAAGTCAAAGTCAGCGGTTATCAGTTATGTTTATTTAAGCCGTACTTATTGAAATACAATAACACTAATCAACAAATGTATATCATTAAAAAAAAAAAGTCTTCACCAAACAATCCGTCCATCAAGTATATATTACCTCCGGTTTTTATTATATGCAACTTTGGTGTAATATTTGTGGGACATAAAAAATTCCAAAGTTGCATATAATACGAACCGGAGGTAGTATATGATATGCATTATCTGATCTATAATATTTAATAGAGGATATGTACAACTTGTTGGGGGATATATAATGTTATTTAATAAAGGATACGTACAATTTTGTTGTAGGATATGTATTGTTTGTTATAGGATATGTAATATTTGATAAAATGTATGTATAATTTATATTTGGTAGAGGATACTACAGTTTGTTAGTGGATTTCATCATATATCCAATAGAAGATATTGTCCAGCCTGGCCTAGGGGGTACAAATTCTTAAATGAACCTGGTTCACATTAATTTATTGTGACCACCAACATTAGAGACAATATGATTGTTTTATTAATAAAAAATAAAGGTCACTATATTAAAACAAAGGTTATTATGTTGAAATAAAAGTTAGTATGACATTATAAAAGCTATAAGATGTTAATTTTTTAATGAAATTTTTAGTATAATGGTCAATATGAATAATAAAGATCACTATGTTAAAATTAGGTCACTATTCAACATAGCGTCGTACTTTAACTTCATAATAACATTAAGGAAAATTTGAATTTTAGTACCTCAAAACACTACTACATTTTTTATCTATTGCAACCCCCAAATCCGTTGTATTAGGCGTCAAAATCCGTGGCATTAGGCCTAATGCAACGGCAATGTACCGTGGCATCTGCTGGCGTTGCAGTAGGTCTAATGCAACGGCATATGACACCTAATGCCACGGCTCCACTGATCCGTGGCAATAGACCAATACCTATTGCAACGACATAACTTATCCGTGGCAATAGAGTACTGACTAATAATTATGATGAAATTGAACCTATTGCAACGGATGAAGCTAATTAATACAATGATAGGAGTACGTATCTACTGCAACGGATTGATCATTGGGTTTTTTTTTTTTTTTTTTTTTTTGTTGGGATGAAATGGTAATATAATATTAATTAGTCGGTACAAATCTAAATATACTAACATAAACAAATTAAAGTATCATTTATATATAATAATTATAATGCAAAATACGTACATTACAAAATATTACTTGCCTATTTTTGGTATGACATACCCTACTAATAATAAATAAAAGTTAGATAATTAATTTGATCGTCCAAAATACAAATTGTCAACATATATATAAGCCGAAATATCCAAATCTTCACAAAGCCGGAACTTGAATAAGAGTCGCCAACATATATGCACCATTTGTTATATGGCTAGTCACTATACTTCCGCTCCATTTCACTCCCCATGCACCTACACGTAAAATTGAAAAAAATAAAAGAAATATAATTAAACTAAATTATAAATTATAATAGACTAAGCCCACAATCAACATAGCTCAGATTATGGTTGTTTAAAAGATGGCAGCAAAGAATTTTTTTTTTACACAAAAAGGAAAATATTATTAATTTATAGTGGCAGTAGCCACATTAATTACCAAAAGATAAGCATTCCAAGTCTGAAAAACAAAATAGCACCCCGGAATATAACAAAGTACTAGCTAAATAACCAACAAGAAATAGAACTAAGTAGTAGTCAAAGGTATTCTGGAATCAAAAGCACCGATTCATGCACTGTAGGTGAACTAATTAAGTTGCCACCATTATTTCTGGAAGGGGCACAGTAGGAAAATTGTTAGAAGTGTGCACCTAAGAGAAGCTAAAAACTGTAAGTCTGTAAAGATGCCAAAATTTATACCAAGAATTTCCTTATCATTCTTCTCCCATCAATAAAAAAAAAAAAAAAAAAATCAATGCGGTGCAGAAAATTAATGCCCCCGTACATTGCTTAAATTTTTTTTTTATACTGCGCCAGATTATGACCAAAAACAGTAACAGGGACAACCCAGCTAACCGTCCATGAAAACGAGTCTAGTGCCTCTCCATTAGCACAACACAAGGACACACATAAGGAGATAACAATATAGATGTAGAAAAAGTTGCATGCAAACAATACTTTCATTCATTTACATCAATTATCTCACTACACATAATAAAGGCACCACCTGAACTAACTGAGGTACCAAGACGGAATAAGAGGTAAGAGCAGTCAAGAATTAAACACCAGAACTAACTCACTAAGAGGTAAGAGCAGTCAAGAACTGCAACCTCATTTAAGCAATACACAAATTCAGCATGCAACCTTGCAAGGAGTCAAAAAACCGTAACATCTTTGTTCATGTGACACTTTTTACATTTATGCTTTTAGAGAAAATCGCAGCCATAGTAAACAACAGATTAGTCAGAACCAAGCTGAAGAGAGAAATTATACCTTCTCAAGAATAGCCGATTAGTCATCCGTGTGAAATTTACCCATATACTTTAACATCTCTATTTTCATGTGACACTCAGCAACAATTACTCACAGCCATTGAAAGTGTTAATTAAACTCTACATGTGCTTGTAGATCATGCTGGTTGTGCATTTTTTTAGCAAATTCTTCTTCCCCGAGCTCAGCTTCATCACAGGCTATCTCTTCCCTGCAATTTACACCTTATCAAATCTCCAAAATTCATATTCATGGTATGTAGAAATTGTCACAATCGATAGAATAGACACTAGCATAGAAGAAAGTAGAAACAAGGCTAAGAATTGCTAGGTAGAGAATTTTCTAATGTCCCTGACTTTGCTACATGTATCATACACCACGAGAACGATGCTAAAGAGATGAATCCATGAGTAGGAGAAATTTAAGGGAGGAATTATACTCCTATGAGCTAGTAGATAAGTAAATGTAAGCCGACAAAGCCACCGCAAAAATTATTTAATAGAGCTATTATACAAATATAACAGGTTATCAACTTCACTAAGAGAAAGAAAGTAACAACAAAAAGGTAAATATGCAAGATTTACTTCATTATCCCCCTTTACTACTGCAGTATAAGGCCCTAGACCCTAGATCAACACACACCAAGGTATTCAACAAATAATAAGTTAGCTTGGACAAGATACTCATAACTAGATCAGTATTTAGTGATTCTGAAGTACAGAAAGGGAAACAAAAAAAAGAAAAAGAAAACTCACTTAGCCATTTATTCACATAATCACATATGATGTACAAGGCAAGGTCATTGACTTCCCTGGTATCTTCTTCTTACCACACCCGTTTCCTCTTTATATTTCTTTATTTCTTTGTGTTTTTTTCATTTAGCCAAAAAATGAATCTCAAAGCATGGGGAAATAGAGTACACTAATATATATATATATATACAAAATCCAAGGAAGAGAAGATCACAAAAACCAGAAATCTCCTTCCACCTAATTGCAGCATCCTATGCAATAGTTTGAATATTATGTGTTGTGGCTAATGTTTCAACCACCTCCACAATGCAGTCCCTATCAATAAGCATAAAAACTGAATTAAATACTTCGTATGTACTAAATACAAAATATAAAACTGTCTAGTTATGAAATCTGAAACTAAAAGATAGCAGAGAAATGGCACACAAAATCCAATTATTAAAAGCTTATGGACATATTCCATATCATTGATATCAATTATAAAATCATTACACGATTATAGTTTCAAGAGAATAAAACATAACATTTGTGTTAATAATTGACAATGGTAATTATGCTCTACATGTACTAAGAATTATATCAAACAATTATACCTCATAACTTTTTATGCACAACCCTTTGAGTTATAGAAGGGCAACTAGGTGCAAACATTATGCTTACACAAACCAATAAAAGGGATTTCAACCAATCCAAATTCCATCCATTACAACTAAGATTAATTTTTGGCAAGTTTAATCATTTGGAAAATTGGAATGCTTTCAGAAGAAAAAACACAAAAACTAGGACCTAAGTTTGAAGAGTTGACAAGCTTTTATGATATATAAATTATAAAAGCATAAATTGCCTCCAAAGCTAAGTTATCAATACTGACACCAAACCACTAGCAATCCTTGACACCCTCCAGAACCATCCAACTCATCGCCAAAGCCACCTGATTACATCAACATCTTCTCACATCCCCTACAATACCCCACAGAGCATAACCACCATAGTTAGGCCACCGGACGCCAAGTTTAACCACTGCCACTCTTTACCATCAAATGACCTACAAGACCCACTACCTTCACCAAGCACAGATTGACAAACCCCTTCACTCACCCTGTAGAGACTATTGCGCACACCTCCTGCACCCACTCATACCACTATAGACATCTCATGTATTTGGCAGACAGGACTTAAGATACACTATATAACTATGTAAGCAACTTCGAGAGAGGGCTTAGGATATACCCTCTCATACCAAATTAGTTTAATTAGAGACAGTTAAATGGCAGCACAAGATCTGATACTACAACTGTAGAGCAAAAAAGATTACCAGATCATTTTGAATTTACAGAATAGAGAAAACAGCAATATGTACAAGTATAGAGGTGTAGCAATAACTAATTTAATTGACTATTGTATTAGTTAACCCTACCGTTGCAATAGGCTATCTATTGCGACGACATTGAATAGGGCGTTGCAATAGCTCATTTTTTGGCGTTGCATTTGATAAAAAATGTAGTAGTGAAAATGGGGGTAATTGAATTTTAGTACCCATCTAAAATTTTATTTTAAATTAGTACCTCCAAAATGACAAAACTATAGGTTTCAGTACCTCCGTCTAGTTCCGTTAATTTTTCCGTTAGTGGGGCCCGTTTCTAATTATTTAATTATTTAATTTATTAAAAAAAAAGAAAAAACATTTTATAAAAAAAAACATAAAAAATTTAAAAAAATAATTAAAAAATAAAAAAAAAATGATTAGCCACCACCGGCGCCAACCCCCACCGCCGTCACCCATCCCAATTGACCACCCTCGACCCACGAAGTCAGCCGGCCGACCTTCCTCGAACCATGAAACCAACCGTCCGACCACCCTCGATCGACCTTCAAAACGAGCCCAACTGTACCCTAACAACCACGGCGCTTTGTGGGTTTGGTATGGGTGTGGGTTGGAATTTCGGCAGTTCGGCGACGGTTTTGGGTAAGGGAGAGGAGTTCTGCGGCGGTGGTAGGTTGATTTGCTGCTATCGGCTTCTCGCTGGGCTGGTTTAGGTGGTTCGACGCTGGTTTGGAGTCGGGAGATGACGATGGGGGCTTCTCGCCGGGCGGGATTGGGTTGAGGTCTGGGTAGTTCGGCGACGGCTTCGGGTCGGGGAGACAACGATGGGGCTGGGTTAAGGTGACGGCCATGGTACGGTAGTGGTGGCCACCGTTGCGCTAGGGTTTCAGGGAAGGGGAAAAGAGGGAGGGAAAGGGAAAGGGAGGGGTGGGGTGTCGCGGCCAGGAACGAGGAAGGGAGAAAAGATGGTGGTGGTTGCGCTAGGGTTTCGGGGAAGGGGAAAACAGGGAGGGAAAGGGAAGGGGTGGCTGGCGCCGGTGCCAGGGGAATTCGGCCACCAACAGCCGGAAGCCGGCGCCGGCGCTGGTGTCAGTGGCTGTTTTTATTTTATTTTTTTATTTTTTACAGTTTTTTTTTTATAAAATGTTTTTTCTTTTTTTTTAATAAATTAAATTATTAAATAATTAGATAATGGGCCCCACTAACGGAAAACTTAACGGAACTAGACGGAGGTACTGAAACCTATAGTTTTGTCATTTTGGAAGTACTAATTTAAAATAAAATTTTAGATGGGTACTAAAATTTAATTACCCCCATATTCGAGGTACTAAAATTCAAATTTTCCTTGTTTTTAATTAGCAATTAATTATATACTTCTTTGTAGACATGTATACTAGTTGGATTGATTTACCAAGAGGTGATCCTGGTTATTTTAAAGGTTGCATGAACTTCTTGAAACTTGCTAAAGAGACTCTTTTACCAAATACATGGGAAACTAAATGCCCATGTAATAAGTGCAAGTTAAATAAAACGAATTCTGTAGAAGAAGTTGGAGGCCATATTTTATTTCATGGTTTTTATAAAAAAAACTATAGAAATTGGGTATTTCATTGTAAAGATGAAGGGAGTAAGACCTATGATCTAAGTGATGATCAAGTAAATGCAGTAGGTCGAGATGATATGGACGGATTACTAAGAGAAACTTTTAGAGTTAATACACGACAAACCGACAAAACTCAAGATCCATCATTTAATGAACAAAGTATTGAAGATGACAATTCATATGACATGGATGAGGGGTTTACTATTTATCGTGAGGTAGATGATGAGTATCAATCAACTTTCTCAAATGAAGAATAGGCAAAGTATAAAAATCTCATAGAAGCTTCTGAAAAAGGCATGTATGAGGGGTGTACTACGTTTTTCGAAACTTTCATTTCTATTGCATTTGTTTCACCTAAAGTGTATGTTCCATTGGTCTACAGAGTCATTTAATAAATTACTTGAACTTCTAATTTACGCATTTCCCATAATTAAGGAGTTGCCATCGTCCTATTATGAAGGCATGAAGATAATAAATGATTTAGGATTAGGATATGAGAAAATTCATGCATGTCCAAATGATTGCATGTTATATTGGGGTGACTTCGCTAATAAAAGTGAGTGTCATATATGCCATACATCAAGGTGGAAAAATGTGAAAGGAAAGGAGGGTGATGTAAATGAAAAAGGAAAAAAAGCATGTAAGAAAGGCGAGGCAGCTAAAGTAATGCGGTACTTTCCCCTTATCCCTAGATTAAAGAGGCTTTACATGTCATCTAAAACTGTAGAGGACATGAGATGGCACTTTAATCGTAAGGATGATAAGATTCTATGACACCCTGCTGATGGCGAGGCATGGAAAAAATTTGATGAAAAATATACAGAGTTTGCCGCTGATCCTCGCAATGTTAGATTAGGCCTAGCGAGTGATGGTTTTAATCCATATCGTCTTATGAACACAAATTATAGTACATGGCCGGTGGTCCTCATTCCTTATATTTTACCACTATGGCTTTGCATGAAACCATCATCCTTTATTCTTTCTATAATTATTCCTGGTAAATTTGGTCCTGGTATGGATATTGATGTGTACTTGCAACCACTAATCCATGAATTGAATTTATTGTGGGAAGGTGTTAATGCTTTTGATTCTTATAGTGGAAGCAACTTCAAACTGCGAGCACGAAAGGCTACAAAGCTCTACTATTAATGACTTTCCGGCTTATGATATGATGTCAGGTTGGAGTACGAAAGGCTACAAAGCTTGTCCTTCTTGCACTCATTCTACTTATTCAGATAGATTTGGTGGCAAAATTATCTACCCTGGGTATCGAAAATGGTTGCCTATTGATCACCCATATCGTTCACAAGCTAATTTGTTTGATGGGAAAGAAGAATATGGTATTGCTCCGATTCATACTAGCGGGACCGAAGTTTTGAAGCAACAAGAAGGGGTAAAGTATGTATATGGGAAGACAAAAAAAGTTCCTAAAAAAAGAGGGAAAAAAGTTGCCAATGAACTTGATGATGATTGTGATCCCGATGGTGATGATGTTCTTTGGAAAATGAAAAGTACATTTTTTAAATTAGTGTATTGGGAGCATAATCCTCTTAGACATAATTTAGATGTTATGCACATTGAAAAGAATGTGTCCGGTATATTATTAGGAACTCTTTTAGATATGGATAATAGTAGGGATGATGATAGTGGTAGAGAAGCCCTAAAGAATTTGAATATAAAACCTCATCTATGGATCAACCTTCAAGGTTACATCCCGTCGGCCGCATACACCATGTCTAACGAGGAGAAAGAACGATTTTTGTAAGTCTTGAAAAAGATGAAAGTTCCTGATGGATATGGATCTAATCTGCAAAGATGTGTGAATCTAAAGCAATGGAAACTTATTAATATGAAAAGTCACGACCATCATATTCTCATGCAAGATATCCTCCCGGTTGCTTTAAGGGCGTCGAATGCCACAAGAGTTATTGACTTGCTTGAGGAGTTGTCTGACTTTTTTAAAAAGATATGTTCAACTGCTATAGATACAAGGGAATTAGATACCATTCAATCAAAGCTCGTGTTGACTCTTTGCAAGTTTAAAAAGAATTTTTACCAACATTTTTTACAATCATGGTTCATCTACTAATTCATTTAGTGGAAGAGCTCAGACTAGGCGGACCAGTTCATTATAGATGGATGTATCCTGTTGAAAGGTACTTATTATTATTATTATTACTATTATTATTACTATTATTACTATTATTATTATTATTATTATTATTATTATTATTATTATTATTATTATTATTCTTTTTATTTGTATTATTTAATTTTTTATATAATAATTTTTCCTATTCTTTCACATTCACATACAAAATCGTTACTGTAATTCAAGGTACTTCGCCTTTTTGAAATCTCATGTAAGCAATAAAGCGCAACCGGAAGGATCTATAGCAGAAGGTTACCTTTTTGGGAGACAATTGCATTTTGTTCGAGATATTTAGAAAGTGTTGAGACTATGTTCAATAGACCTAGAAGGAATGAGTATGGTCGTGTTGTTGGAAAGAAAGAAAATGTCCGTTTGGATAATAGAAGTTTAAAGCAAGCTCATCGCTATGTTTTACTTCATTCTGATGAACTAAACCCGGTGCTCAAGTAAGTAGCATTATGTGTTTAGTTAAAGTGTCCAATATATACTTGTTACTAACATAAAATTTACAATCTCGATAGTGAGTTCCTAAAACTAAAGAGGCAAGAGAATGACGTTGGAGGAAGTCAAGCTGATGAGGAAGTCAAGCTAATGAATCTATTGAAAATCAGTGGATAATTGATGAATTTGCAGATTGGTTGAAAAGCCAGGTCATATGCTTTTACATATAGGGTCTTTTTATTTTCATATTATACAACTTTCTAATTCTATTTTTATTATTCTCGAATTATAGGTCCATAAGTTAGATGATAGCACGATAGATGGAAAGTTAAGAAAAGCCTTAGCCGGTGGCTTGAGTAACCGCGGGAAAAGGATGAAAAGTGTTATTATCAATGGTTACAAATTTGATATTGTGGATCGTGAGAGATTTTGAGTAACTTAGAATTCAGGAATCATGGTGGAAGCAGAGGGTCACGAATATTATGGAAAACTCAAAGAAATTTTGGAATTAGATTATTATGGTTTGTATAAGGTTGTATTGTTTCGTTGTGATTGGGTCGATATCAGTAGGGGTATCAAAACAAATCCGAATGGAAGTGTTTGTATCAATTTCTCAAAGTTGATGCACACTGGTTGATTTTTGCGTGATGATCCATTTGTTTTCTCATCTCAAGCAAAACAAGTTTTTTATATTGAGGATGAGATACAAAAAGGGTGGTGTCATGTTGTGAAAACTAAGCCTAGGGACTTGTTTGATATACCTGAATAATTTGTTTACAACTTTTATAATTTATTATAGATTTGAGTTCATAAATTTGGATGGTTGTGTATTTTTATATTTCATTTAGTTATTCTAATTCATCAAAGTTTGTATTTTGTAACTTAATTTCTGTTTTTGTTAACTAAATTCTAGAACTGAAAATAGAACTGAAATTCAAATCTGAATTCAGTTCTGGATTTTAGTTTTGATTTCAGCTCTGAACATTAGAAATGAATTCTAGAACTGAAATTCAAATCTGAATTCAGTTTTGGAATTCAGTTTTGAATTCAGCTTTGAACATCAGAACTTAAATCAGAGGTGAAATTCAGAATGCTTGTGTGTGTGTGTGAGTGTGTGAAATTCAGAGCTTGTGTGTGTGTATTTGCAAAATTCATGGGCTACAGTGTTGGGTTATTTTGTAGATGTATTTACCTGTTTTTCTTGTGCTTCTTGTTTTTCTTTTTCTTTCAATATTTTACCAAATTCAGGGGTATCAAAATTCTTGTGCTTCTTGTTTTTCTTTTTCTTTTGTTAATCTTTCTTGATGTGTTTACCTATCTTCATGCATTTTATTTATACTTGCTGGTGCTTTATATATTAAACATATGGATTATGGTGTGTATTAGAAGCCTAGAAGTGCTAGAAATCTTTATTACAGTGACTACTTGGAACTTTTGGCTGAAGATGATTGCTTCTTTTGTGCTTTATGGATTGTTTTAAACCTGAATTACCAACTCCGTTTCAAGTTTTCAGAACAACTGTCTCTAATGCCCTAAATTTACAACCAGGATACATTATGCATAGTTTTTTGTGAATCTGTTGTTTTCTAACTTGGCATGCAGTTTCTTTGGTTAACTGATGTGTGTGTATTCACATATGTATATTTTAGATGTACATATATTGTCTTGTGTTTATATCAGTTTTGACAGACTAATGTAGCTTATCTTATGGTTTTATCAGGTAAAAGATGACTTATCGAAGCAAGAGAGCAAGGGAAATACTTGCTGCCACAGCTAAGTCGCATGATCCACTGTTAGCACAGTCACCAATTACAACTACTGCACGTGAGTCATCTGCTACTGAAGTTGTTTCACAACCCACCAAAAAACAAGCTATTAAGTCACTACAGACTGAGATACTTAAAGATGACAAATGGGGACCTTTTTCTCCACCCATTACCACTACAAAATCTGACCAACAACCACCTAATAGTTTAGGATCCATTTGGAATAACCCTCCTGGTTCAACATCGAGTTCAGTCAAAGAAGCAACTACATCAAGTTAACAGAAAAAATATCCAGCAAAAGTTTCATCGAAAGTCTCACCTAATATCCCACCTAACATTCCACAGTGGAAAAGAATCAGAAAAGATCCCGAAACAATCTAATTCTTTACGACTAAAAGCACTTCCGGATTGGCCTGCAAACATAGATTTTGACGACAAGGAGGAGGTTCTAACCATAGGTAAATATTTTTATTAAAGTTGTCTGCTGCTGCTTGTTGTTGTTGTGGTGTGTTTCTGCCCTGTTGCTACTGCTTGTTGTTATTGTGGGGGTGTTTGTGAATAGCTTTGGTAGAGTAGATGAGTACATGCAATTGTAGAGATGTATTCGACACTCTTAGAGTCTTAGCAAACAACAAATTGCATGTACTCCCCCCATCATAAACAAATAAACTTCACATTACTTTCTTTCCTTTTAAGTAAAAGCAAATGGTATATAAAAAAAATAAAAAAAATGCCCAGCAGAGAGCGTTATATCAATCTAGGATAGTTGTCAAAGATAAAACATGAACAATGAAATCATGATGTAATGAAATATGATAATTCAATTGATTGTTTATACAACAATTTCAATAACTTTCCGACTATCTGGATCATCTATTTATCAAAATACCAATGTAAATGTATTAAGCTTACTTGAAAGCACAAAGCAAATGGATAATTTATGTCACCAATAGCTAGGCACTATAAATAAAAAGGGCTATAGTCCTGTGGAGATTGTTATAAAGGCAAGTGTATGGTGTAGAATCAGTAGATTTTTTTAAAAACCACAGTAACATGTATGCAATTGTGTTATGTAAATGAGAGTAAGAGCAGTCAGAAATATGTCGAACTTGTGCACTTATTGGATTTTGGCTTGACTGTCTTCATAACTTATATTGAAGTTATGCTTGCAATAAGTGTTTACCTTTATACCTTTCGCTAGTGCTAATTTCATGCTGTGTTTTGTTGGTCCGGAGGATTGGGGAGGTTTTATGAATCAATATATCTATCATAACCAATTGGAACCGAACACGTTATGCTAGTTCAAGAAAAAAAAAGTCCTACCATAATGATAACAATAACATAGGTTTTGTTTGAATATAAATTTTAAGTAACAGATCAGAGGTAGTTGTATTTTGAGAGAGACAAAAAATGCATCAATGCATACATTGCTTCACTGATTCATAATATAAGGAATAAAAGCAGAAATTATGCAAATTAAAGGCTTACATAATTGATATTTAAACAAAGGCAGGAGCTCAGTTTACCATACATGCTAATTGAGAATCATCATCCTTGTATTCTTTTCTATGTATTACATTCTAATATACTCATTATTCCTTGACAAACAACACTAATAACACATGCTCATTTACGGTATAAAAATCAGGTAAATGCTACATAGATCCTGTACTACTTCTGTTAAAAATTTCAGCCGAATTCCATTTGGTAGAATTAGAGCAATATGAAATTTTAAGATGTTTGGAAGGGTTGCCTTACAAATTACTAGCTCTGAAATTTCCAGAATGTTCAATAGTCTTTTTCTATTTGGTTTGAGGTATAACTGATAATATTACTTGCTGCTTGCCACTTAATTTGCTTGCTAATCCACTTAAACTGATTATTTCTTTTAACTTAATTTTGTTGTTTTATTTAGATGCTAAGGGTAATACTACGTTAGTAAGTGGTATTATTCTGCCAATTGACGTATGGAGTAATAACGGCGTCCAGTACTATGTCGAATTCAATGATTTATGCCAGCCAATTAGGAAGGGTGGACATATTTTGGTTAAATTCATTAGTATGATTGCGAAGATGGAGTCACATTGTCCAGTTGAGGAAAAAGATTGGCATGCAATCGACAAGCATTTTAAAGGGAAAATTATTAAAGACATAAGAGTAAGTATATTCATCCCTAATATATCCCCTGTCATTGCCTAAACACACATACTTAGCCGGTCTCTTACTTCTAATTGATTACTTATTTATATTTTTAACTAATATTTTTACTGAAGGACCATTTTGTGATTCCTCCTGGTGCGGAATATGACAACCAAGCTTTAAAGCATGCCAATAAATGTTGTAGGCAGTTCAAATACTCTCTGAAACTGATTTATTACAAGCCATTGGAGAAGAAATTGGATGATATTTGTAATAATGTGCCACATGGAATTACCAGTAGTAACTAGGTTAAGTTGGTAAAATATTGGGATTCGGATTACGAGAAAGTAAGGACAATATTTACCTTATTGTTTACTCTATTAAGCTGTAATTAATCTCTAACTAAAAAATCTGAAAATGTGATTGCAGACTATGTAAGCATGCGGTAAAATGGCACGAGCTTCTCAAAATCAGATTCATACATCTGGCTCTAAAAGTTTTGCAAACCAACAAGCTGATTATGTATGGAATACATATGTCATTTTATATTTACTTAGGATGTTAGTAAGAGCAAAGCCAGGTTATATGCGTTATATACTATTGTACACATATTTAATGCTTGTTTTGCCTTATTATTTATAAGAAGATGATATTGGACAAAAAATGAGCTTGTTAGCGCTGTGGATTAAAACCTATACGGGTAAAGACGGAAGATTTCTTTCTGACACAATCACTGAAGATTTTGTGGTATGGTTTTGTGACAGATTTCTGGTATCATATTGTGTAGATTTTGTGGTGTGATTTTGTGTTATTTGTGGTCTTACATTACTTCTAAATGTTGGTATAGGATGATGTTAAAGCTAAGGTTGAAGAGCTGAGGATGATGCACCCTAAGATGTTTGAACAAGAGCTTGAAGATGAAGCATTTCAGCAAACTATGTATGGCAATGAGATTCCAGATCGTCCTGTGGGTTACGGATTAGGGGTTAAAGAGGGGGAAATTTTCGGAGTACGTGGTGTGTTAAGGAAGGAAGGGTATGGAAAAATTCAAAAGAGGAATATTGTGATGGATAGTGTTAAAGAATAAGTGAATGCTTTACACAAAAAAAATGATACACTATCTCAAGAAAATGAAAAGCTGAAAGACCGGGTCGGCTACAATAGTCTTCTTCTTAAAGCGCTTGTTGGACAATTTTCTCATATTGTAGGTGCAGTTCGTCAAGGGAATGCATCTCCGGATCTTTTAAACAAAGCATCTGAATTCTTAGGAAAGGCTAGCATCAGGTAACAAAGTCACATTTCTCTTTATAACTGAAATCAGAACTGAAATCCAAAACTAAATTCAGATCTGAAGTTCAAAACTGAAAATCAGATTTGAAATCAGAACTGAAATCCAGAACTGAATTCAGATCTGAAGTTCAGAATTGAAAATCAGATTTGAAATCAGAACTGAAATTCAAAATGGTTGTGTATGTGTGTGAAATTTAGAGCTTGTGTGTGAGTGTGTGTGAAAGTCAAAGCTTGTGTGTGTGTGTGTGTGTGAAAGTCAGAGCTTGTGTGTGTTTGTGTGTGAGAGTCAAAGCTTGTGTGTGTGTGTGTGTGTGAAATTCAGGGCTTGTGTGTGTGTGTGTAATAATAATAATCTGCCTAAGGTTCTCTACTCTAGAATACTCCCATTCATACTGCTTGTCTTCGCTGCTGCTTGTTGTCCTGCTCCCTGCCTAAGCTTTGGATGAAACCTTTTAAGTAAAATAAAGTTACAACCTAAATAAGCTGCTTGGCTGCCCTTCTGAGGCTAGGATAGAAGCAAATAGTTCAGAAAACAAAGACTAGATGTATATTGGAGAACATTTGAAGTTCATGACAGCTTGACAAAGGAAAAGAAATATGCAAGTTTTGGTTTCACTTTAAATTAGTTTAGTGAGTTAGCTCACCCAAGATAAACAATGGTGACTAGAAAAGAATTAAGCACCAGTAGTAGAAGCATAAAAACCATGAATAACTTTGTATTTTCTGTAATATAGTGTAAGAATTACCTGCTGGCTGAGAATGTGAGGAACTCTAACTTTCTTGGATCCATCAACCATCCGTTTGCTTAGTAAATGGCTTTCTGATGGAGCATTTTCAATCTGCAAGGATTTCAGCATGGATGTCAGCTCCATAACTAAATAAGTTTATGCAATCCTAGCACCTAGGATTAACAAGCTACAGAAAATGGTCTCAACTTCATACAATTACATCCGCTAAAGCTCCATACTAATGCTACCAGGGTACTGACCATGCAGCTTAAACTTAAGGTAGAAATAACAGTGATACAGTAGACAGGCATAATCACAAAATATACATGTATTTCAATACCCTCGTGCAACGATTTTACACAATCAGTTGCATGATCACTTTCTAAATTGGGACACTTAAGAAGTAACCTCTCTAAACAAAGCAAGAATTAACATCAGAAACCTTAAACTTATCTGGATAGCAAAGTAGTATTGAGTATGGGGCTATTCTGCTTGTTTTCGTGTATTGTCTTTGTAAATTAGATCCATTGTTTCTTTAACAATATGTGTTGACAATTACTGTTTTGTATACTGCTGGATGTAACTGAAGGTACTGCTTATAGAATTCTGTGCCAGCTTTTGTACTACTTGATCCATGATTCGTTCAGTTAAGCTTTGGATTTGTCCGCAATACTGATCTAGTCAAGAACTCATGATGAAAGACCTTTTGGCTTTTTTTTGTTCATTTATATTTCTATGTTTAACTCACAATTCTATGTTTAAATACAACATGTTGAATATTTAGCCTATATTGTGTAATGTACTAATTTATACTTTGTATTTTTTTTTTTGAAGATTGGAAAAGGCAATGTAGGTGCAACAAAAGAATAGGCCGGGACACTTGAGCATCAACAAGCGACTATATCGATCAATATGGCCATCATATATCTATTTTGGTTTTTAGTCTTATATGAGTGATGTATTTATTTAGGGACAAGCTACTATAATATGCGACTTTTTATTTTTAATGATTGTACTGTGTTGATGTTTTCTTTTATAAATTTGGTAATTAACTACGTACTCTTATTGTTGTTGATTAATTATTGTTTTTTTTTAATCTAGTTATATAGAATATTTGTTTATTTTTATTTTAATGTTATTAATTCAATTTAATTTATGATAAATTTAAATTACTATAATGTATTTATGATGGTAATAATTTAATAAAAGGAAAAAAAACGCTTAAAAATAATTCTAGACGCTTTTTAATGTCTACATATTTGCACATTTTCAAATTTCAAAGAGCTTCTCGCCATACCACAGGCTGATATCAATAAACGCAAGACAACAAAAAGCGCCTCTAAATTTGAATATGTGGACATGTAAAAGCGTTGCTAAAAATACACACATTTGGGATAATGCGCGAAATACGTAATTTTCGGCGCTTCGTATATTAGTTAGGACACAAAAAAGCGTCGAGATTTTTTGTGTCCATAAAAATTTTTAACTCACGTAATTTCGACGCTTTTTAGCAGCGTCGAGAAAAAAAATTCGACGCTAAAAAGGCCTAAAAAGCGTCTAGAAAACACGCTTTTTGTAGTAGTGTCAGCAGCTGTCTAAGTCAGCCTCTACTTCGAGCTTTCCAAACAGATTCAAGAATACATCCGCAGGGAATGCTCAATCCTTGCATGAGAGCCATACAGGCGGTAATACTGTCCACTATGACCCTAAGATGATCAAGAATGAACCGTATGTACCCCCTATGGTCTACGACCCGTATTCTCCTCATTTCATGCAGCCGGCCCTCTCTGGGGGTCAGGCGGCATATAACGTCCAACCTTTGGGCTGGCAGCTCCGACTGCTCAAACTTGGTGAACAAACTTCTGCATTCACTTAGGAAATAACCGAAGCCACACAGGCAGCCAAGGTTAAGAATGTGTTGGTAGGTGCTTATGATGGTACCACCAACCCGGAGGACCACCTCATGGCCTACTCCAACCTCATGCACATGCAAGGGCTAGAGGATGTTATGTGGTGTCGGTGCTTCCCGACTACATTAAAGGGCATTGCCTAACAATGGTTTGGCAACCTGCCAGCCGGGTGCATCGATAACTTCAAGAAGCTTGCCTTCCTGTTTGCCTCCAACTTCTCGATGAACATCCCTGCCAAAAAGACAAGTCTCGACTTGAGCACCATCCGGCAGGGAGATAGAGAAGGGCTCCGCTTCTATGTCAGGCTGTTCAACCTGGTAAGAATTTAAATCTAGGGGCTGTCTGACGAGGTAGCCTATACAGACTTCTTCAAGGGTCTGAAGGACGGGTCGACCTTTAAGTTCGACCTTGTCCGTAAGAGGGTTTTTACCCTACAAGAGGCGTTGATATAGGTGGAGAGCTTTATTCAAGCTACCGACCTCTGCTCGTCCAGCTATTATTCTGACTCAAAGAAGCCGATAAACAAAAGGAAAGTCGGTCTGCTCAGCCGACTTAGAAAGCTGAAGAGAGCAAAAAGAGAAAAGAAGTTTGGGAGGTCGAACAATCTGATCAGCCGTCCAAAAAGAAGAAAGAATTCAAACCGTATGTCTCACGGCATGAATTCAATAAAGACTTCTGCACTATCTTTACAAAGGTGAAGGACCGGCTGACCATTGAGAAGCCGAATCCTATAAAGAGTTTCGTTCAGTCGAGGAACAAGAATAAATTCTGCCACTTCCATCAGGAGGTGGGCCATGACACCAACGACTACTACAGTTTCAAGTGGACGTTAGACCGTTTGGCTGACAAGGGCTTGCTGAAGTCATATGTCTTGAAGTCCAAAGCGGCTTCTAAGACGAATCCGGGGCAGTCGTCAAAAATTGTCCAGCCTACTAGTAGCTCGGATACTGACAATGATTTGGTCTACACCAAAGCAGGCAGATTCGCAAGCGGTGAGCCGACCATTCGGGGCACCAAGGATCATCTGAAGAGGATGATCCATTCAGTTGATGATGGACAGGCGTCCTTAAGTTGCATATTCCTAGACGTCCTCATCACTGAGAAGGATTGAGGCAAAGTTCTCTAACCGCATGACGACCCAGTCATCATTGAATGCAAGGTCGCCAACCAGTTGTTTGGCCAGATCCTCATAGACACGAGTAGCTCTTATGATCTCATCAGCTACAAGTGTCTGTCCCGGCTTAATTACAAGCAGGACGGTCTGCGCGACGTCTCCCACCCATTAGTTAGCTTTGGGGGAGGAGTCGTGCACCTTGTCGGACAAATTGACATTCTCATCCGGCTGGGGGAGAAGGGACAAGGGCGGCACATGGTCGTCCGATTCCTGGTGGTTAAAGAGCTAACCGCCTACAACATCATTCTTGGCCGACCCACTTTGAATGAGTGCAAGGCCGTCATCATCCCAGCTCTCATGCTTCTCAAGTAAGAAAGGGGTATGGCACTGTTAGATCCCTCAACAGGGATCAGAAGACGACAAGAGAGTGTTATCTCTCAGACGTTAAGCCGACTCTCTATGCAGCTGGTCAGCTTAAGGAGCCAATAGACCTTGAAAATTTCAAGGACCCTGATTCTCCCCCTCCAAGAGCCGTAAAGAAAAGAAATACTGAAACGCTGGTGGAGGTGAAGAAGGAAAAGAAATAGCAATCACTGACCGGGGAACGATCAGATGGTCTTTGTCCCCAGCCGGCTGGTGAGCACATTGATATCCCTCTGGACGACAACCGTTCAGAGCAGACGGTTAAGGTGGGGACGCCTGCTTTTGAAAGGATTGGTGCATACTTGCATCATCTACTGAAAGAATTCAAAGACATTTTTGCCTTTGAAGTGGAGGAGATGCCAGGCATCAACCTGGATCTCGCAGTCCACAAACTCGTCGTGCATCCAAAAAAGAATCTTATCCGGCAAAAGAAAAGAAACCATGGCGAGGAAAGAAGTCAGGCGGCAGCTGCCGAAGTAAAAAAGCTGCAGGACGCTGGGTTCAATCGTCCATGTAACTTTCTCGACTTGGTTACGAATGTAGTGTTTATAAAGAAGCCGAATGGTACCTGGTGTATGTGTGTTGATTACACAAACCTCAATAAGGAAAGTACAAAGGACAGTTATCCGCTCTCAAAGATCGACAGTCTGGTCGACTCTACAGCCGGTCATGCCTTGATGAGTTTCATAGATGCCTACTCTTGCTTCCATCAGATAACCCTGCGGAAAAAAGATCAAGAGAAGATGGCCTTCGTCACTGATCAGGGGTTATTCTACTATGATGTTATGTCGTTTGGCTTGAAGAATGCGCGGGCTACTTTCCAATGGATGATTAATACAGTCTTCGTTAATCAGATTGGGGGGAATGTAGAGAAATATATTGATGACATGATAGTCAAATCCAAGTTACAGACGGATCACCTTGCTGATCACCGAGAAACCTTCACCACACTCAGGCGGCATAAGGTCATGTTAAATCCCAAAAGTGTGTTTTTAGTGTTGATTCTGGGAAGTTTCTCAGATTCCTGATTGATCAAAGGGGATAGAGGATAACCCCGAGAAGATACAGGCGGTGATTGACATGAAGTCACCCCACACCGTAAGGAAGCTAAGAGTCTTACCGGTTGCCTGGCTGCGCTTGGGAGATTCCTCATCCGATCAGGTGAAAAATGCCTCTACTTATTCCAGGCAATCAAGAACAAGACTAGATTTGAATGGGGAGATGATGCTGAGGCGACCTTTCAGAAATTGAAATAGCATTTGCACTCCTTGCCGAGGCTCATTAGCCCTCTGCCAAATGAGTCATTTTTCATGTACCTAGCCATTTCAGATCATGCCCTCAGTGCTGTTCTCCTTGCTGAGAGAGACGGCAATCAACTCTCAGTCTATTTCATTAGCCATGTGCTCAGGAATGCCAAACTCCGGTACCCCATGGTTGAAAATTTTGGCCTCGCTCTTTACATGACTATTAAGAAGTTGAAACCATACTTCTTGGAGCATCTGGTGGTGATCTACAGAGATCAGCCCCTCAAGCGCCCAATGACAACCTTGGACTCATTTGGAAGAATGCTCAAACGGGCTATTGAAATGCAAAGTCTTGAAATCACCTACGAACCAAGAAAGGCAGTGAAGGGTCAGGCGTTTGCCGACTTCATTGTCAAAATGACAAGGCCGGTTTCTCCGAATAACCTTGATCAGGTTTGGAAGGTGCATGTAGACAGGAGCTCTACTATGAACGACTGTGGTGCAGGCATAATCTGTTAATCCTCGGAAGGGGACAAATATGAGTATGTACTGTGGTTTAAGTTCCGGGCCTCAAACAATGATGCGGAATATGAAACTCTACTAGTCGGTATCCGCATGTGTAAGGCGGAAGGGGAAACAAAAATTGACGCCTACTCAGACTCTTAGTTGGTCGTTAGCTAATACCATAGTGAGTTTGAAGCCACCCATCCGGCGATGATTAAGTATCTGCAGGCGATCAAGGCTGAAGCGGGGACACTTGAAGAATTTCATCTAAGTCAAGTGCCCCAGTCTAAGAACAATCAAGCGGATGCTTTGTCAAAATTGGCATCCTCCTCCTCTTGTGATACGCCTCGGTCAGTCTTTTGGGAAATAATGGAAAAGCGAAGCATATCTGATGACGAGCCCATTGGAATTCTAGACCGAAGTTTTACTTGGATGGATGGCATCCGAGCGTATCTCACAGACCGCACGCTTCCTGATTCACCCCAGGAAGCAGCCGTGCTGAAAAAGCGTGCTGCAAACTTCGAGATAAAAGACGGAGAGCTCTTCAAGGCGGGTTTTCTGAAGCCCTTACTAAAGTGTATTACCCCGGAAAAGGGGAAAGAAGTTCTCGAAGATTTGTATGCGGGATACTGCGCCGCCCACTCAGGCGGCAGATCCCTAGCCGTTAGAGGCGGTATTATTTCTAGCCCACTCTAGTTACAGATGCTATAGAATTTTAAAAAAGTGTGACAAATGTCAAATATTTGGCAAGCTCATCCATCGCCCGGCTACTGATCTGACGGTGATCCACAGCCCAGTCCCGTTTGCTAAATGGGGCATGGAAATTCTAGGTCCGTATACGCCTGCACCAGGCGGAAAATGCTAAATTCTTGTGGTTGTGGACTATTTCACCAAGTGGGTGGAAGCGGAGGCGGTCAAAGGCATCAAGACAAAAGGTGTCATCTCCTTCATATGGAAGAACATTATCACCTGGTTTGGGGTACCTATGTCTATGGTATTTGATAATGGACCTTAATTTGAGACGCCTTAGCTTAAAACTTGGTGATCTGACACTATTTTGCATCAGTCGGCCGACCTCAAGCAAACGACCAAGTTGAAGCCTTCAACAAACTCTTCTCAAACGGTATTAAAAAGAAAATTGAGAGAGCCGGTGACTTATGGGACGAAGAGATAATTCATGTCCTATGGCCCATCCAAACAACTGAAAAAGGGGCAACCGGTGAAACCCCATTCCTCATGGTGCTGAAGCGGTCTTGCCTAACGAGCATTATAAGCCAACTCTACGAGTCATGATACATGATGAATAGGCAAATTAGGAGGCCATACGGCTGACATTGGACTCACTCCCGGAGCGCAGGGGAAATGATGCCTTGCGTTGTGAGATTTACCGTCTGAGAATGACTCGTGCTTACAACAAGAGAGTGCACAAACGACCCCTGAAAGTTAGGGACTTTGTGTTATGAAAAATGGAGGCAACCGCTAGGGCCAATGAGCAAGGAAGGCTAACTCCTAATTGGGAAGGTCCTTACCGAATTTATGAAAAAGTCAGAAACGGCACCTACCGCCAGGAAACTCCAGACGGCAAGCGGCTGCCTAAAACTTGGAATGTAGATAACTTGAAAAAGTATTACATCTGAGGCCTGTAAATTTTTATAAATAAAAAGCCCATCAATGAAAAATTTGCTTTTTGTTTTCAGTATTGATTTAATTGCTTTGTATATATAAATGCACAATCCAAGTTACCGTCTGTTGAAAACACAGACAGACAACAAATCGAATAAGCTAGGTTAAAACTTAGAGGCTAACATGATATTTAGATTAGGACCTCCGTCTAGACAATGCACAAGCGGACTTTTAAATATGAAAATAAACAGTCAAAAGACCTAGTGGTTAAAATTAAAATTAAAACCGAGGCCAATGGCCGGATGCAATATTGTTTTTATAAATTCGTCTTCTCCTTTTTTAGTATGGCGTCTGGCGACGCCCCTCCAGGTGTTATCGTCGCAGAGGGCATTCTATCGTTTGCTCTAACAGCATATGCAGACGGCAAAGATTGAACGACCAAATTGGTCAACTCATAGTCGTCTGACCAAAATAGTCTAAAAGAACGATCAAGCCTAAAACCAGATGTCAAGAGACATCAGCCGGTTACAGAAGCTCTCTATTAGACTATTCAACGAAGTTTTACCAGCTGCCCCAGTAGGGCAGGCGATTAAGGTACAACGGATTGAAGGTGCCCCAAATGGCCTTTAAGCCGTCTGAGATCCATCAGACAGGCGGACAATATGACCCCTGTTCCATTAATGTCCAGGCGGTAATCACCCGTCTGGCTAGCAAAGAGTCCTATGCGAATACCCGGATTGGGTAAAACGGTTGTGCACTTGGTTTGGGGCAATCACTACTGTGATTTATTGACTTAGGAAAATTCCATTCTCTTTAAAGTATCTAACATTCCAAAGTCAATCAATTGTACAAGTACCGAAACCAATCACACAGCCGCCAGGGGCAAGAATAGTCGGTATACTGTCTGAATTGCCGCATGCTTTAAAAAAATAAGCAAAAACTTCGAAATAAAAATTGCAGAATATATATGCATAAATTGAGACAAAATAAAATTTCATCAACCCAACTTAGTCGGCATATTTTCATTCAAAACCGGCAAAAAGCCGGATAAATATTGTTAACCGGATAACATCCGAGAGAAGAGAAAATAAATTGTTACCCGACTCCACAGTCGATAAAAACACAGATGCTCAACACGCAGGCCGGAAAGATCTAAAAATTCTAAAAATTTGGCATATTGCCGTTGAAAACATCAAGGCTGAGGTTGAGCCGCCTGGTTCAGCGGATACTGGACCCCCAGGTTTGTAGCCGCCTGGCTCTCCTTAGGGTTCTCCTCATTAATTTGGACAACAATGGCTTCCCCTTCCCAAGGAGGTCCTTGGCAGGCTTCTCCAATTCTCTATTCGCCCAGGCAGCGAAGGCTCGGGGTCCGGCTCACCCTTCTCCCTTAAATAAACAACGGTTTCAACATATTGGAAAGCCAGTGCCCACATGCAATACTCTTGATTGGGGTAAAGGGCAGCCCAGGCGATTTTCATTCGGGTGTCAGCGTCCTCTTCATTTTCAACGGATCACACGCTCCTGCTCCGCCTTATTGGTCGCCTTGAGATTCTTTTGAACCTGCTTTACGTCCTGTTTCAGCATCTTAACCTCCGCCTTGAGGTTAGCATTCTCTTGAGAGACACCATGCAAGGTCTGGAGATCTTCCTCCGCCTTCTTGAGTTTGGATTCAGTCGTGGTGGCCTTCTCTTTTACCTCATCCAGAGCCTGCTTGAGACCCCTAACCTCCTCCACCTGTTGCATCAAGATGGCTTTAGATTCAAGTTCACTAATTGTACACTCATATTCAGCAACATCTTGTGAATCCCCAGCTGATTTATTGGCTCAATTTACCTCCTCCCTCTTCCGGGCATATGGTCGCTTGAGTCCCTCAACCCTAAGCATGGTATGTAAACACAAATGGTGTCAATCATCCGGGATATCTTATGCTTAATTGTAGAAAAAGGGAATTAAGTTTACCTCAGACAGGAGAGCAAGGATCCGTTCAACATTGAATGTCTCGATGCCAGGAATGCGCCTGGACATCCGGCAAATGGGGGGATTGATCTGCGCCATATGTCAAAGGTGAGTGAGCTATATAGGCAGCACCAGTTTGATACTGGCTGTCTGATGAAGAAGTTTGTTGAGAGTGAGATTTCACTCGCAATGGCCAACCCAGCTCAGGCGGGGATTCGAAGGGATTGAATTTACCTTCAGGAACTTTGTGGGTTTGCTCCACCCACAGGCATAGAAAGGCCAGATGGGACCAAATCAAAGCCCACTACGAAGCCTCCTACAATAGTGTTCCTCCCCCCGATGCAGAGGTGGTGCTTCCCAGAAGACCCCTCAGGGCCCGTCTTACCTGAAGTTGCTTTTGCAGACTTAGCAGGTTTGACTAGAGTGGAGGCGGTCTCCTCTAGGCCCCGTTTGAAGAGGTTTTTGGTGAAATACTTGGGAAGTTCTCCACTCTGCAACATAAAAGTACAAGTTAAGCATCCGGTTGCGCCTGATAAAAATTTAGGATAAGGAAAAGGTATTTACCTCCGCCCTCAGTTTAGCAGCCTTAGCCTCCGCCAGGTCCCTTCTGATTTGTGTGGAGGACCGTTTGGGGATCTTTTCCTCAACTACCACATTTAAAGCATCTTCTGCAAAAAATAACAAACACATTAAATAAAAAGTTATGACTAAATAGCAGAAGTACAAGTGGCATTAAACCGGATGTCGTTCAAACATACGTTTTGGGATCAGGGTGTTGAGCCCGCAGGCGGACAAGAACGCCTCATCTTTGAACCGTGCGCACATGGGAATCCAATTATTAGGGACTTAGATTACGTCCCCGGTTGAGAGAGTCTCGGGATGGAGCTAAAAAAACTTGGTTTCCATGATCGCATTATAGTCATCTCCTGGTATTTTGGGGAGGGCACATTTGCGACCTAGAAGGTCGGGTTTCTTATTATATTGGTGCATCTCTCGGTTCTCTCGCTGGGTTGGGGCAGATAGCAAATAAAAACGTGTCTTCCAACCGTCATACTTGGACACCTTGTCCAATGTCATCTGATATTTAGGAAGGGTGGTCAGAGTGTACCACTCCCTCCAGCCGCCTGGGTTGTAACTCAAATAGTGCATATGAGTAAAAGCATGCCAGCTTGGGTTCAAATTTTACATCTCACAGGCGGCAACATACCCTAGAATGTTGGTTCATGAGTTTGGAAAGAGCTGTCAGACTCCTAGGCCATAAGCCCTAAGAATGGCCCTAACTGCATGGTGAAGCGGGAAGCGGAGGCCTGCTAGGAACACTGCCTCATAGCATCTAAAGTAAGCATCGGCGTTCGCCTGGTCATCCTCTTAGGAGCTGCTGCCCAGCACAGGCGGCACCCGGATGGTATAACCTTTTCACAGGGGCCGCTTCTTTACAAAGCCCTCAATACTACTTAACATAAAATATATGCCTTTAGCAGAAACGTGAATATTAAAGGGATCGTCTTTATCCTCCCACTTTTTTCTCTCCTCAACCTCACTATCCTCAAGCGGGGAGAGGGGGGTGTCACTATCGTCCTCAGAGCTAGACCCTGAGGTGGAGTCCTCACCGTCTCCCTCGTCACCGGCTGACCCTGAAGGGGACTCTTCCCCGTCTCTGTGTGCAAGGTCAACTTGATCGACTTCAATTTGGGAGATGACCCCTTCACCGTCTCTACCCGCATATAAGATTATATTGCTTGGGGTTCTTGGGATCCCAGATGGGGAATACTCCCAAGAGCTTTCATTGCCCTGAGACCCCTCAACCGGGGTTACCTCATTGGACGACACTTCCAAAGTACCTTCTCTCCGACGCCGTCTGGCAGTTGTCTGTTTGGTTCTCGTCATCGTTTCCTACACAGACACATAGATGGTCAGTTGAGGAGTATAAAATTACTCCATGCACCCAAAGCCAGCACTCCTAATCCTAGACTTAATCGTCCCAGGTGACCGGCTGACTACTGACCTAGGTCGTGTTGTGTGTGTTGGTGATGAGTCCATTTATTGAATGAATTGAAGTAAATGAAATGAGTTGAAAGGGGTACACTGGTAGAAAATAAGGGATGGGAAGCCCCAAATGGCAAGCGGTTTTAAAAATCCGCTTGCCATTTACCTAATTTTGTTTTAAATCATGTAATTTTAAATGGCAAGCAGTTTTGGCGCGAACCGCTTGCCAATATATATAATGACAAGCGGTTTGGGGTTGAACTGCTTGCCATTAGATATATTGGCAAGCGGTTCAACCCTAAACCGCTTGCCATAAAAAAAAAACCCTAAATCCGCGCGCCCTACCCCTTCTTTTATTTCTCTCTCTCCTCTTTCTTTACTTAGCTCTCTCTCTCTCTCCTCTTTCATTTCCGCCGTTTTCCTTCTCTCTCCTCTTTCATTTTTACTCCCGTTTTCCCTCTCTCTCCTCTTCTCTTCCCTAATTTGCCCCTTTCTTCTCTTTCACTTTCTCTTTTTCTTTGTTCTTTCCCATCTCCTTAAATTCGAACCAAAACCCAAGTTAAATTTTGAGCAAATTTCGAACAATTTCGAGCAAATTTGTGCATGTGTGTGGGTGTTCAAGTTTTTACGATTAAATTCGACCATGAAAACTCTAGATCTAGAGTTTTTATGGTCGAATTTGACCTTTAAAACCATAATTTCAAGCCCAAATCGGCGTTTTCATGGCGAGGATCTAGTTTGGGTGGAGGTCGTGGTGGGTTAGATGTTGTGTTTTTTAAGATGGGTTGAATTTTTTTTGTCCAAATCGGCGTTTTCTAGTCGCTGTTTGGGTGGGGGTCTGGTTGTGGTGGGTGGGGGTTGTGGTTTGGGTTAGGGTCGTGGTTTCAGTGAGGGTTTTGGTGGGTGAGTGTCAAGTGGGGATTCTGGTGGGTTTCGATGAGGGTTTTGGTGGGTGGGGGTCAGTGGGTGGTTCTGATGAGTGAGAGGTCTAGTCGTGGTGGGTGGGGGTTGTGGGTTTCGGTGAGGGTTTGGTGGGTGGGTGTCAGTTGGGGGTTGTAGTTTCGGTGAGGGTGGGTGGGGGTTGTAGTTTCGGTATGGTAGGGTCACTTGGGATCGTGGTTTAGGTGGGGGGTCGTGGTGGGTGAGTGGCTAAGGGGTCTTGGTGCTAGTGGTGTGGGGTGGTGGCTGGTGGTGTTTGGTGGTTGAAAATCACAAATTGTTTTTTTTTTTTTACAAAAGAGCTATCAGAAATTGTAATTATTTCAATTTTTTGTAATTGAAAATCAGAAATTGTAATATTATAACAATTAATTAATAAAAATATTAATGTTTTTACATTTGGTTTGATTATGTATCAATTTAATTGAAAAAAACCAAAAAAAAATTATTTTTAATACCCCTAATGGGCAGCAGTTTGGCGCCAAAACCGCTGCCCTTTCACTATAATTGGCAAGCGGTTCTGAACCACTTGTCATTTTAAAGACCAATTGGCAAGCCCCCTAAAGGCATGCGGTTCAGAACCGCTTCTCATTAGGGGGTTCGAACCGCTTGCCATTATGTATTTTTTACTAGTGGTAGAGGCGGTACCTTACTTTTATCTGAAAGGGGTAGAGGCGGTACCTTACGAGGTCAGACTGAGTCGCTGTCGAAGTTGATCTTGCTTGCTTGAGGCACAGGCGGTTGAGAACCGGCTAACGCAGGCAGGAAAAATAACAAATTTGTGTTCACACACACAGACGGAAGGGATACTCTCTCTCTCTAACTCTGACTTTATCACTCTAGAATTTTTTGAAACGTCCAAAACTAGGGGGTAAAGTTAGTATTTATAGAGGGGTAAATTTGGGGGTAATTTCGTAATTTCCCGGAATGTAAAAATTAAAATTTTCACAGTAAAAAAAAAACTACTTTTATTCGCCACCTATGGTGGAGTGACATGTGTCACAGATGCCACGTGGCGCGCCACGTCACATATGTGAGGGCCAAATGTTTTAGGTAATTTTATCAATGCCACGTGGTCCAATCAGACCTCGACACGTGTCATACCCTGGTTGGTCGGAATTGAGCCAATCTCCATTTGACACGTGTCCTTCCTAGAACTTGGGAGAAAAAGACGGCCTTCAATGGCCCATATCCCGAGAAAGCCAAAATTCGGCGCAGCCTAGAATGATTAGGTCAGAGTGACCTAATCAAGGTCACATTTCCCAATGACCCCATAAATAGGGAGATTTCCCCCTTTTTTAGGGCATCTACAATTATTAAAGTAGACCCTACATTCTCTTACATTAGAGAATCACCTGATCTCGGAATCCGAGAAGATTAAACCTCTTTTTCCGCACTTTCTCCCGTTTATCTTCAAGTACTAACTTGATCGTTGGAGGCGGAGCTCTAACCATCCGGAGTCTCCGTTGTTTTGTAGGTACAGGCCGCGCGCAATTAGTCTCTGAATTGTAACTCTCCCGAGGGACAAAAAACACCCAAAACAGTATCCATGACTTCCCTTTCCATAGCACTTGGTCAAGAAGAGAAGGACGGTTAATCAAATACAACACCTTCGTTCAAAATCTACTCTTTGATAAGACCATCAGGTATAGGAAAAGCACATACTAATGGCTACTCAACAGGAAGTTGATGAGTTGATACAAAACATGACTAACTTGACCGAGATGTTCAAAACTCTAGCTCTTCAAGTCAACGACCCTAGTAAGCAACAACAGCTTGAGCCAATGGAAGAAAGCTTAAGTAAAACCTCCAATGACTACAAATTCCAGGGGATTAGCTCACAAGGGGTCTTGGTGGACAAGAACCTTCTTTCATAGAAATTCAATGCCAATGACATCCCTAAATTCAAACCAACTGATAACCCTTATTTTCATTTAAAATCTTTCGAAACTATAATGAATATTAAGGGAATTGATAGGAAAGTTTTCCACTCATTGTTTTTACTATCTCTTGGGACCGTTTTTCAACAATGGTTTTTCTTCTTGGATAAGGAAAAGATTGCTTCTTGGGAAATCATTACAAATGTTTTCATATAAAGGTACAAGTGAAATATCCAAGTTGAAACTGACCATAGAGAACTTGAGATGCTAAGGCAAAAAGGAAACGAAGGGTTCACCTCTTTCTTCAACAAGTGGAGGGATACTTCCGCTAAAATGGTCGAGGTCTCTACTGAAAGAGAGTCCGTAAGGATGTTCGTCAAGAACCTTCAAGAGAAGTATTCAAAGCATTTGAAATACCAACACAACTTGAATATTTTCAAGGCCGTCTATAACATAGGCATTGACATTGAAGATAACCTTGAAAAACAAAAAGCTACTAACAATAGTAACAACGGTGGCTAGAAAGGAAAGAAGAACGATAATTCTTCTTCTTCCGAAAACACTTACTCTAGTAACAATGTTAGTACCTTTGACCTCAATGAGCCATGGATTATCAAGGACCTAAAAAGCAACTGAGAAAAGAATTCACCCCTATTGGGATGATCTATGATACTAATTTCGATTGACTCCATGCCAAAGGACTCATTATTCCCATTAGGCCTATTCAAGATCCCGCACTCGAAAAGAGGTTGCCTAGTTGGAACCACTCAAAAAGAGGTTCCTAGTTGGAACCCTAATGCACACTGCAAATACCATCAAGGTAGGGGCCATACTATTGAGAGTTGTTGGAAGCTAAAAGAGGTCATCCAATATTTGTTTGATAATAACAAGCTTCCCATAACTCCAGCTGGCAAGAAGACTGAGTGATAATAAAACACAAGACACAAGGCGAGATTCAACGACAAGATTTCGTGACCTTTTTATTTCTCTTTTCCCCAATAAGTCTAGCATAGGCACCTTTTATATTTTTCCTTAGAATTATTTTATAGGTTTTTTTTTTCTTTTTTCCTTTTAATAAAATGAACATTTATTTCTTTACATATGATCATTGCACTGCATTTAAAAAATTAAAAAAAATTAAGTAAAAAAAAATGTCAGACTAAGCACTAGGTATACTAATTATCAAGGAATCCCTTGTAGCCATATCATATCACTTTCACCCTCTCAAATAATTCCTTTCTTGGTAGACCTTTCTTTTTCAACACACATCTACTTAACCCTAGGACGAGATGGTGTTAACTTATGCAATTTACAAATAAAAGCTTGAGTGATTTAAAAAAACTAGCTAAAAAAAAGAAGCAAAAGTCAATAAAGGTGTGCAAAAGAGCAAGTATTCCAATGTCATTGACATGAACATGTCTTTGATAAGAACACATCTCGGATTGTGTCTCTTATTGAGTGCTCGGTACCGTGCCTGAGAACATGAATGCCAAGTGAGTGATAGAACGCATGATCGGGATTGCCCACACTTATCAAAATAAACAAAAAAAAATACAAAAGAAAAAAAGAGAGAGTAAAAATATAAACAAAAGAGAGTTAAAAAATTAGGAAACCTCAAGCACACAAATACAAAGATTCAAAAGCAAGGTTGTACATCTTAGGGGTGTAGACCCCCATTTGTGTCTCCCCAAAACTAAACCTAGTGATGAGTATCTTTCGCGTCGAATCATAATCGAATGAAGTGAAAGTGTGGAAAGTTTAGTGTTGCGGATAGTTTTAATTTCTTTTCTCTTCTCTTTGTTTTGAAAACCTATTTTAGGAAAACAGCTAATACAGTTTGGTTGGTCCATGATATGGGTTCAATAATGGTGTATTTGGATAGGTCTTGAAAAGAGCTTTCCAACGATATATTATAAGCCCAATTCCGATGAATATATTGAGGAAGTTATGGCCAAATTACTGAACTGGGCCCGGTTTGAGCCTTATATGCGGCCAAATGATCTAGAGGAGGGCCTAATATGAATTTATTATTCCTAATGAAATTAGGAATGGTTTTAGTCTTTTAGATTCTTCTAGAAGGTTCTTTTCATTCCTAATTCAATTAACATTGATAAATTGACTTTTGTTGACTTTTCAGAGTTTTAATTAAAATCAAAGAACGTTTTTGAGGAAAATACGATTTTATCCTCCTGTACGGCAATTTCTATCTAATTTTAAGAAAACACGTCAATTTCTTAGTCAGCGCCAAACGCCAGCTGTAGTGCCTGACGCTACGCTTGGCGCCTGGCGCTAAGGTCAGCGTTTGGCGCTAATCTGGTTTTACACGTCAGAACTTTGTTTTTGATGTGTTTATCTTTTTTGGCAGATTTTTTCTATAAATAGTCTCCTAAAAACTTTGTTTTAAATCATCAATTCTTATTCTTTCCAATTCTCACCAACTTTCATCAAGAAATTCTTGATTACTCTCTCTCTCTCTTTCTCTCTCTCTCTTTTCTAAACTAGCTTCTCTCAAATATAAAAATTTCGCACTCATTAGATTTAGAAACACCTAGCCATATTCGAAGTTGTCTTCGTCCTAGATGTGAAAGGTTTAATTTCTGAGGGTTTGGTCCTGTAGGGAATAATTTCAAGCATTAACCCCTAACTTGAACCCCACTGTGATCATACACTAAAGTACGGTGGCGTCCAAAAGGGAAGAAGATAGAGCAAAAGAGTCTCCAACAAGTTTTAGGAACTTGTAAACCGTTCATAGGATGAAGGTTACACCCCTTAACGATCCAAGAGATCGTCAACTCCATAAGGTCTAGAACCAAATAAGGGTTCGGGGATGAAGGTACAAATCCAACCTAAAAGAGATTGAACCTGCCCTAATAATAGGCCTCTACTTTATTCTGATCGTATTCATGTGCGCTTTTTAATTAACATGCAATCAATAGGTTTAACCCTAAACCTGTTTATTTATGTTGGTTGAATATTAATGCACAAATAAAACTATTATTCGCGATCACTTGAATTATAATCAAATTAACCCTAACAAGATTATTAATTATCTTATTAAGCGTGATTACAAGTACCAAAATTCCCTTTAAACATGCATTAAAGGTGTGATCAAGCAATAAAAAAATATCAAGCAACATAATAATAATCATAATGATTATTATAATCATCACAAATATAATTAAGAATAATCATCATGATAACACCCATATTAATCATAATAATAATTATTATAGCGATAACAAAATTATAATCATAATCAAATAATCATCATCAAAATAATAATAATCATAAATTATAACAATTATAATCATAATCATGTTCATGTTAATATTAAAGCATAACAATAATAGCAAGATCCTAGGCATGATACTAACAAGATTAATAACAAACCCTAGCATGTCACTAAGCAATAAAAATCAAATCTTTAGCCCTAACATGATACTAACAATCCTAAATATTAGGAAGAGTATAGGAAGCATCGTAACAATCATATTTAATATTAAATTTACCCTAGACATGATACTAGGAATATCATAATAACAATTTAAACATGATGTCTACATCATAATATCAATTAACCAATTAAAGTACTTACTTTGATGCCTCATACCTCTTTCTAATAACAAAATACACACGTTAGTAACTTCAAGGAAAATAATAATCAAACAATTAAATTAAATAATTGAAAGAGAGATTTGAGACCAAACCCTCAGAAATTAAACCTTTCACGTCTAGGGCGAAGGTAACTTCGAATATGGCTAGGTGTTTCTAGATTTTGTGAATGCAGAATTTTGTATGAAAACAAGGTTTTAGAAGAGAGAGATGAATTAAGAGAGAATTAGAGAATTAATGTGTAACACCCTAGAAATTCCTTTCCTTTAAATACCCATTATACTCTTTTAAAAATACGATTTAGGAATAACTAAGACATTACCGCCACCGTGAAAACGGCTAAGGCAATTATCAAAGTTACACAGCGGAAGACTCAAAATTAAAAACCGATTAAACAAGTCATCCCAAAGTCAACCAAACGAAAATAAAGTTTAAAACCAAACGAACAAGTCAAATAAAATCAAACTACAACTTGGAACCATTAAAGGTCCTTATTCGAAAACCGTTCCCAAATCAAACCTTTATGTTAGTCCACACATAATATATATCATAAATAAATAAAGCATAAAACACATTGTAATCTAATGAAAACTGGTAGGATTCACTCTTCACTCATGCCCCATCATGATCATGCTTCAATACCTGAAAAGTTTATCTCTACTTGTTTCCACTACTCTCCATTAAAAATGGGTCATCATAGGGCCAAGATAAAGACATGGCCAAAAACACAGACACACACAATCAGCAAAGCTGAGTACATAAGCGTAGAATAGCCACACTAACATGCTTACACCTATCAACACACACACTTACCTCATTGCACCTGTTCACAAACACACCAATCAACACAACACAATGACTAGACCCTAATTGATTCATTTTGCATTGATGATTACACATCGAACGGGTTTCCGCCTATTAACCTCCCCCAAATAAATTTGAGGTTAACTGGCACGGGAGCTAACCGTACCAGCGACAAAACCACACAAAGGTGGCGGAATTCCTGCGCATAATAATAAATAATAATAAAAGAATATACAGCGTCCTGTACTCCCTTAGAAGTTATGGTTAAATATAAAACCCCATAACTCCCCCCATTGTTCATACTCAAGGTATATACGTTCCAAGAGTTTTGGTGCGTAATCTCTTTCACTTTACGTTATTTACATATTATTAGACTTGGTGATGATTCTCAAAGCATAATAAGTCAATCAACAATAATTATTCAATCAAACAAACATACCAATTTAATTCTTGAATAATTAGTGACCACATATTATTTAAATTTGAACCCTTTTTAATTCTACCTCAGTGTCAAAGACACCTTAAACGTATAATGCGCCAAAAATCCTATCCCTCGGTGTTAAAAACACCTTAAGTGCACAAAGGCACCAACATACAATTTATTCCTTGTGTACATAGACACTTGTATAGTTCCTTCCTCATGCTTAAAGCACCAATAAAAATTATTTGAACCATAATAAAATTCCTTTTCAAGATTCCAAACATAATTAAACATATAGTTTAATTAATCATGCCTTCTAACATGCCATAAATAAAAAATGTGGTTCAAACACAACATGCCCAAAATATAATCTTCCAATCTATAACCATCACAAATAATTCATGCTTTCCAATTCAATCACAAACATCATGAATTCACAATTCCATACTTAAACCTTAGCATGATACTACTTGTAATTAATTGAAATCAAACCTAGCATGATTCTACATCATCAAAATATGCTAAGTACGCGTACGTACCTCAAATAAGCTCTTAAAATAACCGAGTACTCTACAACAATTCTCGAACTAAGTCTCCTACATAAAGGGACAATAATACTATTAATTACCCTTGTATACACAATTTCCAGCAACTTAAACTCACTTTAAATAACTTATAATAATTTGAAAATTATTTAAAAACCCCTAATTAAACTCCTTTCTAATGGATAATCACACCCTTTTATTAAAAATCACAATTATACTACTTTAAATAAAATTCCAACATTTTAAACTAATAAAAAATCCTTTAAAACTTCATCAAAATACATCTTTATACTTAAACTATCCATAGAAACATCTTTAATGATCTCTTACCCCTTTTAAACTCAAAGATAAAATTTAAAGCATAAAAAAAACTTCGTTAAAAATCAAAAACTGCTCAAAAATCTTAAAAAGTTGTTTTCATTCGAAAAACACTATTTTTTATCAAAATCGGAGGAGTTTAGAACCTGATCGGGATTAAAACGGGATTAATATTAGCGAACGGAAATCTAATAATTAAAACATGCATTTACGTGTTCAAAATAATCTGGAATTAAGTTAAACTAATAAGTAGTTATAATCACCAAAATTTCAAAACATCATTACTATAAAATCCCTAAATCAATTATTCATAAAAACCCTAAAATCATGATTTTCAATAATAAAAACCCTAGGTTATAAAATTTACAAAATCTGAAAATTATAAAGTTCAATCATCAAAATACAATTTGATACTAATTAAATTAATTTCAAACAATAAAATCAAAACCCATAAATTAATAATTATAATTACACAAATTAATAAAACAAAGGAGAGAGAAAATAAGACTAACTTTTTTGTGTGGGAAATTTTTGGGGATTCATGGGGTATTTATAGAGTAGAGAGTGTAGGGTTAAATTTGGGCTTATAAAAATATGGGCTTGAGTTATGGGATAGGGCTTAAGTTATAGGTTTTGAAATGGGTTATTCCAATAAGAGTATGTAGGAATAATTTACATTGCCCAATAATTAATAAATGTTTGGCCCAAACAATATTTTACTTTTATAAAACTTTATATTTAAAATACTTTAACCCTTTAAAATATTTAATTAAAATACTTGAGCCCTTGACAATACATTTTATTAATACTTAAATACTTTATAAAAATACATAAAAATACGGGGTATTACATAATGATTGCGAATGAAAACTGATTGTTGGTGAGAATTCGTGAGAATTGGTGAATGAAAACGGAGTTTTTAATACGTTATTTATAGAGAAAATCAGCCAAAAAGATAAAATAAACAAAACAAAGTCTGACGCACAAAAAACAGAGCTGGCGCAAACCCTGGCTAACTGGTGCCAGGCACCAACACTAGCGCCAGGCCTGGTTCCAGGCGCCAATGCCTGGAGTCAAGCGCCAAGCCTGGTTTTAACGCGTTTTTGAAAATCAGATAAGTTTGTCGTACTGGAGGATAAAATCATATAATTTCCTCGAAAATGTTATTTGATTTTAATTAAAACTCTGAAAAGTCAACAAAAGTCAATTTATCAATGCTAATTGAATTAGGAATGAAAAGAACCTTCTAAAAAAACCTAGAAGACTAAAACCATTCCTAATTGCATTAGGAATGATAAATCATATTAGGCCCTCCCCTAGATCATTGGGCCGCATATAAGGCTCAAACCGGGCCCAGTTTAGTAAATTGGCCATAACTTCCTCAATATTCATCGGAATTGGGCTTATAATATATCGTTGGAAAGTTCTTGTCAAGCCCCATCCAACTACACTACTATTGGACCCATATCACGGACCAACCAAACTGAATTGGCTGTTTTCTTAAAATAAGTTTTTAAAAACAGAGAGAGGAGAAAAGAAATTAAAACTGTCCGCAACACTAGACTTTCCACACTTTCGCTTCATTCGATTATGATTCGACGTGAAAGGCACTCATCACTGGGTTTGGTTTTGGGGAGACACATATGGGTGTCTACAGAAGCCCCACTTTGACTGAGTTTGGAGAAACGCGAGTTTCGAAAACAAAAGTCAAAGTAGCGATAGGGACGGAGAATGATTCAGAACGTTCTGCGATCTTAAACCATTCTTGTAACGCCGATACCTGCAAAACTAGCGTTAGTTAAACAGATTTCTTAACCGTCGAGCACACGTCTCTGAAAGTAACCGATTGTTTTGATGACCTCCTGCAAGCTAGAGAATGCCATCCCGCTTGAAAACTGCTACACCCGTAACTGCTTCCTAATTAGAAGATTGCTTTGCCTGAAACGATCCTCCTCCGCTATGATAATATTCCACGTCCAAGGGAATATCATCGAAGATTATTTCTCTCGAAACAATCCTCATCCGTATTGATAATACTCCATGTCCAAGGGAATACTATCGAAGATTATTTCTCTCGAAACAATCCTCATCCGCATTGATAATACTCCACATCCAAGGGAATATTATCGAAGACAACTTTGCCTGAAATTACCTTCAGCTGTTTGTGACAACTCTCCGCAAGCTAGGGAATGCCGTCAAAGATATCCTCGCTTGAAGTCATACTCATTTAATGCGATAATTTTCCTAAGGAAATTACCGAAGATCTCTATCTGTCGATCTTTAAAAGTTCGCCTGAACTTTGCTTTCGCTATACCTGTACGTCGGTGCTTCTGCTGCCTTGAACCTGTACATCGATGTTTTTTTTTTTTGCGAATGAACCAGTATGTCGGTGCCTTTTGCGAATGAACTACTATGTCGGTGCCTTTTGTCAATGAGTAATGCTTAGGCGCTTTAAGCTAAGTGAGACGATCTTTCATCAGGTCGATCACTTTATGTAATCAAGCCGATTACTAAATCATGTAAAATTTCTTAGAGGGGCTAACTGGCGTACCAAAGAACCCAAAAATATGTTGCACAAAGGTAGAACAACCTCACCAAGTGGCTGGGTGTTCTGGCGCCGCTGAAAAGCCATCAGTGCCACACAATTAGCCTTAGCGCCAGGCGCTGAGATTGGCGCCAGGCGCCAAGCCTAATTTTTGACTCCAATGCTTAGGGCTTGGCGCCAGCACGAGGATTTCCTTAAATACCCCTTTCCTCTTCATTTTGCTGCTTGCTCGTCGCGAAATTGCTCGAAAAAACCGCAGAACTTCAATTTCTCGGTTCTTGCTCGTTTCTCAACCGAATTCACTCAAATTTGTTGCAAATGAAAACTCTTTTCATCTACTTTCCCGATCTATGTAAGTTTTCTTCAAACTCACATCAGTTTTTATGAATTTTTGACATGATTACTCACGAATTTCATGTAAATTCGAAATTAAAAATGATTAATTTGCTTTGTTTGTCAAGTTTTATGCCATGAAATTGCTTGATTATGTTTATATATTGCCTTGGGAGTAATTTGAGACTTGTTTAACTCAATTTGGTGAAGAAATGAGCAATTTGCCATTGTTGGACCTCCTAAGGTCGTGAAGAACAATGTGACTTGTTCTTGATGTTTTTGCTAGCAATTCTTATCCAATTTGTCACAATAATCACTATAGTGTTGCAAGAAATTGTGCGATGGCTTGAAAAATTTCGTATATGCTCAATTTGAATTTGTGCTCTGTTTTAGTACTACGTACTCTGTTTTTTGTGAACAAAGTATCATGCGGCTAGGCGAACCTTAGATACTATCGAACCTTAATTTATGATGATTTTGCACAATGTAGTATGGCTAGACAGCAAGGCTCGGGTTCACGGTCCTGAAACACCCGACGGGAGCATGAGCCCGTAGAGGATGACATCACACCTTCTACTTCGCTTGATCGACTTCCCGAGTGGGATGAGCGGATCCTGTTCTTCGCCCCCGTCCACCACATTTCCTAGAGGGTGAGACCGGGCATCACGGTCGGGAGGACGCGCTATCACAGTTCCGGCTGTGATGGTTTGGGAGATTTGTACAAGATGTACATCGCCGAGGATCTCGAGACGAGACTCCTATGGGAGTCTTGCGCACTGTCTACTCTGTTCGAGACCTCCGAGGCTATGGTTGCCTCTAGTGGTGGTCACCATATAGTGCGCGCTTTGGTGGAGTTCTTCTGGGACACCACCAACACTTTCCACTTCCCCTGGGGCGAGATGATGGTCACCCCTACGGACTTCAATCTCATTACAGGACTGGAGTTCAACTCTGTGCCACTGCCGTTCGACAGTGGGATCGACGTCTTTTCTACGGAGGTCGAGGAGCTGTTGGGGCCGATCGCTATTCGGGCCCGACCTGAGGTCGAGACGACTCAGTTTAGTGCTAGGGGAATTCATCGTTCGACGCTGGCAGCGGCTTTTGATGATGATGCGACCACCCGAGAGCAGCGGGTGCGCATCTTTGCGTTGATGTTGTTGTCAGGGACATTCTCCCCTGATAAAGGTAGTAGGGTGCTGCTTTACTACCTTCCTGCTGTCCGCGATCTTCACTGGATCAGGACTTATGACTGGGCCAGCTTGGCCTACGCTGACTTCGTTCGTGCACTGAGGGACTCGTGTCGGCACCGGTCCTTTGGGACAAATGATGCTTTGTCTGCCTTTTGGAAGGTCGTAGAGGTAAACATTATTCCCTATAAAGTTTAGCTCTACATATTTAGCTAGCATTTACTTACAATTTTAACTCCTTGTAGATCTGGTTCTACGAGCAATTCCCCTCTGCTGCGCCGGCGAGACCATCACCGCACGGATTTCCAGTGAGTGCTTCTTGGGGCGGCCGCCATGTGGATATGTCTACTACACATGTCCGGAACTGGATCATCGCGGTACGACTTTTTATTATTTATTTGCCTTTTCACGATGCTTTAGGTATACTCTCGCCTGATTGATGTTCTTTGTAGGGGCCTGAGGTGGTTTACCGGCCGTGGGCGGCTGGACAGTCCCTGGGTTAGCCGCACAGTATTCTGCTGAGCGTCGCTATTTCCTAGGGACTTATGGAGCGATCGTGTACTTAGGAGAGAGGGTTGCTAGACAGCATTCCTCTGATGTCTTCGTCGTTCCTGCTGCTCCACCACGTCATATGTTCGACGACGCGCGGTTGTTGAGCATGTCTGAGGGAGCTGGTACCCTTTGGCGGTCCTACGGGATCCCTGGGCAGTGCTATGATGAGGAGCTACTGCCGTTGTTAGCTCCAGCCCCCGTACCGGCTGAGGATGTGAGGGTAAGATTTTTCAGCTTTTACTTTCCATTGAGTAGCCCCCAAGTAATGTTTTACTGACCTTTTGGTTTATCAGGACGATGCTACTGAGTTCGTTCCACCCCGTATGTCCATCCACTATCAGGGGACATATGGGCCGATTGAGAAGATGATTCCTCCGGCTCCCGAGGGCGAGCGCTTTGAAGAGCGGTCGATTCCTCGCCACCAGACTCGAGTAAGCCTAGTTATTCAAAAAAAAAATATTGTTCATATATCATGCACATTTACTGACTCATTTCTCTGATAGTTTTCGCGCGAGGTGGTTTCAGCGATGGCACGATGTATAGATGCCTTCCGGAGGCAGCTCGTCCGGATGAGGAATGCAGCCACCTGCCGTCAGGACGACGCCATCCGAGAGGTAATCATTCTATATATATAAATATATATATATATATATATATATATATATATATATATATATATATATATATATTACTTTTTTTTTTTTTGCATTACCGCTTCGATTTTGCCTTATTTCTGATTTCATTCTTTTTGCAGGGCCAGCCTATTGTTTCTCACACCCGCACGAGACCTGAGGTGCGGAGGGATCCGGCGAGGTCTATCTCGAGACGTCGCGTACTACGTCAGGGGGTAGAGGCGGTCGCTCTGAGGTTGCTCGTGCTGACGTTGCAGAGGGATCGAGATCTTCTTCTGAGGGTGGTCATGTTGCACCGGTAGGAGAGGCTACCTCGGCTTTCAGAGGTGGTGGGATGTACGAGGTAGGCTCGTCATCGCGGCTGCCTCCGCAGCCTCAGCCTCAGGTTGATCTTGGGTGGAGTGGACCTACATTGAAATTTCCTCCTCCTGCGGAGACTAGAGCAGAAGCTGGAGCTGGAGCTGGTGGAGAGGTGACTCCTCGTACGGCGCAATTTTACGATATGATGGGTATACGTCCTCCGGCTCCGTAGTTTGTTCTTGTGATATTTTATTTTGACTTTTCATAGAACTTTGCCTTAGACTCATTATTTTTAGACATATTTTGTATATTTATGCTATTGTGAATTTATCTTATTTGCTATTATTATGTGCATGTTTGTGTGTGCAAGAGAAGTGTGACAAACAATTTTGCGCAAAAATTCCGTCATTTTTATTATTGATGGAGGGTATCCGACTCTCTCCCCCAAAAAGAAAAAATAAAAAGGAAGAATCAACTAAAAGCTTGTGTGTATAAAAAACTTGGAAATTATTCTAATTAAAATCCAAAAAAAAAAGAGAAATATAATTAATATAATAGCTATTATAATTTTAAAAGATGTTTAGAAAAGATAAACGGAGCCGTAAAGTCATTAGTCGACTTAAGTTTAGGATCAAAACGCAATTTAAGCAAGCGCGCCTGATGTGGCAACTTGGCGCCAGCTGGCGCCACGCAATGGCGCGTAGCGCCAGGCGCTACACTTGGCGTGTGGCGCCAAGTGCTGGCGGATGGCGCCAATTACGGAGTCCGACGCTGATTGGCGCTGATTCTGCATTTCACTCTGATTAAAACTTCTCGCGATTTGTATATAAATAACCCCCTGCCCAGCCGAGTCTTCTCATAATTCCAGCAAGTAAAATAATTCTTTTCCTTAGAAAAAATAATACCATGTATTTAGTCACCAAAACATTCACCCAATACACTCATGAATGGTGTCGATCTCTTAATGTTATTGAAAGAAAGGAATTAGATTTGTTCCACTTGGGGGGAATTTATGGCATCAAAGGGGTAGATCTCGACTTAGATTTCATACATACCGCTCTAGAATTTTTGAATGTTGATACTCATTGCTTTAGAATAGGGTATGATGAGATTAGCCCTTTGCCAGAAGAATTTGGTGCTATTTTAGGCTTCCCTGCACTAGACCTCATAGTAATCCCTAGAGTAGATGCATATTATTATAAGGATTTTAGCGCTTCTTTAATTTAAAAGAAAGGGATTTATCAAAAATAGTAGATGCCAACATAGTTAATTTAAAAGAATTTGCACGCCATTATTTTGATAAACCTCTTTCTGAATCATTTCATATATATAGAAGAAGGGCGTTCTTATTTTGCATGCTTAACCAATTTTTTCTTGGTAGTGGTAAAGATAATAAAGGCCAATCAATTATAACCACCGTACTAGAACAAATTGAATCAGGGAGGAATCCAATTCCATTGATAGTTGGAGAGACTATGATTGGTCTTGATGAACTGAAAAGGGACCCAAAAGCACCTTTTCGCGGCTCTCCAATTTTATTACAGGTAGAAAAATAATATTTTTTATTACAGAAATCAAAAAATATATTTTTGTATTGTAATAATAATTTATTTGCATTGCAATTTTTTTTTTCTTTACAGATGTGGCTAATGGAAAGGCTAGAATTAATTAGCCCTCCGGACGATATTAAGAAGTATACTCCCAATTGCTTCGTGGGGAGTAAGAAACGCTTCCCTAAGATTGGGCGCCATGGGTGGAGAAAGGTCTTCGAATCTCGCAATTTTGCTATCAAGTGGGTCGTCCCATGGTGGAAAATAGAAAGGATGGTTGGTGTCAACAAGCAACCTTTCTGCCGTCTCCAAGTTTGTCTCGTGTGACTTATTATTACCCCTGCAGGATAAAAAGACAATACGGCTTGCTTCAGAATATTCCTTCCGGGGATCTTCGTCCTCCTATGAGTACCCTATTTCTCAAGAAGTAGACAGATTTGATGCTTACTAGAGTGCTAGACCTTTATGGGAAGTGATTACCCAAAAGCTTCCTCCTTCTTTGCCAAATGATGTGAAGAAGTGGTTGTTGAAGAATCCTTCGAAGGATTCCAAGAAAGATCAGGGTAAAACTAATGTGAAGAGTCGTCTAGGTGACAGGGTGATTCCTGCCAAGGAACGCTTAGGTTCAAGAGTTGAATTCAAAACACCTGCAATGCCTAGGAAGAAAGGTGTCACCAAAGATAAAGGGAAAAGGAAAGCTGACACCACTGATAAGAAGACTTGGGTGGAAAAGAAACATGGAGTACTAGCTGAAGGGGAGACTATCTATTCTAAGATTAAATGTAGGTCCTCTAAAGGATTCCTACTAGCTAAAGTTATGGATGAGGAGGATGAGGCAGACAAAAATTGGAAAAGGGCTAGAAAAGAAAAGAAAGATTAGGAGCATTGCCTAACTTTCGAATTATTAGACTTAGTTTGTTTTGCATTTAAAGTTAATTTATTTCAGCTTTATTTAAATTCCACCAATAATGTAATTTTATTTTATTAATGAAATTTCAGCTTTTATTTAAATTATTTACTTTAAATTTATTAAAGCAATGAAAACCGAAAAATTAATTTTCCAGAAATTCTTCGAGTACGGAAGTCGAAAATTTTCCGAAAAACACCGAAATTCGCCCAGAATTTATTTCGAAATTGGCGCCACTTATTTGCGATTGGCGCCTACCATTGAAGTCTGGCGCCGGGCGCCAATTTCATCGGTTGGCGCTGATGGTTGTTTGCTGGCGCCAGGTTCTACTCTACGACACCGGTATTTTGCCGATCTTCTGTTGAATTTTTAATTAATTCTGGGACACGGGGATGTCGAAAAATAAGGTGGCCGCACCCGTAAAGGGTTGCCTACGTATCCTTTCTTAAGGAATCAGGCCGAACGTAGCTCTCTTGAGTATCCTACTCAAGTAATTATGGGTAGTATTTCTTATGTTGGTCAAGATTTGTCATGTTCGAGAATTCATTTCCATCCATATCAGTTAGTTTTGCTGCACCTCCTGACAGGATTGTTTTGACAATGTAGGGTCCAGACCAATTAGGTCTAAATTTACCCCTTGGATCTAAAACATTTTTCCTTAGTGCTTTTAACACCAAGTCTCCTACTTTGATAATTCTTGTCTTGACCTTCTTATTAAAATGCCTAGCCATACGAGTCTGGTAACACTGAGTGTGATGTAGAGCTTCTAGTCGTTTCTCATTGAGTAGAATTAATTCTTCATATCTTGCCCTAGTCCATTCAAATTCATCGAGTTTACTCTCTAACGCGATGCGTAGAGATGGTATTTCTAGTTTGACAGGTTGTACGGCATCCATTCCATATACCAAGGAAAATGGCGTATTTCATGTTGATGTACGGATCGACGTGCGGTAACCCCACAATGCGAAGTGAAGTTTGTCAGGCCAATCCTTATAATTTTCCGTCATTTTCTCGATGATAGTCTTTAAATTTTTATTAGCTGCCTCGACTGCTCCATTTGCTTGAGGTCTATAAGGGGAAGAATGATGATGTTGAATGTTGTATTTTTGTAGCAATTCTTCACATTCGGCTTGAAAGTGAGTTTCATTGTCACTTACCATTTCATGTGGGACTCCGTATCGACAAATAATATTTCTCTCGATAAAGAGTGCTACATGTTTTGCAGTGAGTTTAGCATATGATTGCGCTCCGACCCACTTTGTGAAATAATCAATTGCTACTAGGATATATTCGTGGCCTCCTGTTCCTAGGGGAGTGATTTTGCCAATGATGTCAATTCCCCATGTAGAGAATGACCATGGCGATGTGTAGGTGTAGAGCAGAGATGGAGGGACATGTTGTAAATTGGCATAAATTTGGCACTTAGGGTATCTTTTTACGTATTGATGGCAATCCCTATTCATTGTAGTCCAATAATATCCTTCTTGCATTATTTTCTAGACTAACATTTTTCCATTTATATGAGTGCCACAGATTCCTTCATGGACTATTCTCATTGTTCTTTGTGCATCCTTCTTTCCTACACATAAGAGAGCTCGACCCTTAGGTACCCTTTTATGTAGCTCGTTGTCTATGAGTACATATTGGGAAGCCAAAAGCCTTAATGCTCGTTTTGCTCTTTTGTCATCATGAGGAGGGTATTCTCCTTTGGTGACATAATTGAGTATGTCCGTGTACCACGGTTCTTCTTCTTCTTCTTCTTCTTCGCCTTGGACTACTTCATCGTCTTCTATAGCCTGGATGTATGCCGGTTTGTGTCTTTTTTCTATAGTTAGAGGCATTTGCTCGATTTCCGTGGGAATCCTAACCATTGAGGCTAGTCTTGCCAAGGCATCAGCAAATTGATTTTCCTCTCTAGGTAGATATGTATATTCTACCTTGTCTAACTGATCGGTAAGAGTTTCTAGATAGGGTTGGTAAGGGGCTAGGCTTTCGCTCCTTACTTTCCACCTTTTAGATATCTGATTGATAATCGAAGAAGAGTCTCCGAATATCCTTAAATTTTTTACTCCTAATGCCAAAGTTGTTTCAAGGCCTACCACGCATGCTTCATATTCAGCAGCATTGTGGGTGACGTCGAAATCAAGCTTTATGGAGATTGGAACATGCTCTTCTTTAGGTGATACTAGTAGTACTCCAACACCACATCCTTTTTGGTTTGAGGCTCCGTAGAAGTACAAGGTCCAAGTATCATCTTCAGTAACCATTAGGTCTTCGTCTGGAAATTCATTGTCTTGTATTGGCGTCGAGTCTTCTATTGGAAAATCTGCTAGGAAATCTGACACCACGGATCCTTTGATAGCATTTTGTGGCATGAACCTTACATCAAACTGGGCTAGATTGACTATCCATCTCGATATGCGTCCATTAAGTGTAGATTTCTCAAATAGATACTTGAGTGGATCTAATCGGGAGACTACAAAGACGGTATGCACTAGCATGTAATGTCTTAACTTAGTTGTGGCCCACACCAAGGCGAGGCACAACTTTTCGAGCGGTGTATAGCGTGCTTCGTATTCGAGCATCTTCTTGCTTAGGTAGTAGATTGCGTTCTCTTTGCCTTCTACTTCTTGTGCTAGCATAGCTCCCATTGTCTATTTGGTAACTATCAAATATAACCTAAGAGGTATTCCGGGAAGTGCTGGTGCTAATACGGGAGGATTTGCAAGATAGGATTTGATCTTTTCAAAGGATTTTTGACACTCATCATCCCATATCACTGGTACATTCTTCTTAAGTTTTTTGAAGATTGGTTCACATATTGTCGTCAATTTTGATATGAACCTACTTATGTATTGCAACCGGCCAATAAATCCTCGAATCTGTTTCTCAGTCTTGGCCGGTGGCATTGACATGATTGCCTTGATCTTGGTTGGGTCTTCCTCTAGAGCTTATAACGTAACCCAAAAGCTTGCCTGAGGTGACTCCGAAAGCACATTTAGATGGATTCAACCTCATATTATATTTTCTTAACCTTTCGAAAAATTTCCTTAAGGCTACTTGATGGCCTGGACGGTCTTTTGACTTTACAATCATGTCGTCGACATATACTTCGTCTTCTTTATGCATCATGTCATGGAGTAAGGCAGTTGCTGCACGTTGGTAAGTAGCACCCGCGTTTTTTAACCCGAATGGCATTACCGTATAGTAGTAAGTGCCCCATGGTGTTATAAAAGTTGTTTTCTCCATGTCTTCTTCTGCCATGAGAATCTGGTTGTAACCTGCGTATCCATCCATGAATGAAAGAAGCGCGTGATTTGTTGTGTTATCTACCAGAATATCGATGTGTGGAAAAGGGAAGTCGTCCTTTGGACTTGCCTTATTTAGATCTCGATAGTCGACACACATTCTTACCCTTCTGTCCTTCTTCGGAACTGGGACGAAGTTGGCAACCCATTCGGGGTATTAGGATACCTTGATGAAACCTGCAATTATTTTTTTTTTTTTGAACTTCTTCTTTTATTTTAAGAGCTACGTCGGGTTTCATTCGACGTAACTTTTTCTTTAAGGGTTTCATTCCTGGAATTAGTGGTATAGTGTGTTGAGCTATTTCTCTATTAATGCCTGGCATATCTTCATATGACCAAGCAAATACATCGATAAATTCTTTAAGTAAGTTAATTAAATCAGTTCTTTTTTGTTTATTCAGTGTTAATCCGATTTTAACTTCTCTTTTATGAGTTGAATCACTTGAGATATCAACTGTTTCAGTTTCTTCAATTACCGGTGTTTTCTTTTTGAGTGTTTCCATTGCTTTAATAATTTCTTTGTCTTTTTCATTGTTAGTTAAGCAATGCTCGTCATCTTGGGTTAGAGAAGAACACGAGAAGTAAGGAGAATGAGAAATATTATTATACTCTGAGATTATTACATCAAATAGTGATATGTCCTCAAGGACTGGATCACTAACTATCCTAGGAGGAGAAATAGGAGGGGGAGGTGTTACAACTAAAGACTTAGAAGACTCTAGGAGGAAAGACTCTGACTCAGTCTCAGACTCAGACGATTCTTCAAACATCGGTCCTTGCCCTGTCGTGATCGATATCTTCCTTCCGCTTGGAGTAGTCACCTTGATAGTCTTGCGCCATCCATGTAGGGATCCTTCAGCTGGAGTGATTAGCTTCGAGGGGTCGAAGCTTTCGCTTTGTAGGACTGTTTCAATGAGCGAGGAGTTATCCTCTTTATAAGTTGGCTCATTCTTTTCTTGCCCAAACAGTAATCCCATGATGTTAAAGTCAAAGCATGGGGGTGCTTTCTCCTTGTAGACGGGAGTTGGGATTTCATCAGTGAAATAGCAATCCAAGAAAATCTCGAATCCCGATTGTCTTATGCCGTTTACAACAAATGGCTCGGGAAATTCATGGCATGGATAGTCCTCTCCTTCTTTTATAAACTAACCATTAAGAGTAAGAGGGTACTGATCCATTGGGATTGCTTTCTTTTGAATGCGAGCGTCCCTACGTGCTTTTGACTTTTCCTGGGCTCGCTTGAGATCTTTCCGAGTCGGTTCGAAACCAAGTCCGTAAGTGTCTAACTTAGGGAGGCCAGGTGACTCCGGCGGTTTTTCGATTCCTTTCTTCTTTCCTAGGGTCATCCCAGGAAAGTGTCCTTGTTTCTTCATCATGGCATTGACAATCATGTTGGAATGGGGGTCATGGCAAATAGGGGTCCTTTCATCCTCCTGGATTAAAGAGACTTCTTCGTTAAAGCCCCATAGATCTTCATCATCCTCATCGTGCTCCACATTAATGATTGGGTTCTCTATAGATTTGATCCTCATAGGCGAAGCATCGATGGTGATTGGAATTCCTCCAACTATAGCTTTTACTTGTTGGTGGAGAGATGAAGGTAAGGCCTTTAGATCATGAAGCCAAGGGCGTCCCAACAGCAAGTTGAACGAAGCTTTAATGTCTACCACTTGGAAAGTAGTAGCATGTTCTATTGCTCCTGCCGTTACATTTAGGGTAATCTTGCCAAGAGCTTGACGACGAGTGTTGTCGTAGGCCCTTATTCCTTGTGTAGACGGAGTTAAATCTTCGTCTCTAATGCCGAGCATCCTCGCAGGTCTAAATGGACAGACGTTGATGGCCGATCCATTGTCTACAAGAGTCATAGGAACATTCATCCTCTTGCAAACTACTGTGAGGTTTAATGCCTTGTAATGTTTGTCACCTTCTGGGGGTAAATCTTATTCAGAAAAAGTGATCAAATTAATCGGACTAGGAAGGTCACTTGTGAGGAAGTTGGCTAATCCCTTAGGAGTAGTGTCAGAATCTATCCCAATTTTGTCTAAGGCATTCATTACAGCCAACCTATGTTCTCGAGATGTTGCCAGAAGTTTCCATACATTCATCTCAACTTTTGTCTTCTTAAATTGCTTAACAAAATCATTATCTTCAATGATAGGTATGGGAACTTGTTGTGTGGTTGGCATAGGTTGTGTTGAAACGGGAGGTTGCATTCTCCCGGATCTTGTGAGGACGTCTATCGATGAGTCTTCTTCAGCCCAAATGTCATCTGTGGTGTATGACACAGAAGGTGTAGGTCCTACTATGTCCTTTAGATAGACATCTTCTTCATCACTGTCCCAAACTCCATTAATGGTTGAATCCTCTTCTTGTTGAACTTGGACTAGTTTCTTTTCATCAATCATTTTCTGAACCAAATCCTTGAATTTGAAACAGTTTTCTATAGTGTGACCCCCCTTATTGATGATACTGACAGTAATATCTATCTGTCCTTTTCAATGATTCGAATGGTCTCGGTTCGAGAGGTTTGATCTCGCCACTCTCGGAGAGCATTTCGAACATTTATGCATATGGGATCCCAATTCGAGTGTAGATTCTATTGCTCTTCTTGGGTTTTTCAGTGACTTGTAAGGGAAAATGCTTTCCCTCATAAGTCGTTCTCACTAGTGTGAATTCCCTTTTAGGTTCATCTTTCGGAAGTGGAACCTCATCACATTTCTTTTTGGATTCCTTTATAGCCTTGAGAGCTTCACGTAGTAGATGCGATACCTCCATCATAGACAGTGTGAGCAATTATATATCTTCCTTACTTGCCAGTTCTGGAAGGTTATCCTTGACATCGAAAAAGATTTCCTCTTCCTTTTCTATGGCACGGCTTTCTTTGACAGGTCTAATGAGAGATGAGGGGTCAACCTCGTTTTCCTCATCAGAAATAGCCAGGGTATGAGTGAGAGGTGCATTATCAATGCTTGGCTTCTTACTGGCAAGGGGCAATGGCAGCTTGTTGTTATCGATTAAGTCTTGGATAGCTTCCTTAAGCTTCCAACAGCTTTCGGTGAGATGGCCCCTACCTTGATGATACTTGCAGTGTGCATTGGGGTTCCAATTAGCTGACCTCTTCTTGACTGGTGGGTCCCCAAATGGTCCAATAGGAGTTATAAGACCTTTTGCATTCAATCGATCAAATGCGATGTCATAACTCATGCCAATAGGAGTAAAGTTCCTCCTAAATGGTTTCTTCTGTCCTTGATTGTTCATAGCAAGGACTTCCCCTAAATTAAAAGTGCTAACGTTGTTTGAGTGGGCGGTTTTGGAAGAAGAAGGATTTTCGTTCTTCTTTCCTTTCCAGCCACTGTTGGAGTTATTGTTGGCAGCTTTTAACTTAGCCAAGTCGTCTTCAATATTGATCCCAATATCATTAACGGCCTTGAAGGTATGGAGATTATTTTGATACTTGAGATGCGTGGGATATTTTTCTTGAAGATTTTTTATGAACAGCCTCACAGATTCTTTTTCACTTGGCACCTCGATCATCTTAGCTGAGGTTTCTCTCCATTTGTTAAACAAAGAGGTGAAGCCTTCATTCTCTTTCTAATGCCCTTAATACTCATTATTGTTTCGAATGCTCTTAAATGAAAGTAAGGGTTGTCAGTTGCTCTGAATTTTGGGATGTCGTTGGCGTTGAACTTCTGTGGAAGAAGATCTTTGTCGACCGAGACCCCTTGTGATGTAAGCTCTTGAAACTTGTAGTCACTAGACAACTTGCTTAGACTCTCTTGCATGAGGTCCATCTGTTGTTGCTTCACGGGATCATCGATCTTGAGTGCGAGAAGCTTCAGTGTCTCAGTCACGGTAGCCAGTTGGTTCTTAAGATCATTGACTTCTTCTTGTGTTGCCATTATAGTCTTAGCTTTTCTCTTACGAGCTATGGGTTTGTCGAAAAGTTGGACTTGTACGAAAAGGTTGTCTTTGATTAACCGTCCTTCCTTTCTTGACCACGCGTTGTAAGTTAAACCATTTTGCATTTTAATTACTTGACTCGAATCAACTTGACTTTAAGGTTCATTTTAAGGAGGAAAAGAGAAAAAAAAAGGTGCATATTTTTGGCAAAAATAATGTACATATTTTTAGGGAACTAAGTATAGTTTTTTTTTTTATTGAAGGATTAATATCCGACTTACCCCCTTAAAAAAATGACGGAAAGAAACGCGAACACAAGACTCTCCTAAACATGGTCAAAGTATGTGTATTGGTGTGTGCGTTGAGTGTAAGTGACATGCTTGGACTCTTGTGTAAGACCATGGGATTTAGTACCTAAACTCGATCATCGACTCAAATAAGTACTATTGCCAGCAAAACTTAACCGAATTAGTTAGCAAACTGATTAATTAGACTCTAGGTGATGACTCGACCAATATGCCGAACTGTCGGCCAAACGACAGGACTGGCGTCGCACTGTGGAGCTTGGCGCCGGGCGAGAGCTGTCGTCAGGCGCTACACTTCATAGTGTGGCGCTACAGCTCAAATCTTGGCGCCAATATTGGAGCTTCGATCTGGGACTATTTTCGGTATTATTAGTCAATTGGGGAATGCCTAAAGTCGTACTAGGTCAATTCCGATTAAAACATTAGACTTTATTGACTCAAATTAATTAATTAATTAATTAATTAATTAGGCAAAGTTTTTTAATTCATTAATTTATTTACTCTCAACACAAGTCAAACAAACGGTTAAGAGAAATCATAACATATATGCACGACAAATAATGCACAATTAGTCAAGTAGGCACAGTATGATGCAATGCGTTTGCAAACTAACCATGCCTCTAGTTCTCTAAAGTTCGGGATATGGTTTAGTCAATAGAGGGTCCATGGTTAATTGTCCGGATGCACCGCGCGGAAGCCTAACCGTGAAGGGTTGGCGCGAGTAGATGGGACACCGCGAGTTTAGAAAAACTCGCTTCCATGGTTTGGTGAATTCAACCTCTCGGATGTACCCTTTGTTGCCAAAGCTTTCAATCGGGTAGATGGAGCATGAATTCCCAGAGGGTTATGTCCATATGTAGAACACATATGGGTTTCAGAATAGTGAGAAAAGTCAATCAATCAGGAAGTAGGATCGAGCAAACAATACGAAAAACCGGTCGAAATTAGAACGCATATTTCTGGCTCGGTATTGGGGGAAATTGGCGCCAGCAAATAGAGACTAGCGCCAGCTTTTAACTATAGCGCCTAGCGCCAATACTGGCGTCTGGAGCTATGACTAAAATGCTAGCGCCAAGCTCTGGCCCTTGACGCTACATCCAACATGCCTCAGCAGCTTTCTGTGCTCGATAAAATTTTCCAGTTTCGCGCGGTGTTATTTCAGTCCTAGTTGAGAAAGACGTTTCTCAAATTTCCTACGTGAAAAATCCTATGTTTTTAACTCATTACGGATGGTCTTTCCAATGAGATCTTTTTTATGCATATGACAATAATGTTAATCAAAATTACGCATATGAAATACTTAGAACTTTTCGAGTCTCATCCACTCATTCTATATCATTGCCAAAACAAATTCAGGAATTAAAATAGAAATCCTCCCCAGAGGAGTCGCCAAAAACTGTAGGGAATAATTTCAAGCATTAACCCCTAACTTGAACCCCACTGTGATCATACACTAAAGTACGGTGGCGTCCAAAAGGGAAGAAGATAGAGCAAAAGAGTCGTAAACAAGTTTTAGGAACTTGTAAACCGTTCATAGGATGAAGGTTACACCCCTTAACGATCCAAGAGATCGTCAAATCCATAAGTTCTAGAACCAAATAAGGGTTCGGGGATGAAGGTACAAATCCAACCTAAAAGAGATTGAACCTGCCCTAATAATAGGCCTCTACTTTATTCTGATCGCATTCATGTGCGCTTTTTAATTAACATGCAATCAATAGGCTTAACCCTAAACCTGTTTATCTATGTTGGTTGAATATTAATGCACAAATAAAACTATTATTAGCGATCACTTGAATTATAATCAAATTAACCCTAACCAGATTATTAATTATCTTATTAAGCGTGATTACAAGTACCAAAATTCCCTTTAAACATGCATAAAAGGTGTGATCAAGCAATAAAAAAATATCAAGCAACATAATAATAATCATAATGGATCTTGCTAATATTATGTTTTATTATGATTATTATTATTATGCTTGATATATATTGTTATTGCTTGATCACGCCTTTTATGCATGTTTAAAGGGAATTTGGTATTTGTAATCACGCTTAATAAGATAATTAATAATCTTGTTTAGGGTTAATTTGATTATAATTCAAGTGATCGCCAATAATAGATTTATTTGTGCATTAATATTCAACCAACATAGATAAACAGGTTTAGGGTTAATCCTATTAATTGCATGTTAGTCAAAAAGCGCACATGAATACGATCAGAATAAAGTAGAGGCCTATTATTAGGGCAGGTTCAATCTCTTTTAGGTTGGATTTGTACCTTCATCCCCGAACCCTATTTAGTTCAAGACCTTATGGAGTTCACGATCTCTTGGATCGTTAAGGGGTGTAACCTTCACCTCGTGAACGGTTTACAAGTTCCTAAAACTTGTTGGAGACTCTTTTGCTCTATCTTCTTTCCCTTTGGATGCCACCGTACTTTAGTGTATGATCACAGTGGGGTTCAAGCTAAGGGTAATGCTTGAAATATTCCCTACAGTTTTTGGCGACTCCACTGGGGAGGATTTCTATTTTAATTCCTAAAATTTATTTTGGCAATGATTTAGAATGAGTGGATGAGACTCGAAAAGTTCTAAGTATTTCATGTGCGTAATTTTGATTAACATTATTGTCATATGCATAAAAAAGATCTCATTGGAAAGGCCATCCGTAATGAGTTAAAACATAAGATTTTACACGTAGGAAATTTGAGGAATATCTTTCACAACTAGGACCGAAATAACACTGCACGAAAACTGGAAAATTTTATCGAGCACAGAAAGCTGTTGAGGCATGTAGGAATTAGTGTCAGCGAACCGAGTATTAGCGCCAGAATTTTAACTGTAGCGCTAGACGACGGTTCTATCTCCAGGCGCTACAGCTAAAACCTGGCGCCAATCTCTGTTTGTTGGCGCCAAATTCTTCCAATACCGAGCCAGAAATATGCGTTCTAATTTCGACCAGCTTTCGCATTGTTTGCTTGATCCTACTTCTTGATTGAGTTTTTCTCACTTTTCTGAAACCCATATGTGTTCTACATATGGACATAACCCTATGGGAATTCATGCTCAATCTACCTGATTGAACGCTATGAGAAACAAAGGGTACATCCGACAATGTTGAATTCACCAAACCATGGAAGCGAGTTTTTCTAAACTCGCGGTGTCCCATCCACTCGCGCCATGAATTCCGCGCGGTGCATCTGGACAATTAACCATGGACCCTCTATTGACTAACCCATATCCCAAACATTAGAGAACTAGAGCCATGGTTAGGTTGAGAACTCATTGCATCATGTTGTGCCTACTTGACTAATTGTGCATTATTGCTTGTGCATACTCTCTGTGTTTTTTCCTAACCATTTGTTTGACTTGTGATTAAGCCTAAATAAACTAATTAATGACTAAAGGACTTTTCTTAATTAATTAATTAATTTGAGCTAATAAATATACCTAAAATCGAGTCATAGTTCTTTTAAGTCAACCCGGATTTTTATTCCCGTATACTGCACAAATGTCAACTTGTTTTGGTCATAGCCAGAGTTCTAGGAAGAACTACGAGTCTTACAACCTATGGATCTGTAGCCCCACGTTTTAAATTTAATTTGGCGTTGGTTTCATCCCAATCAGAGTCACATATCAAAAGTTATGACTAAAATACCACAGCCTGTCAAGTTTAATGCATATACGTGAAGTCTTAACTTAGTCTTTGTGCGAGTCTAGTCACATAGTCTAGCCACATGGTCATGACTCGAGTCTTAATATGTCATTACACTCACTAGTCTTAGCACACACTTTGAGTACATATCACCATGACCATGTTTTAGGTTCATGCATGAGTCGTTTTTTTCCGTCATTTGAGTTGGGGGTACATTCTATTCCTAATGTTCCACATCTCTCCATCTATGTGCTTTCTCCATATCACCACCCTCATTTTCTACCTTCTTCTATCCTTTGCATGTTAAATAAAGTTTGAGTCAAACAATTAACAATGAATATCCCCAAATTCCTTTTCCACAGTACTTGGTCGAGGAGAGAAGGGCGATTGATCAAGGATAACCTCTTTATTCAAGTCTCACTGTTTGATAAACCAATTCGTCAAAAGAGGAAGGATAAAAATATAATGGCAACTCAAGAGGAAGTTAATGAACTTAGGAGTCAATTGACTGACGTGACTGAGGTGTTAAAGGCTTTAACCCTCAAAATTGATGACCTTGTGAAGCAACAACAAATGAACCTCATGCAAGAAAGCTTGAGCAAGCTATCTAGTGACTATAAGTTTCAGGGCATTATTTCACAAGGAGTCTTGGTGGATAAAGAACTTCTTCTGCATAAGTTCAATGCCAATGACATCCCAAAATTCAAGGCAACAGATAATCCTTACCTTCATTTAAGAGCCTTTGAAACTATGATGAACATTAAGGGGATTGATAAGAAAGTCTTTCATTCTTTGTTTTTCTTATCTCTTGAAATCGTTTGTCAACAATGGTTCTTCTCCCTGGACAAAGAGAAAACCTCTACCTGGGAAACGATGGTGAACGCTTTCATTGATAGGTATAAGTGCAATATTCAAGTTGAAACTGATTATAGACAACTTGAGATGCTAAGACAAAAAGAGAATGAAGGCTTTACTTCTTTCTTTAATAAATGGAGGGAAACTTTCTCTAAGATGATTGAGGTGCCCACTGAAAAAGAATATGTGAGGATGTTTATCAAGAATCTTCAAGAGAAGTATTCGAAGCATTTAAAATATCAACACAATCTGAATACTTTCAAGGCGTTTACGACATCGGAATTGAAATCGAAGATGACCTCGCAAAACAAAGAGCTACTAACAATAGTAACCACAATGGCTGGAAAGGAAAGAAGAACGACAATCCTTCTTCTTCCGAAAACGCCCACTCTAGTAATAATGTTTGTACCTTTGACCATAATGGTGTCTTAGCCATGGAAAATCAAGGATCTAAAAGGAAACCCAGGAGAGAGTTCAACCCTATTGGAATGACCTACAACTCTGCTTTCAACCGTCTTTACGATCGAGGATTAATCGACCCTATTGGCCCTACCGAGGATCCAACGCTAGAAAATCGATCTTTGAGATGGAATCCCAACTCTTATTTTAAGTACCATCGAGGAAGCGGTCATACTACTGATGAATGCTACAGGTTTCAAAATCTCATTCAAGATCTCATAGAAGCAAATAAGATCCCATTGCCTCTAGCTAACGAGAAGACTGGGTTATGATAAAGCAAACGACACAAGACAGAGGCGAGCTTCAACGACGAGATTTCATGACCTCTTTTTTCTATTTCTTTTTTTTATTTACCGTTTTCCCCAATAAGTCTAGCATAGGCACCTTTCTTTTCCCTTAGATTAATTTTGTAGAATCTTTCTTTTTCCCTTTTAATAAAATGAGTATTTATTTGTTTACATATGACCATTGCATTGCAAAAAAAAAAAAAATGTTAAACGAAGCACAAGGTATACCAATGATTTGAGGAACCCCTTGTAGCCACATCATATCACCTTTCACCCTTCAATTATACATCCTTTTTTGGTAAACCACTTTGAGCCTCGTCTAACGATAGACCCTTCATTTTTTCAACCCATATCTAGCTAACTTTGGGATGGGATGGGATGGTGTGCAACTTATGCAATTTAAAAAAAAAATCTTGAGTGATTTCAAAAGATAAAAATTATTAAATAAGCAATAAAAAAATAATTAAAGTGTACAAAAGGGCAAGTTTTCCAATGTCTTTGATATGAAAATGTCTTCGATATGAATACGTCTCACATTGCGTCTCTTATCAAGTGCTCGGTACCGTGCCTGAGAAACATGAATGTCGAGTGATAGACCGCATGATTCGGGATTGCCCACACTTATAAAAATAATAAAAAAAAATGCAAAAGCAAAAAAAAAAGAGCTAAAAAAAGAGTAGAAACTCAAGCATGAAAATACAAATATTCAAAAGCAAAGTTTCACACCTTGGGGGCTTATCTAGGGTCTTGAGCCTTTTATCCCTTTCTTCTTCAACCTTTAGCCTAACCACTTTACAAACCTTAAAGATCCCTTTTTGAGGTATACACATACTTGTGCGAGGTTTGGCTAGAGCTACGTTCGGCCTGATTCCTAACGGATACGTAGGCAACCTCACATCGAGGTGCGGCCGTAATAAAAATGCATTCACATTCACATTCACACATCATGATCATATCAAAGGATATCCTCCCTATTCACTTAGAGCTAGACTGGGGGACTTGATCCTTACATCATTAGCCTACCTAGCCTAAAGAGTCACCACCATCTGACTCTTTTCAATATCTTTCCACACACTTAGCCTTTGCGGCCTAACTTTAGTATCACTTTCACACACCGCACAGATACATGACCAAATATACTTTCCCTTAGGAACCCTTTGTCATGAGATCTTAACACGACGCTGAAGCATGCCTTGTCATGTCAAAATTCCTAACATCACTCATAATCATCATTGCATATCGAAGTATGAAGTGCTTAGCCTCCGTGCCTAAGTTACCTAAATACTTTCATTATCGAGTCAACTAGGATAGCCTAAGATGTTACAATCCTTGTACTGTGAAACGACATTTGACTAAGCTCATTCAACATGCTACTTCAAAAACATCACTTCGATTCTTTTTCGTGTCTTTCTTTTTCGGGAGAAAGTCGGTACCCTCCACAAAAATGACGAAAAACTTTTTTGTTTTTGCATTTTCGAGTCGCACAATCATAATACAATGCACACACGGGTCATGAGTCACACGTGTCATTTCACTTCGAGTCGAGTCAACCTCAAGTCAATTACAGTGAGTCAAGTTCATACCTTGAGTCACGACAAGTCAATGAGTCAAGCAACACTAAGTCTTAGGTCAACCCTAAAGAAAGATATGCAAAGTCCTATAGTCAAAGATTAAATGCAGGTGCATCCCAGCAAGCGAGGACATTCCCGGATTTTTTTCGAAAAATCGCGAATATGATACAGGATATTCCTCCAAGATAAGAGGAGTTACATGGATCAGTAAATTAGAGATGAAGAGCTTTAATTTACAAAAGATTTGAACGGATTTGGTTGAAAGGAAACGATCAAGCTCAAAGTTTGGAGCAAAACCAAGAACATCGGCAGCAAGAGCAGAGTAGGGAAGACCCGACTCCAGCACCAGACGACAAGGCTATCGTCTGGCAACAACATCTGGCGTTTAGCAATAGATTTCAGCGCCTGACTCTAGATCCCAGCGTCTGGCAACAGAACCAGTTCTTGATGCCATAGATATTTCAAGAGCGACAAATCTCGAAGCCTCTCAAAACAGTTATTTCGACCTCATACAGCAATTTTGTGTTCCTTGGTACGACAGTTAGCCCCTATAAGCAAATTGACATGATTAGTAGTCGGCTCAATTACAATCATAGTAAGTGATTGACCTGAAAAAAAATTGTCTCACTTAGCTTAAGCGCCTAAAACACTGGCTCATTACAAGCACCAACGTATCGGTTTAAAAACAAGCACTTAAACAACAATATTTCCAAATACGGATTGTCGCACATTCTTCTTAAACGACAATATTTCCAAATATGAATTGTCACGCGTTCTTCTTAAACGACAATTTTTCCAAAAATTGGATTGTCATCCCCAACTGACAATATTTCCAAAAATGGATTGTCGTGCAGCTACTTCAACGACAATTTTTCCAAGTTGGGATTGTCATCTCTGGAAAAGTTTCCAAGCGTGGATTGTCGTGCTCCTTCTCTATTTGGCAATTTTTTCCAAGTTTAGATTGTCATCGAGTTTTCCAAGATTGGATTGTCATACACCCAGTTCCCTAAGGCGAAATTTCCCAAAGGATTGTTGTAGGTCTCTATTCATCATAAATTTCGCCAAAGGTTCCTCAACGAGGATTTTCATTCATTTCAGTAAGGTGCAAATTTTCCCGAAGTGGATTGTCGGTCGACTCTTTTTTGCAAATGTTCCAAGACGAGGATTGTCAATTGTGGCAATATTTTCCTAAAAGGATTGTCGCATAGCATTGGCAAATTTCCAAGGTGGATTGCTTTCAAGAGTTATATTCCAAGATGTGGATTGTCGATCGTAGCAAAGTTCTTATGACAGATTGTTACGAAGCATTGGCAACTTTTCCCAAAAATTGGATTTTGGCAAATTTTTTGAGATACGGATTGTCGCTTCATCCAAGGATGGATTGTTACGAAGCATTGACAACTTTCCCTAAATCGGATTGTCATACATCATACAAGAGTTATGTTGGCAAATATTCCCAATGAAAAGAGGACTGTCATCACAGCAAAAGCACCGACATACAGGTTCAAAAGCAGTAAAAACGCCGACATACAGGCATAGCTGAAGCAAGGTTCAAGCGAACTTTTAAAGATCGACAAGCGGAGATCTTCGGTAATTTCCTTGGAAAATTATCGCAACAAATGAGGATAGCTTCAAGCGAAGATATCTTCGACAGCATTCCCTAGATTGTGGAGAGTTGCCAAAAACAATTGAAGGTGATTTCAAGCGAAGTTGTCCTCGATCATGTTCCCTTAGACGTGGAAGATGGTCACAAAGTGGAAGAGGATCGTTTCAAGCGAAGCAATATTCGCTATTAGAAGCAGTTACAAGCGTAGCGGTTTTCAAGCGGGATGGCATTCTCTTGGCAGGTGGTCATCAAAACAGTAAAGCGGCAGCAAATCGGTTACTTTCAGAGACGTGTGCTCGACGGTGCAAGATACGCGTTTCTTAACTCTTTTATCTGTTTAAATAACGCTAGTTTGCAGGTATCGACGTTACAAGAGTGATTTAGGATTGCAAAACGTTCTGAATCATTCTCTGTCCCTATTGCTACTTTGACTTTTGTTTTCGAAACTTGCGTTTCTCCAAACTCAGTCAAAGTGGGGGCTTCTGTAGACACCCATTTATGTCTCCCCAAAACCAAACCTAGTGATGAGTACCTTTCGCGTCAAATCATAATCGAATGAAGTGAAAGTGTGGAAAGTTTAGTAATGCGGATAGTTTTAATTTCTTTTCTCTTCTCTCTGTGTTTGAAAACCTATTTTAAGAAAACAACTAATCTAGTTTGTTTGGTCCATGATATGGGTCCAATAATGGTGTAGTTGGATAGGTCTTGAAAAGAGCTTTCCAACGATATATTATAAGCCCAATTTCGATGAATATTGAGGAAGTTATGGCCAAATTACTGAACTGGGCCCGGTTTGAGCCTTATATGCGGCCCAATGATCTAGAGAAGGGCCTAATATGAATTTATCATTCCTAATGCAATTAGGAATGGTTTTAGTCTTTTAGATCCTTCTAGAAGGTTCTTTTCATTCCTAATTCAATTAGCATTGATAAATTGACTTTGGTTGACTTTTCAGAGTTTTAATTAAAATCAAAGAACGTTTTTGAGGAAAATACGATTTTATCCTCCTATACGGCAATTTCTATCTGATTTTAAGAAAACGCGTCAATTTCTTAGTCAACGCCAAACGCCAGCTGTAGCGCCTGGTGCTACGCTTGGCGCCTAGCGCTGGCGCTAATCTGGTTTTACGCGTCAGAACTTTGTTTTGATGTTTTATATTTTTTGGCTGATTTTTTCTATAAATAGTCTCCTAAAAACTCTGTTTTAAATCATCAATTCTCATCAATTCTTATTCTTTCCAATTCTCACCAACTCTCATCAAGAAATTCTTGATTACTCTCTCTCTCTCTCTCTCTTTTCTAAACTAGCTTCTCTCAAATATAAAAATTCCGCACTCATTAGATTTAGAAACACCTAACCATATTCGAAGTTGCCTTCACCCTAGACGTGAAAGGTTTAATTTCTGAGGGTTTGGTCCCAAATCTCTCTTTTAATTAATTAATTTAATTGTTTGTTTTTATATTTTCCTTGAAGTTACTAACGTGTGTATTTTGTTATTAGAAAGAGGTACGAGGCATCCAAGTAAGTACCCTAATGATTTTTATTGATGTTATTATATAGAGTTCATGCTTAGGTTGTTATTATGATATTCCTAGTATCATGTCTAGGGTAACTTTAATATCAAGTATGATTAAAAGTATGATGCTTCCTATGTTCTTCCTAATATATATGATTGTTAGTATCATGTTAGGGTTAAATATATGATTTTTATCGTTTAGTATCATGCTAGGGTTTGTTATTAATCTTGTTAGTATCATGCCTAGGATCTTGCTAATATTATGTTTTATTATGATTATTATTATGATGCTTGATATTTATTGTTATTGCTTGATCACGCCTTTAATGCATGTTTAAAGGGAATTTCGTATTTGTAATCACGCTTAACAAGATAATTAATAATCTTGTTTAGGGTTAATTTTATTATAATTCAAGTTATCGCCAATAATAGATTTATTTGTGCATTAATATTCAACCAACATAGATAAACAGGTTTAGGGTTAATCCTATTGATTGCATGTTAGTCAAAAAGCGCACATGAATATGATTAGAATAAAGTAGAGGCCTATTATTAAGGCAGGTTCAATCTCTTTTAGGTTGGATTTGTACCTTTATCCCTGAACCCTATTTGGTTCAAGACCTTATGGAGTTGACGATCTCTTGGATCGTTAAGGGGTGTAACCTTCACCTCGTGAACGGTTTACAAGTTCCTAAAACTTGTTGGCAACTCTTTTGCTCTATCTTCTTTCCCTTTGGACGCCACCGTACTTTAGTGTATGATCACAGTGGGGATCAAGCTAGGGGTAATGCTTGAAATATTCCCTACAAGGGGCTTATCTAGGGTCTTGAGCCTTTATCCCCTTCTTCTTCTACCTTTAGCCTAACCACGTTACAACCCTTAAAAGACCTCTTTGAGGTATACACACACTTGTGCGAGGTTACGCTAGAACTACGTTCAGCCTGATTCCTAACGGATACGTAGGCAACCTCACATTGGGGTGCGGCCGTAATAAAAATGCATTCATACATTCACATACCCACGTCATGATCGTATCAAAAGATTTTCAATGCTCATCCCTATCCACTTAGAGATAGACTTGGGGGTTTGATCCCTACATCATTAGCTTACCTAGCCTAAGAGTCACCACTATTTGACTCTTTTCAAAATATATTTTCCATACACTTTAGTGTCACTTTCACACACATCACATATACATGACCAAATAAACCTTCCCTTAGGAACCTTTTTTCATGAAATCTTAACACAATGTTGAGGCATGCCTTGCCAATCTTAGAATCACTCATTATCATAATCATCATTGCATCACAAAGTATGAAGTACTTAGTCTCCATGCCTAAGTTACCCAAATACTTTCATTATCGAGCTATCAACTAGGATAGTCTAGGATGTTATAATCCTTGCACCGTTAGATACAACATCAATGCATACATTTGACTAAGCTCATTCAACATGCACTCGCAAAAACCTCACTTCTTCCTTTTCGCGTCTTTCTTTTTCGGGAGAAAGTCGGTACCCTCCACAAAAATGACGAAATTTTTTTGTTTCTTTTCTGCATTTCGAGTCAAGCACATCACAATACAATGCACACACGAGTTATTTACATTAAATCATATCGTGTCATATCACATCAAGTGGAGTCTTGCACCTTGAGTCATGTTGATTCGTATTTGTCAAAACACATTAAGTCGAGTTCACACAATGAGTTGAATAGCACCAAGCATTAGGTCAACCCTAATAAAAACATGAGCAAAGTCCTATAGTCCAAAATATAGATGTAGGTACGTTAAGTCCAAAGCCGAACGAGCAGAAAAAGCTCTTACTTAGGTTCAAGCACTTTGCAATATAAACCTCACAGCACGATGCACCCCAACGCAGCACAATGCACATTGGCGTAGCACGATGCTCCCTGACGCAACACGATGTTACCTGACGCAGCGCGATATACAATGACGCAATGCGATAGACCTGTAGCTACGCGATAGACTGGTCAATGTGCGATGGCTCTGATTTGCCCGCGTCAGCCTCCGATGGTCTCACAAATTGGATTGGTTGGTCTGTGACTAATCCATTTGAGTCTCTTGATGAGTATTTGATCTTTTTGAACAATTGATAGATATTTGATTGGTAATCGGCTCGATTACAGTCTTGATTGATCAGCCTGATGACGGGCATACTTTGATTACATATTGAATGAGCACTTTTGATTAGTAGCCAGCTCGATTACAACTTGATTAATGATCGGCTTGATGACGATCAAAATGAAACAGATTTAAAAATTGAATAAGAATATTTGAATAGTGATTGATTATAATCATAAAGAATTCTTAGGATGGAAGATTTCTACAAAACAATTTAAAGACTGTAAGAATCTTATATATGGTTCTTAAGATAAATTTTCCTAAGATGGAAAGGTCAATTACTTCTAGGAGTAAAGAAGATTTAAAGACTTAAGATGAAGAAGTCTTTAACAGGAGGCTCTAAGATTAAAAGGGTCTCACGCCCAGATTTGAAAAGACAGTTTGAGATGAAGTGACCTTTGATAGCTTTCCCTATGATTGAGGAGGTTATCACTTGATTTGAGAAGATAGCACAAGATGGGCGATCTTCGACATCTTTCACTAAGATTGTGGAAGTTGTCACCAAGAATTGAGAAGATATCACGAGATGAGCGGTCTTCGACAATGTTCGTTATGATTGTGGAAGTCGTCACCAAGATTTCAGAAGAGCGGTTTGTGATAAGGCGGTCTTCGACGACATTTGATATGATTGTGAAGGTTGTCACTATGATTCAAATAAAATAGCTCGTGATGTAGTAGCAGATATTCGATAATGTTCCCTAGGATAAGGAAGATTGTCACTACAACAAAATTGAGTATCGTTACAAGAAGAATTGTCTTCAACAATGTTCCCTAGAATGTGGAGGGTTGTCACAACAACTGAAGATGACTACAATCAGAGTTACCTTCGACGACGAAAGGTTGTCATAAAAAAGGGAGATGGCTACAAGCAGAGTTATCTTCGATGATGTTCCCTAGCTTGCGGAAGATGGTCATAAAAACTGCAGAAAATCGCTACAAGTGGAGCAACCTTCCATGGTGTTCCCTAGCTTGTGGAGGATTGTCACAACAAAAAGATTAAAGACAACTACAAGTGGAGCGATTTTCGGCGATATCCCCTAGCTTGAGGAAGGTCGTCACAAATGCAACAAAATTTGATATTCCAGAGACGTGTACTCGACGGTGCAAGATACACATTTCTTAACTATCTTATATGCTTAACTAACACTAGTTTGCAGATATCGGCGTTACAAAAATGATTAAGGATTGCAGAACGTTCTGAATCATTCTCCGTCCCTATCGCTACTTTGATTTTTGTTTTTGAAACTTACGTTTCTCCAAACTCAGTCAAAGTGGGGGCTTTTGTACACACCTGATTGTGTTTCCCCAAAAACCAAACCCAGTAATGAATATATTTCACGTCATTGATTATCAAACGAAGTGAAATGTGAAAGAGCCTCGTGATGCAATCGTTTTAATAAAAAAATCTTTTTTTTTTGTTTTCCAAAAAACAAATTCGTACCTTATTTATGAAAAATGTCCAATCCAATATAAATTAGTCCATGATATAGGTCCAATAATAGTATAGTTGGATGGGGCTCGAAAAGAACTTTCCGACGATGTATTATAACCCCAATTCCGATGAATAATGAGGAAGTTATGGCCCAAATATTAAATTAGATATTAAATGAGTTTTTATGGGTGATCTAATAATCAAGTGGAGGGTCCATTAATAATCATTCCTAAAGTCATTAGGAATTACTTTAACTTTCTAGAATAATCTATAAGGTTATTTAATGTTCTAACGAAATTAGGATTAATAATAATATTTTATTTGATTTTGAAAAGACAAAGGATTTTATTTGGAATAAAACAAGTGTTTTAAGGATTAAATTTGATTTAATAAAAGATAAGTACGGACTCTACTTAGCCAAATTCAATTGGAAGAAGGATTCCGTACGAGTTTTATCGTACAGCATCCATCGTGTCATGATAAGGTCCATCGCGCCGCGATGGCTCTGTCGCGTCGCGATGACGTTGTTGCGTTGCGACAGAACTAGTTTTACTACGAGTCGAATTTTGACTCTTTTCTATCGTTTACGATCGATTTTTTTCTTTGTAAATAGGGTCGTGTTTCCCCGTTTTCAATCGTCAACAATTATCAACTATCATCTTTCTATTCTCTCTCTCTAAAAGATAAAAGCTTATTCTTTCTTTTTCCCTCTTTCTAAGAATTGCCTTTTCAAACACCATTCGTCCATCACGAGACTTAGACACACATAGCCAAGCTCGAAGTTGTCTTCGCCCTAGATGTGAAGGGTTGATAACTTCTGAGGGTTTGGTCCTTAATCTGTATTTCAATTATTTAAATTAATTATTTGATTTAATATTTTATTGAAGTTACTAACGTGTGTATTATTTTGATAGAAAGAGATATAAGGAAACAAAGTAAGTTGTTTTATTGCTATATTTTGTAGAAAGTATGCTTATATTATTTTAATTTCTAGTATAATGTTAGGATGTTATTTATTGCTTTCTAGTATCATGCTCAGATTGCTTCCTATTTCTTCTTTCATGTTAGTATCATGTTAAGGCTAAAGTTTTAATTTTTATTGATTAGTGACATGCTAATATTTGTTATTAATCATGTCATTAATTAGTATCACGCCTAGGATCTAGCTAATATTATTATGCTTTGATGAGGATATTGATATTATGATGATTATGTTTGTTGTGTCTGTCAAGCAATATTATTGTGTAACTTGATGTACATTATTGTTATTGCTTGATCACGCCCTCTCTTGCGGGTTTAAAGGGGATTTGTATTTGAAACCACGCTTAATAAGATAATTAATAATTTTTTTTAGGCTTATGTGATTTTAATTCAAGTGATCGCCAATAATAGATTTATTTGTGAATTAATAATCAACCAGAATATATCAAACAGGTTTAAGATTAATATATTGATTGTATGTTAATCAGAGTGCGCACATGAATATGAGAAGAATAAAGTAGAGGCCTATTTAGGACAGGTTTAATCTCCTTTAGGTTGGATTTGTACCTTCATCCCCGAATATCTAGTCATGGTTCAGTACCACTATGGACTTAGAAATCTCATGGATCGTGAAGGAATGTAACCTTCACCCTGTGAACGGTTTACAAGTTCCTAAAAATAATTATTGGCGACTCTTTTGCTCTATCTTCCTTCTCTTTGGACGCCACCATATTTAAGTGTATGATCACAGTGGGGTTCAAGTGTAGGATATGATGCTTGAAATATTCCCTACAAGTGGAAAGGTTACTTTCGGGATGGTTGGAGGATATTCCGAGTTAGTGAGGATAGTTTAATTTCGTGATTCGGGATGTTGGTGTTTGGATTAGAAATGGTGGTTCTGGGGTTGGAGGGTGGTTTAGGCATAGTGGAGGCAATTTTAAGCAAGTTGTGTTGGTTTTGGGGATAGAAGTGTTGGTTCCAGGAGTGTATCAAGGTGGTTCAGTGGTGGAAATTTAGTAAAGGTAGTATTTTACAACATTTTACCATTAAATGGGTAGTTTCTTACAATATTATTTTACCTTTATTAAGTAATTTCCTACAACATTTTTTTTAATAGGTAATTTTTTTACAAAATTTAGGTTATATAAGGTAATTTCTGACAAAATTGATGGTGTATAATACATTTTCCTGGGACCTATGGGCTATGGGCCCACCACGCTTTCGCTGCTTTATGTGTAGGACGGTTTACTCAAATGTGTGACCTCGCGATTGTGGTCCCTTGCGTCAAAAGTCCTCCTGATATGGTGATAGGGGCAGTGTAAGATAGTTTCACTAGAGGGGAGGTCATGAGTTATGTGGTCCTTGGTCTAAAGAGAGGTTTGTAAGGCTAGTTCATCCCAAGTCCCACATGGAAGCTAAGGAGTGAGGAAAATGTTTTATACTCTATAAAAAATGTCCTAATATTTATTTTTAGTATTAAGGAGTTTATGCTATGAGCCTATGACTAGCTTAGAAGGGAAAAAATCATACGACTTCGTTAACTAGAATCAAATTAAAGGAGTAAACAATTAAGGAAACGTACTCTAAAATAATTTCCTTACAAAAATCTCTAAAATAATTTGCTGCAAATTACAACATGAAAGCTCAACCGTACAAGATTTTTACAATAACTAAGAATTAACAAAACAAAGAGGATCAATTGAAAATTTCTATATAGCTATTACGTTACAACAAAATTTTCAAATATCAACGCGACAAGTCGACAACACCCAACAACATACAATGGTAACACCACGTCACCAATATTATTATTGTCGCGTACTATATACAACATCGGAAATTATTAGTATACCTACCTAATAGTAGTGATGATACCAAAGAGGCCGAAACCAATGAGAACCAACAGAAGAATGATAGGAGATCATGACCAAGAGCAAAACCACGACCAAAGCAACACCCCAAGGGGAACCTCCAACACGGTGGAACGAGTCGTGCTCGGGTTTAGGAATTCGAACCCAATACCAGCCCTTGGAAGACCCGGAGTCGCTAGAATTGTAGTTGGTACGCATCATGAAGATGAGCAAGGCAGGGAGAGCAAGAAGAATAAGCTTCAAACTAAAGGAAGCGCGATGAAGTGACTCTTTGTAAGGGAAGTAAGTAGACAAGTAAAGGTAAAATACAACAACACCAAATAAAGCAAGTAAAGCCAAAGGAGGAGAGTTTAAGGAAGACATGGTTCGATTTCTCCAACTTCGTTTTAATTCTACACTACTACTAGTACTACCTTTATCATTCTCTAATTTTAACTCTCCTTCCATTTTTGTAACTTTTTTTTTTTTGGGTTCTTTTTTTGTGGTTTGATTTGATAGTGGAAAAAAGTGAAGGGAAAAAAGTATATGCACTGGCAAATTAAAGTTCATATACTTGCATTGTGTTAAATATTCGAAGGTTAGCTTTTATTTGGTATAAATGCTGAAAAAAAGAAGGTTTGATTCTATCCTTCAACCGCTTGGGAATTTTTGGACTCATGTATGGCTCACAGCTTGTAGAAGAATTGATGCCTTACGCAACTTTTTTTGTTTTTTTTTTTTTATATATATAAATTGAGTTCTATGTTTTGGGTCCTTATCTTCGTTATACTTTTAATTCAACATACATGTAAATTGGCTTGGTAAATAACCCAACTCATATTCATGCAGTGTATTTTTGTTTATTTGGGTCTTGTTAGTGATGACACAGCAGAGTGTGCCACGTCAGATGATGAGTATGCAGAAGGTTGTTAGAAGAATTCTGTTATAACATAATCCTAGCTGATGTAATAATCAGTTAAGAAAAGGTTGTTATAACAACTTGTACTATATATAGCTGTACTTACTCTACATCTCATTATTTTCTTGATCAATAAGATTTCCCTCTTCTTCTCTCTAAATTCTCTCTCAATTAGACTTAGCCTTATTGTTCTTCACTATATTTCAATATGGTATCAGAGCAGGAAACATGAAGATTCTTCGATTCTATGATATATTACAGTGAATAATAGTAAGTTTTTTATCTTAATTTTTCCGCAAATTTTGTTAGATTCTTGTTTGTTGATCAAAATAGATCTTCAGCAACTGTTATTCTACAATTCTTCGTCATTTCCGGATTCAAATTTCTTCGGATTTTATTGAAATCTTGAGACTTTGATCGAATTTTTGATAGTATCATTGTTTGAAGTATTCAAATTAGTCTGCATTTCAAATTTCAAGTTCAAATTTCTTGATTAAAATGGCAGCAACCTCGTTTATACCAGTAACATCTGATCCTACTTCACCCTATACTATTATATCAATCCTTCTGAAAATACTTCATTGCCGATTGTTTCTGAGAAATTTTCTGGAGAAGCTTATGGTGAATGGAAGAGAAGTATGATGATAGCCTTGGCTACGAAGAATAAGCTAGGGTTTGTTGATGGAAACTTGCCTAAACCTCCTGAATCTGATCCTAATTGTGCAGCCTGGAAATGTTGTGATGCTATAATCATATCATACATTTTGAGATCTCTTGACAGTTCTATTGCTAGGAGTGTATTGTTCTTGACTACTTCTCAGGAAATCTAGAAAGATTTAGAAGAGAGGTTTTCTCGGACTTCTGGACCTCAGTTGTATACTTTGCAGCAGTCTTTGACAGATCTGAAACAGGGATCAGATACACCTATTACAGAGTTTTTTACTCAAATCAAAGCTATTTGGGATCAAATTAATCAGATGAATCCTCTACCTTCTTGTACAAGTGCTGGATGTACTTGTACTCAGGTTTTCTTGAAGCAGCAGCAGGAGGAAAGGTTGGTGCAATTTCTGATGAAACTTGATAATAAGTTTACTGTTGTTCGTACAAACATCTTGATGATGCAGCCCTTGCCAACAATTTCTATGGCATATAAATTGCTTGTTCAAGAAGAAAAACAAAGGCGAGCTAGTTTGGTCGATGAAGAATCAAGTAGCAGATCTATGGCTTTTGCTGCAGAAATTATTCTCAGGGGCCTAGAATGACTTTTCAGTCTAATGGCAACAAACTGGTAGTAGCAGGCAAGAGAATTTTCTGTGATCATTGCAGATTTCCAGGACATACTATTGATAGATGTTACAAGTTGCATGGTTATCCACCTAATTTTGCAAAGAATAAAGGGAAGAAAGTGGCAGTTGTGGTTCACATGGATGATGATGCAAATGAGCAAGAAGAGCATGTTACACATATTTCTTCTGACCAGTTCAATAATATTCTCAAAGCTTTGCAATCTCAGGAGTTGGATGTACCTACAGAGTCTCAGGCTCATGTTGCAGGTACTTGTCTCTTAACTTGCTCAAATGAAAAATGGATTGTTGATTCTGGTGCTACAGATCATATTTGTTCTAGTCTGGATTTATTTGACAGTTATAAGGTGTTTGATAAGGTTCCTAATACCATAACAGTAGTTGATGGTAAGCATGTTCTGGTTGAGCACATAAAGACTGTTATGTTTGACAATGGAATAGTGTTGCAAAATGTGTTACATGTTCCAGGGCTGAAGTTTAATCTAATTTCTACTCATAGATTATGTAGAGATTTGGATTGTGAGATTTTTTTTTACTCATGATAAGTGCTTAATTCAGGGGCCAACTTTGAGTCAATTTGTGGTTCTTGGTAAACTGGTGTCTGGAATGTATGCTGTTGATGATAAGAGTGTAACAACTCAAGTTCAGGAACAATCTCAGGAAGTAGCAGTAGCTGATGCTGGAATTAATAACAAGCTTGAGGATGCTAAACTTTGGCATCTTAGAATGGGACATATGCCTTTTAACAAGTTGCACTTAATTGTATCTGATTTTGATGAAAAAATAGGAAAGGAGACATTATGTCAAGTGTGTCATAAAGCTAGGCAAACCAGGAAACCTTTCCCTGATAGTTTCATTAAGTCAAATAAGTGTTTTGATTTGTTGCATATAGACACATGGGGACCTTACAAAACTAAAACGCATGATGGGTTTAGTTATTTCCTCACTATTGTAGATGATTACTCCAGGAATACTTGGACCTTTCTTATGAGAAATAAAAGTGATGCAGTGAATATTTTTACAAATTTGCTTGCATTTATCAAAACTCAGTACAATAGTAATGTTTTGTCTGTGAGAACTGATAATGCAAAGGAGTTGTGTGAAGGTGATATACTGCTTGTTTACAGAAGATGTGGCATTAAACATCAAAAGTCTTGTGTTGACACTCCACAACAAAATGGAGTTGTGGAGAGAAAACACAGACATTTACTGGAAACTGCAAGAGCTTTGTATTTCCAGTCAAGGGTTCTAGAGAAATTTTGGGGAGAGTGTTTGTTAACAGCAACTCATGTGATTAATAGGATGCCATTGAGTTCTGTGCAGTTTGCTTCACAATATGAGCTGTTGAATGGAAAGAAACCTGATTTGAGTCATCTAAAGGTGTTTGGGAGTCTGTGCTATGTATCTACTTTGAAAATGGGTAGAACAAAGTTTGATTCAAGGGCTACACCTTGTGTTCTGCTGGGATATCCACCAGATCAAAAAGCTTATAGAGTTTTTGATTTGGGATCCAAGAAAGTGATAATTTCCAGGGATATCACATTCTATGAGAAACATTTACCCTATCATTATGAAACACACAACCAAAATACAAAATATCCAATTTTCTTACCTATTCATACCCCTTTTGATCCAGATACAGAATACACAATCCCTGAACCATTTCAGCTTGAAACTGATAATACCCACCTTGAACCAAATATTTCTACAAATATACCCCAAACTATACCCATATCTATTTCCCAACCACAACCAGAACCAAATCAACCTGAATCACAACAACTAGAAATTTGTCTTGTTCCTGTGATTCAGTCTGCTGATTTGAGACAGTTAGACAGGCCAAGGAAAAGACCTAGCTACCTGGACAGTTATATATGTGCTGCAGAATCAGTCAGCAATCATTGGTGTAATATTGTTCAGTTTGATGTGCTTCCTTCTCCTATTAAAGTTTTGATAAATAAAACAGCTGTGATCTCAGAACCAACAAGCTATTTAGAGGCTTCTCCGAATGAAGGGTGGGTTACAGCTATGAAGAAAGAGTTAGATGCCTTGGTTCAAAATGAGACTTGGGAGCCGGTGCCTTTACCTAAGGGTAAGAAACCCATAGGGTGTAAGTGGGTGTATAAGGTGAAGTTAAAAGCTGATGGGAGTATAGAAAGATTGAAAGCCAGGTTGGTAGCTCAGGGTTTCACACAGAGGTATGGAGTAGATTACTTTGAGACTTTTTCACCAGTGGTTAAGATGGCCACTGTGAGATGTTTACTTGCAATTGCAGCAAGCAGAAAGTGGAATTTGTATCAGATGGACATTAATAATGCTTTCTTGCATGGAGAGCTTATTGAAGAGGTTTATATGAGGGTACCCCAAGGTGTTGCAAATCCAGATAACTTGGTTTGTTGACTAAAAAAGTCACTCTATGGGTTAAAGCAAGCTTCAAGACAGTGGTTTGCTAAGTTGAACTCAGAATTGCAGAAGATGGGTTATGAACAATCAAAGAATGATTATTCATTATTCATTAAAAGGACAAATGGTTTGCTCACTATTGCAGTGGTGTATGTAGATGATATAATAGTCACTGGTTCAAATGAAGAAAAAATCAGTAGGTTCAAAGAGCACTTGCATTCTGTTTTCAATATCAAAGATCTAGGGGTGCTGAACTATTTTCTGGGGATTGAGGTCAGTCATTTACAAGCTGGCATAGTGATAACACAGAAGAAATTTACAAAAGAGCTTTTGTTAGACTGTAATTTGGATGTTTCAAGGATTGCAAAGACTCCATTGCCTGCAAATTTGAAGTTATTGGCATATGAAGGTGAATTGCATTCAGATCCTGAGCATTATAGAAAAATTGTTGGAAAGTTGAATTTCCTTTCTCATACAAGACCTGATTTGGCTTTCTCTGTTCAGACCCTAAGTCAGTTTATGCAACAGCCAAGATTGTATCATGTGAAGGCCTTGCAACATGTGTTAAGATATGTTTCTCATACTTTGGGTCAAGGTATTATCCTATATGCTACTGATCAGTTATCCTTGATAGCATATTCAGATTCAAATTGGGCATCTTGTCCTAATACTAGAAGATCAGTAACAGGTTATGTTCTGCTCTTGGGGATATCACCAATTTCATGGAAGTCAAAGAAACAGCCTACTATCTCCAAGAGTTCTAGTGAAGCTGAGTACAGGGCTATGGCAGCTGCATCTTCAGAGACAACTTGGTTAATCAGACTGCTTACTAAATTGTGTGTTCTGAATTTGAAGCCAGTAGCATTACACTGTGATAATCAAAGTGCTATACACATTGGGAAGAACCATGTGTTTCATGAACGCACTAAACATATAGAGTTGGATTGTCATTTCACCAGAGAAAAGGTGCTGGAGGGTCTAATTGTGCTGACTTACACTCCCGCAGCAGAGCAGCATGCTGACATTATGACTAAGGCTTTGAGTTCCTTCCAGCATAATAAGCTTAAATCCAAGCTAGGAATGTATTCTGATGTTGATACAGTTCCTAGCTTGCGAGGGGATGTTAGTGATGACACAGCAGAGTGTGCCACGTCAGATGATGAGTATGCAGAAGGTTTTTAGAAGAATTCTGTTATAACAGAATCCTAGCTGATGTAATAATTAGTTAAGAAAAGGTTGTTATAACAACTTGTACTATATATAGCTGTACTTACTCTACATCTCATTATTTTCTTGATCAATAAGATTTCCCTCTTCTTCTCTCTAAATTCTCTCTCAATTAGACTTAGCCTTATTGTTCTTCACTGTATTTCAATAGGTCTTAAGGGTGCAATAGCCATGTAAGAGCTTCTCCAATGACAAGCTATAATGCCATTGTAGCTTACTTTTCCACATCAATTTTTAAGCTACAATACTTATTAATAACAAAGTGTTCCAATGGTAAGCTACAAGGCCTACAACATCTTGTAGTTTGGAAAAAAAAAAATTAATTTATATTGCAAGAAAGTCCTCACAATTGAACCATTGGAGATGCTCTAACAACACAAGCAGCATTTTAATTTAAATGATGTTTGGGACTTGTAAGTTGTAACTGTTATTTTAGATGAGCTACTACAAGAGGGGGGTGAATGGTAGTAGGTTCCAATCGCGGAACTTATGTGGAAATTAAAAACAAAACGTAAAGGAACTTAAAGCACACAGCAAGTTTTACGAGGAAACCATCCAGTGCCTAACTGGAAGTAAAACCTCGGCCCTATTGGGACTTATAAACAAATTCCACTATAATAGGCAACTCTCCTAGTACAACCTATTACACAGACCTTTGCTTTGCAAGTTCCACCACGGACACTTGACTCTATGATAGGACACTTCCTACCAGACCAAAGACACTTCTCAGGACCCTTTTTCTCCCTTTACCCAGGAAACTTCCTAGGTGACCCAAGACACTTCTCAGGTTCCTTTCACTCACTATGCACTCACAGCTACCACTCGAATTTTACCAGATTTCAAACTCATACATAAGCGTGAATTTAAGAGAATTCACAATCTCACCCCAAAATACAAAACACTCAAAACCCTTTTTCCCATTACAAGATCTCATCGAATATCCCTAAATACATATCTATGAATAAAGAGATAAAACTAATATGTTGAACACTCAAGATCTGTCTGGAACTCACTAGACGTACTGTAACCAAAAACCTGATAGGAACTTTGACCAGGAGGACTGACTTAGCTTTGTGGTGAAGGATAAAACCATTAAGCACGACCACTACACTTCGTCAGCCTCAACTTTGAATGAATACATATGAGCATATTTATAGTACACTCGAAATATTCATTTCATCTTGAAAAAGATAGATTTTCTGAAAAGATAAGTTTAAAAGATATATTCTAAAAATCAGTTTTCCGAAAATATATCTTTTTGTTAAGAATAAAAACTGTCAATAATAATAAGATAAACTTAGCATAAAATCAGACTTTATTCAAAACTTATCTTTTTGTTTAAAATACTTTTTAAACAATCTTATCTTTTTCCAAAAGGGATTAATTAGAAGATAAATATCTTTATTCAGTAAAACCAAATCCCTAAAAGATATGCACGTATAAGGTAAATATATATATCATTAAAACCGACCTTTAACGACGTGCATACTTAAGTTCCTATTAGGTTCCTAAACTCTGACAGTCTTCGAGTTCCTGACAAGTCAGTTACTCTAATTTCATTGATTGTTTGGAGTCCACCTTGGTTCTATATAGACTTGTTCCAGACCGAATTTTATGTCCAACATACTTACATGAATCCTAGAGCAATATACTTCTATTTCTCTGTCTTCATGTTGCTTCTCTGAAACTCTTGTTCTGGAATCCTGTAGTCTTGATATATTCTTGATCTTAGGGTTTGCCCCATCATTACACCGGAACCAGGTCGTTACAACCCGTTTCGAAGTTCCTGTTAAGAAACTTCTGGAAGTTCCATTTCTGGAACTCTTCTTCTAACTTTACTTGTATCCTCATGGATCCTCTAAAGTTCCTCTGTTTCAGTTCCTACTTCAGCCCTCAACGCTTACTGAACCTGCAAACATCACAACACTAGAAAATCCTTATTAAATGGAAGTTTGCTCAATTCTTAACATCATCATCAAAACCTCATAAGGGTCAATAAGTTGCCCCTTTTTAATGATGAAAAACTGAGCAAACTTCTGAGGATAACAAATTAACTCAGAAGGTTAGTTTTTTCATTTATGAAAACAGTAAAGAAAACCAAACTAAATTAAAATACTCTTACACATACATGACCTATATATGTATAGGATACTTACCTTATGAATCTAACATATGCAAACACATGTTTACATAGTTACCTTCATGGTTCCTTAGCCATCATCATGCTTATCAACCATAACACTTATCGTTGTTCTTGTTCCTCTATTGCTTATCCTATATTGCTCAAGTTCCTTACATATATACCTGTCATTACTCAGGTTCCTTGTATCCTGTTCCAAGCGTAACTTTCTCTTTCTATGCACAACTTAACATACACGTTAGATAGATAATCATCATTAGTTTATAATCATCAAAACCTAATTGCTCAACAGTAACTGCTAGGGAATTTTGTCTAGAAGTATTCTAAAGATACGGTTATTTGTGAACAACTACCCTTTTTAAAAAAAATTGTTTAGAACTACTCGAAAGTTATAAAACGTTTAAGTAGCACTACTCAGTAACATTTCCCGTCCAATTAAGACTTTACTGACCCACTTTTTCACTTTTTCCACCTAAAACCTTAAGTTACTTTTTTGCTAATTCTGAGCTCAATTCAGATCCTTAAGGGCTAATATGGCCCCTAATACCTTAATCGAATATATTTTGACATGCAAACCGATGAAAAAATTGAATTGAGTTGCAATTTGCAATTTATAAGAACTTTTGGGATGCAATTTGTAATTTTTCTTTTTAAATGGCTGCAATTTACAAAATACAAACTTTGGAGCATAATCCGATTGATTGAACTTATTGGAGTTGAACTAAATTGAACAAAATATTTTATGAGAGAAAAAATTAAGAACTGAACTGAACTTATTGAGCTAAACTAAACTGAACTGAACTGAACTGAAAATAATCTGAAGATAACAGGCCCTGAATGGCTGCAATTGGAAATTGTTCTATTTAAAAAGATAAGTTTTAACTATAAAAACTCGTGTATATATGATACTCGGAAATTATTGGTTTGTTTTGTTGTATATAATACTTTTTAAAATTTGTAGTAACCCTGGACCGAGTAACTCGAGTAATCCTAGCCACACAGAATAAAAATTTGTGTCGTAGAAGTGGGTTCTTCATTTTGTTTTAGAAAATAATGTTGAAAGCTTCTTTTGGATTTTTTTTTTCTTTTTTAATTTTCATAACATGAGTATTATTTCTATATGGATCTTGCTAATAAGCGTTCTGAGGCGTTAAATAAGAAATTAATATATTATTTAAAGTAGTATTAAATTTAGAAAATATACATGACCAAATTACGCATTAATCGGTGTAATTAACATGGAATATTGCTAATGCATGCATGATGATGGAAGTTGTTCGATCAGGTAGAGTTACAAATAGAATAAATTAGCGCAGACATTTTTTTTCTGATAAATAACAACTAACTTTATTATAACTTTTAATCCAATATACGTTGTACTTTGACAAAAATAGAAAGGCACCGCCTGCAGGAAGCTGGTGGAAGCATAAAAGTTTGGCAGTGTCACCGCGCTCACAATTGCATTACTTTCATTTTCGGTAAGGAAGTCTGCTAGCCTCCACCTAGGAATAGCAACGGATCGGATTCGGGTCGGATAGAGCTCCACCCGCATCCACCCGAATTAATCATCCGCTCCACCCGATCCACCCGTCACCCGCAAAACCCATCACCCGCATCCGATCCATCCGTCATCCGCGGATGAAGTGGGTGGATCGGATGCTTAACGGGTGATAATTATAATCCTACTCTAACTATAAAATCTAATACGTTAGAATAAAAAAATAAAAAAAAAGTTTTTAGCCAATTTTAAACTTAAAAAGTAAACCATTAATTAAATTTTTATTCCAAACTATAGCAATAAAAATAATCATGAACTTACTTTTTTTTTAACGGAATCATGAACTTATTTCGGTACTACATAATTAGGAATTGAGGGAGGTTTTATATTTTTTAAAATAAAACTAAAGAATTTTTAGAATTTTTTTTTTTTTTAGAAATATACAGTACATACATAGTGTAGTATACTAGCATATAAGAAAATTGGGATTATATATATATATATATATATATATATATATATATATATATATATATATATACGGATGGACTGGGGATCGGGTGATAAACGGATGACGGATCGGGTGACGGATGAAAGGAGCCCCACCCGAATCCGACCCGATCCGTCACCCGCTTCATCCGTCACCCGCCCTTCATCCATTTAATGCGGATTTTCGTCCATTTATTTATTTCGGGTGGATCGGATTTGCGGATATCCATTTAGAATTGTCATCCCTAATCCCACCAACTCTATCCCTATTTCAGTATATAAAGAGGTTTACTTTATGTATGACTATCAAAAGCTGACACGACATGATAATCCTATATGAACCCGATACGAAATAAACGAGAACCCCTTTAAATATAGGGATGATACAAACCCAACACGAAATTAAACGGGTTAGGTTTGGATTGAAATTTTCAACCCGAAACTAACACGCAAAACCCAATTATATTAATGGGTTGAACGTCAACCTGTTAACTAGAGCCCGACATGCTTAACTTGTCTATTTAATTAGTTAAGATAATTGATATTTTTATGTCAATCTTACTAACGTTCCTAACTACATAATCTATCTATTAACTTATACTAAAAGCGAAAAATCAATGACAATTGTTATTATCCTGTGAAAATTTTTCGCGCCTTTTTCATATATATATCCAAATTAAATATTTCTAAATATCTTTTATATACTTTATATTTTGTAATATTATTGTCGAAAATATTTAACAACCATGTATTGCACGGAATTTTAACCTGTTGTAGTATGTATATTTTAGTAAAAACTTTTAGTGGGCAAAATTTTTGGTTTAGGAAGACAAATTTTACTATTATTTCACTTTAAAGTCTTTTGTAGTCTCTGTTGGAAATAGGTAATGCAAACGGATTCTCGCGCCCGATCAGGCGGTGGTTCGCCCGACCGGGCGGAGGTGGCTAAGGAAAATAGGAGAACTCTCGCGCCCGATCGAGTTTTTGACGAGCCCGATCGGGCGGCTTCGCCCGATGGCTCGCCCGGGATGGGGTTTCTAGATCGCCCGACCGGGCGGTGTTCGCCCGATTGGGCGCGACACCAGGTCTGGAGAAACTTAATCTCGCGCCCGATCGGGCGGAAGCTCGCCCGATCGGGCCCGCCTTTTTTCCTAAGTCGGTTTGCTTTGCGTGTTTATTTTTTCCGAGACTCATATAAATACGAGCCTTACCTTTTCATGAGAATTATTCACTTTCTAGCCGAAAACAAAAACCTACCTTTTGAGATCTGAACAGTTCTTGAGCAATTCCACTCTTCGGGTTCGGGTGCACGAATTACGGGGAGAGTTGCGTTAAACTTGGGGGCGTACGTCATCAAGATACCTGTACCGGTGGTGGCGTATTTCTCTTCTAAGGCAGTGGATTATTGTTCCACGGCGCGACTGTGAGTTTGAGATCTTCAATCAAGTATTTTCCCTTTCATCTTCTTTATTTTTGTTATTGGAATCGACAGGTATTTTACCAACAATTTAGAAGCGAAATAGTATTAATTTATTATACTGTTGATTTCTGGATTATTCAATTATATAAATCGTTTGATCGGGATGGAAATTAAAATTTAAGAACCCTAGTTATGGGGGCTGTTAATTAAAATAATCATATTATTATTTTGTGTCATGGTGAAACTGAATTACTTTTGAAGGGATCTAATTAGTTTCAATCGTGCAATTATTATCCGTGCGGTCGAGTTGAAGACGATCGATCCTTTGTTTTAATGAAAAAAAAATTAATTAGTTGCTACTGTTTGGCGTGGAATAGTACGGAGTAAGGATATGCAATTTCTAATTGTCTAAATTCCTTAATCGGCTTCGTCAGCAAATTCCTTGAAAGAAGTTTAATGGATTAGTGTCAGAGTATTTTTTCTTTCATGAATGCTCAAGAGTCAACTGTGATAGTGGTCAAGGATGATTCAATTGACCCAATTGTCACTCGATCATACTCTTGGTTGTGAGTTCGTATGCCAAGGTAGCTAGCAAACGGAATGCGCGGTCAATTTGCTCAATATCAGATATGTTCCTTCTCAAGTATAATTACTTTGTATTATTTTTCTAACTCTATATCATGTTTATTATATGTGCCCCAAATATGCATAATTTTATTATTATGAGCTATTGCTTTGCAATGTGGGGGTATTTTGAGTTAGATGTTTGTGACTAACTAGTAAGTTGGTTCTACTCATGACACTGAGTGGTTTTGAGAAGTAAGGTTTTCATGAGTGGTATTGAGGAGGAAGGTTTCCGAAAGTGACGTTTATCTATAGCTTTTTGCTTGTTGGTTTGCAAGTAATTTATTTCTGCTAATGTATGTTTTGTCCTAGTAGATTAGGGATGACATGTGTTCTATCTTACGATAGTGTTTTGTTGACCTTATTCCCAATCATGGACAATGTTTTGCTGAGCACAGAGTATGTGATAAGCTTGTAAGTGTCCCTTTTTAGATTAAAAAGGGATTTAGAATTATTGTTTCTTATAATTCTTGTGATCTTAATTAGCTTTGTTCACGAACTTGAAATGTATTTAATTTACTAGAGGTGTAGAAATTATTTTTCTTGTTGATGGTCTAGATGAGACCAAGTTGATTTTCATGCTTATTAGCAGAATAAAAAAGGCTTGACTAAGTAAAGCTAGAATGGCCGTGCAAGTTTGAAGTGTAAGTGCCCCACATGAGGTAAGGATGGGAATTAACATTCTATATGTCTTTACAAACTATTAATATTTTGTGAATGTTAGTATTGTGGGGGTTCCAGATATGTATCAGCTGCTTATTTGTTTAGTAAGTATTTCACCCAAGATTTTGGTTTATACTCTCTAATTTGTTACCTGGTTCATGACTATTTTTCATGTGGTATTTGTGATGTGGGGGTTTCCAATAATAAAGAATTGACTTCTAGATATGTTTCACGTAAAGCATGAAGGCTTGTGGGACTGTGGGTGATATGTATGCTGAATATCTGCTACGTTTATCATGTACGAGCTTGATATGTTAAATCCTTGAAGTGTCTCAAGTATATGTTTTCCTATGACATGACATGTTAGTTTTGCTCGTTCATAGGATTTGTTCTTGCTTCCTAAGCTTTATTCTGCCAGTAAAGTTGATGAGTTCATCATCTAAGGTGTATTGGATTAAAGCTTAAACTAGTGTTATATCATCTTGGTTTTACTTTCTTGATCGAAATTTGTATGTAGATGTTTGTTGTGTGGTTTATATATTCATGTAGGGGTGAATGGAAAATTCCTGAACCATATGGATAAACTTGATTGACTAGTTATGGAAAGAAGCATGTTAACGCGTGTTGTGCACTCTCTTTGAGTCTGATATGTTTGAGAAGAGTATATCTTGCCTTGCTATTAGAAATCCATCTGTTGTAAGTATCTTTCAAGGTGAGTTGAAAGGTGGTTGATTGGAAATGGGCTAAAGGTAAGATACTATGTTGTTAGGATTTACTCTGTAAGTTTGGTGCTGACCAACTCTTATGACTCACCTGGTTTGTTCTAAGCTTGTCTAATTTGCGGTAAGGTTTCTTAAATTAAGCTTTCTAGCATGATTTATTGTAAATCAAGAGTGTGTATTTTAAAACGCATGCACAGGTGACAACTTAGAAGATGAGGTAATTTTTGCTCATGATGTTATATCCTTTGTGATATGTATGGTGAGTGGGGGTTAGATTTGAGTACTCTAACCTGTTATGTTAAGTTTTTCTTGGCATGTGGGTTGAACTTCTTGATGCATGTGTGATGTTACTATGGTTCGCATTGATAGAGTTCATTTGCTAGAATGATCATAAGTTGTTAACTTCACATGCATGTTGTTAATTGAGATAAAGATGTATATGTGTCTCTAAGCCAAGAGACAAGTACAAGATAATGTGATAAGCAGAATGGTTCTAGGCAGTATGCCGATGAACTAATAAAGGTACGCATCAATCTCATTATTGTGATGTAGAGAAAGTGGTTTGGTAAATTATATTTATCATGTCTAAGCCAGAGTTATTTTCATGATTTGAAATGTGCTAATGTTTTGCAATCTAAATGATGAACAAACTATTCTTGACGTGTAGTGGTTTTGTTGTAAACTATATTGTTCATTCTGTTTGTCAAGAGAGAATTACTCAATTATTGTTTGAGTTTCAGTGAGTACAGGGATGAAGGTTAAAGTGAGAAAGTTTCTCAAGTACCTATCCAGTAAATTATAAGAGACAATGATTGAATGAACAACGATGATTAGTTGAACCTCTTCAGTGTATGATTATTACATGATGAAGGGTGGTGCTCTGTTTCGAGTGAGCTACAAAACAAATTGTTGTACACTATCCATTATGAAGCAAAGGTTCATTAGATTGGATGACGTGGTCAAGAAGATGATTGTTGCAAAAATCAATCTCTGGAAGTTTGTCCATTGTGGGGGTAAGTTGATCCTCATGTTCTCTACATTACTTTTCACAAGTGTCTATGTATGTTGTCAGGAACTACAGATGTAGTGACAAAGTTAGACAGATCTTGTGGAGATGATACTCATGTTAGAGTACGTGAAAGCAAAGAAGAATCAAGAAGGCCCTTATACTAGGATGAAGCACAGGTAAGTGCTTGATTGTCTAAGAGAATATATTTAAGATCATGTGGGGTATTTTAAATTATTCTAGTGACGAAGTTTAAAAAATTGAGTCTACGTCCTGAAGTGATCTGGCTTGATAACCCTCTAATTTATATGGTTCTGAGATGCTTTGGTAGACTTGTTTCTTGATGTTTGCAAGTTGAGCTTTAAGTGCTCTTAATATGTCCATAACCCAGATTGGGTGGTCAATTGAGACAGCTTACATGGACACACCGAAGTATTTTAATTTATTGAACTTTTGTTCTGAATGGGTCTAGAGCCTTGTTTTGGTTGACTCATTGTTGGATTTACACCATTTATGTTTATTGAATCTATAACCTTTTTCAGTGGTTTGTTGATCAGGTGGATTCAGTAAGGTTGAGCGTGGCTCTTAATGTCATTTGTCCAGTTATTCTTTGAGCAGGGATTGATAATGTTCTTAAGTGGATTTAAGACCATTAGCCCAGTGGCTCTTAGAGTAGGATTGATAAGACACCGAAGGTGGAAGGTTGAGCATTGCTTGCTCTTAATACTACTAGTCCAGTTGCTTGAGAGTAGGGAACAATAGTGATCCTTAAATGACTTAGAATCACTAGCCCAGTTACTACTCGAGTAGGGAACGATAGTGGTACCGAATGACTGAGGTTGGGAGTATCCCTTAATGCATCTAGCTTAAGAGCTCGTTGAGTAGTGGATTAATAGATGCACCGACGAGTTGATAGGATTGAACTTTTCGTTCTTAATGTTCTTATTCCATTGCACATAAAATCTTGGGTTTGCAAGGTGCTTGAATGTGTTTTAAGCCTGCAAAGAAAGACTATAGATGTGCTGGGAATGTGTATTTTATACACAGACGGAACACCTACGTGAGTACGAGGGGTGGCCTCCTTCAAGGGAAAATTGTGGTGTAGTTTTCCTGAAGTACTCATGAGAGCCCAAGGTGTAGGCCAAGATTAGCGGAGTTGCTTAAGCTCTAAAGTCAAGGTATGTGTATTCAAGGTCCCTTCCTCGCTCCTAGGAGTTCAAATCTTATGATACTCACTAGGGAAGTGTTGAAAACCTTGTGCACTAATGTGTTAGTTCAAACCTTTGGATACTAGCATTTAAGTACTAAGACTTTCATTTACTGTTCAGATTTCATGTTGAAGATCCGCTCGCATTAGTGGGGGATTGTTGGAAATAGGTAATGCAAACTTATTCTCGCGCCCGATCGGGCGGTGGTTCGCCCGATCGGGCGGTGGTTCGCCCGACCGGGCGGAGGTGGCTAAGGAAAATAGGAAAACTCTCGCGCCCGATCGGGCGGCCCTCGCATGACCGAGCGGCGGACTCGAGTTTTTGACGAGCCCGATCTGGCGGCTTCGCCCGATGGCTCGCCCGGGATGGGGTTTCTAGATCGCCCGACCGGGCGGTGTTCGCCTGATCGGGCGCGACACCAGGTCTGGAGAAACTTAATCTCGCGCCCGATCGGGCGGCATCTCGCCCGATCGGGCCCGCCTTTTTTCCTAGGTCGGTTTGCTTTGCGTGTTTCTTTTTTCCGAGACTTATATAAATATGAGCCTTGCCTTTTCATGAGAATTATTCACTTTCTAGCCGAAAACAAAAACCTACCTTTTGAGATCTGAACAGCTTTTGAGCAATTCCACTCTTCGGGTTCGGGTGCACGAATTACGGGGAGAGTTGCGTTAAACTTGGGGGGCGTGCGTCATCAGGAAACCTGTACCGGTGGTGGCGTATTTCACTTCTAAGGTAGTGGATTATTGTTCCACGGCGCGACTGTGAGTTTGAGATCTTCAATCAAGTATTTTCCCTTTCATCTTCTCTATTTTTGTTATTGCAATCAACAGGTATTTTTACCAACAGTCTCTTGTATGAATTAATAAAGTAAGTGGGAAAAAGGTTACCCAAGTAACCCATTTAATAAGTAGGTTAGGTTTGGGTCAAGGATTTTCAACCCGTTTAATAAATGGGTTAGTTTTGGGTCAAAGGATTATAAACCCGTTTAATATATATTAACACAAACCCGACACGATATGACTCGTTTGACGGCCCTAACTTCATGGACGACTAGTTTAATTGTAACATAATTAACAAGAGTTCGCTCAAGTTGTATGCAGCTTGATGTCCCTTAAGGGAGATCTCAAATTCGAGCCTCAACAAATGCAAAAACTCTTGTTAGGAGACTCACCTACCATAAACCAGGTGTGTAACTCTAGTCGAATACGGATTTAGACGAGCTAAGCTCTGGTGAACTAGGTGGGACATCTATACTATATACTAAAGTAATCACTAAAGGGACATTTGGCATAATTTTGTGAAAAATTTTCCCTCCAAAATGCTAACTATTTATTTATTTTCTTAAAACAATTCTATTTAATAATTAAAAAAATTTTAATAAATTTTATTTATATATATAGTATGCAATACATAAGAATTTAAAAGATAAAAATTAATAAATTCAAATATGAAAATAAATAAAATTCTTATGTTTGACATTGTTGTGGTTTTCTTTTTTTTCTAGTTTCTTGTTTTTCAAACCCATATGGTATATTTCATAAAATGACATAAAAAGTAGACAAACTTATTAAAATCATGATAATTTTGAAAACTGACAACAAAAAAGTGAAAACACTAAATTCTTGTTTCCTTTTTTGGTTTTTTGTTAAAATAAATAAAAAATAAAAACAAAAAAACAATACCTAAGGGTTTGTTTGGCATCGCTGTGGTTTTCTGTTTTTTGGTTTTTTGTTTTTTAAAAGTGTATTATATATGTCACATAATGAATCAAAAAATATATAGACTTATTAAAATCATGATAATTTTGAAAACTGACAACAGAAAAGTGGAAACACCTTTTTCTTGTTTCCTTTTTTGGTTTTTGGTTTTCAAAAAAATAGAAAACTGAAAACCAAAAATGATGCCAAACAAGCTTTAAGTCATTTAGTTTCAATTAAGTCTATTTAATTTCAATCAAGTATAATTATTAATATGTCTTACTTTATAAAGCCCTGCATTGCACGAGAACAAAAACAAGTACTTAAAAAAAAGAGTTTTTAGCAACATATATCTCGTTAGTATACTCTCTCAAACATTAACTTGGGACCATGCTCATTTTATCACATAATATAATTTTTGTCCAACCAATTTTGTTTCTAGTGTTATTTTGAAAAATACAAAATTAGAAAAAGTGATTTTCACTTTTGTAGCATCAATTTTCTATATCATCCGGTTGGTCGCGATGGTCAATCGTTCTTGACCACCGGTTTCTTGACCACCGGTTACTGGTCGTTGTTTACCTGATTTGGTCGTCTATTATCAGTAACGGGCAACCAGTTACCAGCCACCGATTTATATAAAAAAAACTTAAAACTAAAAAATAATTCTATTATCAGAAAATTTACCTTCTTTCCGGCCATTCTGCCACCTCTTGAACTTCACCTAATCGTCTGGCTCCGTGCCACCGCCGTCTTCCGCCGCCACCAACAACTATCGGTAACCTCTACAATGTGGTTGTGGTGGTTGTGTGGAAAAAGGTTGGTGGTTGGGGTGTTTGATGAGAGAAAAAAAAAGGAGAAAAAAATGGGTTAGGCCAGGGTTAGTTTAGTATAAACAATAATACACTTTGCTTAAAATGATGGCGATTTTGATAAATCTGGATGGAGGTATTTAACACCCCTATTTAAACTGACCCTAAATTACATGCAAAATGTAGTCCAAAGACTCAAAAGTAGGGTTGGCAATGGGTCGGATCGGATCGGATTGTGTAAAATTCGACTCTGACCCTACAAGATATCGGATTTTTAATCTACCTCCGACTCTGACATCTGACTCCGATCCGACTTAAATTTTCAACCTCCGACTCCGACCCGATTCGACTCCGAATCCGACTTTAAATTTAATTTTGACTTGATTATCAATAGCAACCCATATATAGTCAACTTCAAAGACCTATAAATTCATAAATTGAATAATAAAATATACGAAGTATATAAGTACACAGAATGGTCGGAGTCAGATTGGATAAGTCGGACTCTAAGTAGACTCCGACTCCGACCCTCCTTCGAGTCGGAGTCGGTTTTTTCAAACGAAGTCGGATTTGGATTATTATTTCTCGAATTCGGTTCGAATTATTTTCTTCAAATCGGATCGGATTAGGGGCGGATTCGAACTAGAATGTCATTCCTACTTAGAAGAGTTCCAAATTAAAGTTCTTAATGTCATAATTACATTTTATTTGGGCACCAAAATGGATCCTTGAATTTGACTTGAGAAGACCTAACCCATTAGGCCTTATTAAAAGGACTTAATAAAGAAGATATTGCCTTAACATTTAACAATTTACATATTCCCAAATACGGGAGAAAGCCCACCTCTATACATGACCAATAAGCCCAGATATTACACAACCAGTCCAATGGGATTTTATTATCAACATTATCTTGTAAACCCAAACCCAGAATTTCTAAACTGGTAACATTTTTGGCACCTGTATTTTCTCAAGTCCTTAAAAAAATTTCACCATTAACAATTAGAGCCTTAAAATCTTAAACCCTTGTTCACCATTCCCAAATTCTCTCTCCTCAAATTGGGTTTGAATTGAACAAAAATGCCTTCAGAAGACGCAAAACCATTGAAAAAGGAGCAGATTGAAGATGAAGAAGATGATGATGAAAAGCCTATTTCTGCTGTTCGCAATAAGAACAAAAAACCCAGTAATTCTCCTGCAACTGCGACTCTTAAGCAGAAACCTAAAGTGACGAAAAAAGAACAAGTTGATGATGATTCAAGCGATGATAATGCTCCTTTGAAGAAACCCACTAAACTAACCCCTAAATCTACCAAACCCAAAAAAGAGGAAGATGATTTTGTTGTTTCTAAGAAGGTTGTTGCTAAAGATGACAAGGTTTCTCTCTCCTGTTCAATTTCTTATCTGCATTTTCGTTCTTTTTCCTGGGTTTGTGATGATTGTGACTTTTTGTTTTGTTTGTTTAAATTTTGGATTTGTTTTTTAATTTCTGGGTTTGTTGTAATATTGATGTATTTTTCTGGGTTTATTGGATTTTTTTTTCTGGGTTTGTTGTAATTTTGATTTTTTTTTTCTTGGTTTGTAGAAAAAAATAAAGAAGAAAATGGAGGAGGTGAAGAAGGTTGAAGTGAAGAAGAGAGAGAGAAAAGTGTATGAATTGCCTGGGCAAAAACGCGACCCTCCTGAAGAAGTATATTTTATTTTTTTAAATTTATTAAATTATTGTTTTTATTATTTAGAATGATTTTATAAAATATAATGGGAGCAATGTGTGATTAGTATGTGGTGATTTTGTTATTTTCAGAGAGATCCTTTGAGGATATTTTATGAGACATTGTATCAGCAAATACCTACCAGTGAATTGGCTGCAATTTGGTGAGAATTTATTCATTTATATTGAAGGGATTTGTGTTTTCATTATCCTTTTTAATTGATGGTTGGAAATTGAATAGTTATGAATTCTTATCTATTCATATGAAATTTGAAAAGTAGGAAATTACATGAATGGAATGCACTTCTTCAATCTAGAACAAGTGTTACCTTGCTGATTAAATTATAGGTGTTCTTTGTTTGGAAAAAGGTGTGGCTAAAGATGATCATTTGAGAAAATTTTTAATGTGTTGTTGTGTCTTTGTTATGGGATTATCTAATAGTGGAAAGATTCAAATTTACTCGAGGATGAATTGAATGGTGAATGAGCAAGGATACTCTTCAAAATTAGACAATGTAATGATAGGGAAAATTTAGGCGGTCTATTTACACGTAATTATCCTTGGCTCCTTGCACATAATGACTCTGCTTTTGTAGAACTTGGATTTTGTAATTTTAGAGTTTATGATATTTGTAAGGTTCTTGCCAGTGTCTCTAAGGTGACATCAATGTCTAGTTGGAAAAAGCATTGTAATGGTTTCCATGCGTTCAAACTTCAAGCTTGTTAAGTTTTTAGTGTTCAATAGAATGATGGCTCTTAATTTGTTCAGAATCAGATCTATCTTGTGGTATCCTGATATTGCTGAAGTTCCCCTTCTACATTTGTATTCTGACTCTTCTAATGGTCATCTGTTGTTATCTTGTTCAAATTTCAAATTGAATGATGTTAACTAAATCCATGTTTTTTTAGTGTTCTGAACTTATGTTATTCTGCTCAATATATGGAATTAGCTCTTGTCCAGTGGGTTGTGTGTATTTTGGGTGATACATCTAATGATCAAATCTTCTGGTCAACACAGAATTTTGTTGTGGAGGATCCTTTTAATTGAAAACTCCTGCTCATGTTGAGATGAACTCTATATATATCCAATCATCTTGTTATAATTCATTGGTACACACGAAGTTCAACTTTCTGGGTATCTGTTGATCATGTCTACACTTGATTTCCTCTATCTGCACCCTCTACCTTGGCACATAGCCAAAGCATTAATCTTTTACTTCATATCCCTTTAATCACTCTATGGGTATATGTGTCTGCAACTTAATTTAAGTTATGAAAACATTGGAGTTGCTGTGGAACTGAAGCAAAAGTTTTACGATTTCCAAATTTTGCGTAAATATCTCTGATTTGTCTAAATAAATTATCTTACAAAGGATTACAATTTCATTCTTTTGTGTGATCTTTATTACTTGTAGCTCATATTCATTATGCAAAATTTTGAGTTATTTTCTTTTTATAAATCCTATGTTCCACTGTGCAATCATGTTCCTCACTCTACCTAGGAGAGAACGTTCATATCTCCTCTCATGCCAAAGCTCCATGTCCCTGCATCTCCTTACTGCACTTCAGGGCTTTTAAACCATTTGTAAAGATTTTGTTATGTGATACACAGATTTCATGAACATGAGGCTGGCTATACCGCTATATTATATGCAAAGGTTCGTAGTCTGAAAAGACCAGTTATACACTTATAAGTAGGCTGTTTTTTAACCTGTTGGTTCACTTGTCTGTCATTGTTAGTAGTTGGTAACTTGCTATTTGTGCGTATTGTTCCACAAAAATGCAAAATCCATGGCTGAGCTAGCTGTTATGCATAAGTTTATGTTAAAGGACAGGTATAATGATTAAGATAGTGTAAAAGGTATTCAGGGATAATTCTTTTAAAACAAAACAAGAACCTAGTTTCATTATCTTTGAAAACCACTTAACCCTGTATCTATTAGACTCTCTTTCATTGCACAGTATTTTTTACATTTAGTAATGGTGTCAAATTGCTAATTGATATAAGAAAAACTCTTCTCAAACACACAGTTAAACTTTTGAGAGATTTCTGATTGCTGTCCCTAGATGCTGTTAGAATATAAGATGCATTGTAGATTCTTACCCTAGACTTGTAGGATTTAATGATGTCATGTAAATTGCTCCTGACATCATTATTTGTATTTGTTTAAACTTCTCAAGAATCACGGAAGGGAACTGCGTTCTTTTGTAGTTCACTAAAGCTATAATTTATGTTCTTAGAGTACTTTGCCAACCATCTGTTGACTATTGAGTGTCGGCATTCAAGAACCCTTTCAATTCCTGTAAAGCATACGCTCTTTTATGGATATGATATACTTGTCGTTGTATATTGAAGCTTCTGGAGGACCAAGGAATGCTTTAAAGTAATTTTTTATGGATAAAACATTTAGTGATATTGGTATTTGGAAATGGAAGGTAAGTTAGTCGCAACTTGCTAGGTTTTACAGAAACATCTGTCAGTCTTTACAGCACCTTTCAAAGTCTTCACTTCTGTATAAGTCTGTAGTGTTAGTATCTGTCAGTCCTTTATAAACATCTGGTTGTGTGTGATATATTTTTTTTTTTTTTTAATATTGTATAAGTCTGTAGTTGTATCCTTAGTTATATTTTCTATGATTGGAAGTAGCACCCTTTGAACTTTTCACCTTGGTGTATAAAATTTACAGGATGATGGAATCTGGTTTGCTTCCATTGAAGGATGCAATGCTAGTATATGAGAAGAAAATGAAGAAGAGTAAGAGCCAAAGAGTTACTTCACCATCAAAACCTACTACGACAGTCAAAGAAACCAAATCTGTGACCGTTAAAAAGAAAGTAGTTTCTTCCACCCCGAATTCGTCGGACAAAAAGAAGAAAATTGCAACCACAACTGTGACAAAACATTCGAAGAAGCGCAAGGCTCCAAGCTCTGAAGAAGATCCAACTTCTGAGGAAGATTCAGAAGATGATTATGTTCTGTCAAAGAAGAAGGTAAAAAAGGCTAGAGTCAATTAAGGAATGAAATCAGTGAAATTGTAGGGAATTCAAGTTGTGTAATGAATTTTAGAAATTAAAAATTTGATAGCTACCCAGAATTGTATTGATCTGTCCTGCAGTACATTGTACTGTATGATTTGTAACCAACATTAGATCTCATCAGTGAATGTGTTTTAGAGAAGCTCTGAAATTCCATTGGCCTGATTGTTTCAATTTATACTCCATAATATCTCGTTTTTGTATAATACGTAGTAGTACGCACTCACATAGTTTTGCTATAGCAAAAAAAAAAATCAGGAGACACTTTTGATGTATGTCTTCAAAATCTCCCTCTACGGAAATACTAGTATTATACATATAATTATACCGTAAAGATAGACTTGGGTGTATTACCGTCGCGTGATTACACTAGGCTACTCAACTTACTAAATAAAACAATACTTTGCAACGGAAACTCCAAAACTTTCTTTATTAATAATAACTATAAATAGTAACCAATGTCATGAGTACTCAAATTAAATACAAAGACCAAGATTCCTAATTTAGTGAAACCAAATCCCGGGACTCCAATGCATCACTTTATTCACTCCACCTGAAATAACACTGTTTACGGTAAACAGGGCGAACCAAAACAAATAAGAAGTACGGGTTAGCAAAATATGCTAAATACGATAAGTGCAAGATTATTAAACTCAATTTATTTGCAAACATACTTTAAAACTAATTCCGATAATTAATCCAATAATTCCAAACTCATGATTCAAAACCAATTCTCAATATTCCAATAACCAATAAACCCAATACCAGTTATTTAAAACCAATTCCTCATATTAAACCAATAAAACCAATTAAACCAATTCCTCTCCCAAGTGTGCACACCCCAAACTAGTCTCCTTACGTTACAAGGCTATTCTTGAGGAAAGACCCGGTCATTAAAAGTCCAAGGCCTTATCAATAAACCAAAACCGCATAGTGGGATTACCAACATGCTTATAAAGCATAAATAATATAATAAATCAATGATTCATTAAATCCTCTTTTAAATCCAATAATTCAACCTTTAATGATAACAATCCAAACTCCTTTTTAATAAATCCAACCTCTTTCAAAATCAATCCTTTTTAAACATGAATAATAAATTATTTAATCAAAACATGTAATAAAAATCAATACTCCAATTTAATTATTAAAACCAATCTTTTAAACATACTTTTATTTCATAAACCATAATTCAAGTCAATTTAATTCAAGCAACATAAATCATTCAAATCGATCACTTTTAAGGTATCTAGCCACCTAACGTACCTTGATCCTCACTTAGTCAAAAACACTTCAAAAGAACACTCAAGTAGCTTGATAAAAAACATCCTACAAATAAATATAACCTTAATTAATAGTATAAGGTTAACAAATAATCACAAATAATTAAATTAAACCCTCCCAACTATATGTACATGAACCTTTTAAATTAATTCAACATAAACATTATAAAAAAATATGATTTTAAAACTAATAATAATAATTTTTATATAAATCTCCCATAATAATAATAATAATAATTGAATAAGAGAAAAAGGAGAAGAAAGATAAGAAACCAAGGAGAAAGAAGAATTGGATTTGCGTTGGAAAAAGTAGACAGAACTTGCAGAGGCTATAACTCCTGCGATATAACTCCAAATTGGGTGATTCTTGAGCCTAAACTCAAGGATTTTTTGAGAGGAACATTTTTTTGTGAGACTTCAATACCTCAAAACTGAACAGAAGTTCCTGAAAATTGGCTTCTAAGATAAACGGGATGATTGGTGTAAAATTGAGGAGAAGAAAAGAAGATAATTGGTGTGAAGAATGTGAGAGGTATGAAGGGGTATTTATAGGCTAGATTATACAAGAATTACGTAGGAAAATATAGGAGGAATTATGGTAAGTAGGGTTTAAGACTTTAAGGGATTACTTGGAGAAGTGAGTAAAGATTTAAGGAAAGTTTTGATATTGGAGAGATTGTGATAATTGAATATGGAAAGTATGTATGTCATGAAAAATTAATATGGTAAGAAGGATTACTTGGAGAATAATCAAGGATAATGAATGGAAAGAAAATATGAGGATTAGATATTAAAAAGATGGAGAATTAAAATTTAGGAAAATTAGAGATTTTAAGGAGATAATTAAAAATACAAATTACCAAAACAATTTTCCTAGAATCCACTTGGGGTGGCCGAAATTTTTGAGCTTTCCTAATCTCATATTTTCGGCCCTCCTCTTAGTATTTAGGAAATTATTTTGCTAATTTTAGGGAATTAAAAATAATTGTATAAATAATATTTATTGTATAAAATAATTAATTAATAAAATACCAATTATTCACCAAATAATTTAACTAATAAAATCAGATTTTCACCCTAGGAAATCCGAAATTATTAGTCCATTAAATGAGATTTTCGCACCTTATTATAATAATAATAAAATATAGCTTTTGCCTTAATTAAAATATCCGAAATATATAAATAATCTGGTTTTTAAAATAAAATAAATGGATAATAAATCTTATCCAAAATAATAATTTGTTTTTAAAATATTTTTGGCGCCAAAATTCAAATATCATTTTGGCTCCAAGATCTAAATAGTAAGTTGAATTACTAAAATACCCTTTCTAAAAAATAATAATTAATTAATTAATTAGGAAAATACGATGAAAATACGGGGTATTACACGTTGGTGGTGGGAAAGGTTCTGTCGTTAACTATGGAGGAAGGGCCTCGGTTTGGGTAAAATCTTAACGTGGAAAAAACCGAAGAATTTGGCCTACATAAGACCCTCGAAGCAGGCTTGTGGGTGTCTTTCCACCTAACATATCATTGCTCGACCTTTGCGTGGTGTTAAGTTGCTTGGTGGTCCCGCTAGTTCTGATTCCAGTTTTAGTAGTGAGCTTGTGATGCATAGGGTGACCAAGACCATTGCGCTTATGGATAAGGTTGTTATGCTGGATGATCCACAATGTGAGCTGTTGTTACTTAGGGCGTGTACCGGAGTTTCGAAACTCTACTTTGCATTGCGTACTTGTCCCCCTAGTATTTTTGAGGTGGCTCAGCGCACATTCGACGAGGCTCTTCGTTCTTCCTTGGAGCGTATTGTTACTGCTTCAGGGCCTGGGTTTGGCGATTGGCAGTGGCGGCTTGCCACCTTACCATTTGCGTTTGGAGGGCTTGGTGTTTATTCCGCAAGTGATGTTCGGCATTATTTTTTCTTGCTTCTCGATTACAGTCTGCTGGGTGCAGACGAAGCTTCTACGGCATGCTGACATTGTTGGTCTTGGTCAAGCTTTTAAAGATGCATTGAGTCTGTTTAATGGCACAGTGGAGTCTGATTTTTTTAGTAATCCTAGTGAGGTTGCTGTCCCAAAACTCATGAAGAAATTGGCAGATATATAATTCACGAAGGTTACCGCTTTTGCAGAATCCTCCTTTTCATTATCTCCTCAACTGTGGAAATCTCAGCAGGGAGATCACACGTCTGCTTGGCTTCGGGCCGTCCCTATTTTAGGTTTAATTTGGGTCAGACGATGAACGCAAAGACTTATCGATGTGTGTTATCCTATCAGTTGGGTGTTCCATTATTCTCTGTCTCGGCGTCGTGCTATGCTTGTTCGAGGTTTTGATGGAGATATTTTCGGTGATCACGCGGTGTCGTGTGCTGGTATGGTGGGTATTAAATATCGGCATAATGTTGTTCGGGATACCCTTGTTGATGTTTGCTATCGTTATGGGATTTCAACGAGAAAAGAGGTTGACATTGGGTTGTCTGGAGGGAACGACGAGGCTCTCAGACCTGCGGATGTGTTACTTTATTCCTGGGATCGTGGTCGCGATTTTTGTGTTGATTTGATAGCGTCTTCTCCTTTGACACCGTCAAGGCTATCTGACTTCATTCCTTGGCGGGTTGTGGCTGATGCGGCTCATCGGAAGCGGGTTAAGTATGAAGCTCGATGTCAGGCAATTGGATATGGTTTCATTCCCTTTTCCTTTTCTTCACTTGGGGAATTAGAGAAAGAGGCTTTTGCATTGTTGAAGCGATTTAAAAATTCTCGACGACGCAAGACATTGGTGCTCGTGCAGCTGCTCACATTTTTAGCAGGATCGAGTTTGCTATAGCTAGAGGGGTGGGGCCCAGATTGTATCTCGGCTTCCCACCAATTTCTTGTAAATTGATTTACTTTGTAGGTTTTCTGTTGATAATAATAATAATAATAATAATAATAATATAATAATAATAATAATAATAATAATAATAATAATAATAATAATAATAATAATAATAATAATAATAATAGCTAAATTACTCTATCATTATTTTTTTTTTTAATTTTTAGTTTATATCATATATCACTAATAAATAAAGTTGGTCTTGCAATTAGGCCACGAAACAACTACACTTAGTATTTCAGTTTTTTGCCAAGTGTCGTGCCACGTATAAAATAGGTATTATTGTGACACTTATGATGCTAAGTAAGCAATTTTTTGATAGATTTTTAAACATAAATATGTTGCATATAGTTTTATTTTTGATAAAATTCTAATATTTCGCATATACAAAATTAATAATAATAAATAATTCTAATATTTCGTATATACAAAATTATTCATAAATTAATCATATATGTTTCAATGGTGTTAATTTTTAATATTGTGACACCTCTGCTTGGCTACGGGTTGTCCTTATTTCTAGGTTGGGTCAGACGATGAACGCGAAGACATACCGATGTGTGTTGTGCTACCGGGTGGGGTTTCCATTGTTCTCTGTCTCGACGCCGTGCTCTGCTTGTTCTCAGGTTTTTACTGGGTTATTTTTTGTGACCACGCAGTGTCGTGTGCTAGTATTGTGGGTATTAAATATCGGCATAATGTTGTTCAAGGTACCCTTGTTGATCATATTTGCTACAGATCTGGGATTTCAGCAAGAAAGGAGGTTGACATAGGATTATCTAGAGGGAATGAAGGGCCTTCAGACCTGCCGATGTGTTACTTTATTCATGGGATCGTGGTCATGATGTATGTGTCGACTTCACAGTGTCTTCTCCTTTGACACAAGCAGGGCTAGCTAATAACTTTGTTCCTGGACAGGTTGTGGATGATGCGGCTCATTGGAAGCGGGTTACGTACGAAGCTTGTTGTCGGACGATTGGATATGGTTTCATTCCCTTCTCCTTTTCTTCTCTTGGGGAATTAGAGAAGGAGGATGTTGTGTTGCCGAAGCGGGTTTAGAGGTTCTCGACGACGCAAGACATTAGGGCTCGTGCGGCAGCTCATATCTTCACTAGGGTAGACTTTGCTATAGCTAGAGGAGTGGGAGCCCGGATTATATATCGGCTTTAATAATAATAATAATAATAATAATAATAATAATAATAATAATAATAATAATAACAACAACAACAACAACAATAACAATAATCCATTCAAAATAATAATAATAATAATAATAATAATAATAATAATAATAATAATAATTAGTTAATTAATTAATTAATTATTATTATTATTATTATTTCTAACATCTATATTATTTTCTTATGAAAACAAATAATGACAACAAAATTTGTAAGATCAAATAGAATTCTCAAAAAATGGAATTGAAAAAAGAAAGAGAAAGTGATAACTCTATAGAATGGGGAAGAGGAGAAAATGTGTGGGAGAATGAGTATTGATCAAACACGGCTTATATTGGCGTATTTGTCGAAGTAGAAAGTAGCTGAATTATTTCCAATGAAAAAAATAGCTAAATTACTTTATCATTATTTTTTTGTTTTTAATTTTTAGTTTATAATTTTTAGTTTATCGCTAATAAATAAATTTGGTTTTGCAGTCAGGCCACGAAACAACTACACTTAGTATTTGCCACGTATTAAATAGGCATTATTGTGACACTTATGATGCTAAGTAAGCAATTTTTTGATAGATTTTTTAACATAAAATTGTTGCATAGTGTTTTATTTTCGATAAAATTCTAATATTTCGCATTTACAAAATTAATCATAAATTTAGTCTATTTTCCATCATAAATTCGTTTTATAAAGTTCTTTAAAATAAAAATCCATTTATAATATATTTAATGACAAACTTTTATATGTAGTTGGCCAAATCGTGACACCAACTATTACAAGAGTTATTTCGTTAGTGCTATAGGGGTTACTTGGTAAGTATTTTAATAATTACTCAATATGTGTTATAAATAGGAGTTACTTAGGGCATGTTCACTTCAGCTTAATTTCAGTTCAGCTCCAATCATTTCAGTTTAGTTTAGCTCCTAATTTCATTCTCTTATAAAATATTCATTTCAGCTCAATTTAGTACAATTCAATTCAGTAAATGTGAACAAGCAGTTAGTGTTAGCATTTATTCAGTTAGTATTACATGAGTTACTCGATCAATTTTATAGGGTTTACTTTTTCTGGCTAGTCTGTCAGATGACGTGGTTAGCCAAATACAAAATGCATTGTTATTTCATTTATTTTAAAAATATTAAAGAATTAGTAAAAAGAAGTTTTAATCAATAAAAATACGTTCTTTAAGTTCAATGAAAATAACTAATTAAAGTTCAATAAAAATAATTTCAAGTCAATAATAACATAGATATATATCTATTTACAAACAAAAATATACAAAGTACACTCCATATGATATCTTATGTCTAAATATCCAACATCCGAACGAATTATTTGACCGTATTTAACATTCAAGTAAAAACGTTATCTTAAAAATTTTATCAAACCATATCATCTGTGCATCGTCCGAGCACAAAACTAGTACTATAATTATAATTAATTGTGTTTAAAAGTGAGAATTATTCTAGAGAAGGCTTAAGATTACATGTCTTGAAACTTAAAACTAGTTAAAATTAGCGTAAAGGTTATAAAAATTAGAAATCAGGAACGAAATCATTATTTATATACCCTTTTATACTGCAAAAAATTGAAAGCTCATTTTAAAGCCAAAAATATGTAATTAAATCTTGATCTTGCAATTTTTCTTGAATAAATCTTTTGCATTGTCATGAATTTTACATTATTTAATTTGATTTCATTTTTTTAAATTCTTGGTTGTTCTTTGCTTTTTAGAGTTCTAAAAAAATTAAATAATATTTAATGCTAAGGAAAAAAGTTATAAATCAATAATCAATCAATAATCAATAATATATACTAAAAGACACACTAGCAATGACACGTGTCATCTCCTGGTGTATCTTTTAGATTTGATTTTTTATTTTTTTTGGTTAAAATTTATTTAATGTAATTTTTTAATAAGGTAAATATAAATTGGCTAAAACGTAAATTGCCTTAATTGTACAAAAACTATATAGCAAGAGTTTATTTTATAATAATATGATATATATTGGAACTTTAACAACCGTGCATTATTGCACGGAACCTAACCTAGTTTAAAACTAATATGATACACACTTATTTGAACATAAAAAAAAAAAAGGAAAAAAAGGCTAACTGTCGTTACGTTGTTTACTAATTTTTATACCAATCTCTCATCTTATGTGAACTTTTATATATACCAATATGTTACATTTAGCTAACTTTTATACCAATATGTCCCCAGTTATATCAACTAGCATTTTGGCCCGTTTGATGCACATGTTGTTACTAAGGTTAATTTATAGTAGGCATGTTTATTTTTCAACAGTTGAAACTTTTGATATAAAAAACCGAAGTAATTGTTTCATGACCATTAAGGTGAATGAAGTTCATCACTGTTGAAACTTAAAACAATGAGAGAATAAGGGAGGAATTAGAAGAAGATGAAAGAATTTAGTCAGGTATATATACATGAATATTGTGGGATATGAAATGATATACTGGTTTTAAGTTATATTTTAAGTTTAGGATATGAAAACATTATTTTTTATTGTACTTCATATGTTCATTAATATGTACTAATTAGTTCGACTTTAATTTATTATGGTGGAAATGAAACACTTTATTTTCTTAGAGTATTTAAATTTACAAGTTCCAGAATGCATAAGGAATTTAGCTTTATTTTATTTTAAGTTAATTTGATATTAAAAAGTTTTTTTTTAAAAAAAAGAAAAGGATTAGGAGAGGTGACATACTGACATGTGGTATAGGAGTGATTTATAGTGACATGTGGCATATGAGTGATTTATATAGTGACATGTGGCATAGGAGTGATTTGTGATTTGTGTTTTTTAAATAGAAGTATAGATATAGATATAGATAAAGATATAGATATGTTGCAATGGTGTTAATTTTTATACCAATGTGGCTAATTGACCAAAAAAAAATACTATAATATTATCACTTTTTATTTTTAGAAAATTTTATCAAGTATCATTTGATAAATCAAAGAAGAACTAGAAAGTTAAGTGACCGTGTAAAAACTGTAAAACCTTCAACATTACCATTATAAATAGACAAATTAGTCATAAAAAAAACCATTTAAGGACCTCATTCTGCAAGAAAAAACCTTTTGAAAGGATCTTTGTTTTTTTTTAAAATCACCACAATCGCTTTTTTTGTTTTTTTCCGCTTAATAAAACAAACACCCTTTTTCCGACATTGACTCTAGTTTCAGGTTCTAACTCCTTATTTTCTCTACTAACACCCAAGTCTTTTTATATTTGCACTCCATGGTTTTGTTTCCCTCTTATTTCCCCTTCAAAGTTAATGCCCCCCTATATTCTCTCTTTCCTTGCTTCCATGAATGCTCTGCTCTACTATCACATCAATTTGAGTCTCTCTCTCTCTCCTCTGTTGCATACCATAAATGTTGCAATACTAATCTAAGGTAAGTGTACGTAAATTAATCAGATTATTACTGCTGAAATTATAAAAATTGGGGCCTTTTTAACAAAATTGAAAAACTCATGTAGTTGGTGTTGTCAATGTGGCTATAGGAGAAAGAAAAGGGTCATTTGGGCGTAAATCAAGGTTTCCTGATTACGTAGTTAAGTACAAACTAAGGTAAGATCTTCAATTTCGTACTCCATTGGATAAATTTTGTGAAATAAGTTATTAGGGTTCTCTCCTAAAAAATTGGACTTAAAATAAACCTAATTGTAGCTTGTTGTTGGTGATTTTGTACAGTGTTATTAATACCAAACCAATAAACTTTGATGGATTGTTGAATTTGTTGACTTGTAGAGAAGAGAGAAGAATGAACAAGAAGAGAACTATTAGAGATGAGAGAAGAACGCACAAGAAGAGAACATATGCAAAAAAGAGAAGAACGCTGGAGTGAGCACTACAATGGTGAAGTCATCACTACAATTGTGGAAGAAATAGAATAAGAACTCTAATTTATCTTTCAATTGATTTGATTTGGGGATGTTTGCCCTATTTTTTTATTTTTAATTTTTTTTTGTTTTCAGTTGAATTGGGAAGCTAAGCTTTGTCGTAGGTTATTTATGGAGGGGAGATTAGGGAGCAGAAAAAAGGAGGTTAAATTACCCAACAATAGGCTGCAAGTAGGGAGAATAACGAGTCAACACCTAAAAACTATAGTCAACCGGAAAAGAGGGTGCGGGTTTCATTAAACAAAAAAAGTGAGCGCGGTGATTTTTTTAACAAAGATCATTTTAGAAAAAAAATTCTTGCAAAATGAGATCATTTCACCTCATTTGTCTTCCGCTACAAGGGAAAAAAAAACATCATACAAGCTCTCTTCAATTTTTAATTTTCATTTTTTTTATGTACTATATTTTTGGAAAGAAAAAAAAAAGGCAAGAGATTGTCTCTTCGCCGGCGACCCCGAAATTAGGACCGTCATATAAAAAAAAAAGTCATAAAGAAAACCCTAACACGTGTCAATCATAGAAAGAGTCCCTAGATTTCCACTATAAACATCTCTCCTCTCCTTCCTCCAACCCACTTCCTACCTCCTTTCCTTCACTTTCTCTCTCCTCTCCTCTCCTAAATAAACCTCTTCATCTTCTCTCTCTCTTCCTAATCAACAACGATTTAATTCCTCCCTTTTTATAATATTAATAATAATTACTAAATCCCATTATTAATAATAATATTATTATTATTACCATCATTAACAAACAATGGCGATTAGTAGCAGCAACAATAACACTGATGGAACATTGAGTGATGATGAAATTGAAGTGGCCAATGTTTTACTCGACTTACCGTATCTGATTACAAACACACTTCCCAGTTATCGATTTCCATATGATTGGGGGTCAAAGAAGAGAAGATCTGCGCTTGTTTTTCCTCCGTCGTATTCGCCGCCGCGTTGTCGAAGAAAAGTGTCTGCTCAACTGCCGCCACCGGTTAAGGCTGAAGCTTCTAGTCCTAATACTCCTTTGTCTTTCTCTCCTAGTGAGTCTGATTCCAAGTCTGTTATTGATCTCGATTTTAAGAAGAAAAAACATCCTCCCTTGAATTTGGTATGTTTCTTACTTTTTAATTTAATTTAATTTAATATTTTAATTCCTGTTTTTTATTATTAAATTAATAATGATAATGTTCGTGTTTGTTATTAATTGAATTTAAATAAATTCTTTTTTTTTTTTTAAGAGGAAGAAGGAATTGGAAGATAGCGTTAAGGAAAAAATGGTTACACAGCAGCGTCTCAAAGAGGTGAGTTTTTATTTTATTTATTTAATTTTTTTCTTTTTTTTATTTAATATTATTATAAATGTGACAAATTGATTCTTTGTGTAAAATTAAGTAATAAAATTTTATTATTGTGCAGTCCGTCGACAAGGTGAGGGAATATCGTAACTCGCTAATGGTTGAAAATTCAATCTTGAAGGCTAGAAAGCACGAGGTAATATTTTATTTTTTTTAATTTTAAGTCGCAAAGTCGAATGCGAGTCTCAATTAGGGTAATTTGATTTATTCATTATAATCGGATATGAGTCAATTTTATCACCGCCTATTTCATTAAAACTCCATGAACATAATGAATTACATACAGAACTAAAATTATCATAAAGATTATCTCTGTATATTTCTTTTATTTTCCCAATAAATTAATCTTTCAACTGGAAGGTGGGACCCTAATTTGTTTATTTATTTATTTTATTTTCAAAATTTTTACAGCTAGTAATGCCAGCATGTACAACAACAACTCGAATGGAACAGCAACAACACCAACAAATAACAACTACAGCAGTCAATGATCGAGTACATGCGATTCCATCTACATCCAGTGAGTACCACCATCAACCACCGTTGATTCCATCTTATGATCAACGACCACCGTTGATTTCTCCTGTTTTTCAATCAAACGGTGGTGGTGGTAGTAATGATTGGGTACATGCGAGTCCACTTCATCATCAACTAAACACTGGTAATAATTGGGGTATACAATTCCAGCAATATCATAATCAATCTCAACCGTTGATTCTCAATCATCATGGAATGGTGAATGATCCAGTGAATGCGGTTGCAGCGAGTGGTGCAATGCAGATGCATTATCCAGCACCGTTGATTCCACATCATCAGAATCAACGGTTGATACCTGATCTTAATATGGAGTACAAGGATCAGGATCAGGTTTGCAGAGAACGGAGAGCGGCTAGGCTTCACGCTAATAAGGAGAAAAGGCCGCGTGTCAATCCGGCAGTTAAGTAATTTTAATAAAAAAAAAAAAGAAAAAAAAAAGAGAGAAGATAATATTTTTTTTGTATTATTTGATACTCCGTAATTACTAATGATGAGGATTAGAAAGGGGTAAAAGTGTAAATTTGGAGAGATTGTAAGGGGTAGAATTAGAATAAGAAAAAAGATTAACTTGAGTTGAAGATATTTTTGAAGTAATGGGAGTTAAAGAAGGGATTGTAGTTTCCTGTTGCTTGAACTGACACGTTTGTTTCATTGTTTGTCAATGTTGTTTTAGTTAAAATTGTGAAGTTATGAGATCTAGTGGCTGTTAAGTTTGTCCTACTTTTAAGTTGGTACTACACTACTACTCAACTTCAAAGTCTTCAACACTTCACATACTTTACATTTCAGTATTTCACATACTTTGCTGTGTAGTTATTTTATTGCACATGTATAATTATTACTCGTCCAATTAATTTTATCATCGACACATATTTTATTTGTATTACATGTTAAAAATGATCCAAGTCCAAGCAACTCAACTTATGAAATGACCGAGAGTGAGGGATAACTCAAGTGGTTAGAGCTTCCCTCCCGATTTCAGGAGATCCTGGAATCGATTCTCACCCCCGCCCTTGTGACTCTCTAAACACCAAAAAAAACTTATAAAATGACCCAATTCAGAATTTGATTTAATTTGATCACAAACTGGTTAACAATTAAATTAAATCCAAAATGACTCATTTGGAAATTCTAAATTATATAAATTTATGATTAAAATAAATAGAGGTAAATATTAAATTTCAAAAAACACAAATTTTGCTTTTTTTTTTTTATTTTTTTTATTTATTATTTTAATTTTTTTAAGGAACAAATTTTGCAACTTTAAAATAAATATGGTAAGGAAGTGTTTGCTAAAAGTGAATACTGAATCTACTGATTTGCACTTTATTTTTATTTTTACTTTTTTTGCACTATATTCTGTACTACTGATTATAATCTTGATAATCCTAAAACAAAAAAATTGAATATGACGTTTAGCCCCTGTATAAGAATGAAATTCAGAAATTCCAAATCCAGTCATTTATGTAAAATGATCTTAATTTGGAATCTGCAAACTTTAGGATAAACTCGTAGTACTTGTGGACCCCTTTCTTTTTCTTATACGGGTGACATACCACATACGTACATACATACTCAGCGTGATAAAAGAAACAGATCAAGTAAAAAAGAACAAAAGAAGTAGTTATTAGCGCGGACGATGCCCGGGTCATTATAAATTTATTACTTTAATTTAACTATATATATTTTGGCTTGTTTGTCATTGAGAGATTAAGAGCCTTTTTTTTTTTTTAAATATGATAAGCTTAAGTAGTTAGTTGTTTGTATGAGGTGGTTTGACCCTCCATATAGAGTAAATGATAAATCAATCCAATGTGAAAAAAAAATGTAACTGATAAATCAAATATGTATAAATGTCAATATATATTCTACGAGTACAGTACTCCATAATGCACCCTAAAAACTTACTCTATAATTACAATTGTAATATATAAATCAAAATTTTTACTCTATAATTACAATCTTATGAATTAATGCATAAATAAATGGAGCAATGTTTAGTTTCTTACAAATTTTATTATTATGCAATTATAAGGAGTTACATTCCAAGTTAGGGACGAAATTTAAATAGAGTGTTATGTATATGAAGAGTTTTTCAATTAAACAAAACATTAATGTATTGAGGTTATGCATATATTGAGTTTCCAATCATTAATGAATTTGGAGGAAGTACAAATGGAGGGTTGTGAGACAAATGTTAATGTCTCACAACCATTAAAATAACATAAAAGTAAAAAGAAGAGAGAGAAAGGAGGAGAGATATAGGAAGAGTGAAAAATGTGGTGTGGGCCCCATAAAAAATTTTCAGAAATGGTTTCACGTGCAAAAACGACAAAAAAAACTGGGACCACAACTACTGAGAGTATATTTTGTACCACTGAGGATTTTTATAAGTACCACTGAAACCGCATTGAGTACCACTGGGAGTGTATTTTGTACCACTGAGCTGTAATAGTGTTATTTGACAGTCTAATTAGACATTTGAACCTTTTTTTAAATACCACTAAAATTATATTTTGTACCACTAAAAGTGTATTTTGTACCACTGAATCTAAAAGGGCAAAATTTAAATCCCACATAAAATGACCAATTTACCCCTGCGAGATACTTCTACATCTCTCTCAACCCTCCGTTTATATAACCTCATGAATTTGTATGATGTGGCGTCACAATATATGCCAAATGGCAAAATTGGTGACACATGGCAAAATAGCATGTCTTGCCATAGATTTTAATAATATATATTGATATTGATTGATATGGTCACGGTGTTGAGCAAATGGGGTTATCTTAACGTATATGTAAGTTACTTAAATGAAAAAAATGAGTTACTCTCTTAAATAAGTGTAATTATTCTTTCATTTTTTAAAATAAAAAAATAGTGGTTACTCGAACAAATATATGGAGTTACAATTATGAGTATATTGGTTACTTATATATTTTAATGAAGAACAATTCTACGGAGTTGATTCAAGTCCCCCCTTTAACCTTAGGGAGAATTTTACATGATTGGTGTGGCTATACCACGATTTGTTCCCCCCGTAGTTTATTTTGTTTTTTATTTGGGGCCTTGCCCCTCTTGAGCGGGAAAAATAATAAAAAATAAAATTATACATTTTAATGAATATTACTCTTATAAAGTAATGTGACCATACCGTGTGGCTAGTAATATGTAGCTAGTTTATCTTATGAATAATATGTGTGGCTAGCCACATTTAATACTTAGTTACTTACCCATACATAATACTTCCTCCATTTCTATTTAGTTGACGCGTTTGATTTAAGCACGTATATTAAGGAGAGGAGAGAGAGTGAGAGAGAATGATAAAACAAGTGGGGTAGCTTGTAAATGCAAGGTAAAAAACTTACCCTAAAATGAAATGTGTCAACTAGAAAAAAAAAACTTCATAAAAAGAAATATGTGTCAATTAAAAAGAAACGGATGTATAATACTGTACAATAAAACGACAAAAAAAAAAAAAAAAAAAAAAAAAATCTCAAAGAAAATTGTTATATGAACAAAATTAATTTTTTATTTTTTTTTTTTAAAAAAAAACTATCACTTACATACGGTGTATCATTAACAATCTTTCCTTAAAAATTATCGTGCCTAACTAGTAACTATTTCGTAAAGTATTCTTTGTAAAGGAATAAAATTTTAACATAAGTGAAAAAATTCTTTGGTAATCTTCATGAAATATTTTAAACTGATTTGCTTACTTGTTAAATTAGGTAGGAATTTTAAATCTTATACATGCCAATGAACCCAAATTAACAATTTATAATGAATAAATAAATAATTAAATAAATTGATAATGAATTTAAATGGATCAATGACTTTTAAGTTGGCGGGCAATCTCGTTATTATTATACTTCGTACAATGAGACGGAAATTGTCACTTACACTTCCAAGTATTTTTATAAGAATAATAAATTATGGGTAATGTTATATGTAGCCCTAAGGGCTATATATAAGCATTAAATATACTTATGGAAATTGTATAAAATTAGGAATTCATGACAAAAACACGCGTAAATCAGTGTTAATTGTGTTTATATTTTGATGATTTCTTAACTTTTTACGATTTTAAAGTGTAAATTAGTGCTTATATGTAGCCTTAAGGGCTATGTATAACATTTTCCATAAATTATTAATATATTTCATCCACAAATAAAAAAAAATATAAAAAATAAATAAATAAATAAATAAAAAAAAAAAAAAAAAAGAGAAGGTGTGATACACATGTTGGCCACGGGCAATAGTGGGGAACAAAATAAGTCCAGAAGACCAGACCCCTATGTTCTAAACTAAGTCATACAATGATACAAAGTTTATGCTTTCTATCAAAATAATAATAATAATAATAATAATAATAATAATAATAATAACAAGTCAAACAAATACTTTCTTCCTCTCCTCTTCTCTCCTCCTCTCTTCTACGGTTTCTCCAAAATCTTGGTCGTTTAGACCTGAAATAATCTAATTTCTTCAGAAATTAGACTACTTTCGACTCTTTTCCCTAAATTTTCTTTAGTTTTGCAATTTAGGTTTCAATAAATCTACACGAGTAAGTGTGGATACGTCTGTCTCCCTATAGTGGAGTGTCTTCCTATGGTGGAGTCGTTAGTTTTGTTGGTTTAGTTGTTTGTTTATGTTTAGGGTTTGTTTGTGTGTTAGGGTTTATAAAAAATATAATCATCTTTTGCCCTATTGCCAGTTCTTTGGTAAAGATTTATTCGGGATCGCAACGGTTGTCATGTTTTTAAATACGTTAAAGTGAATCAGATGAAAATCATCCTTACGGCTACAACAAATTGTTAGCAAGATTTTTTCAACGATCGTAGCTTTGATGAAGGAAACCCTAATATGATTCAATTTTATGTATTTGTTATCAGATATCAACAAAGAATGTTGATATCATGGCATTCTTGTAAATAATAGGCTAGATTTTGGAAAAGTATTGATAAAATATTGCAGCCGAGCTGGACCCTATTGGTTCCATTTCTTAGACAAAACGTGTTGCAGAACTCCAATTGACAGGAAAATAAATGATCTACTGCTTTTACTCAAATCTGGGTAGATGGAGGAGAGAGAAACAAAAACATAAATTAGACCCAAAATGATAGGTGTCTTCGAGCAATGGTAGTTCGTTGGGTTTAACAATGGAGCAACTTTGGGGTTCGATTTGAGAGCTTCCTCCAAGATATGCGGGGTATGCATGACCATGAAGTCAAGGAACGGTCCAGTTCGTAGGCCGTGATGTAAAGAAAAAACGGCCAACTCCTGGTCAAGGCTGGTTACGCAAAATGATAGGTGTCTTCGAGCAACAGTAGTTGGGTTTAACAATGGAGCAACTTTGGGGTTCAATTTGAGAGCTTCCTCCAAGGTGTGCGCGATATGCATGACCATGAAGTCAAGGAACGGTCCAGTTCGTAGGCCGTGCTGTAAAGCAAAAACGACCAACTCCTGGTCAAGGCTGGTTATGCCAGATGACTCGTTGCTGAAACGAGTCAAGTAGTCTCGGAGACTCTCTGTCTCCCCTTGCTGCAGGGTCATGAGCTCTGCAATTGTCTTCTCTCGGCGGTTTGCCGTGGAAACTTGCTTTTAAACTTGGTGGACAGATTATCCCACCCAATTATAGAACCTTCCTTAACTCTCTTGGAGATCCACGCTTGCGCGACCCCCTTGAGAGTGGTAGGAAAGTATTTGCACCAGGTCGCTTCAGACCTAGGGTTCAAATGCATGTGCCCCTCATAGGAGGCAATGTGGTCCTTCGGATCTGAAGTACCATCATAAGTAATGTGTGACGGGATTTTAATCGTTGGCACATGCTCTTTTAGTATCCATCGCTCGAATGGAGAACTGGTGGGAAGCATCACAGCCTTTTCTTTATTCCTGGCCAAAGGGATCGCGCTCCGCCCTCTCAAAGAGGTAGAAGTAGTTTTCGTCCCTAGTCGGGAAGATTCAGGATGAGCCTCGGCTTGGTCAGAAAAAGAGAGGCGTCTGTGCACACTCGGTTCCCCTCTGCCGAGACGGTCGTAGACGCTTCAGCGAGCACTCTCTGGCCGAGAGGCAGAGCTGTTGCTTTTGCTGCTCTGGAAGATTTGGGTGTCGGACTCTTTGAACAAATGCGGGTTCTTTCTCCTTTCCCGCTCGGTTCTCCATGTGTTCCTCCTCCCATTTATCCTCCATCCTCCAATTCCTTGAAGGATTGGGGCTTCCCCCCCTCTTTCCCGACTCTCCTCCGCTGATGCCTGGTATGCGGAGGTGATCAGTCACGAGGAGGTGGTATAGTTCCAGACTTCATGGCTTCCATGAAGACCGCAAGCACTCTCGCTATTTCCTCAGTTGAGGGCCCTGTTTGAGGGGTCCTAGGCTGAGTATGGGAATGAGAATGGAAGCTCAAAGGTGGGCTTCGAGCATTGGAATTGCTCGGACATTGAGAGTTCGTCCGTTGAAGGTGATGAGAGGGAGAACGGGCTCTCTCTCTAGAAGGCCCTTTCGAACTGGCCTCCCTAGAGGAGTGTCTGCTTGGCGAAGGCCGCGGAGATGGTGAGGGCTTCTCAGGCACCCCGTGGCTCCTCTTTGACAAAGAAGGGCCACTCCCATCAAATTTCTTCTTTTTACGGTTCTTAGCCATTGATACTAAGATTAGAGTAGAACAATTGAGATTGGCTTAGTTTTTTGAAAGTTTTCCCCACAGACAGCGCCAAATTGTTTCGGGTGAAAACAATGGGACCTTGCCGAAGGTCCTTTAAAGTGGGCTGAAGATTGGGCTCGGTCCAAGTGATGCTGGGCCGAGGGTTTCTTGCACAGCAAACACACGTAAACTGGCCTCTGGGGTTGTGCTGAGGAAGGCCCCTCCGATGCCGAATTCAGTACAGTGTAGAGAGAGAAAGTGCTATGCAAGTGTAGACACCTAAAAATGTCTCCCCAAAACCAAACCCGATGATGAACACCTTTCACCACCATTATTGTTCGGGTTGAGTATTTAATCTTTTGGAGTGCTTAAATCCATGTTCTATCCAATACATTTCATAAACCAATCCATTTCCTAGGTCATTTCCCTAAACCATAACTTGTTATCCACTTTTCGTGTCCACATCGCAAAACAGAGAAACTGATTTTATAGATATATAATTTTGATCCAATTATTATTTGGTTGGATAGGCTTTGAAATAAGCTTTCCAACCATATATCATAAACCCAATTCCGAGCTATAAGGAAAAAGATATGAGCAAAACACTAAACTCGGCCCAAAACCAACACTCTTCTACTAAAACGGCCATATCTTAAAATCTGCAACTTATTTTGACCTGATTCTAATTAGGTTGGAAAGTAGACTTGATAAGATTTCCAATGATATATTATATGCCTTATTATGAGTTATGAATCAAAAGTCATGATGATTTTTAAAACGAGTAAAAATTGGAATCACCGCGCACAGTGCAAAAGCACCGTGTCACGGGATAAGGCCCCGTCTGACGGTGCCTGGCACTAACCTCGTATTTTTATGTATTTTTATAAAGTATTTAAGTATTAATAAAATGTATTGTCAAGGGCTCAAGTATTTTAATTAAATATTTTAAAGGGTTAAAGTATTTTAAATATAAAGTTTTATAAAAGTAAAATATGTTTTGGGCCAAACGTTTATTAATTATTGGGCAATGTAAATTATTCCTACATACTCTTATTGGAATAACCCATTCCAAAACCCATAACTTAAGCCCTATCCCATAACTCAAGCCCACATTTTTATAAGCCCAAATTTAACCCTACACTCTCTACTCTATAAATACCCCATGAATCCCCAAAAATTTCCCACACAAAAAGGTTAGGGCCTGTTCATATTTACTGAACTGAACTGAACTGATTGGAGCTGAACTGAACTGATTGGAGCTGAACTGAACTGAAAAATTAAAATGCATAAAAATATATGAAAATATTTATGAAAATTAAAAACTGAGCTGAACTGAACTGAACTGATTAGAGTTAAACTGAACTGAACTAAACTGAACTGATTGGAGCTGAACTGAACTGAACTGAACTGAACTGAAAATAAGTAAATATGAACAGGCCCTTAGTCTTATTTTATCTCTCCTTTGTTTTATTAATTTGTGTAATTATAATTATTGATTTATGGGCTTTGATTTTATTGTTTGAAATTAATTTAATTAGTATCAAATTGTATTTTGATGATTAAACTTTATAATTTTCAGATTTTGTAAATTTTATAACCTAGGGTTTTTAATTATTGAAAATCATGATTTTAGGGTTTTTATGAATAATTGATTTAGGGATTTTATAGTAATTATGTTTTGAAATTTTGGTGATTATAACTACTTATTAGTTTAACTTAATTCCAGATTATTTTGAACACGTAAATTCATGTTTTAATTATTAGATTTCCGTTCGTTAATATTAATCCCGTTCTAATCCCGATCAGGTTCTGAACTCCTCTTATTTTGATAAAACAAAATAGTGTTTTTCGTGTCGAAACAACGTTTTGAGAAAAACACACCACCTTTGGTAGTGATTACCACCCTCTCGTGGCCAAATTCAGCCTCTAAATATGATTTTCGAGCAGTTTTTTGATTTTTAACGAAGTTTTTTTTTATGCTTTAAATTTTATCCTTGAGTTTAAAAGGGGTAAGAGATAATTTAATGTTTCTATGGATAATTTAAGTATAAAGGTGTATTTTGATAAAGTTTTAAAGGGTTTTTGATTAGTTTAAAATGCTGGAATTTTATTTAAAGTAGTATAATTGTGATTTTAATAGAAGGGTGTGATTACCCATTAAAAATGAATTTAATTAGGGGTTTTAAAATAAGTTTTAGATTATTTTAAGTAGTCTAAAGTAAATTTAAGTTGCTGGAAATTGTGTATATAAGGAGAATTAATGTAGTATTATTGTCCCTTTATGTAGGAGACTTAATTCGGGAATTGTTGTAGTGTAATCAGCTACTTTAAGGGCTTATTTGAGGTACGTTCGTGTACTTAGCATATTTTGATGATGTAGAATCATGCTAGGCTTGATTTCAATCAATTACAAGTAGTATCATGCTAAGGTTTATGTAAGGAATTGTGAATTAATGGTGTTGGTGATTGAATTATGAAGCATGAATTATTTGTGATGGTTTATGGATTGGAAAATTATATTTTGGGCATGTCGTGTATGAACCACACTTTTATTTATGGCATGTTAGAATGCATGATTAATTAAACTACTTGTTTAATTATGTTTGGAATATTGAAAAGGAATTTTATTATGGTTCAAATAATTTTTATTGATGCTTTAAGCATGAGGAAGGAGCTATATAAGTGTCTATGTACACAAGGGATAAATTGTATGTTGGTGCCTTTGTGCACTTAAGGTGTTTTAACACCGAGGGATAGGATTTTTGGCGCTTTATGCGTTTAAGGTGTCTTTGACACTGAGGTAGAATTAAAAAGGGTTCAACATTAAATAATATGTGGTCACTAATTATTCAAGAATTAAATTGGTATGTTTGGTTGATTGAATAATTATGGTTGATTGATTTATTATGCTTTGAGAGTCATCACCAAGTCCAATAACAGGTAAATAACGTAAAGTGAAAGAGATTACGCATTGGAACGTATATACCTTGAGTATGAACAATGGGGGGAGTTTTGGGGTTTTATATTTAACCATAACTTCTAATGGAGTACAGGACACTGTACATTCCTTTTTATTTATTATTATGCGCAGAAATTCCGCCACCTTTGAGTGGTTTTTTCGCTGGCACGGTTAGCTCCCGTGTCAGTTAACCTCAATTTATTTGGGGGAGGTATAGTTGGAAACCCGTTCCATGCGTAATCAACGCTAAATGAATTATTTAGTGTCTAGTTAATGTGTTTTGTTGATTGTTGTGTGTGCTTGTAAACAGGTGCAATGAGGTAAGTGTGTGTTGATAGGTGAAAGCATGTTAGTGTGTTTAATTACGCTTATGTACTCAGCTTTGCTGATTGTGTGTGTTTGTGTGTTTGACCATGTCTTTACTTTGGCCCTACGACGACCCATTTTCTAATGGCGAGTACTGGGACATAGAGAGGAGGTTTCAGGTGATGAAGCATATTCATGAATGGGCATGAGTGAAGAGCGAATCATGCTAGTTTCTATAAGTATATGATGTGTTTAATGCTTTAATTATTTATGATATTATTATCATGCATGACTCAACGCAAAAGTTTTAAAGTTGGTTTGGTTTTAATAAGGGCCTACAATGGTTCCAAGTTGTAGGATGGTTTTATTTTACTTCGTTTGACTTTGGTTTTGACTTTATTTTCGTTGGTTGACTTTTCAAGTTGACTTGTTTTGAATGGTTTTGAAATTAGTCTTCCGCTGTGTGTCTTTGATGGTTGCCTTAGCCGTTTTCACGGTGGCGGTAATATCTTAGATATTCCTATTTAAATTTTTAAACAGATAAAAACAGGTATTCTAAAAGAAAGGAATAGGATGTTACAAAGTGGTATCTGGGAGCTTTGGTTGAGATTTTATTACCACTAAAGCAAAAAAAAATGTATTTTAAAGTGTTTGGTTTTAAAACTTGGCCAAGTGCTTATTTAATTAAACGGTGTTAAATTAAATTGTTTTGAATTTTATTTTTGTTTTTATTTTAGGAATGACCATTTTTTTTTATGAAGAACATCCAAATTTTTTTTTATTAAGGATGTCCGAATTTTTTTAAGAAAGCCGAAAATTTTTCGGTCTTTTTCAATGCTTATTTTTGAATTTCTTTAAAAAAAAAAAGGAGTCAAAAATATTTTTAGTTTGTTCATGTTGCAGGAAAGCAAGGATTGAGGTAAGAAATATGTGTTAAAAGCTTTTATAAGCATGTTGGTGAGCTTGGGTAGGAGAAGAAAGGGCATATAGGCTAGAATTTAATTTCTTTCCTATGTGCATATATATTTTTTTAAGAGGTGTTCAAGCATGTTGTTAACTAAATGTTTATTGATGACAACATGTAATATGTGAATCATTATATGTGAGTGTAGACACCCATTTGTGTCTCCCCAAAACCAAACCCAGTGATGAGTGCCTTTCGCGTCGAATCATAATCGAATGAAACGAAAGTGTGGAAAGGTCTAGTGTTGCGGAAAGTTTTATTTCTTTTCTCTTTTTTCTGTTTTTGAAAACTTTATTTTAAGAAAACAGCCAATCCTGTTTGGTTGGTCCATGATATGGGTCCAATGGTGGTGTAGTTGGATGGCGCCAATGAGCCAGGGCTGGCGCCAAGGTGGTTTTGTGGTTTTTAGACTCTGTTTTGATAAATTATCTTTTTTGGATGATTTTCTCTATAAATATCGTATCAAATACTCCGTTTTCATCATCAATTACCATTCATTAATTCAACTATCATCATCATCTACATCTATCAATTACCAATAATCAACTATCTTCATTCACAAAATTATTCATCAATTACCATTCATTAATTCTCTTCATTCATCATCTACATCATTCATTCATCAATTTTCAATAACATTAATTCATTCTCTTCTTTCTTTTCTTTGCTTTTTAATAAAAAATTCTGCATTCACAAGATCTAGAAACACCTAGCCATATTCGAAGTTGCCTTCGCCCTAGACGTGAAAGGTTTAATTTCTGAGGGTTTGGTCCCAATTCTCTCTTTAAATTATTTAATTTGATTGTTTGTTTTATTATTTTTCCTTGAAGTTACTAACGCGTGTATTTTGTAATTAGAAAGAGGTACGAGGCATCCAAGTAAGTACTTTAAGGGATTTTATTGATTAATTGATTTATGATGTTGATATCATGCTTAGATTGTTAGTTTGATTCCTAGTATCATGTCTAGGGTATCTTTAATATTAAGTATGATTAAAAGTACGATGCTTCCTATGTTCTTCCTAATGTTAATTCATGTTAGTATCATGTTAGGGTTAAAGATTTGATTTTTATTGCTTAGTGACATGCTAGGGTTTGTTATTAATCTTGTTAGTATCATGCCTAGGATCTTGCTATGCTTTAACATGATGATTATGATTATGATTATGATTGATATTATTATTATTAATGATGATTATTTTATTATGTTGCTTGATGCATATTATTTTATTTGTTATTGCTTGATCACCTTTTATGCATGTTTAAAGGGAATTGGTACTTGCAATCGCGCTTAATAAGATAATTAATAATCTTGTTAGGGTTAATTGTGATTATAATTCAAGTGATCTCCAATAATAGTTTATTTGTGCATTAATATTCAACCAACATAGTTTAAACAGGTTTAGGGTTAATCCTATTGATTGCATGTTAGTCAGAAAGCGCACATGAATACGATTAGAATAAAGTAGAGGCCTATTATTAGGGCAGGTTCAATCTCTTTTAGGTTGGATTTGTACCATCATCCCCGAACCCTTATTTGGTTCATGACCTTATGGAGTTGACGATCTCTTGGATCGTTAAGGGGTGTAACCTTCATCCTATGAACGGTTTACAAGTTCCTAAAAAACTTGTTGGCGACTCTTTTGCTCTATCTTCTTCCCTTTTGGACGCCACCGTACTTTAGTGTATGATCACAGTGGGGTTCAAGCTAGTGAGATTTTTTAAAGGCTTGAAATTATTCCCTACAGTGAGCTATCAAGATTGTTTGATTGAACATCGAACTTAATTTTCTGCAAGAACTGTATTATATGGTTATGGGAAGGGTTTGCTATTGTTAGTTAATCCCGTTTTCTTGTAGGATCCCTAAACCTATACCCTGTGAGTTTCTATGATGACAATTTTGAGGAATGTTAAGGATTTCGAGAGTTCAATTGCTTATGTTAGGATGGTTCGCTTCAATGGTCTTATTTGAGATGTATTTTCGAAGAAATTTTGGATGCACATCATCACAGGAATATGAGTATTGTTTTTGGGATAATTTGTTGTTAAGATACGTTGTCTAGATATTAAAAATGAGTAATTTGAGTTTTGTACACTTGTGTATGGAGACACCAAGTTATAAGGATAAAGAGATTGATTTTAATGCATATGGTTAAGGAGCTTAAGGATGAAATCGTTTGGGATATTATCTATTCTGAGGAATATGTTTTGTCTTTGAGTATGAGTTTGAATTGGAATCGAAATTCAACAAGAACCCAAGAGAGGTGAGCATAGGAATTGATTAGAGATGAGTAATGATGAAAGTTATTATATGAGTTGAGGGATACTCAATGCGGATAAATTGAAGTTTGACATTTTAAGCTTAGTGACTTATCATTTCTTATGATTAAAGTTATTTAATTTGGGATGGAGAATTGAGCATATATATTTTAATATATGGTTGGAGTTTTGAGAAGTTATGATCTTGTTGGAATATTGAGGACTCTTGTTATGTTGGACCTTAAATACATTGTCACATGTTCAACCTTGAGAATATTGACATATGTTATTTAGGAGTTGTGAGTATTTATTCTTTCACTTGGGATATGAGGATAATTATTTTACTTCAAGGAGTCATTATGGGTAATAATGCTATCATTTTGGAGAAAATTCTTGAATTTATTCACCTAATCTTTTAGAGTTGTTCAACAACCTTATGATTTCTATTGTTTTCCAAGTGCTACTCATTTCTTTCTTCCTTTTGTGAGTAGCAGTTAATGGGGATATTTTTTTTTATTTTTGATTGTTTGTTTAAGTATATGAATTTTGGTTGTTTATCAATCAAGATTTTATGTATTCGAAATATTGGGAATGAGGACATAATTTTTCTTTTACCTCAAACCTTAATTCGAATTTAATGATAATTGTTTCTTGATTGAGTTTAATTTAGTGGTTGGTGTTAGTTGATTAGAATAAGAGGAAGCTAAGTGTTTCAACCCAACCTATATAGCAACCAGTTTTATCATCAAGAAAGTATGGTAATAAGAAGCAATTTTAGTAATGGAATTATTTGAACAAGGTAGTAAGGCAAGCTTGACAGATTGCCAAGGAGACAAGGATGATATAACCACCAACAATCCCATAGTGGGAAAAAGGTGAAACAAGATGGTGTTAAGAAGTGAAAACTATATATATACCAAAGGGAGATCAATTCCTGAAGTTTTGACGGTTGAGTTAAAGAGTTATACAAGTTGTTTAAAAACAATTTGTGTCTTGAGAATTTGAGAGTGAATAAAAGTTTGTATGGTAAGTACTAGAGAGAGTTGATTTTTACCATGTCAGTGGAAACGAACAAGTTATGAATACATCCAATCTTATTTGGAGATGTTTGAGATAACAAACCCGAAATAAGTTATACCAGTTTTTCATGCAGATAGAAAGAAAAGATAATGAGGTTTAATTAAGTGGAAATGAAAAGATTACTTGGTTTCAAGAAGTACTCCAAGTTGTTAAGATCTCTCGGTATTCAAGGAAATGATATTGCTTTAAACTTAAGGGAATGAGTTGAAGGATGGCGAACTATGAGTTTAAGGGTGGTTTTCAAGACATAAAGTCTTTGGGAGTTTGATTGAATTTAATTATAAATAATCAATTCATATATTAGCTAAAAGAAAGGTGAGATCAAAAATAAAGATAAGGAATCAAATCAAGATACAGTATTTTTCTCACCGTGCCACGGTGATTTTTCCGTGTAATTTCCGCGTTTTCCCATACCGTGACACGGTGTACTGTATTGTGCCACGGTGGACACTGTCGTGTCACGGTACATGTGCCGTGTCACGGAATTTTCTCGTGTCTTTTCTGCATAAACCCTTCACGCGTTTTCACTTCCCGTAGGTCAAATATGTCCCGCGTCACTCCTGTTTTCCCCCGTGTCATGGGAGTGTGCCCCGTCTGACGGTGCCTTCCCCCGTCTGACGGTGCCGGGTGCCGTGTCGCGGTGTTCTCTGCCGTGTCGCGGTGTTTTTTTTAGGGTTTTTATCTTTTTAGGGTTTCGTGTGTTCCCTCTACTCATTTTCCCTATAAATACCCCTCCTTTCTGCAGTTCGGGGCATCAAATCCTTCTCTCTTTCTCTCTTTTACACCGAAAATCATTCTCTTCTCTTTCTCTCATATTCTAAGCCTCAAACCTATATTTCTAATTACATCATTCTTTCCCTAAGCACTCCAAGGAGTCCATACTTGACCCGAGGTTTCATCGTTAAACCAAGGCGTGAAAGGTACAAATAACTGAGGGTTTGGACCAAATCAACTCTACTTTTTATTTAATTTAATTTTCATTTGATTTATATTTTTTATTGACGTTACTAACAGTTTATTCATGATGTAGCAATTTAAAGGAACGCGCAGAATGTAAGTAATTAATTAATTTAATTACTCTTATTTTATTTTTATATTGCTAGTATCATGATTAGGTTATTTTATTATTCGATTTAACTAACGCTATCATTGTTAAATTACTTCCAATATTAATGTTTATTCTATTTTTATTTTATTGATCACCATATTGCATGTTAAAGGGAATATGTAAGTGAAAATCACGCATAATAAGATAATTTGGACAACCGGTTTAGGTTCCTTTTTAATCTTCTTATTAATTCAAGTGGTCACAATATTTTAAAATAATGTGTTGCATCAATATTAAACCAATTTAGCCTAATAATACTTTGGAGCAAATTGAATATTTTGTTTGCATGCCTTTGAGATCGCAGGAATCATTTTTCACTATAAGAATCGAGTAGAGGCCAATACGGGCGAATGTGACTCCATGACTCACTTCGTACCATCATCCCCGATCCTTCTTCCGTGATTCTGAACCATATGGAGTTAGTAATCTCATGAATTATGAATGGGGTGTAACCTTCACGGGCCAATCGTTATCCCTTAATCGTGGTTGCATTTTGTGATCCGTGAACGGTTTATAAGTTCCTTAAAAACTTGTTAGCGACTCCCTACTTTATTTGTCCCTAATCGTATTATGTCAATTCCCACTTCCTAAGAGTGTCAAGCATATTCACATATGCTTTAACGTAGGAGCACTTCGAACGACGCCTACAATTTGGCGACTCCACTGGGGAGGATTCTCGGTTATTTATCGATTTGAGTGATCGGTATTTAATTAAGATGAGTGGATGAGACTTGAAAGATTCTTGAAAAATATTTTTGTGATTAATTTGGCATTTTTGCATAAGCATAGACGTTTTAACGTCGCGTTTAGGTTTGTCCCGTAGGAAAAATTGAATAACTTGATTGCGTACGAAGGAAAACATGGCACCAGTTAGATTTTCTGACTGTCGTGCCACGGTAGAATATGTCGTGTCACGGTGTAATACACCGTCTGACAGTGTGCAGCACCGTGACACGGTGCTCTCTGCCATGTCACGACAGTCCTAAAATCAGTCCGGTGGCTTGTTTTCTCTTCTCACAGTCAACTTCCTTTGATTTTTCGGAAAAAACGTGTGTGTTCTACATGCGTCTTAGCCCCGAAGGATTTAAGCTCTATCAACCCAAAAACGCTCATGGAAATAAGGTTTCATCCGAGTTATTTAATCCACCCAAACCATGGAGTCGAGTTCGATTTCATCACGAACTCACGGAGCCGCCCGCTGGCATGCACCCTCAAGGGAGGCTGCCTTGCTAACGCATCCAAACTCTTAACCATGGTACCCTTTTTGACACCAAATAAACCTGACCATAGTCGAACATAGAGCTTGACCTTAGGTTGCGAACTATTCTTTGCATCACTGTGCCTACGTGTTTTATGTGTGTATATTTGGTCGTTTTGATCCTAACCTTAACGATATTTCTTTGTCTATGGTGGATTATTTTATGACTAACGATTGCCAATGGACCGTACTCACTTAGTAATTAGCGCCAACTAAAAAAAAATCATGTGCCACGTCAGCATCCACTGTGCCACGGGAAAGTTCATCGTGTCACGGCAGTTTCCACCGTGGCACGGTGGATTTCCAGCACAACAAAAAAAAAATCTCGTGCCACGTCAGCATCCACCGTGTCACGGCAGTTTCCACCGTGGCACGGTGGATTTCCAAAAAAAACATGGAAATGGTCACCGCGTCACGGCAGCTTGTGCCGTGACACGGTATAGTTTGTCGTGTCACGGTGCCTAGGAAATAAGTCCAGTCAGTTTTTTTAGTCTTCCGTGTTAATTTGGTCCTCGCGTCAGTCATTTTGGTTACTATTCACATGTCTAGCCATACGATCATACCACGAGTCTTATAACATCACTTAATCACTCACGAGTCAAGTATAGTCCACACACTTTCTTTATGTTCCGACTTGAGTCATGCACCATGACGTTTATGATCGTATACTAGGTTCATGCACCTTTTTTTTCGTCATAATAAAAAAATGAGTGGAGTTTATTCACACCTATTTTCAAATGAATTTTTCCCCTTCCTTTCCTATCTTGAGCAATGTGTCAAACAATTAAGTGAACTTGTTTTATTTCACAGTACTTGGTCAAGGAGCAGGGGTAGATTAATACGATTTAAGTCATTACCGCATCAATCTCTTAAATCCAAGAGGCGTTCAAAGAGAACTTCGCCATCTCCACATTAATCATCACATTTCAATGACCACTAAGGAAGATATTTAAAACATCAACAAATCCAACGAGGCACTGTCTGCCGTGATGGAAACCCTTACCACTAGGGGTTACTACCATGGAACAAAACAAGGTCACTGTTTCCACCCTTCACAAATTAAAGGAACAAATGAGTAAGATTTATGAGGATTTCACTTATATGGAACAACCTCCCACTCCTTTGGATGTGAAAGACAGGCTCCCTGAAAAGTTCTCCACTGCTGATATTCCAAAGTTCAAGCCTACTAACAATCCAATATTCCATTTGAAGGCGTTCTCTGCAACCATGGATCTTAAGGGATTGGGCATAACACTCTTCCCTACGGTGCTCCCTCTCTCCTTATAACATGCTTGCCAACAATGGTTTTATTCCCTAGATTCCAAGCGTACTGCAACTTGGCAAGATGTCACCGACAGTTTGATGAATCGTTACAAGTGTAACATTCAAACTAAAACTTCTGAAAGTGAACTCTCCATTCTCAAACAGAAAGAGAATGAAGGCTTCACCGTTTATCTGAACGGGTGGAGGGAAATGGCTTCACTCTTGGTAGATCCTCCCAAAGAAAGAGAGATGGTTCGCCTCTTTATTCAAAATCTGACTTACAAGTATAGGGAACATCTCAAATTTCTTCCACTGAACACTTTCGAAGCTGTATACGACATCGGCATCAATATTGAGGATGAGCTAATAAAGACTGCTGGTAGTAACAATAATAACACTTGGAAAAACAAGAAGAACAACCATCCTTCTTCTTCATCTTCTAAGAACGAAAATATTACCAACAATATAAGCCAAGTTGATCTCAATGAAGTGTTAGCTCTTGATGCTCCATTGCCCAAGAAAAAAAGAACTTACACTCCTTTAGGAATGACTTATGATGCGGCCTTTGATCGCCTTTATGGTCAAGGCTTGATCACACCTATTAGACCATTTCTAGAGCCAAAACCTAAAAAAAGGAGCGCCAAATGGAATCCCAATGCCCATTGCAAGTACCATCAAGGAAGGGGCCACACTACGGAGCAATGTTGGAATTTGAAGGACGTCATTCAAGACTTGGTGGATGCAAACAAACTTCATGTCCCTCAAGGCGGCAAGAAGTAATGAACACAAGGCGCACAACAGATCCTTTGTGCAAGATTTCATGATTTTTTTTTTATCATTCATCTCCATTCCCCCATTCATGTCTAGCATATGTTTCCCATTTTGAATTTTTATATGTGTTTCGTTCATCTTTTCCATTAATAAAATAAGCAAATTTTCTTTACATCTCGATCATAGCATTTTTCATTCACTCATTCTAAAAAAAAAAATCAATTACCGAACTAAACCCAAGGTACACCAATGACTTAAGGCACCTTTGCAACCCTGTCATTCCCTGTTAACCGTTCAATCACATTCCATTTCTTTATCAACCATTTTGAGCCTCGTCTAACGTTTGGCCTTCATTTCTTCAACCCACATTCACTTAACCCTGGGATTGGAAGATATGTATAACATTCAAAAAGAAAGTAAAAAAAAAAAAAAAAAAGCAGCAAAACAACAATAAAACAATGTCTAAATGCAAGTGTTCCAATGTCTTTGATATGAACACGTCTCAAATTGCGTCTCTCATCGAGTGCTTGGTACCGTGCTTGAGAAACATGAATGCTAAGTGAGTGATGGACCGCATGATTTGATATTGCCTACATTGATTCAAAAAAAAAAATTCAAAATAAACTTGCAAAATTCAAAATTTTCAAATTCACAATTACACATCTTGGGGATTCTCTCGGGTCTTGAGCCTTGTACCCTTTTCTTCTTTAAACCATCAGCTTAACCACATTACAACCCTTGGAAGACCTATTTGAGGTGTACATACACTTGTGCAAAGTTCGGTTAGAGCTACGTTTGGCCTGATTCCTAACGGATACGTAGGCAACCTCACATCGAGGTGCGGCCACATTCATATGCATGATCGAGTCAAAGAATATCCAATGCTTATCCCTATGACCCTATCCATATAGAGCTAGACTTGGGGGCTTGAACCTACGTAATTTAGCCTACCTAGCCTAAAGAGTCACCATCTCGACTCTTCTCACAGCTGTTTCCCTCACCATAGCCTTTGCAGCCTCACCTTAGTATCACTTTCACACACTTCTTTCACACATATATAGCCATATTATCTTTCCCTTAGGAACCCTTTATCATGAAACCTTGTTTCCCTACCATGCATGTTTTATCATCTTTCAAGACAACATTCATTAAAAGAAACATTGTATACTTGCTTAGCTTCCTGACCTGAGCAATGTTCATTGTTTCACGCATCGCATAATGTGCTGAGCAATATTTATATATCAATGATTTTTAATCATACAAATCATATCGCGCTTAGCTCCTTGACCTAAGCAACATTCATAATCACTTCATCTATATATGTGCTTAGCTTCCAGACCTAAGTGACGTTCAAGATCGTTTCTTTACACCATATATAATGCTTAGCTCCATGACCTTAGTTCATTCATCTATCGTGTCACATGATGTAATTGTCCTTAGCCTCCTAGCCTAAGAACATGCATCATGCATACAATCCATGCGATTCATTTCATCTTCCTCAAGGAGGAAGTTCAAAACTTCTTCCCTTTTTCATCATTTTCTTTTGGGGAAGCTCAAAAAAAATTTCAAAATTTTTTCTCAACGAGGGAAGTTCGAAAATAAAAGTTCAGTTTTCACATCTTTATTTTTCGGGAGAAAGTCGGCACCCTTCACTCGTCTCACGACAAAATTGACGGAAAATTTTTGCTTTTTGCATTGTTGATTGCTTGTGTTTGCCCATACATTCAAATCATACTTATACATACACAATTACAAGTCATACACATGTCATGTCGTGTCAAGTCAAAGCTTGGTCAAGTCAGTTGGTCAAGTCAATCATAGTCTATACGAGTCCCTTGGCAAATTTTATTTTGCAGGTCTCAATTACAGCCCACGTTCGGGGACAAGTGGACCATCTACAGCCCATGTTCGGGGACAAGCGAACCAACTACAGCCCACGTTCGGGGACAATCGAACCTTCCAAAATCAGACAAGTCTTTCCTCAAGCATGGAAAGTGTCATCTGGTGGATTTCTTCAAGCATAGAAACCCGCCAATTTCATATGTCGACTTTCCTCAAGCATGGAAAGTATTATCCGGTGGATTTTTTCAAGCATAGAAAGCCACTAAATTCATATGTCGACTTTCCTCAAGCATGGAAAGTATCATCCGGTAGGTTTCTTCAGGCTTAGAAAGCTATCAAACTCATTAGTCGACTTTCTTCAAGCATAGATCGGAAAGTATTTCAACAAAGCGTCATTCGGCCGATTCCTTCAAGCATATGAAGCTACCAAACTCATTTGTCACCGATACACTGGTGTCAGATAAACATTCTATTCCTTTACTCTTTTATCTGTGGAACTAACATTTTTCTGCAGGTATCGGCGTATATAGAGTGATTTAGAATCGCAAAACGTCTTAAATCATTCTCCTTCCCTATCGACTACTTTGACTATTGTTTTCGAAACTGACGTTTCTACAAACTCAGTCAAAGTGGGGGCTTCTGTAGACACCTAAAAATGTCTCCCCAAAACCAAACCCAATGATGAACACCTTTCACCGCCATTATTGTTGGGTTTGAGTATTTAATATTTGGAGTGCTTAAATCCATGTTTTATCCAATACATTTCATAAACCAATACATTTCCTAGGTCATTTCCCTAAACCATAACTTGTTATCCAGTTTTCGTGTCCACGTCGCAAAACCGAGAGAAACTGATTTTATGGGTATATAATTTTGATCCAATTATTATTTGGTCGGATATGACTTGAAATAATCTTTCCAACCATATATCATAAGCCCAATTCCGAGCTATAACGAAAAAGATATGAGCAAAACACTAAACTCGGCCCAAAACCAACACTCTTCTACTAAAACGGCCATATCTTAAAACCTACAAATCATTTTTACTGATTCTAATTGGGCTGGAAAGTAGACTTGATAAGCTTTCCAATGATATATTATATGTCTTATTCCGAGTTACGGATCAAAAGTTATGATGATTTTAAAAATAGGTAAAAATTGAAATCACCACGCACAGTGCAAAAGCACCGTGTCACGGGATTGGGCCCCATCTAACGGTGTCACGGTGATGAACATCGTGTCACAAAGCTATTTTAGAAGCTTTTTCGCTTCAAATTCCACCGTGGCACGGTACCTGTTGCCGTGACACGGTACCTGCTGTCGTGACACTGTATTTCTCACTGTGTCACGGTGCTTTTTCCGTGTAATTTCCGCGCTTTCCCATACCGTGACACGGTGTACTGTATAGTGCCACGGTGGACACTGCCGTTTCACGGAATTTTCTCGTGTCTTTTCCGCGTAAACCCTTCACGCGTTTTCACTTCCCGTAGGTCAAATATGTCCCGCGTCATTCCTGTTTTCCTCCATGTCACAGGAGTGTGCCCCGTCTAACGGTGTCTTCCCCCGTCTGACAGTGCCTAGCACCGTGTCGCGGTGTTATTTTTAGGGTTTTTATCTTTTTAGGGTTCCGTGTGTTCCCTCTACTCATTTTCCCTATAAATACCCCCTCATTTTTGCAGTTCGGGGCATCAAATCCTTCTCTTTCTCTCTTTTACACCAAAAATCATTCTCTTCTCTTTCTCTCATATTTTAAGCCTCAAACCTATATTTCTAATTACATCATTCTTCCCCTAAGCACTCCAAGGAGTCCATACTTGACCCGAGGTTTCATCCTTAAACCAAGGCGTGAAAGGTACAAATAACCGAGGGTTTGGACCAAATCAACTCTACTTTTTATTTAATTTAATTTTCATTTGATTTATATTTTTTATTGACGTTACTAACATTTTATTCATGATGTGGCAATTTAAAGGAATGCGCAGAATGTGAGTAATTAACTAATTTAATTACTCTTATTTTATTTTTATATTGCTATTATCATGATTAGGTTATTTTATTATTCGATTTAACTAACGCTATCATTGTTAAATTGCTTCCAATATAAGTTTTTATTCTATTTTTATTTTATTGTGCACAATATTGCATGATAAAGGGAATATGTAATTGAAAATCACGCCTAATAAGATAATTTGGACAACCGGTTTAGGTTCCTTTTTAATCTTCTTATTAATTCAAGTGGTCAAAATATTTTAGAATAATGTGTTGCATCAATATTAAACCAATTTAGCCTAATAATACTTTGGAGCAAATTGAATATTTTGTTTGCATGCCTTTGAGATCGCAGGAATCATTTTTCACTATAAGAATCAAGTAGAGGCCAATACGGGCGAATGTGACTCCATGACTCACTTCGTACCATCATCCCCGACCTTCTTTCGTGGTTCCGAACCATATGGAGTTAGTAATCTTATGGATTATGAATGGGGTGTAACCTTCACGGGTCAATCGTTGTTGTCTATCGTTGTCCCTTAATCGTGGTTGCCTTTTGTGATCCGTGAACGATTTACAAGTTCCTTAAAAACTTGTTGGCGGCTCCCTACTTTATTTGTCCCTAATCGTATTATGTCAATTCCCACTTCCTAAGAGTGCCAAGCATATTCACATATGCTTTAACGTAGGCGCACTTCGAACGACGCCTACAGTAAGAGTATTACTTGCTTGAGGCTATTTGTTAATGCATGCAATGTAGGAGTAGTGAAGACTTTTATACCTTAGCACAATAAGGAGAAATGAACTTGGAGCCAAGTGAGTTTGCCACGTTGACTGGACCCTTGACTTGACTTGGCATGGATTGGAGAGTTGAACATTTGACCTTGGGCCCTAATTGAAGCATTTATGGACTGGCCCAATTAGGCTTGATTGGACCCGAACACATACATTCATATCAATTGAATCCTAAAAAACAACAAAAAATGGCAAGAAAAAATCACACTACTAATCAGCGACATATGTCATCTTTAGCAAGTATTATTGAAGTTTTCATGGATTGCTAATTGATTGAAATTCTAATCATAAATTATTCAAGGAAATAACAAAAGTATCGTTTGTTAATTTGATATTCGCATTTCATTGTTTAAGCTTGTAACTTATATTACATAATTAAAAAAAATCAAGAAAAAAAATTATATAATATTGTTGTAATCAACGTATGTTGTACATAATTTATATCTTTCCTAAAAAAAATAGTACATAATAAATGATGTTAAGAATATTATTTTCCATATTTTTGCTTAAGTTTATAGTTATTAATATATTTATTTTTGGAAAGATACATCAAATCTTCAATTATAATTATTACCTTATAAATATATGTAAAAAGATTTATTTTTGAAATTGAATTTTTTTCCAAAAAAAAAAAAAACACTAGGAGATGACATGTGTCATTGTTGGTGTGTCTTTTAGTATATAATAATTATTGATTGATTATTGATTGATTGATTGATGGGTTGATTTTATCAAGCCTACATTCATATTAAATACTTTCTCCGTTCTTTTTTACTTGATCCGCTTTGACTTTAACACTATTCACCACCTCTCCTTTGACCGTCTTTTGTGAATGATATGTAAGAGAAAATATATTCATATGATATCTTTTTTAATTCATCTCAATAGGTACTATCGTAATACACAACTTTTATAATTTTTACTTATGAAGAATTAAAGTTATTGATTGCTAAAATTTTGCATTGACAAGCGTAATAAAGGAATCAGATCAAGTAAAAAAGAATAGAGGAAATACAGTATAATCGAAACAACTCCGTTTCCAGCTTCATAAAGTCATTTGATTAAGTTGGCTAGAAAGCCTAGAATCATATTAGGTCCATGATAAATGAAAGTGGGTACTAGTGAAAGACCAACCATAATGGGCTGATAATACAATGTGGGTTTTGATAGTTGTGTTTGGTCCAATTTAAATAACCAAGAAGAAGAAGCCACTAGGGTTTTGTGATAGTATAAAATGGAATCTAATGAAGTCATTTGTCACTGCGCACTCATAGTAGCAGCAGTAGCCGCTAATGTTTCCATATTTGTCGATCCATTATAATTTATAATCAATCATTTTTCTCTCTCTAAAATTATGCATCAATTTTCATTGAAATTGTTTATTAAAAATAGTGGCAAGTTGAGGAGTTGAAAACTGGCAAATGATGAGAAATCTTATTATAAAATGGCGAAGCTTTGCAAAAAATCTCAATTATTATTGAGATTGCTAAGCCATGTTGCTTCTTACTTCCATGACTCTGATGCCTTTGCTCCCTTTTTATTTTTCTTCTGTTTTATTACTTTTATTTAATTTGTCTGTAATTAATCCTTTTGTTTTGATTTTTAATCGGTAGTCTAAGATTTACCTGTATAATGTTGATTGTCATTTACTAAAGATTTTTTCCCTTAAAAAAAAAAAAAAATCGAAAGATTTTTTTAATGTTTTAATTTGTGAAGAGACTGGTATCAGGTTTTTTTGAAAGATGAGACTGATAGTCTGATACCAGTTGATTAACTCGTTAATGTGAATTAAGTTGCGCAGTATTATTTGAAAACCCCATCTAGCAAGTACGGAGTAGCAACCAAATATTGTTATTGGGCGTGACAGCACTTGCTACTACTCCGTATCATTTTTGGCTTGGGCCGATCTATTGTTTTGGACTTGTCGTAATTAATTACTGGTACAAACGTACAAATAGTGGTTGTCTTAAGGCTCTACTATAGTACTATCCCTAATTAATACGGATTAATCACCCAATTTTGCCTTAACTCAACCCAAAACTAGGTTGTGTTCTTTTCGTTTAAAACAGTTTTGGGGGCTTTGGTTTTATCCAAAAAAAATGATTAGATTGAGAATGAGAGAGCAGAGAGATGAGGATGAACTTTTGATAGTGACTAGTGAGTGGAATCACTCAAGTAGTGGTGTTTCTAATTTAACCGCCATCTCAGATAGCGGTTTTGCCAATACATAGAAAAATTAACATAAATTTATTAAACGGCTGACATGGACAGCAAATCGGGAATTAGAAAAAAAAGTAGCTGTATTACTGTATATATGGAATTATAATTCTTCCCAATAATATTAAGGGAAAGCACCCTAAGAACACAAACCATGTCACCTCATTTAATTTTATTTTTTTTTTAGCATACGGAAATCAAAAATTTGGATGCTACTCCGGATAAATAAAAAATGGTCAAGTAGCAACCAAATATTGTTAATGGGCGTGACAACATTCAATGGATATGTATATAGCATACGGAAATCAAAAATTTTGATAGTATTAATTTAAAAAATTGTTAATTAAAATTACTGTGCATGACATAGCTTTATGATCCAAAAAAATACAAAAACTTTTGTATATATCCGGTTTACACTAACATCAAGCTAAGGGTAACTTTGAATCAATTTAGGGTAACTTTTTGCGTTTTTTGAGTAATTTTGAACATAATATGTTTTTTTTTTTAATAAATTAACAAGAAAGTTTTACAAGGGTAACATTTAAAATGTGATTCTTTACCAATAAAGCGTAAATTATTTTTATTGAATAAAGTAAGTTTTATTCATTTAAGGGTAACTTTTGATAACCAGATCTTTATAATGGATGTAAATATTGTACACCTGTTTTTTTTTTTAAAGTTTGTGAAAATAATGTTTCATCAAAACCACAAATTCACTAATCCATGAATCATGATTGATTCCATAAGAAGTATTTACTAAAACAAAATAGGTTAATCTTTGACCGCATATATGTTTAATATGATATGAGTGAAAATTAAAAAAAAAAATTGATAGAGCAATTGTGGCCTATTGGTAATTATGTATACTCGAATTATATATTAGTTGGAACTTTTTATGCAATTAATAAAAATAAAACCTTACTCTGTATTTTATAATATAGTAAATTAGGAGCGGAGCTGAGCAGTGTCAAAGGTGGGGTGAGAATCAATCCCAGGACCTCCTGCAATCGGAAGGGAATCTCTAACCACTTGAGCCATCCCTCACTCTCTACTTTTGTTAAGTTTAAATAGCAACAAAGTAGTAGGTTTTTATTTATTTATTTATTTATTTATTTATTTTTTTAAATGTTTCACAAGTCACAAGTAATATCTCTTTTATCACAACTAAAAATTAACAAGTAGTAATATAAATAATATTTACTCGTTTTTCAAAAAAATAAATAACATTTGCTGTCATTATAATCTATAATACTCAATTGTAAATACTCCGTAATACAAGTATAGTTAATTTGTTAATTTCTAATATTTAGAAACAAATAGAGTACTTTGTTTGGATCCTCCCCCACAGGCTCACCCCAAAAGATGTATAGGTTTCCTGCCAGTTTAGAATTGTGTGAGATAGAATTTTGTTTGCCAATCCAACTCCATCCAAAATTCATGTTCCAAACCCATGTTCACCCTGTCCAACTCAAATTGTCCAACAATTAAGGTGACTAATAAGATAAGTTTAAACTACGGAGTGATAAATCGTTGGCAATTGAAATAGACATGATTTAATTACTATCGAATCTAACAAGCTTGACAAAAAAAATGTTCAATCAGAATGTGAACTTTATTTGAAATTATATAAATTAAATTTTGGGTCAAACCCATGCTCACTCTACCAACTCATTGTTAAACAATGTATCTAATATGGAGTATATTATAATAATGATAATGTCAAACATCTATTTATGATTCAATTCATCAACTCGAACTTGAAATCAACCAATTGTAAACAATCAACTCAACCTGAACTCAATCCAAATGACATGATTGCCGGGCAAGACAACTGGCCAATGGATGGAGGTTGATTTTAGCTTGCCAATTCCACCCACTATCATCATCCCCATATCAGCATCTATTGAACCAGTCTCACCATCCTCAACAGTCTCTCACCTCAATAAGCACGTCTTCCTTAACAAAGTAGCAGTTACCATATTGTTAATGAGAGTATGAGTTACAATCACTGTATTAAACGACAAGGCCCATTAATAAATCAGGTAGAAATAGTACTATCTCACAAATAATATCCCAAAGTTGCACATAACATTTAACGGAGGTAGTAGAATACTATGATGCATCATTGCATCCATTAACATGGAAAATAGTAGAAAATAGTCTTCACAGACTGTGACATTGAGATATACTCCGAAGATAATCTTTAACATTGGGGAGTAGGAGCTGTGTCTGCTCTGTCATATGTAGGCAGATCAGACAGTTTTTGTCTTAGTCGAAAACGTTTCGAGAAATTATTTGTACGAATCAAGGGGAGAAATTATTATTTAGAATACTAACAAAACAATCCAAGAATGAACAAAAAGCTAATCTTCACTGAGATGCAAAGATATTAAGATGGTGTAAAAATGGTACAATTTCACTTAATACAAGATATACTTCAAGAAGCATACAAACCAAGAACAACAAATTAATATAATGCAAGTAATATTTTCAATTACGAGTGATCAAGATGGAAAAAGGAAATTGAAAGAGAAGCATATGACAACAGTTTGTGTATCACTAGCCCTCGTAAGCCTCCTCAGCTTCATTCTCATAGTCTTCCTCATAATCGGCAGTTGCATCCTGATATTGTTGATACTCCGCCACAAGATCATTCATGTTACTCTCAGCCTCGGTGAATTCCATTTCATCCATACCTTCCCCAGTGTACCAATGCAAGAAAGCCTTGCGCCTAAACATAGCAGTAAATTGCTCGCTCACCCTCCTAAACATCTCTTGGATGGAAGTTGAGTTACCAACGAATGTGGAGGACATCTTTAGACCAGTGGGTGGGATGTCACACACACTTGACTTCACATTGTTTGGGATCCACTCTACAAAGTAGGACGAGTTCTTGTTCTGGACATTGATCATCTGCTCATCTACTTCCTTTGTGCTCATCTTACCACGGAACATGGCAGAGGCAGTGAGGTACCTTCCATGTCGGGGATCAGCAGCGCACATCATGTTCTTGGCATCCCACATTTGCTGAGTTAGCTCTGGGACAGTGAGGGAGACATACTGCTGGGACCCACGAGAGGTAAGTGGGGCAAAACCCACCATGAAGAAGTGAAGCCTGGGGAATGGGATGAGATTCACTGCAAGCTTCCTGAGGTCGGAGTTCAATTGACCAGGGAATCGGAGACAGCATGTCACTCCACTCATTGTGGCCGAGATCAAGTGGTTCAAGTCACCAACTGTCGTGCCAAGCAGACATCAACCACATTAATAAACCAGTCAACCTTTTCAGTACATTAAAGAAGTTGCAAAACAACTGACTCCAGATGAAACATTAAATTATGAGCATGTTCTTAAGATGCGATCATGAATCAACTTGGCACGAATTTGTCCTGACCGAACTTTTTTGACAAATAATTAAGATGCGATCATGAATCAACTAGCAAGAGATCCTAACAAATCATCAAATCAAAAGAACCGAAAAATGCTTACAGCTAGGGTTGCTGAGCTTCAAGGTCCTAAAGCAAATATCATACAACGCCTCATTGTCCAAAACCATACACTCATCAGCATTTTCGACCAACTGATGAACCGAAAGAGTAGCATTGTAAGGCTCAACAACGGTATCAGAGACTTTCGGAGATGGAAAAACCGAGAAGGTAAGCATCATCCGATCAGGGTACTCCTCTCTGACCTTGGAAATCAAGAGAGTACCCATACCAGAACCTGTACCACCTCCAAGAGAGTGACATACTTGAAAACCTGCCGCCAAAATATAAATACACAATCTTAAGTAAGTAAGATCATAACTTAACACATAAGGTACATATATAGTACATGGTCCTTACTTTTAGAGCATATAATTAACAAGTCAAAACCAAAAAGTCTCAACTTTTTATTTTTAGTCTAACCCATAAAGTCTTCTTTATGTTTTTTGTGCCAATATGATCAATTACTATACATACACCAAAGTGTTATAATCCTATCCATTTCCGATCTTCAGATTAGAACACCTCGCTACCAAAATAAATTTTAAAAACCCTTTTTTTTTTTTTCCCCTTCATGCAATTCCCAACCGTTCATTTAAGATATCGACTGGTCATTTCATGAATAAAATAGAGGGGATCTCGTTCATAACAATAATGATCACCGACAATAAAAATTAGTAGAAAAGTCATTTACAAAGCAAACCCACGTATGTAATAATGTAGATCAACAGTGTTATAGCATTATTAAATTAATACATACAAAGTATAACAAAATTAACAACAACAATGAGAATTAAAATCAGATTATTAACACAACAGATTTAAATCCTAAAACCTTGACTAAATCTAATCAAATACCCACCAAAAAAAACTGATCAAACAAATATTACACATAATGAATAACATAAACATGATCATATCTCATTAAAAACAATTCTTATAAATTAACATGAAATACACAATCTAATTAATATAAATTACATTGATAAAAATAAAAAAAAAAATACCTTGAAGGCAATCACAATTCTCAGCCTCTTTACGAACAACATCAAGAACAGAGTCAATAAGTTCAGCACCTTCGGTGTAATGACCTTTAGCCCAATTATTACCAGCACCAGACTGACCAAAGACAAAGTTATCGGGCCTAAAGATTTGGCCCAATGGGCCGGATCTGATACTATCCATGGTACCGGGTTCAAGATCCATGAGGACAGCACGGGGGACGTATCGGCCCCCGGCCGCCTCATTGAAATAAACATTAATACGTTCTAACTGAGTATCAGCTGAACCACCTTCAACAAGGCTAAACCTCCCAGTTTGATCAACACCATGTTCATCACAAATTACCTCCCAAAATTTTGAACCTATTTGGTTACCACATTGCCCTCCTTGAATGTGCAAGATTTCCCTCATTTTGTTTTTTTTTTTTTTTTTTTTTTAGTTTTTTGAAATTTTGCTAAAAGGAAATAAAAATGAAGATCTGAAAAACAAAAATGGTTGCACAAAAAATAGAGAAATGTTTTGTTTGCAGGGGAGTTGAGGGGGTGTAGGAGAGAGAATATATGGGGGAAGAGTTTTTGGAGGGTAGAGGGGAGAGTGCTGACAGTTGGCACCAGGGGTAAGAGGTGGAATTTTTTTTTTTTTTTTGTTATCCTTTAATTACAGCATTATATTTGTCAATGCACAATTTGTAAGAGTAATGTTTCATCTTAATTACTCCGCATATGTTTTTTTTTTTAATATTGTATTTCAAAATTATATGTCTTCCATTTTCTTATGTTATACAGCTTATACTGTAATCCGTAGCAATCATCATTTTAGTAATTTTCATAAATATTGCAACATTTTTTATTTGCGTATACTTACTCTCTGTCTCTTAAATTTTATGTCTTTCTATATCTCTTTTCATGTTAAGATCCTTACAATACCCTGATGTTACAAATTTGTAATAAACTAGCCTAAAATAAAAAGTTCAACACTTCAATCTAAAGAAAATAGAAAAGTATTTTAACTTTAAAAAAAAAATTGTTTGGGGTGATAAATTAAAAAAAAAAAAAAAAAAACAATAAATGAAGAGGCGGGATATTTTTGAAGAGTAACCGCTTGGTTTATTTGGCAGTTGTAATTTTATTTTTTTTTTAAATTTTTTGGTTGTTGATTAAGGAAGGTGAGGATGAGGGTGAGAGTGTGGGTGTGGGGTCCCACGTTTTAATATTGAAGTATTGATTGATTTTGATATTCATGGGTTGTATGGCTGACCAAATTGGACAATTTCAATGGAAATTGTAGCAAGAGTACAAATTATTAGCAGATTGGATCTACCTTTTGCCAGATGCATACATATTTTCATAGTTTTATCACTGTTTTTGAGAATTATTATTACTCTTTAATCATTGATCGTAGAGTACTTCACCCGTTTTACATCATTGTGCATTGTTCACAGGTTGGGCTGTCAAGCTGGATGTTTGAAGTCGGGTTATACGTAGTTGGGTTCTTTTTGTTCGGGTTATAGTTGGGTTCATATTGGTCTACAGTTTTATTCGGATCCCTTCTAGAATTTGTCATATTACTTACATACACTCGAGTGTACCATTCAACCGAGATCATTTGCTCGTTTAATCAACAAATAAGCATTTAACTTAATTTTTTTTTTGGTGTTTAAAGAGCCACCAAGGCGGGTGATGAGAATCGATCCCAAAATCTCTTGTAATCGGGAGGGGAGCTCTAACCACTTGAGATATCCCTCACTCTCAGCATTTAACTCATTTGTTGATTGAATGAAAAAATTAGACCTGGTGTACAATGCACCTGGATGTACATACTTCGTATTAGGTTCTCGATCTCTTCTAGTTATCCTTTCGAGATTTAAACGATTTAGTTCAAGTAAAATATGAGTCAATGAAAGTCAAATGTCTATTAATCACTAACAAAAGATCAATTTTATAACAGTGATTTAGATCTATAACAAGTTAAATTGAATTGAAGTTGGGTTAATAAGTTGAGTTGGTCAAATAACAAATTGGATGGAATGCCTCAAGTCAACAAGTGAATTTAGGCCCCATTCATTTCACCTTATTTTTGCTGAACTGAAATTATTTTTAGTAAATTGAATTATTTATACTGATTTTCTTTTATATTTCTTCTTTAAAATTACTGATTTTTGCTAAACTAAAATTAATTTTAATGAACTGAAATTATTTTTACTGAACGTGGCATGTTTACTTAAATAACTCTAATGTTGGGCAAATTTTAGGAAGGCTTGTTTAGCTGCTAGAGTAAATTAATAATTTCCAATGGAATCATGGTAATTATCAAGTCAATATTACATTGTCATATAATTCCACCTAAAGAATCACTCGTCAATTTAAACAAAAGCACATATGTGAAATTCATTGTTTGAAGATTTGATAAAGATTCCGAAATAAATTTGACATACAAATTAACTCTATTATGAGTAAATTGGAGTAGCACGATGAAAATAGAAAGGAGGTAACCACTTATAAATTTGACATAACTACTCGGTTTAAATAATGAAATTTTGATAATAACCTCTAAGTAGGGATTTGATATTTCGTACGAGATTAAGGGGGCATATCTCGTATTAGAAGTACTCCATTTGTCCCTTATTTTTTGCTTCTTATGACTCATAAAGCTCTCATAAACAAGTGGGTCATGGAGCAAACAAAAAGAGATTGAAAAAGTAGTAGAGTAGAGGGTATTTGGTTCATAAACGAGAAAGGAAAAGAATCTAAGAAATAAAATTGAGGATAATGGAAAACAAGATCCACCCCCCCCCCCCCCCCTCCTTCCCCTTCTTAAACATCATCACTTTTTCTTTATGTTCTCACCGCTTGTGCACAGCCTCTCTGACCAACCACCACCTCCCTCCTTCCTCCACCATCATCATTCCTCACGGCAGTCTCCTATTTCCTTCTCTCATCAATGATCTCCTTCAACTTCAACACCTTGCCTCTACCCGTATTTGAACACTCACTGATTTTAACGGTTTAACACGACCATGCAAAGTTTGGATCTAGAGTTAAGTTTTCATAATCGAATTCAACCACCTGACCTCTTAATTATCAATATAAAAAAGATATCTTTCCTTTTATTTTGTACTCCGTAATAAATTTATAACTAATACTACCTCCGGTCCATATTACTCGCAACTTTGGGTATTATTTATGAGATATAAAATATTCCAAAGTTGCGTGTAATTTGGACCGGAGGTAGTATAAGTATAAAATTACATATTTTCAGTATTCCTTTTCATTTGTCAGGTCTGATCTTGAACAACTAAATTTATTATTTTTAAGTCAATATTACCTAAATGTTCAAAGGTTGACCCGACCCTAAATGACCTGGTTCGAATTGAGTCCGAAGTCTTGACCAGAAACTCGACTCACCACAAATGAATCAACCAAAAATGACTTAATTCGAAATTGACCCGAAATCTCTACCTAATCCAAAATAACCTAATCAGAATTTGACCTCAACAATTAACCCAAAGCCCAACCCGATTGTCAATTGACAGGAACATATACAAAACCCAAAACCCGAGTTGAACCAACCAAACCCACCTCAAACCCAAAGGCGGCCCAAAAGAACCCACCTCCCGGAATTTGGTGAAAATTCTTACACCCTGGCCATGGTTATTTGTTGCTCATTTGATGATTAAATGAGCAAAATAATCAACATGAAGAAAAAAATACCCTCCTGGTTATTTGTTGCTCATTTGACTGACACCTTATACTCGCTTCCCTTTATCCTCCCTCGCATCTTCTTCTCATCTCAATATCCTTTTCTATTTTGTCCCCCTCTTTCTTGCTATTTGAACTCTAATCATTCACAATTTTGGTCACAACCCAAGCTCTTGTTGCAAAATTGCAAAAGAGAAATGAGTCAGATGACATCTCTTTCCCTTAAATTTTGATCTGATGCAAACCCTGTTACTCTTTCAATAATCAAGCCACCAATGTGTGAAATGGATAGAGCAACTAGCTACTAACCAAAACATAGCTTAGTAACCAAAATTTACCCAGAATAATATTGATCAAAATCAACATTTATGCTTTCGTATTTATGTATAACCAAGAAAAAATTGCAATCAATCAATTAATCATGATAGCCCAACCCGATCCCTCAAGAGAATCAAAAGTAGAGAGGTACAACTCTTTAACTCATAACATAGAATGCTCCAGTCATACTCAACAACTCAACACAACCATAAGAGCTAACACATCAAAGGTACTGAGGCAGACCTGATAACCTCAATACAAGACTAAAAATCAACATCAAATGACAGTAAAAAAAATTTGAAGGGAAAAAAAAAAAGAAAAATGATCAAACCTCTAGTCCTCTACCATTTATAACAATACCAAGAAAAAGATGAGATTTGCACACATAAATTTTGGGCGAACCTAAATGATACCCGCAAGGGAATCATTCTCAAACAAACCAACCTAATCAACCAAGACGAAGTAACTACACAAGAACTCCAATCTATTTTTCTAACCTGGGTCGCCATGGAAGGATTGATTTGTTTAGATAAAGGTTCTTTTGAATCCACCAAAATATATGATTTCTCCCCCACTGCTAAAATACGAATGCTGATTGCTTCGCTAACCACTGAGAACGAAATTAAAGATAGAAACTGCTACTAACACAATACCATCAACAAATGCATTATTTTTCAACCGAAAGGGAGAAAATTTTGCACAAGGGAAAATTAATCGAAAACAATTACCAAATTGGGAATAGCTGAAAATCTAAACTAATTAGTACCATCTTCAATTTCTGAAAAACTCTATGGCTTAACGTTGAAGAGCATCATTGCAAATCTTCTTGAAATTGGAAGACTCTTCTACCACGAAATCGCTGTTCCATGAGATCCAAAAGGCACAAATGCAGATAAAATTAGTAACATAGGAGTAAAGCAGTAAACTTCAATAGAAATAGAAAAAGGGCAAACGAAGACTACAGGGAACATTACAATATCCGTGAAGCCATTTCTGAAAGTTCCCATCTAGGACTCCATGGGTACTCAGACATAACAGGTGACCTGACTGGGACCCCTTGTGTGTTGAAATGCTGCAAAGATAAATGTTGAAACAGCATATCAATAACAAATCCTGGTGCTGTGCAAGAAGATATTTAAATGAGCTTTGTCTCATCTCAAAATGACTGATATTAATATTAACCCACCTATTTTAACGACACACGATAAGATTGTTACAAGTAGATAACCGCAAGTTGAAAATTTGATAGCAAAAGAAATTAATATATATAAATAAAGAGGAAGACATCATTTATTTCAAGGATCAAAATATCTGTCCGGAAAGAAATTGATATCTTGTTTCGACAAATGCTCAATTTCCAATAAAAACATGGTACTCTATCTACTACCTCCGTTACAGGTTATGTGCAACGATTTGACAAAAAGTAGAGAGGGAAAATGTCTAATCGTTGCACATAACCTGTAACGGAGGTAGTATTACATACATCAAACTCTAACTCTTAGATATAGCTCTATAGCCTTTATGTACTCACACAAGAGAACAAATTCCCCCTAAGCCTAAGTTTAAACTTCTAAAAGGCTCTGATAGCTTCATGTAGATGAATATCCAATTTATTCTAACACCTAAAATTCCATTTAAAGGTTTATACTATTGTAGATCAGACGATGTCAGCACAGGGGCTGTGATAATGAACCGAGCTCAAGCTTAGGTAAGCTCAGCTCAGCTTGCAACAACTCATAATGTGAGTTGGGTGGGCCAAGCCCAAGTAACTTAAACAAGGGTTACAAACTCCAACCGAGCAAACACTACAAGTAACAGAAACCCTTTTAAAATAATCTGTTAATACTTTAAGGTCCTTGACAATTAAAAGTATGATCGAGATTCTTCATACTACCTCCGCTTCAGGTTACTCGCAACAAAGGACATGTCTGCGGACTCCTAGGCAAAAGATTGAAAACATGATTTTTAAAAAATAAGGGTATATGCTTAACTATTAATCCAACCCAAATATATATATATATATATATATATATATATATATATATATATATATATATATATATATTCAATCTTAATTAAATTAAATAACCCACCACCACCGACACCACCAAGCATCACCGAAACCAGCCACCACCCACTCACCCAGCATCACCGAAACCACCCAACACCGAAACTGATGAACTTAGCACCACCATCACCACCGACACACCAAGCACCACCCACCACCCTTGAACCAAGCAAAACCCAGCCGCCGCAACCCACCGTACCACCCTAGAAAACCCGTAGATCTGGAAAACACACAAAACCAAGAAAACCCTTGAACCCACTACCACCACCAACACAGCGAAACCACTCAACCTCAAACCCACCAACCCACCCAGCAAAACAACTCACGATCCTGCACAATCAAAACCCAGAACCCCAATCAAACCCACAACCGAAACCAAAACCAAACCCACATTCGAAACCAAAACCGAACCCTCAATCAAACCCACGATGCCACCGCACCCACGAACCTAGCATGGCTAGCAACCACGAATAAACCTTCGACGAACCCACAAACCTTTCTCTATCATCAGTTAAAGCTTTAATTGGTCAAATTTAACCATCAAAACACTAGATCTAGAGTTTTAATGGTTAAATTTGACAATAAAACCTTCGACAAAAAGCAAAGGAAGAGAGAGAAAACTGAGGCGGTGATGTAGGTGGTGGTGGTGGTGGTCGGTGGTAGTGGCGGTGGTTATGGTGGTGATTGCCATTAAAGTTGGGTGGATTATGAAGGAAGAGAGCAAAAAACTTATGAAGGAAGATGTTGAATGTAGATGGAGGGGAATGAATTAGGATGAATGTGGTGGTAAGGTAAAATTAATTAACCTTAGGGATTAATGTAATAAGAATAGATTTATAATTTAATTAGGATGTTTAAAAAAAAACTAAGGGTAAAATTGTCATTTCGTAGCCAAAAACTTACTAAATAAGGAAAGAAAAATATTTGTTGTGAGTAATGTGAAGCGGCCCTTTTAGGAAATTGTTGCGAGTAATATGAAGTGGAGGTAGTATCTAGAAGTGAAAATGACTGACCTAAAATACACAATCAACTTATACTCATGAACTTTTCAAATTTCAAGTCGTTCAGTTCAGTTTGGCAAGGTCTCAGGATGAGACCAAACTTGAGTCAATCTTGCTTGATCCAAGCTTTGACAGAACTAAACTCAGGTAACTAGAGCAAACTCAGCTTATTATTACCCATAACTCTTTACACAGTTAACGCATTAAACAGAGACAGAATTTTTACTTTTTAGAAACCATGATAACTCCAACATCCATCAATAGCAGGAATTATAAAATCATCAACCATGACAGTGTCACATGATACACACAGTAAAGCTAAATTCTTAAAGCATGTGGATAAATTTTTGCATTCGTCAACTTAACTGCTCCGGTGCTAGTAAAACACACTCAAATCATGCCAATATTTTCCACTTAGGCTTCAGCATACATATTAAGAAAAGTAGCAAAGGTGGGATAAAATGTGATTACTTTATATATAAATGTTCTTAAAAAAATAATAAAAAGAAAGAAAAAAAAAGGTAGAAAGAGAAAGTGTAAAAATTGAGAATAGAGAAGGATTGGTTCGACACATAGTAGTACAGAAAAGTGGAGCCTTCACAAGGGACGAGGGAATAGTATAACTGTAAAAGAGAGCTGAAACTGATCAAAATAGCTAAATGGAAGAATGTTGGATCGGAGGAGAAACAGAAATGTAATAAGATAATTACCTGTGAGCTTTGAAGGATCAAAGTTGGTTTTTGCTTGGGGAAGTGGATGGGTAGGAAAATATGCACCTGCAATAGAAGAAAAACTAAACATCAAATGATAGACTGGTTGATGACTGAAAAGTTGAAATATTAGACTTAATCCACAACCTAAAAAAGCAAAGAAACACAAATAACAGAAGTGGGGGCTCTGAAGGGGGTGTTTAAACACAAGCAGATAAACACGCATATGAACAAAAGAACAAGAAGAATCCAATATATGAAATTAAGTGCTTTGTTTTAAAAAAATATTCAGACATAATGTTCAACTCAACCATACAGCAGCCATACATCTCCAGTTCTTCAATATCACTTAAGAAAAAAAAAGTTTAAAAAGGAAAACCTATCATACCAAAAATGTAAATACTCCATTAGCAACAAGAAATGTTGCCTCTCTGCAAAATATCTGCAAAGAAGTATAAAAAAATTAATTGGTGAATATATTCAAAACACAGTAGTGGATTTTAACATTTATTGCACATACTGGATCAGCTTCTAAAGGCCTTCCAAAGAAGGTTGATAATGTCTCAATAAAGTGCCTCCTGACTCCAATAAGAGAAACTGCCTCCAGGATCTTGATTATAAAATTATACATCAGTCAGCTATAAGCGACATAATGGGGATCAAACTGAAAATTCATAGAAAGGACAGGGGAAGGGGAACCTGCATCTGCAAAGTCTCTTCTAAAGCAGGAAGATACTCAGCCATGCACCTGAGGATAAGGAACGGATATTAACAGAGGTATGATGGACTTGATGGTGGCAAGAGAAACAAAGGCACACCATCTCTGAACATGGTCCTTTTGAAGTTTCACATGACTTACATTCCATTTAACCAAGTCGGAAGTTTGATATCTTCAACAGAGAATAGAGACTTCAGCTCTAAAGTTGATATTAACTTCAAACGTGGAGCTGAAGGAGCAGATTGATACTTTCTACCAATTGGATATATTACCTGTAACCAAGACATTATCAGTATGGGCCCTGGGGAACTAGGGAAGACTCAAGATAGAGAATGTAGAACCAATATGTTTCTGATATGATTAGAAACTGACTTTTAATAAGAATTGTAATCGTAGCTGCACTATATGTGTCCTCAGACCTTAATCACCTTATTTTAATTGCTTATATATAATCATAAAAACAAATTTTTTTTTTCTTCCACAAAAAACAGAAACCCTTGATATCTTCTGGGAGAGACATTTAGCTTTAAAAAATATTTCTCGCTTCGCAAGATGGCCATGTATCTTTAGACCTTTTGTTATATATAGGTGCTATACTACTTATCTTCAGTTCACTATGCCGAAGATGAGCAAAATAAAGGACTTCATTCCTCTCATTTGAGAAACTTTAACAGCAAAGCAGGGTAACCTAGTATGTCCAGTTTGCAAATGTACTTCAGGCACACAATATGTATCCCATTAGGTACTACACCATAATTTCCAATGCAACAAAGGCAAAATAGCTTTAGCAAAAAGACTATGAAGATAAAATTTAGGAAGGGAAACCTAGTTTAATAGCTTTAGTGTATTACTTGTATGGGCAACTAAATGCTACAGGGTATTACATGTCATCACATCCACAAGTAGTTCAGATATTGAGTAATGACTAAAGAGCTAGCCAATAAGTACAATACTGAAGTAGCACTTCCTCTAACCTAAAATAAAGATATTCTTCACTTTTAGCAAGAAAATTAAAAAGTGTGCCTGTGATTAGAAGACTTTCATCCAATTGCACCAATCTACCCCAAAAAGCATTTATCATTCCATATACTCCGTAATCAACTGTAGAGGAAAATTTGAGAATCTATATAGCTTTACTGCCATTAACAACAAAATTTAACATCATTTGAGGACATTTCAAAATTTGCAAAAGTATTCATAGGCTTATAGTTGTTTGAGCTCTAATACTTGTCTTTGCAACTTATTTGTATCTATAGCCTGCCCTAAAGATATCAAAGGCAACACTCTTTGATGCTCCTAAATGTCAAATGAGTTAAATATTCATTAATCTTCTCCCTCATATATAGATCTCATCCCACAGTTTTTTTTTTTTTTTTTTTTTTTTTTTTTTTTTTTTTTTTTTTGGGGGGGGGGGGGTCCTTTACCAAAATACCAGGAGAAGAGATTATCAAGTAAAAACTCTCCAGCTAAAATGATGAAGGGAATAAAAGCGGTAAACTCAAACCAATTATCATTTATTAGGTGCAGACACTGAAACAGCAACCACCTTCCATGCAATGATGGAAACCAAACATCAAATTAACCACACGCCAAAGCAAATATCATATTATTGCCAATTTAACTTTCAATAAGCAATTCAACAGCTCTAGATTCACCCCCCCCCCCCCCAAATTTAATCAATTGCACCTTTAATGGACATTGACATGGTTCATGTTTGAGCTTGGTTTCAGAACATGATCACATTGTACTCAAAACATACCAAGAATATATTAAACCTACTCCGTAACATATATATGGATCACATTAATCAGAGTTCAGGCCATTTATATCACGTCATATTAATCAGAGTTCAGGTCATTTATATAACATCAGGTTTGAATCATGCCGTCATCTCAAGTTAACGTCTCAAAGATAGCCACACCTAGTATGCTGATTGGAGCCAGCAATCCCCAAGCCATATGCATATAACAAAAAGCGGTAATCATAGGGGGACAAATTATTCATTCTTGCTGCAGCATATTCTACATCACACATAGATGCAAGGTGCAAACTGCAAAGTACAAGGCAACTAGCGAAACCCATGAACAACTTGGAATAGAATATGATCACTCATGAACTATCCCCACACAAAAATGCAGGGAGTTAAGGCTGGCAGGACAAAATAAACAGCAAGTAATTGTTCAAAGGTCCTCTAGACAAATCCCCCAAAATTAAAAATTATAGGTTAGGCGAGAGCTAAAGCTTAAGGCCTCATTCAGAGATTCTTTTCACCTTGTATCTACACTTGATAGAACTTTTCCTTAATATAACAGTATCTACTTTAATTTAGTGGTGAACTGAATTTGGGTAGCCCAATTGTAACCTTTTTTTCCTTATCTAAGCTTGTTGGCTTTACTTTTCCTGAAACGGTTTTATTAAGTATAAAAAACCAAAGCCTATGTTTTATGACTAAATGTAACTTGAAAATTTGGCAAGTTTCACCAATTTGTGGGAAACAGAATGGCTAAATGCGTGTTGGAATGCCATAATGAGATCATTTCCTTAGAATAATGAGATCTAACAAGCCCCTGTTTGACAATAGAGGGTGAGTACATTGACATACCTGAAGATAAATCTTTTGCTGTTGTCTCCAGGGGCAAGCAGGGACCATATTATTTATGCTAGTGTCAAGCAATGGTACAGCAAATTTAACCTCCTCTGGCTATGCTAAAGTTTAAAAAAATAGGAAATAATAGTATTATGATACTATCAGAATAAACTCTGACCTAACAAAACTTTAATTGAATAAAAACAATCATTCTTATGCGGAAATACCTTTTCAACTCCAGAACTCAAAGACATCTCAATCCCCTGAAACAAGAAACGATGACAATTAGAATGTATACGCTGACGAACTAATAGTTATTTAGATAAATCTGTCCAATTACATCCCCTAGTCTCTTGCTTAAAATGAATGTCAAGGGGACATGTTGCGATTGTTAAGATAGGAGGAAGTACAACTTATTTGACTCCATCATGCCTTCCCAAATCGAGTAATTTGAATGATCTCCCCACATCTAGTTATTTGGATAGGAATCTAATAAACACAACTTCCTTCCTCCATTTAAACATTATCACCATGTACACTCACTATGGATCGCCTTTGAGTAAAAAATTTAGGAGAAAAACATTTTCAAAGATTGATACTGAATCTATTACATTACCACGACCCCTAAAACCAACACAAAGGCACAGTCTCAGACAAGATAAAGGTATGAAGAGGCATACCTCCCTGGACAGCATAGTGCTAATTTCAAACTTCACCCGATCATCATCAACACCTCCAACACGCTTCCATTGATAAGCTGAATATAATTCCCTGGAGGATCAATTCAAACAAAGTATTACTCCCAACTCAAACAATCGAACTTGTTGATTTAAAATTTATGAATTCGATGAACCTGAGTTGAAGAATGAGAGACAATAATCTAGAAGGGTCCTTGCTGTTCCAGTTGCTTAAATTATGCATAGGTGATTTGCTAGGATCACTTGATAAAACAAAGGGGAGAAACTTATCATCTTCTGCCCCGAATATAACGTCCGGCGGAGCCAACGGACTCTCCACATTGTATATAATATCCCCTGTATATCCATATCCATCAACAAACAAATGAATTATAAAGCTAAAAAGTTACTGGTAATATATTGGGGAAAAAAAACATAGCATAGAGCTCACATTTGATAAAATCGAGGCAGAAGGGAATGAGCAAGGTAAATCGATCATTCCATACATTTTTCTTGGAGCCAGACCACATTTGATCAACCTAAAATTAATCCAAATACATAAATTTAGGGTTTCCGATGAATCAAATTGATAAGCTTAGGGTTTCTGACGATTCAAATTCATTAATTTAGAGATGCTAAATTTGAAATCCATAAAATTAGGGTTTTTGATCATTCAAAATCCTAAATTCAGTGTTTGTGATAATTCAAATTGAAGAACCCTAGAAATTGAAGAATTCGAGAAGAGAGAGAAAAGAGGGAAGAGGATTACCTTGATAGAGAAAGGAGAATGAGAAAGAAGGTGGTTTAGCTGAGCAGCGATGATAGGTGGAACTCCGTCGACCGCCATTGTTGTAGACTGAGAGAAGCTTTGTTGTCGGAAATTCGTTGACAAAGAAGAGTCATCAAACTGATGCCAAACCAGATTTTTTTTTTTTTTTTTTAGCTGAGTTGTAGTTTGGGTCTTTGGTACTTTGGATACTGCAAAAGTCGCTGGATAATTTACTCGGTAATAATTGTACAGAATATACATTACTATTTCGTCTACACTTTATTTGGATGGAAGAAAATGAAGAAAAAGTAAGGAAAGAAAAATGAAGAGATAATATGGATGAATTAAATTTTACTTGTGAGAAACTGAGAAATTAATCTTTCCAACTATTTTTCCTCCCCTTCTTTTTCTTCCTTGTTCTCTATCCACAATTCCACATACACCGGCCAACACGACTAGTATAAATTTCTTTCTTTCATTTTACCTAACAGTATGTTAGGATTGAAGGAAATGGGGAAAAAGGAAGGGAAGAGAGGAAATTTTGCTAACAACTACTTATTATGACCACTTTTGAGAACAACTACTATTTAAAAATATCTTTTTAAAAAAACTACCACAAAGTCACAAAAACTTTGAGTAGCACTATCACGTTTTATTTTACGGGAAGAATTTCCGGTTGAGAAAACCTAGTTTATAAAATTTCAATCAATTGTGGTATAGAAAACAATATATTTCGATAGTAAAACACAATTACAGGTCAATTATCTTTAATTTTGCATTATAGTTTATTTAATTTCTCAATTAAATCTTAAAATTAGGGTTTATGGTCAAAAAATTGAATTAAGGGCTTTACAAAATTGGGGGTTTTGGGGCAATTGAAGTGTATAATCCAATTAAAGGTTAATGTAGTGCAATATTATCATTTAATTTTGGTTTTTTTAGGGAAATTTATAAAATATGCCCCAAAACAGAGATTATTACCAGAAACAATAAATGTGGTAGTACTACTCAAACTTTTTGCGTTTTTGTGGTAATTTTTTCAAAAGAAAATTCTAAATGGTAATTGTTCTCAAAAGTGGTCATTTAAATGGTAGTTATTTGCAAAATTTCCGAAGAGAAATATAAGGATAAAATATCTTTCATTTGAATAATAAATGAGAAAAGAAGAAAATTAAAGGGGTGAGAAAATGAAGGATAAAACTGTACTAAATTAATATTTCCAACAATAGAGATGTTTGAAAGGAAATCTCATTTTTCTTCCCTCCTCTCCTTTTCTCCTCCCTATCCTTCTTTTCTTTTATATTTCTTTATTTATCCAAACACATCGTAAGTAAACTCTAAATCATTTCAAGTTACTTTTTAAGATAAGTTACTTTTTCTTTTTTTTTTTCTTTTTTTTTTTGAACGGGAAGGTAAGTTACTTTACAATTTTGAGTTTTGGCTCTATTTAATTGTGTGTCTTGTGTCAAAGACTCTAAGAGTGGCCATAACAATACAACTTGATTTGGCCCATATTTTCACATATGAGTAAGTTTTTAGAAAGAAACTCAAAAACTTAGCATTATTTAGGTACTAATGAAGTCCGTACGATGTACTAATCGTCTGAGTAATAATCGGTACACAACCCCATCAAAAAATCATGAAGACGAATAGGGGCAGAGCCAGAATTTTTAAGCTAGGGGGGCCGGTGGTTGAATCAATATATAAATATGTGATCATTATCATAACAATTAATTTTTTTTTCTAAATTGCTATTTATGGTTTTTCATATTTAAAAAAAATATCAATAATAGATTACATGTTAAAATTATTGGCAATCTTATTTTCTATGTATAAAATTGTTGTAAATCAACTTGTTGACTATCAACCGTACCACTCACTTTAAAATTAAGAGTTTCTTTTTCATGATTATACCAATCATATCATATATATATAAAAAAGTGATTTATAGACAAATTATTACTAAACAAATAGATAAAAGTAAAAATTTGAATTTTTATACTATAAAGGCGGTAATTTAAATTTTTATACAATAAATACGATAATTTATAAAACTAAAAACTACCCGATTGAAAGATTGAAAGATAAATCACTTTTATTAGAATTGAAGAAGTTTAGTATAGATTTTTTTATTTTTTTGGAACAAAGTTTAGTATAGAATTTAGGTAGAAAAAAAAAAGAGTAAAAAAATAATATGAAAGATAAATTAAAAAAAAAATGAACGATCTACTAAAGTACTAGTGTGACTTAGTAGGATCGAACCTCAAAACAAAGAAGAGAATTATCAGCCTACTAACAACTAAACCACATGAGTTTCTTCTTAATTTAAGTGAAATAGTTAGTACATATACTAAAAAACAGCAGGGGCCAATTAATAAAAGTAAGGGAAACGAGTTTGGGCTACACGGGTCATGCCTATGCCACCCCCATGTAGCTCTGCCCCTGAAGACGAGCTTGGGCTCTACATTCTTCATGTAACTTCCTTGCCGAGCACTTAGGCCCCGTTCTTTAGAACTGCTCTGATCTGCTTTGATCTGCTCTGCTCTGCTAAGCCCTGCCTGCTCTGCTCAAATCAAATCTGTTCTGCTCTGCTCAGCTCAAAAGAAATTTGCTCTACTCTGCTCTACTTTATTTTCAAATAATAATTAGGAAAAATGGAAAAGAAAAATCCAACTTTTGCACTTTTTCCTCCTAAAAATCCAACCTTGATTTTATTCCTCAAAAATCCAACCTTTATACTCCTCCTTCTCTAACAGATCCATTTTACCTTTAACCTGTTAAACAGGTTAATTTTTTTTTTTTAAATTCTCTCAAATTCTTTTCTCACTCCTCTTTCTCTCTCCTCTCTCTCCTCAAAATCAGAAACAACCCAACACCACCAGTACACCACCAACACCACTAGTACACCACCAGAACACCGTACCACCAGTGCACCGCCAGAACACCACCGACCAGCCCCTCCACGCCGATGACCAGCCCCTCCTCGTCATCATCTCTCGTTTCTCCTTTCACTGTTGATACCTTGGAACCCTCCCCTGAATCTCTCATAAAAGGGGTTTTTTTTTTTAATAAATTTGATTGTTAAATTTGTGGGTTTTGTTCAATTTGGCTTGTTTTGTGTTACTACTGACTGATTGAGCTGAATTTCAATTTTGTAAATAATTGTGCTGTTGAATTTTCATGTCGGTGTTGCGGCTGAAGGTTTATGGTGGTGGTGATGGTGGTTGTATGGACGTATGGTATTGTGGGCTACACTGTGTGTGCAATTGTTTGGGCTGAGCAAGGAAGTATAGCGGTTTGGAGTTGGTGGATGTGCGGTTTGGAGTTGGTGGCTGGGCGGTTTGGAGTTGGTGGTTGCGGTTTGCGGGGCTGCTGAAATGGAGGTGGAAACGAGTTGGGTAGTGGTGCGAGCTAGGTTATGGCCGGAAAAGCAGGGTGGCTGGATAGGGAGGGTAAGGAGAGGATGGTCGGAAAGGGAGGTGGTGAGGAATAGTGGCCATATTTAATGGAGGTGGTGAGGATGGTGGCTGGAATTTTTTTTTTTAAAATTTTTTTTTAATTATTTTTGTTTTTTAATAATTAAAAAAAAAAATAATTGACCTATTAACAGCTGACACGTGACATCTAACTTATAAAAACCGGTCATCAACAGGTAATGGACCTTTAGATGAAGAAGGGGTATAAAGGTTGGATTTTTTGAGTAATAAAATAAATGTTAGATTTTTAGGAGGAAAAAGTGCAAAGGTTGGATTTTTAATTTCCATTTTTCCTAATAATTAATAATAACAACAATAATAATTAATATTCAATAATAATAATTAATATTTTATTGATGATAATAATTTATTATTTTTGAATAATTATAATAATTATTAATATTAAATATAATTTTAATAATTATTAATACGCCAAATTCCTGATCATCATGATGAACGAAATTCGTTCATCTTGAGGATAGGATGGCCATTATAATATTTTTTAGGGATACCAATGTAAAATACATCAATGCTACGTGTTCTTTTTTGCCACATTAGAATGGTCTAGTCATTCGCAATCGACTAACGTCGTTAAATGCTTTTGTTTTTTTTCTTTCTTTACCGTTTGATGGTAGGTGGGAACCATTATTGGTGGAATTAATGTGGTCTACTGTTTGTGATTTCAAGGGTTTTGACTTTGGTTTCTCAGATTGATACCACCTTCAATTTTTGGTTATTATTCCGGATTCTATTTTGAAGTTAAGCTGCGGTGGGAATTGCTTTGTCACACCATACAATTGTAAGTGAATACAAATTGTCTACTCTAATATCTCAATTATTTCTATAATTTTGGTTTTCCTTGTTTATTAAATATGAATCGAGCTTTTTTTTCGTTGTATACTTTCTTGTAGTGTTGAATGTAATAATGGGCAAGCGTGACTTGAAATCTTTACAAGTTGAAAACAAAGAAGTAAGCAGGAAAAAATATGTTAATTGTGTATATCACTGTTTATTTATTCGTTAAATTTGATTAAGTCTACAAAAATATGGCGAGATTAATGCAAATAACTGGTGACAGGTTTGGGTCGGCTTCTCTTATAAGAATTTAATTGAATTGAATCCAGATCTATTCAAGGTACAAAACTTTACTTTTGCATACGGCGTTGATGGTGGATACTATGAATTGATGTCATTTTTAACAAGTCATTCCTCATTTTTGTAGGATAATAGGTTGAGTCCTGGGGGTGTGGTGAAGGCAGCCGGGCGAGTATTGAAGGAGCAATCTGATTCAATTTGTCGAGTAAGGGCACGCTAAACCTTTGTCCTTGTTTTGTCTACTTCACGCCTTAGTTAAGAGGATGGATTGGATAGATTGTGATTCTATAATCTCCGATTCAATAGCATTGTTGTGTGTTTTGTTTTTTCATAGTATTTTATTTGAAGTTCTTATTTTATGTAGTCCATATGTTGGTTATAAGAACCTAGTACGTAGGGGCTAATTATCAGATTTCCTCTCCTGAAATGTGTTGGTTAATACAAGATAATGCAAAGTTGAAACTAAAAAACATTTGGTTAGATGAAAGAGATGGTGTTCATGTAGGTTCATTTAAATTTTTAATATTTAACTTTCAATGCTCTCGATATACAAGTCTGAAATTGTCCATGACTAATTTGGGAAATGTATCCAGCCTCCTAATATGAGTTGCCGCATCCACTACTTTGGGCGCATATGTAAGAAGTTTGACGTTAAAAGAACTAGGTGGGTTACCGAGATGGGATTTGGGGGACTACTCCATTTAGTATCAGACATGCATTTACCAAGACAATTAGCATATTGGATAATGACAAGGATAGACCCTTTGAATAGAAGCATAATTGCCCCAGATGGGCGTGTGTTTTCGTTTTCGAATAATCAAGTTCGATGGATACTAGGAATTCCGAACGGCAGCAAGCCTGTTCCAACTTCCAAAATGATGAGTTCCGACGAGCGTGATAAAGTACAGCATGTGCTTATGAAATATGGTAGTTCATGGAAAACCAAATCGAGCAGAGGTTCAGGAAATGTTTACACATCCATAGGTATCCAGTTAACAACCCAAATGATGGATAGGCTACAGGAAAACTTTGGGGACGAATATGAAGAGGAATTCAAGACATTATTTCTTATTGTTGTGCTGCATATGGTGCTTTGTCCAACCCAATCACCTCGACTCGGTTCAGATTTGTTACCTGCCTTAAGTTGTGCAATGGATTGGGTAAACTATTATTGGTGTGATTTGGTGTTGAAGAAATTGATGGACAGTGTATCCAGTTTTAAACGTCGATTTTATGCAAATGGCTTTGCAGGAGGATGTGGTGGTTGTGCCATATTTGCTGTGGTGAGGAACGATATTTCATTGGATGCATGTATTATGTGTTTGTCTTTTTTCTGAATGTAAAACCAAATATATTTATGTTCTAATTTAGTAGTTTATGGATGTACATATTTTCTACCTTGATCGATTAGACAGACATCCAGTACAATGGGATGAGTACCCTAGGATCAAGGTCTGGACCATGACGGAAATAGGCAAGGCGACGAAGGAAGATCGCAACCGTTTAGGTGATTTTGGGATGTTAGGGGTAAGGAATTGCGAAGTGTTGCCTTTATGTGTGCATATAATGATTTTCACAAACATGTTTAATATTGTGTGTTACAACTATTAAATAATTGAAGTATGATGTTTAAACCAATTTTATGGTTAATCAGATGTGTGATTTTGCTTATGGCGAAAAGCACAGGAGAATAGCAAGAGACAAGGAACCTCCCAGCGGGATAGTTGTTCATGAAGTGTGTAGGCCTGTCAAACTGATCGTATTCTTTTTGTTTTAAAAAAATAGAGTATAGATCAGTTAAAGGTTTGGTACATTTTGTTAAAAGTCCTGTGTTTTGTGTCTACAGGATGTTTCCACCTTGATTGTATCATCAAGTGAGCGATGGAGTAGATCAACATTTCGAGCAAATAGGAAGCAACAACGACTCTGCCATACAGTGAAGTTGAAGTACAACAATGTTGATGACTCTGCAAACGATACATAGATAGTGGTGAAATGTACTCCATGCCAAACAAGTGAAAAAACTCCAGTCCAGTATGCTTTGGAAACTTTTTTGAAGCCCTTTGTTAAAATTTGTACCATTTGATTACATGTAGTAGCTTATCCTATATATCTGTGCTCGGTGGCTGCACAATCTAGTCTACCTTTGGATACAATTAGTTCTTTACCTTCAAATGATTCGGATAACACGCCCAAATTGTAGTTAGCTAAAAAATTATAAAGGATATTTGAGTGTATTGAGGACCCTGATATGGGGCTATCAACTCATGTTGTGATTTGTTATTTTGATTCATAAGGTCTCAGAGTTCGTAATTTGATGGATTGGTGGGTACATACGCTTATATGTAGGGCCCATTCGACGTATTGTGATAAATCTACAGGGTTAATATTTAGTAACAAGATGGGCCATGTAATTGAATATGTAATATGTATGGAACTTAATGGGCTTTTGATTTTGCAGACGAGACCAAATAAGATGGCCAATTCATTTGATGATATAGTCAGTTCTATTTTAATATAAATTGATTCTTATATATTATACTATTATAAACGATTTACACTCAATCTTTTTATACAAATGGGAAAATGTAAATAAAACATATATGTTTATTTAATTTAAGGACAAATAAAACAGTTAATTAAAACCTGTTTTGTGATATGTAAGTGTATATTTTTGTGGCTGAATATACATTGACCTCGGACTAGTAGCATTTCAGATTCTGAAAAGCACTAGTTGTATAAAAATTAAAAAAGAAGGCTGAGTATGATCAAAAAAGTTTCTTGTTGTTCGGATGGGATACTCCAGGTTTATTTAGTGTTAGTTCAAGGATTTACAAAGCAATTGTAGGTTTATTCATCATCATGGAATCGTTAACAAATGAGGAACATATAATTTAAATCGGTGTTTAGTAAGTCTTCATGGGATGCTTTAAGGTTTTGCATTGAGCAAAATGATTTTGAATCGCAATTATGCCTTAACAAGTGATCCTCGAAAATACTGGACTGGGTGTATTGGACGTTTGGGCTGGCCCATTACTGACACAGGTATGAACACCTTTTCATTACATTAGCGACACTTATTTTCATTCTCTATTACAGCAAATTTGAATGGTAGTAACGATAATTTTTATATCTTAATATAAGTGTTTTAAGGATAACTGCACAAACAAAGATAATTTGATAATAATGATACTTTCACATTTGATAGTTAATATTTTATAATCAATCTTCGTTTTTTGGAAACTCTAATATAACTTAGTTTAAGTTAATTATACTTCCTCCGTTCTTTATTACTCCACTCGCTTTGACTTTTACACTATTCACCACTCCTCCTTTTACCGTCTTTAGAGAATAACATGTAAGAAAAAATAGATTCATGTATGATTGTAGGGAATACTTAAAATAGCAGCCCAAACTTGAACCCCACTGTGTTCATACACTTAAGCAAGGTGGGGTCCAAAGGAAAGGAAGCTAAAGCAAAAGAATCGGCAACAAGTTTTAGGAACTTATACACCGTTCACAGGGTAAAGGTTACGCCCCTTAACGATCCAGGAGATCGTTAATTCCAATAAGTCTGGAACCATGACTGGAAGTTCGGGGATGAATGTACAAATTCAACCTAAAATAGATTGAACTTGTCCTAATAATAGACCTCTACTTTATTCTTCTCGTATGCATGTGCGCTTTCTAACTAAAATGCAATCAATAGGAGTAACCATAAACCTGTTTGTCTATGTGTTGGTTGAATTTTAATGCACAAATAAAACTATTATTGGCGATCACTTGAATTATAATCATATTAACCCTAAACAAGATTATTAATTATCTTATTAAGCGTGATTACAAGTAACAATTCCCTTTAAACATGCATAAAAGGTATGATCAAGCAATAATTTAAATAAATATAATCAAGAAACATAATAATCATCATATTAACCATGACATTACTTATAAAAATTAATAGTATGGATCATAATTAAAATAATCACGACAATCATGTTAAAATTAAAGCATAATAATAGCAAGATCCTAGGCATGATACTAAAAAGATTAATAACAAACCCTAGCATGTCACTAAACAATAAAGATCAAAGTTTTAACCCTAAAACGATACTAACATGCTGTTAGAAAAGATAAAGGAAGCATCCTTTTAATCATATATTTGATATTAGAAATAACCCTAAAGATGTTACTAGGTGTGTCTAGTGCTAATGTATGAGGAATTGTGTTTGTAAAAGGGTAGGCTAGAAAGCGACAATCACGAAATTCTTGGTGAGAGTTGGTGAGAATTGATGAGAAGATTTGAGAATTGATGATCGAAAACGGAGGTTTTAGGAGGCTATTTATTGAGAAAATCAGTCGGATATGATAAAACAACGAATCAGAAGGAATATAGTGGCCCTGCGACTTGTGTTATTTTGTTTTGCTACTTGTGTTTGCGGCCATGTCTTTTTCTTATGGTGGCCCTGCGACAATCTATTTTTGAATTTGTCCTTAATGGTGAGCAGTCAAGTTTGTATAAGCAGGTTTGATCAAGTGATCGTAGCTAAAGGGAGCTAAAGTGATCGATTAGTATGCTATAACGTTTTGTAAAGTTGTAAATAACTCACCTAGATTATTGGGTTGTATTTATTGGGATTTTTGTAAGCCTTAACGCTCGCTGGGTTGTTGAGTGTGGCGGTAATACCTCCGATTTAGGAGTATGCTTCCGCAATTTTATTTAAAGGTTGTTTATTTTTCCTTTAATTCTTATTTATTTTCAGTTAGTAAATCGGGGGTGTTACAACACTGTCTATCGGGTTTGATTTATATGTAGAAATATACTCGCCCAATTAATCTACTAAGTGTTAATCTAATGTAATCCACGTGCATTTTTAATAAGATGTACGTTCTTTTATTGGCTGAAAGCTACATTGCATACATATAATTACATTGTATATCTCCGATCATGTTTTGTCTCCACCCTTAACCACTTCTACTTTTGTTTATTTTCTATCTTCTAAAGTTGTTAATTCTCAAAATTTTTTGAATCGACCCTTAATATTTCCTCCATTATTTTACTACTCTATCCACCCAAGTTACCTTGAATTATGTTAAAGTGAATTAATCGCCTCATAAAACCCAATAGCACTTACTTTATCTTGATTTATTAATATCTCTACGATTTACAAATAATTTGACTTGATATTTTTAGAACTTCTCATATCTTATAAGACCTATTTAATTGACATTAGTGTCCCTTTTAAGTCGCACGTGCAGTCTAACCCTTTTAGTATATATTTCTTAGCGCACTCATTTACTAATTACATCTCTTTTTTCTTATAACAACAAGATTTACCTTATTATTGAGATATGTCGACATGTATTGGATTGAGGGGTGTCTTGTGTGGTTAGTAATGATAGCAAAGTGCCAACTACTACCCTAATCTTAAATGATTTTGTTTGGCGATGGCAAATTTTTCAACTTCTATATATAACGCATGGAAAGCTCCTTTATCATGAAAAAAGACTTTTCATCTTGAATTCCTTTTTATCATCATCCTACACGAAAAAACAAAACCATTTCTCAGAAGCTAACATGCCTCGTCGTGCCATTACCAAATGCTTCAGTCCCGCGTTGTTGTGTTTCGATCCTCCTATGGGAAATATTCATGAGTTGGACTTCACACAATATGAGTATTTGTTTGTCGATGATGACGGTGAAATTTTAGCTACATTATCACATGAAACTATAGCTGCCCTTATACTCCTCCCTAAAAGTCGTAACAATGACTTTTTCACCACACTCCAAATGCGTCCAGTCGGATCTAATAATCCGCCTAAACCTGCCCATTTTCCTAATATTTTTGACACTTACCCAGTTCGTGATGAATTTCAGGTTTACCTGAAATGGTGTTTGGGTACCTTACCTCCATCAACCTACAATCCTCATAAAATAGAAAATGCAATGCATGTTTTGGATCCTAGACCTCAATTGAACTTTGACTGCCCTACATGGGAACTAGACCATGTGTCTATCCGGGTGTGTGTAGGGGCGTACACAGACTCTTTTCAGGTCTTTAAGGTTCCCACATTTCCTCATATCCTTTATTTAAGGGTTATGAATGTAGCCTTTCGTGAAAACGTACCTGGGTATCATAATGTGGATTTTACTCCATTTACAGCCAAGGAGGCTGAATATGTCATTTCGGGCCATTACTCCCCCATCCCTGCAGAGTCTCGTGTCTGTTGTTGGAAAGTTAGAGGCATAGGTAGACCTTCACTCATTGAAAACTTTATTGCAATGCATAGGATTCATAAGCCAACTGTCGTTGTTTTATTAGAGACTAGACATGGCTATGAAACAATTCGAATGCTTGTTAAAGAACTTCCTGGTAATTATTGTTTTGGGTATTCGGCTCCAAAAAATGGTCTTTGTGGTGGTACAGTTTATTTATGGAATGATAATGTGGTCACTACTGAGCCAAAGCGATGCTATTCCTCATCCACCGTCGCAAATGTTTACTTTAAGGTTTTTTTTACTAAATTTTATATAAGTCCCTAATTTCATATTATTAGGATTTTAATGTCATTACTAACCCTTGTTTTTAATCAATGCACAGGGTCATCCCGGATCAAGGAGATGTTTGTTTTAATCGGCAGTTGGTGGGCTCTTGCTTTTCTACCATATTTTCATTTCCTTGTTGTTATTTGCAATTTTATGAATTTCGTCTAGTACTTGTAACCCAACTCTGCATGCGTGCATGACCTTCTCTATCAGAATTAATAAAAAAAATTCTGGTTTGATTGTTAACCTTTTTGTGAAATAATTGGTAAAATGATACTACAACAAACCATTTATTTAAACGAAATAGCAAACACTCTCAATACATATGATAATTAAACAACACATTAGCTTGATACAGATGACACAATAGATAATACTGTTAGTGCTACCACTACAACCATTTAACCTTTGCGATCTTCAAATTTGAGTTGCAACCCAAGCCGCTATCTATGAACAAATCATAATGAAGGTTAGGATGTTGTTCCTCCTGATGAGTGACATGTTTTTTTCACATAAGTTTGCATTAACCGCGGATGATTTGATTAATTCGGACTTAAGAGCATGGTTCTCCTCAATTAATTCCACGTTACGGGATATGGTTTTTTGCAAATTACTTTGCAAATCATACATAGTATTGTTGTAGGGAAAAGCATCACTAGATTCCCATTTAAAAAATCCACAATCTTTAGTCCTATCCTGTATTAAAATGAACGAAATTATCAACAAGGTAGTTCAATTTGTATTTACTGTAAATCAATTACACATAAACTTTATTAACAAATATACCTGCCAATATGGACAGCCGAGAAACGACCTTCCCGCGTTGATACCTTTTCTAACCACTGAAACCTTTGCTGGAATTCCATGTCTACACTCTACTTGTTGAGTGCTACTTCCAGTTGATAAGGAAGGAGACGCCATAGCTTAATCACTTTGTTTCACTAGAATTCCTTTTGTGATTGGATGTAATGTAGTGTTACGATATTCTTAAACCCCTTTACCTTCTTATATTGCTCATGTTCCACTCAACACATGTTAGTTGTTTCATGTTTAAAAAAAAAAAAATTGTGATAACACAATAAATATTACCATGCTTATTCGTAGGTGTCACTAAAATTGATTTCAGAGGTTGGCATTTCCAACTACCTATTTGACTAATTTTCTCAACAATGGTGGACTTTATCTTATTTTTTATCTTTTGTACTTGCACTAGATATTATTCAATTGAAAAATCGATCGAATCCGATCCGAATTGATACGTACATAATAATATATTGTGAATTATTTCCGTATATAAATTTGAAAATAAAATTTATAACTAGTTTAAGGAAAATAATCTTGAATCTACAATGAAAACAACCAAATAACATATCAACATTTTTAAGAAACTTAAAAAAAAACATATAAAATAACACTTAACAGGGAAAAAAAATTAACAATCTTGAATCTGCAATTTAATCAATCAAATAACTTTATCTTTTAATTAAAAAAAATTAAAAAACAAACAAATGTCATATCAGCATATTTAAGAAAATTGAAAAAACCTAAAAAAAATAAAATACGAACGCATCCTAGTAATCATCGAACTAGGGACCTTCCATGCGTCCATTGTTTATTTAACCAACTAAGCTCGGCGCCGAATATTGTATATATTTGTTTTGAACTTAATATATCATGTTAAAATAGCACATGTCACCTTTTAATTTGTTAAATGAAAAATTAAAAAAATGGATATCATGTTAAAATATCACATGTCATCTTTTAATAGGTTAAATAAAAAATTAAAAAAATGGAGGTGACAATATTGTAATGTAAATAACTTAAGTACATATTCTAGGGAAAAGAAAGCATTTGTGCTTCAAGTAAGTGCGAGTACTCCAATATTGTAAATGACGACATCGAAATCCAACCAAGCTGTAATGGGACCACCTTAATTACAGGAAACCTACCCCATAAATACACCTGCAACGATATCCTTCACTTGAAAAAATATATCTATATCTACGTTATTTATTTTTCTACAAACATAGAGTTTGAAGGAATATAGAGATATATAAACTCTGCAAATAAAATCTATCATGTATTGGTAGGGACCATTCTCCTTTTTTTGTGAGTATCCAGAACTAATAGATATATTGATGCAACCCCATTATTTCAATATGTCTTAGATAGTGATAGTCCAATAAAGATTTTTGGTGGTAACTTACTCATATTGATTGAGCATCATTCTTGGCAATCAATATGCACATATGGCGTATGTTCTTAAGTTTGTAAAAAAATTATTTTATACTGCATTTGGCTATTGTAAAAGAATATAGTCCTAATTTTGTAATAATTACCAATACATAATATGAGGTTTGTTATTAGACGTAGTTTGTTATTTAACCAAATATGAATTTGTCACCTTCATCATTTTGCGTGTCCGGTGAATAAGGGACAAGGTAGATCTCATACTCGTCAAAACGTCACATAAAATTAAAATTGAAGGTAGATACCATTAATTTCTACATCCTTTTTTCATATAAAAAAAATCATATGCTTATAATAACTTTTAAAACAAGATCATATCATGATTTTTGTTAAGTACTCGTAATGCAAAACAATATTTGAGTGAATAATGTTCTAGAAATTTGTTCAATGAAAAAACTTATAGCACTTGACTTTTGGGTGTAAATAAAAGATAGTAGAAAACCATCCTATCAAAGTAATAAAAAATTAAATATTGCAGCTTTGGGTAAATACGGGTAATAAATTCATTGTAGGAGTTGAGCTTCTAATAAATTCTAGATAACCATCAAATCATAATTTAGAGATGGTACATAAAATCTATGATTTTAATTTTAGTAAAACCATATCTTTTAACAGCTGGAAGTACCTCCACAAACTAAATTAGGGGTGTGCATGATGAATATTTTTATTTTGCGCTCAATAGATAGGATTTTTCTTTTGGTTTTCGGAGCAAAAGTAGTCATAATTTGATCCAATCCGATATATTAGTGAAGTGCTATTTTTCCTTACGATTTGATACTAGCTTCTTTCTTAGACTAATCGTACAACAATCTAGGTTGTTCGAGTCGGATAGTTGAATCGAAAATACGATACTTTAGGCCTTGTTTGGCTATGTTATCAACTAATATGATATTGATATGTTGTTTTAAAAACAAAGAATTAAGAAAATATAACAACAAATAATAATTAACATATTTTTGTGGTAAGTTTACAAACTTGTAATGATTTTTATAAGGTATTATGTCTCCATTCATAGCATGTAATACACAGATTAGAGAGAGAAATAAAAAACCAAAAAAAAAAATTAAATTCCACAGATATGCCTTAATAATCCTTAATTTATGTAAATGCTTGTTTCTTTTACGGAAAAAAGTAACCCTTAACTAATACGATTAGAATAGTCAAGATTAATACGAGTACAAAAATTCCAACATCAATTCAATAATATCCCAATGCAAAGTCTAGGATATAACTTAATTGTGGTATTAACGTTGTTAGAGGATATGTGTTAATTAAATAAATCGAATGTTAACCATGTTAAAGTCTTCAGATAATTTTTTTGTTTAGATGTATGTTAAAACCAATTAAATCTTCATCCACAAACGTTAGTAATCCAAATTATAAACTAGCAAACTTTAATAGCTTGGCTAAACTTGTGCGGAGGATCTTTAATCCCTCAACATCTCCTACTTAACTCCCTGACATCTTTAACTTTGTATTAATAGTAGCGCCGCGTATAAACAGTTCTCTGAGGCAAGTAATTATTATAGTTGAAACTTATAGATAACTGCTTTCAAAGCGCCACATACGGATTTCATTTTGATTTCCTTCGCCCAAAAGTTTGTAGCTTATGGTGAATGCTTAGCTCAAATTGCGGACCTCTGGACAATTGACATATAATAAAATCACATATACAAGCAACATTAGTCAGATGTGATATATACGGGCTCTTATAAATCAATTTTTTTAAAGCAAAACATTTTTTTTGGATAAAATGATGTAATTGAAAAATATAATTACAATTCCACAACTAAATATAGTAAAATGAGGCCAAATGGTAAGATATATAATTGTGCTTGCTTATTTTATTCGTGTCGAGAGTTTTTTTTTAAAAAAATTTTATAAATGCCACGTCTGATCTTTTACGTACTATTATTTAAACAATGTAATTAATCATTACATTAAAAGTGAGTTAAAGTAATAAAGCGACAGGACTTGATACAATTTACATAGTTTTTATGATCTGGATTAATTCCTTAGTAACGAAAATCAATCTAAATCAAACATAATGGTTTTTAAAAACGTAGAAGGTAAAAATTAAGCATTATTGGAAATTTAAGAGGATTGTCGGTCACATTTTAAAATTTTAAAGAAAATAATTAAGGAATAATGGGTTTTTTGTGAATCCCAATTTTATAATTTGTATAAAAATAAGTAGGGAATATATGTTCATTCCATTTTTATAGTCTTTCATACCTTGTATTATTATTTTCTCATAATTTGTTGACTCCGTCAACGGCAAAATTATTCACCCGGTCATTGTCTAATACTTTCAAGTTAAGCTACTTAACAATGTTTTAAAAAAATAGGGTCAAAATTGCACAACCATTTAAATCAATTGTGCACACTCAATGTCACTCATGTCATGCACTCCTAGGGTTTTATTTCTATATAAAGCGATCAAAATTCACCTAATTTCATCACACAAATCTCAACTTTCCTTCTCCACAAAGAACAAATTTTAAAATGACCCCGAAGAGAAACAATTACTTTCCTCCCCCCTTCCCTGGTGGCTACCTTGCCTTTCCTGTGAGGAGGCCAAGAAGTGGTAGGCATTTCCCCCCACCAAGGGGAACCATTCGAGCTCTTGCCATGCTTGCTGAAGCCGCATCCGTGAGAACTACAAGATCTCCTACCCCTGCTAGGAATGAAAACCAATATCAAGTCGTTAGAAACGACGTTGTAAGAGTTTCAGAAGTTGTGAATCCTGATCTCAACTTACCTCCAGAAGAGGAAGATGAGAATCCCCCGGAACCTGTTCAGTCATTGCCGCCAAACGAAGGGCACCATCACCGCCAACTACTGCATCCTTTACCAGTCCTTCCGAATGGTGGTGTGCCGGAAGTTTATTATGCTCTCCCCCGAGTGAATGGTCGAGGGTTCCCTTTCAACTTCGTGGAGGGAGATCCACTGTACACCATCAGGGTACGTAGCACAAATCTACATGATGTTGGTATTCGCTATTCTCTTCGTGCAACAGAATCCATGTATCATATATTCCAAGATTATTCTCAAAGAGTGGACCTCGAATCGGGGGAGATTGTTATTAAGCGGTACAACAATGTTGTTTCTCGCTTTGAAACCGCGTTTTCAGCTGGACTCCAAGACGGAGACACCCTCTCCGTAGAACCTCAGGTATATATACTATATATCCCTTACATATTAATTTTAATTGGTAGATAACGAGTAATATTATAAAGTGCAGTTGAGTAGATGGAAAATTGTTGTTAATTCATTTAAATGATAATTTCCGTTGCAGTTACTCCTACAAATAGAAACAAAATTCGTTTAAATAAACATACGAATTCCGCATGTGATGTACAACATTATATTTCTATACATAAATTGAAATAAACGTGATAGTATTGCAAGTATATAACTTGGTTTTGATGTTGTAGTGATTTTATTGGTCAACAATTCTTATGAAAATCCTTGTTAATAAATGGATTAGATGAAATCATGAGTATTCAGAAATTAATGAAACATAAATAAAAAACTTACATTCATCTATTTTTCCAATTAACGTTTGAACGAAATGCTTATTAATAATGCTTAGAAAACAGATGTTTTTTTTTTTAATAAATCCATATATATGTTACAAAAGGGTGATGTAATAATTTCTTTCAAAAAAAGGGTGTTGTGATAATTATGTTTGACTAGAATAAAATAACGAATTATTTCAATGATATTGTTTAAAGCATTTAATGAGATAATGGTCATGGTTTCTTTACATTTGTGAAAGATAAAACTTATATGTTGAATAAAACAGGGTCTAGTCAACTAAGGGTTGCATACAAGTATAAACATTTAGTGTGTCATATAATGAAGTAGACATGTAAGTGATTTAACTTATGTATTTCGAAGTATAATAAAAAAGGAACAAAAAAGATTTATCTACTTAAATATAAAAAATAATAAACGATGTAATATTGTTCATGATTAATATCTATCTACGAGTATATAATCATGGAATATGAGTGACTAAGCGATGGTGTTTCGATGTTGAATAAGCAGAAATGTTCTAATAACAGAGTTAATAAGATGTGATAACTGTGTTGTAGGAGAATGGTAACAATGTTGACACCCGGTTTAAGGAATTCATGATACAAGACTTGGGTTCAATTCCTAAAGAGCTTAAAGTTAGGGCAGTCCCTAATGATACACTGTATGGTGTGTGCCAACTCTGGGCAAATCGAAACAATATCCATCCTCGTAAAATTATTACTTTTTATGATAATGGAGTTGTCACTTCTCTCGACACCGTCGCTGAAGCCGGAATCAAGAATCAAGGCCGCCTATACTTATTGTCAAATGACTGGAGGAACCCCTGGTTGATTTTAATCAATGCTGAAAAATGGTGTAGGCATCTAGTGCTATTAAAATAATAGTTTTACTTATGGTGTGTTAAGCTAAGCAATATGTGGTTTTGCGACTAGTATTTAGTCTAATCTCTCGAGCTGCATTATGAATTTTTCTCCACCCCTCACCAACCCACTAGTGTTATGTAGGCGAGAGTATACGTTAGTATTTAAGTGTGACTATAATGTAGTAGCTTGTTATTGCATTCTTAGAGGAACTTGTTATGTATTAAGGGTATGTACTCGATGTTATTAACTTGGTAATGTACTTCATCTTAGTTTGTGGGACTAGATATAAATGAGTCAAATGTTTAATTACATTATGATTAATCAATGGTGTTTTTAACTTAAACCAAATTGAATTTTGTGATGCCAATTACAAATAAAGTAACAATACTAGAAGTTATATAAAGTTATTTTCTCACAAAAATATAAGTAGTTATATAGGGGTGACAAATAAATCAATAGACAAATTATTATGCGTGTGCACATCATTCGTATGAAATCCGAATTCCAATCCAATCAAAACCTAATTATTAAGTCGGAGCAAATCTTAAACTCAATTCGTTTGTAAAATATTTGACACATGGCTCTAACAGTTACTTCTACATAAACTATGTTAGTGGGACTATCTAATAATTAATTAATGAGGTGATGTTAAATTATTGAAATTAATAATGATTTAGATGATTTTAATAATAGTACATATCTATTTTAATAATCGTTTTAGACGCGATTTTTTATTGTATTATAATTTAGATATTCTGATCGAACCCAAGTAATTAAATTAAAATTCGGATTGGATTGGGAGGCATAAACAAATCATATCGGTTTGGAGAATTAGTAAACCATATTATATTTCGGATTATAGCTGATATGTGCTGCATCCAAGTCTATCTTGGTACTTTGATCGACTACAAATTATTACAATATCCCTGATTGATAAGCTGCCTATACGTACCAATCTTAGCACTTCTGACGATTGTTCGAACATATAATCCCATTTCACATTTATTTAAAATGAAATGAAAAATGTACAACAATAGCCGAAAAGAGGTTCAAAAAGGGTTGAGATTGTCAATTTAAACTTATTTTTTACTGGTGAAATTAGCGAAAAACATAGTTGATCCAATTCATGCTCATGTTATAGATGTTGCTGGCTACCCAATGGTTTTTGACCAATAGATCCTGAGGAAGAGGATTTAAGGGAACTGCCTGGGTAAATTGTTCTTTTACTTTTGTTCTGGGCATGACAGTAATGTTATTGCAGCCCAACCACTTTCATGAGTCCTAAGGGCCTATATAAAAAGGTGACCAAAGAAGTTAAGCAGGCATTCCTTTCTCAAAATAACAAAGTTTTGTAAGTAATTAGTTGAGCTTGGGGAAAACTTCATGGAAGGTTCATCCTACAACAGTGTTGAAAGAACTACCTATGTGAAGTCCAATGTTTTCGTTGGACCAAGAGATCGGTTGACGACTCCTGTGTTCACTGGATACGATCCAATTAGAGCTTGGGGTTCTAGGCAAACGTCATTGGACTTTGACGAAATCCTGAGGGAACGTGAGGAAGAAGAGTATGAGATAGGTGAATCAGAAATTGGAGAAGGGGAGGAGGAACATGGGGATATGATTTCACTAAGAAACCTATTGTTGCTCCTTCCATATTTATCTCCAACAACTGATTTGCCGATTTGTAGTATGGATGAACGTGACTGGGAATTGAAGATGTCTCCAAATTTAGAGGGACCAAAAACAAATTGGAAATGGGTCGCTTCATACAAGAGTATGTGGTCAAGTGTCACTAGGAAACTAAAGAAAGTGCGTGTTGGTATGGGGTGGATGTTTAACCCTTGGTTGAAGAGGTCTCATAAGTGGAAGGAGTTGGAACATGTTGCCGAAGACGAAGACGGCGTTGCTAAATGCAAAAATACTGGTGGACATGGTCATAAGGCAAATGGTTTGGGTTTCCGCGTATGTTTCAAGGCTTGATATCGCGTCTCTCATTAAAAAAAATGTAAGCTATCTAAAGTCTTTAAAGTCGCACCTATTAAACATATTAGCATCATGTATGCGTTTGAAAAATAGTGCTTTATTCTATATGTGAAAATTAGCGTAGTATTTTTTTAGCATTGTATTAAGGTTCTATGGGCTAAACTATCTTCAATTTGTGTGGTTTATTTATGAAAATCAAGTTTGTGATTTAATTTTTTTTTTGTTATCAGATTTAACTAATGGTATTTTCTATTACGTTAATTATGTTTAAATGGTTGTGTACGCTTGGGAACAGCTGCGTTCCTGGTTAATTGGACATACAATTCAACAATATTAATTAGGATTTTTAGCATTTTGGGCGGTGACGCAAAATATGAACTTCCTTTAGAACAAGATCATATCCATATAACACAAACAGATGAATTGGTCTGTCATGCTATTTCATTTTACGCCCTGGTCTGTTGTGGTGGACTAACTGGATTGGGCCCAATGCAATGCAATGCAATGCGTTAAATAGGTTTACAGTCAAGCAATTGTAACACATAAACAACCAATTTGAGTTTTACAGCCAGTTCATTTGATTACATAAATTAAACCAAAGAGTAGAGTCTATACATAGGCTTGAGATAAACAGCGTAAAGAAGTTAAAGGTGATTACAATAAGCATTAGCGCAACAACGTAAAGAGATTAAAGGTGCATTACATAAATTCAAAGTCGTAACACTGTTGTCTGTGGTCGCTTAAGAACGCTTGCTACTCCTTCCTTTTGGCCTCCCTCTGCCCTTATTCGATGGCACCGGGTCTTTAGTTAGGGAGACCGTATAATTAATCTCATTCGCTGACGAACAACTAGCATTTGGCACCTGTATTGTAAAATATTAATGTACATATTTGTTTTAAATTGTGAGGTTTTGTATGAAATGTTTTTGCTAATAATGACAAATAATCACAAACTACCTGTCCATTGTTGTGTCTAGCCTTTTTGTATCCCATACTAGCTAGGCCCTTGTTACATGATCCTTTTGGCCTCCCTCGGCCTCTCTTATTAGGCACCGGGTGTAAAGGAGCAGTGCTAGGTAAGAATGTATCAGGATTTGGATTATGCACCGTAGAAGTAGTCCTATTCTGAGACGAGCATCCAGCGTTCTGCACATGTAATCCAAAATAGTTTGAAAAATGTTGTTATAAATTGTGATGTTATGTAAGAAAATTTAATGCTAAAAATAAAAAATGATCACAAACTACCTGTCCAAAGTTGTTGCTAGCCTTTTTGTAACCACTACTTGGTAGGCCCTTGTTACGCGATCCTTTCGGCCTCCCTCTGCCTCTCTTATTAGGAACCGGTTTTATAGGAGCAATGTTAGGTAAAAATATATTATGAAGTGGATTATGCATCATGTAAGTAGTCCCATTCTCAGTCGAGGATCCAGCATTCTGCACATGTATTCGAAAATATTTAGGAAAAAATTGTTGTACATTGTGAGTTATGTATGAAAATTAAAAACAAAATAATCTAAAACTACCTGTCAATTGTAGTTGTTAGCCTTTTTGTATCCAATCTCAGCTAGTCCCTTGTTACGCGATCCTTTTGGCCTCCCTCTGCCTCTCTTTTTAGTCACCGGGTCTTTAGGAAAGACTAGGTTAGGATTTGAAGTATGCACTGTAGAATTAGTCCCATTCTCATCCGACCGCGTATGCTCAATATTGGCGGCACAATCGCCCGGTATTGTATTAGGGCCCGTTTGGTCCCTCTTGCGCTTACTACAGGCGCTAACCTTGGATTGAAGTTGATCTAGTGTTGTGAGAACGTTCTTAACCATACCATCATCCACCATTGCAGCCTCCTCGCAGCTTTGCTCAAATGCATTCATCATCATGTTATACCTTTTCCACACCCCAACCTTTGAAGGATTATGGTAGGAAGCCTTAACTCTTGTGTGCTTCCTCAACAAGTCTTTTTGCCAGCGTTTTAGAACATACCTTTCTGGAATGTCAACAACTTGATTAAGGTCAAGAATACGAATGATGTGCCTGCAAATTATCCCGTCAGTTTCAAATTTTCGGCAATCACAGCAAACTACTTTCGTTTCAGTATGGAACGTAGCCGAATAAAACCTCCTCCTATCTGTGAGAACAGCCTCACTCTTTCCCTCTGGAACAATCCAAACCCGACCTTCGATCAGATACTGAACTAGGGTCTCAGAGAGTATATTCTCTTCACGAGGGTAGCAATACATTAATCTGCGACACTCTATTCGGACTTCTTGGAACTTTGTGTCTGTATATATTTTTTGGAATAACTTTTCAACCGCAAAACCGGTGACTAGTCTTCTAATGTACTTTCCACATTTAGCATCAGCATCAGTCTCATCATCAATTCGCTTCTCCATTGCTTTGTCGTATTTCTGTGGAAACTCAAAAAGCTTTGTTTTTCGATTCAGAAATCCATCAAAAAAGCTGTTGATGCTCTCTACCCGTTGTGTTGTCTTCATATCAGCCCAGAAAAAGTCCCTCATAAAGGCCGGTACCCACATATGTCGTTCCTTGTACAATATTTGTAGCCACTCATTGGTTTCCAATTTGTATTTAACAACAAATTCACTCCATCTATTCTCAAAGTCCTGAATGGTAAAGCTTTCATATATCAAATACTTTAGCTTGCTTTTAAAATCTTGATACCTGCAATAAAAAACACATAATTCAACCATGAATACACATACATTTATTAGTAATAAACACTATATTAACCAATTTAATCTACTATGTTAGATCAACAATTACCCATCACATTTCCCTAGCTTTTCCGGAAGTTTTCTCATTATGTGCCATATGCACCAACGGTGTCTCGTTGTTGGCATGACCTCCTCCAGTGGTTGCCTCATCGCAGCTGCCTGATCAGTCAAAATTGCTTTTGGAGCATTTTCATTCATATAATGTAGCCATTGCTGAAATACCCATCGGAAAGTATCACAGTCTTCGTGTGATACTAAAGCACAACCAAGCAGAATTGATTGACCATGGTGATTAACACCTACAAAATTGGCAAACGGGAGATCATAGTTGTTTGTCAGATACGTTGCATCAAAACATATAACATCACCAAACTCTTCATAGGAAGCCCGACTCCGAGCATCCACCCAAAGAACGTCCTTTAACCGTCCCTCAGCATCTAACCGATGTGCATAGTAAAAATTCTGATTCCCGCCTTGCATTTGTTGAAAAAAATTTCATTATTGCAACTGAGTCTCCTCCCTCCATTTCCAGCTTCCTACGCTTGTAGACCTCATGCTCAAGGTCCTTTACTGTGTACGATAGAGGGTCAGAGCCAGCCAGCTCCGTGCCCATACACCCATGAATTTGCTTCACAGGAACCCCTTTGTCAAAATAGTTATATAGCGTCTTCCTGTCTCTTGTATTAAAGTGTTTCATTCGATACTCTTTGACAAGACAAGTATCGGAAGGAATAGGAGCGTGGCCTGTATGCTCCAACTGCACTCTCCTAATTACCCATTGACCTTCCCGATTAATACTAGCATAAATATTATCTTGACACTCACATTTCTTCGACCTTCGTTTACTACGACTAAGCTCATCATCCCCCACAACTCCACCAATGACTCCACCTGAACCACTCGCCTCCATAGCTTTTGCTCTCTTTTTGGCTTCTCGTTGCGCCCTCATATCAGGTCTGCCATAACACTCACACCTCCATGTCATAGATATCCGATCCCTCACCTCACCCTTGGAATAGACACCTTGCACCCTACTTACTCCAAATCCCTTTTGCTCAGCATACTCCATATAATATTCTTCGACCTCTTCCCATTTCCTAAATATCATCCCAATCTTTGGTTCTTCCAAATAACTAACTACACAGTCATGATTACTTTCTACTACTATTTGTACTGACTCAAATGTTTTGGTTGGTGATACGTATTGCATCCCATCATCATTGACTTCATTGGGTTGTGTTATCTCACCATCGACAGAAGGAACCAACACACGACAGTTATCTTGATACTCGATCAAATCATCCTCCTGAACCAAACCCCTACGACCCCGAACACCACTACCCTTATCTTGGACTCCTACTTCATTGCCACCACCAATAGGAGGAGATTGTACACAATTCTCCATGTAACCAATTACTTGTATATTTCTGCACCTACAATGAATCACAACCATTTATATAAAACACACATGCTTGTTAGATTTTAGCAAAATACAAATGAAAGAATGGCATAGCACTAAACAAGCAAATACTACATCAATAATCACAATTTCAAACCAAAGTACTAACCCTCGTCCATAGTATATATGGTCCAATTTAATAATTGAGTATATCAACATAATAATCTTGTTCAAAGTCACTGAATATTAGACACTGGCATGATTACTTAATATACTTGTTTATTAAAATTATTTAATAAAAAATTAAACTAGAATTATCCATATGATATTGCAACTTGTAAATAAGAGCTTTACCCTCCAGACCCTACAACATTATACGTCTAACTCTATAAGTAAGAAGTTAATTCAAGCAAGCACTTAAAATGAAGACACGAATGGCATCCACGAAAATGAAATTCATCGTATCGATTCACTTCAGATAATAACACTAATTTGCATTGAAACTTCCCAACATCATCAGCATACAATAATGGCTACCACATAATCTACACGTTGATATGGCAGTCTCTACCCAAATAATCTTTTACTCCATAAATTTTAAGACACCTTTCACCCGAATAAAAACTAGCTATTTATTTGACAAATTTCAAATAATTTGTATATTCATAATAGTAGTCAGCTCATTATAAAATTACATAAATCGAGGTGTAATTCAGCTATATCCTTGCAATGTGAGTTAAAACTGATTAACAAGTTGCACAATTCAAATTATATCCGAATATAACCTTCACTAATGCACAATTACGAACAAATGTTGTAGATCTTACCAGCAAACCCGACTACACGTTTACAAAGCCATCTTTGCGAAAATGTTCATGCCACCTTCCTCCTTAAGTATCGTTCGATCTTCTAACACCCATAGGCATTGATAATCTTTAAGCTTTCCCCCCTTTCACCCGGATTTAGGAGACAACTACTAACCATCTTACCATGTGCTAATGACTTTTAGCAATTAATGAGACGTTTCACAATGTCAACGAAAGGCAAACAACCTTTACAAAATATTTGTGACGGAGTTTTATTAAACGTTTGCACATGAGTCACCACCACCTGCCTTAGTGTCCTCCAACATCTCCATTAGACATCCTACTTGTACATGTCACTGTTTGCATTAATTACGAGCATGCCACAAGATGAACAAGCCCCGTTCATCATAAAGATGAATGGGGGCGCCCTCTTATTAATATTAATAATAATAAATATTTATTAATCATAATAATATTATTAATAATAATTATAAATAATAATATTTAATAATTCAAACTATTAAGAATTAATATTTAATAATATTATTAATTGATAATTTCTAATAATTATAACAATTCTTTCAAAAAAAGAAATAATAATAAAAATAATAATAACAATTAATAACAATTTCTTTTATAAACATTTGATATTAGAATCACAAATTGTAGAAACATTTTATGTGGGTATTAATTGTTAGTTCATTGAGTTGAATTATTTTTCAAATATTTCCAAACATTTTAAGATTTTTTTTTTAAAAAAGAGATTGTTTTTAAGTAGTACTTTGTATATTATTATTATTATTATTATTATTATTATTATTATTATTATTAGGGTAAAAAAAAATATGATTAAGACAAAATTATAAGTAAAATCATTATTACTCATTAAATCATTTTATTTTAAAATTTTTGTGAAAAAAATATAAGTAAACCATTGTTTTTTTTATCTTTCTACTATGAACATATGTTAAATATGGTACACATATATTTATGTTTTCACTCACCTAAATCGTGTGTGCACTTAATAATAATAATAATAGTAGTAGTAGTAGTAGTAGTAGTAGTAGTAGTAGTAACAACAACAACAACAACAACAACAACAACAACAACAATAACAACAACAACAACAACAACAACATTAATAATAGTATTAATATTAATGTTGAAATCTGCTCGGCTCGGCTTTGCTCTGCTATCCTGAAATCTGCTCTGCTCTACTGACCCTTGCTCTGCTCTACCCAAGAGCTCAAAAGAACAGGGCCTTAGTACAGCAAGAGCATGAGATTAGAGGTTCATGACGATCCAATTCCTGCCACAGAGTATGAAGTTTTCCATAATAAACGGAGACAAGTATTAATTTAGTCAGCTCACAATTTGTAATTGAAGATTGCAATTGTTGAATGCGAGGACCATTAGTTTGAGCAAATCTTTACTTTAGGTGATCCTAAAAAGGCTTTGCTTCTCTGAATTTTAATAAGGTTAATTTCAAATCAGGGTCTATTATGTTCGTTATCCGGGAAACATTGCGTTAATCGTCGTCCAATCAGACTTTGTGTAAGGAGGTGATGGTTCATTGATCGAGCCATCTAAAAATTTGAAATTTCGTCGAGCTTCCAACGCTGTTTGAATATAGTCCGCCCAAGATTCATAATTATCAGCACAAGGCGTGTAGGAGTGATGAAATCCCCTGGTCGATTTTGCGAACTGAGGTAATAAGGAGAATTGGGTTCAATTTTTGTAAGTGGTGGTGGTGGTGTTTCATCACCGCCAACCATGATTAAGAAGAGGAAATCATAACTTTTGTCCTGATACCATGTAAAGAGAAGAACTTTTAGCTTACTTTCATTGGCCTCATAGGCTGAATATTTATAATACATGCAGTTAGAGTCCTAAGCTTACACAAATTCGTGTACCACTAGCTTTAGGAAATAAAGATAGACATGGAAATAAATATTATCCTAGGAAATCTAAATATTCACCAAATCTTAGGATTTCACCTAAACATATCTTAATAGATTGGCCATCATCAAAATTTGTAATCCTACTTGGCGCGTTAAGAAAATTTAATCCAAAGTGGCTCTCTAAAAACTCGGAAAAAAAGTTATATATTTAGATAAAAATTCCTAATTTAAAAAATAATATATTATATTGAAGGAAATTTTGTCTAAAACTACCCATTAAATAACACTTTTTGTCTAAAACCACCCACAATAAAAATTGTTGCCTAGGACCACCCAAATTAAAATTTATGTTGTCAAATGCCACCTATCACTAGAAATTAGACCTTGATTAAATTTTCCGGCGTTGACCCTAACACGTGCCTTGATTTCATTTTTTTCCCCTTTTCTTTTTCTTCTCTTCTCTCTCCTTATTCTAAAACCCATCCTCTAAACTTCATCATTCCATGGCCTGATTCCTAACCTTTCTTCATCTTCTACTCCTCTCCCCTTTGTTTGTCTTTAATTTGTTAATCAATTTCATGTTCATTGTTTCTTTTTTGCCCCAAATTAAAGGGGTTGATTTCGTGTGGGTGACATGTTTTATCAAGGTGGGATATGAATTAGGGATAATTCAAAGGATGTTGCTGCTATTGAACAATGGGTGATAAGAATTTCAGAACTTAAGAAGTAAAAATGGAGATTGAAAAGAGAATAGGGAAGAAGAGAAAGCACCCAAAAATATTGAAGGAAAAAAAAAGGAAGGGGGATCATGTGCAAGTCATGTGCCTTAAGTCAACGCCAAAGTTTATGGTAAATGCCTGCGAAATGTTGAGTCAGGTGGTCATTGACAACAAATATTTTAATTTGGGTGGTGTTGGGCAACATATTTTTTAAGTGGGTGGTTTTTGATAAAAAAATATTTTTAACGGGTGGTTTTAGACAAAATTTCCTATATTTAATTAATTTAAACATTCGCCAATTTTGCTTTGTGGCATTTGAATTAATTAATTTGAAAAGAAATTACAAATCTCTTCTTTGATTGGCTATCATTAAAATTTATAATAAGTGTGGCGCATTAAGAAAATTTAATCTTAGGTGTCTCTCTAAAAACTCGGAAAAAAACACCCTTTTATATATACTAGTTTTGCATCCAGGCGATGTACAAATTGTTGATAAAATTTTTGGATAAACTTTTTGACTTTTGATAATGAAGGATATTTAAATTAAACATACGATATTCTATCTCTTATTTATAGAACAAAAACTTTTATTTATATCAGGGTAAAATAAACTTTATAATGGATATACACTAATTTACTACACATCCGATGTTTTTAAATGTTTGTTTTAATAGAATAGTGTATTTTTTGTAGTTTTGTTTGTAAATAGATATGTGTGTTATTATTGACTTGAAATTATTGTTATTAAACTTAAATTATTTTTACTAAAATGAAATTATTTTTACCAAACCAAAATTATTTTTACTAACTCTCTATTATTTTTTTAACTAAATTAAATATAGGAAATATACACTTTAATAATCCCAACTATTAACAATTTACTTCTAATAATCTCAACTAAGGTTTACTCCCTCCGTTTTTAAATACTTGCTCCATTTCTATTTTTTTCACTATTCATTTATCCTACTTTGACTAGTGTTTGTGATTTATACATAAGAAAAAATATAGTCGTTTGGGTACTTGTTATTAGAATCATCTCAATGAATAGATTATTAATTTTGGGGGTTGTTAAACGTCGCTCCCCTTTTATTAAGCATCGCTCGCATTTTTTTTAGGATTTTCTATTTTTACCCCTATCAAACAAATACCCACGACTCATTCCACGGCACTCAGAACTCTCATACTTCACTCTCATACTAATATACAAAGGTTACAATAATAATATACAAAGATTAATAATATACAAAGATTCTAATATATATAAAGATTACTAATATACAAAGATTAATAATATACAAAGATTACTAATATACAAAGATTACAATAATAATAATAAAATAAAAAAAAAACTAAAAAAAAAAAACCAAACATGACATCCGCCCAAAAATTTAGGATCCACCTAGGTGGATCCTAAATTTTTAGGTGGATTTTTTATTTCAAATTTTATTTTAAAAATGTACGACGACTTACATAATTCTTCGACGAAGCTTCCGGTGTCCGAACGTTGTCGTCATCCATGGTCCTATACCCGTCGTTAATGCTTAATAATTTTTTTTTTTTTAAAAAAACAGATTTTTTTGTGGTAGATCGAATGTGGTGGGGTCGGATGTGGTAGTGTCGGGATTTTTTTTACCACGTGGTAGTAAGTGGAGGGGTCGGGAATGATATTATACCATTATACACTACAACTTACACAAAGGGAAATATCGTCCTTCCATGTCAAAAAGGGAGTGTTAGTATGTAAAATGGGAGCGACGTTTAGCAGTTCACTTAATTTTCAATTGTTAGAAGTTATACCTGTTGATAAATAAAGATATTAGTGATCAAATATTAGCATCGGCATGCGTGTCCAAGAGAAATGGAGCAAGTATTTAAAAACAGAGGGAGTATTTTTTTAATAATCCTAACTATGGGGTCAGTTTGCCACTAGTAGACCCGAATAACCAGTAACTTGATAATCAAGTTAATTTTTTTTTTTAATTTTTATTTACATGTGTCGCATTTCTATTTGTCTAGAAAAAAAAGAAAAAGTAAAAAAAAAATTAAACAAAAAAGTTTAAAAGAACCCTAAAACACCAGCCCCTCCCCCTTACCCTTCCCCTTCCCCCAGTGGCACCTCCACCGCCCAATCTCGCTGGACCACCGATCTACAACCATCCCAGCATCGACCCTCCCTCTTCCCTCTAAATTACCATCCCCTTTTCCTTAAAACCACCTCGGCATCTCCTAATTCCTCAACAATTGAAATAAGCTGGCGTAGGGGAGGCGTTTTCTGGAGCAGGGGAAGGGGAAATCGGCGCGGGAGAGGGGTTTTTGGGAGTAGGGGAGGGGGAAATCGTTGCGGGGGAGTTTCGCGAGCGAAGCTAGCTGGAAAAAGGAGATAACGAGGGAGGTTGGGGTTTCCAATTGATAAAGCTAGCCGGAATGAAGGTTTCACGAGCAAGCTAGCGATGGGAAAGGTGGTGGTTTCGGGGATGGCAGAGGTTGGTTTAAGACAAAGGTGGTTATTTCGGGGGTGAGGCTGGAAAATATGGTTGTTTTCGGTAGGTGGTAGGGAACAAGGGAGGTTGCCGGCGTGGTGGCGGCGGATCCCGACTGGGCTAGGGGGATGGAGTGCGTGGCGGCTGGTAGGGTGGAGAGGTTTTTTTTAATTTTTTTTTGTTTTTTAACCACTTATATAATGCCATGTGTCAAAACAACCTGCTATATTAGGTTGATGACCGGTTGGGTCTATTAGGGGCAAACTAACCTCATAGTTAGGATTATTAAAAACTAAACCTTAGTTGGGATTATTATAAGTAAACCGCTTATAGTTGGCATTATTAAAGTGTATTTTTCCTTAAATATATTATAAATGGATCTCATTATAAAGAAATTTTTTAAACGCATTTTATGATAGAAATAACACTGAGTTATAAATAAGGAGATCATGGAGAAAATGTATTTTACTCCAATCCATATCTTCTATTACTTCTTATGTTCATGGAGTTAATGTAGATAATGCCTAGAATTTAGGAAGCACTACTATTATGATTGAAGATCATGGGATGAATGGGTTTGACTTTAAAGCACTATAAAAAGAGATTTTTTCATTCATTCCAAACTGTCTAGATTAAGTGATTCATCATTCCATAATGGAGTTTGTCCCAAGTGGTAGAGCAGTAGAAAAGAAATATATTTTCTCTCCACGTTGGTGAGCCAGTTCCTCCAGGTTCCAAGTTCCTTACATATCTCAAAGTGTCCAACATATTAGTTTTATACATTATATCTTTTATATGTATTTGAGAGTTGTTTAAGGGTTTGAGTGAGCTCTTGTAATGGGAAATTAATAAGGGTTTGAGTGAACTCTTGTATTGGGGTGAGAACTTGAGTGAGTTCTTTGTATGTAGAGAAGGATTTGAGTGAAGCTTGAGAGAAAGATAAAGAGTAAGGTTTTGAGTGAAGTCTTGAGTGAGAAGAGAGGTCTTTAAGGGAAGATTTCGAGCTGCAACTATTAGAGGGAATAGTTGTTGGGGATATGTATTCGTTGAGGAACTCGGTAGAGGCTCAAGTTCCTCATAGGTTGTAACAGAGTCGTTGGCCTATTTTAGTGGAATATTTTGAGTCAAATCCCTTTGGGTCGAGGTTTTTCACTTCCTATTTGGCCTAGGAAGTTTTCCTCGTAAAATCTCTCTTGCACTATTTCTCTATTGCGTTAAGTTTCTTTTAATTCCGTAAAAAGTGACTAGCAATCTCCATACTACAATTCACCCCTCTCTTGTAGTATTTCATCTAAATAACAGTTGGTATTAGAGCCGGAGCTCTTGATGAAGCAGGCAACCCTGACGAGCAAGGTCTTGGCTAAGATGAGTACGGACAAGAAAATTCAAGGAAGGAACTCAACCCTACATTGTTCCTAAAAACACATGAAGATTAAATTTTTATGGAGAAGTGAAAGGTATTCAAAGACTCATACTTTTGAGGTAAGTATTCTGTCTTTGATTTCTTCATTGTATGCATACATTGGTGTAAGCATGTTCCTTGTTGTATTTTTGCTTGATGTCATGTTAATTCTTTTGAATTCTTTTATCAACTTTGGATAAACATCTATTCTGATTTTTAGTATGTTTAAAAGTCAGTATGTTAGATTTCCATTTTGAATATTTATTCACAAAGAATTGATTGATTAGAAGTAGTTCAAGAAACACATCTTGTGGAACAACAAACTTGGATTCCTATCAAAAGGAACTTTATTTTCCTGACTTGTTAGTATACGAAAATTTTGATTATATGTCAGAGAAATAGTTTTTCCATGTATCTTGAATGATTTGAATATATATTATATAGATACATGTTGTTTCTTGGTTGTAGAAGTAGTTATATTGATTTTGACTACTATTACTAACAAGAAGGAACTTGAATTTATTTTGGGTTCCAAAGACCCAGGGGTAATCTTATTTGCAGAATGTATATGAGAGGAAGAAGCCTATAATTATTAAGATGATAGATGATCTGGCTTCTTGTATATTAGGACACATGTACAAGTTCCTCTCACTATAGTTCTTCATAAGAAGCTAGTATGTAAAGATGAAACTTTTTGTAGGCGGTGTTTGGTAAGTTGCTCTTACGTCTTCTTATAAGTCTAGATCTGCATTTGTTTACCTTTTTTTTTTATCTTTTACTTAATTGTGCTAACCAATATTCATTATCATAAATGCATAATTGTAAAAGATTATATTAGAGAAGCTGACTTACATCGTTTTCATGATGGAAACTAACTTCTCTTTTAAGTTTTGTGCAAATTAATAATGATTGTCTTGTAGGTTGATTCCTAATGTGAATAAATGCATAAAAAGAAAGTTTTTGGATCAAGGAACTTTGGACGTTGATCTGAAGGAACTTGGTGAATCTAAGAATGTAGGAAGGAACCAACAACATGGAAGTGACACAACTTTACATTAAGTTGTCGAGATTTATAATATACAAGTTTCGGTTTAAGTTCCTGCTGATTTTGATTCCTAAAAATAAATCGTAAATTTCTTTTTCAATTCTCTACAAAGGATGTCGGTACGTACTATATGATGACTTCTAAGAAAAATATTGGAAGTACAAAAGTCTACTGCTAGACTTAAATATGGGATGACATTCTTAAGGGAGTATACTTAGTTGGAATCTTATGATTTGAGCTTTTTATGTCTTATTATTCACTAACCTACTAAACTCTAAGATTGCACAAAATCATTTCTTAAATTACAGGTCTTATGCTTATGAGAAAGATATGAGGATCCATGGTTGATATGGTGTTAAAACATTGAAGATCAAATCAACTCATTCAATTCCTCATGATAAAAGAACCCAAGAGAATGGGGAATGGTCCAAAAGGACCAAAGGAACATGTTCCAGTTTGAGATCAAGAGGAACATGGTAAAGAAGGCGATATCTAGTGAGGGGGAGCAACTCGTGGTATCTCGACAGCGGGTGCTCTTAACATGTGATATAAGGCTTGACAAAAGTTTTCTCACTAATGGCCTACGATGGAGGAAATTCAATTCAAGTTTTGGTATTAACTTAAAAGGTTGGTAAGTTAAGTTCCTTCTCCATTGTGAACATTCTTTCGAGATCATGAAGGACATTACGATATTTTTAAAGTTTTGTAACTTTATTTGTTTTACCAATAATAGTTCATCATCTATAAAACTAGAAGTGTCATATTGAAAGGGAATCGAAGAAAGAACTCATACTATGTATGAGGGTCACAATTTGGTTCCTTACAATAACCTGACATTTCAAGGATTTATTGAAAATGATTTCTTCTGTGTTTCAAACATATATTTGACTTGCTGGTTTTACATACTTGATAAACGTCAAGGAACTTGGTTGTTACTTTATCTTATATCAAGTTCCTTACCATAAGTTTGTGAAGTATGAAAAGTCAGTGATTTTGTCTAATTTATCTTCTTTCAAGCTAAATAATGATAAGGAACACAAACCTGTTGGACCTAATTCAATTGGATTTGTGTGAATCCTTGAGTATTTAAAGTTGGGATTGAAAGAGATATGTCTTGGTTATATTTGATGATTGTTATTCAATCACTTACCTTAGAATGTAATAAAGATTATATTTTTGTTATCTTTTCTATGAGGGATTAAGTGATTAAGCAGTAATCAAATGTTATATTAAAGATCTAACCATTTATGGAACCAAGTTCCTTTGAAATTTAATGATTTGTGCAGGAATAAAGTGTTAATTACAAGATCTCAATGAAATCACTACAAAGTTATCAATGCTACTTGTTGTATCATATACAAGGAAATGGTTAGACCTTTGAGAAACAAGACACCCTTCGTTTTAAAAGGGAAGTTTGATAACAGAAGTAGTAAGGTGGTGTTCTTATGCTGCACCTCCACGTGTGAAACATGTACATGTTACAACAAGGTATTAATGTGCATTGAGTGACCTTAAATTTTATGAAACTAACATGTTTGTTCCCATCATGTAGGTTAAAGAGAATTTAGTGTAGAATCATTAGTTCCTTGAAACTAGTGGAATTTCTACAGATTTATGTCACTCTATGAAGCAACATCAATTAGCTACATTGTCATGTAGTTCCTTAAACTCCAACGTATCATAAAGTGTTGGTTCCTTGAAGGAAATTAGAGCATATCTTGACCAAGGAACACATGAAGCCTTCCAACAAGGTATAAAGAAATTAGCTAAGGTACAGAATTGTGAACTTATTCAGAAACACCAAAAATCATTTAATAAGTGTTTATGAACATATATGAGCATAGTTCCTACATCAAGGAACTTTGTCAGATTCGTATTTTTATAGCTAATAATGAGTTGATTGTATATCATTTATTTTGCTGCGTGCTTACATGGGAATCAAGTTGTTTTTAATAGATGTCTAATATGAATTTTCTAAATATTCTAATTAAGGATTTCTATGAGGAGCAACCTTTAGGATTTGAAAATCCTAAATCTTTTTGCGGTATTTATAAACCTAACAAATCTTTAAGTGTTGAAGCAGGTTCATACTCAATGGCATAGGAGATTATTCAAGTTCCCTCTTGAAGCTAATCTGAAAGTTAATTTTTTTATTTTCAAGAGGAACTTATTGGTTTATTAGTTGTACATATTTATATTGTTTATATGTTTGATGCAACTAACAAATCTTTCTGCAAGGGATTTCTAACCATGTAAAAGCATGATGGGGAACTCAATTTCTCTTTGGATCAGCATCCAAAATAAAAGAAAGGCATGGTGGACTAATCGACAAAAATATGACAAGGAACTTCCAAAGAAAGATGGCCAGTGGCATCAAAGTCACTTAATGAGTTTCAAGTCAAAAGTGAATGTTCACATCGGATATGAGTGCATCAAGAGGATGGAATGAATCCTTAAGGAACTCGTAACTTAGCCATCAAATTTTGGTCCATTGCTAATTTATTGTGATACATGGTGAAATATAATTTGAGGTATGTCCTCTTATATTCACGATATTGCATAGTTGATGTTTGAATTGAGTGTTGTATTTATTAAGGAACTTGCAATATGATGTTTGAATATGTGGAATCTCTTTCTTAAGCTTTCACGATTTCACCTAATTAGTAAAGTATGGACTGTTTTAAGGAATAAAATATGTTGAAGTTTGGCATGAGCATATATACATATTTCTTTCTTATAATTGTCAAGTGTGGTTTCTTGTGCACATTATAAATGAAGTAAAATACATACATACATTTAAGTTTAATGTGTCACACTTAATTTTTGTGTTGTAAAAGACATATTCACTTGCCTAAAAGTTTCAAAGGTCTCGTTGAAAATTATGGATGTAGTCAAAAACAAAAATCCTAAGTTGCCAAAGGAACAATGGAAGAAACTTTGATGGAACAAGACAAGTACATTCCCAAATTATTTTGTCTCATATGGTTATATTTTCTAGAGGGAGGAACCTATCTTTTTGCCAACTTTCAAATTATCCACACCATTCATCTTCGAAAACAACATTATTCTACAACATTATGTTGTGTGTCCGTGTTGTGTTATGGTTTGTGTTTATCATTTTCATATCTTACATATACATAACTTCGAAGATCCTTATTCTCATTATGTTTCCCTTAGCTCATTCATATCCTCCTACTCTATTTTCACACAACCCATGTGCTCTAAGTTAAATTCATCCCCTTTTATGGTTCAATGATACATGAAGAATTGGACAAATTACATGTTGAGAGGGAAGTTGTGAAAGGATTAAAGTGCATGTGATTTATCATTTGATGTCTTGGAGGAAGAATCAGCTTGAGGAGTTTCTATAATAAATTCCAAGATGAAGAAGAATTATAAGGAACTAAGGTGCAATAAGGGAGGAACCAATCAAAGTGGTTCATACATTTGGTGTTGGAACTCAATAATATATGAGTAAGTTCTATCTTCATTACTGTACGTGAATGAAAGAAAAAAATTAAAAGACGCCCTTAAAAAAAAGGTGATTATTGAATCTTTATTTCCTAGATGATGAAGGATTTTATTCATGAAGCTTGAGAAAGCTAAGGAACAGAAGGAGACATTGAAAGAACTTGATTATGAATATTCAAGTTTCACTTATGTACATGTTCCTTAAGGAAGGTTGGTGGTTGAAGTGAAGGGAACTTGGTAATTACATATATACCAAGGTAATTATGTGTGTTGTGTTTCGTTGAACATTTAAGAGTGTGAGATGAAGGTAATTAAACTCTTATGATTGTTAAGAACCTTATCTCAAACTTTCTAAACTAAGAGCACAACATTTGTCTCAAGTTCCTTCTACTCAAAATATTTCCATTACCTTCTTTCATAATTTTTGAGCTAAATATTCATTATCCTTTCTCTAAAACTTTCAAAACTGATCTTTGCTTGTTTTTGTATCTTATCTGTCAAGTTCCTTCATTGGTTTTGAAGTTGGGTCTTTGGATTGTGAATTGGAAATTTGTGAAGTAGCATCCTAGTTTGAAAATTGAGTCTCTTAAACTTTTAGGAATACAAAGTGTTTAACCATTTTTATGGTGGTATGTGTGACATTTGCTCTTATGTATGTATGCATAAATGATTGAATTGAATTAATAAATGTGTGCAAGAATACCCTTTTCGATAATGACAAAAGGGGGAAGAATATGTGTGTGTGATGCTTATTATGTGATGTGCTAATTGAAATGCTTATTGAATATTTATTCGTAAGTGATGGGTATTGAATATTTATTTATATAGTTAAGCTAAGTCATATTGATGAACATCCATATAATTTACTTTAAACATGTTATTGTCCTTTTATGAGTAGTTCCTTATCGTACATGCATGATATGTTCAATAGCTCCTAATTTGCATGATTAAGGGGAGAATATATATATATACATCTTCTGTTATTTATCTTGTGATAAGCATCATTTATTTGTCATCATCAAAAAGGGGGAAATTGTTGTAAGGTTTTGATGATTGTGAACAAATGATGATTATCTAATTAATATGTATATTGAGATGTGCATGAACAAGTCATGAAGCAAGAAGATGATTGAGTACAGGTTAGATCATTATTGAAGATGGTTCCCAACGTACAATGTATGGATCGTGCTTAAGTTCCTCAGGGGGAACACACAAAGAGATGGATTCTAAACATACAAACGCATTGTTAGAATTTGTATGCAGTTCCTAAGAAGAATGAGAAGTAGTTATTTGCAAGGAATAAGCAGCAATTAGTAAGTGAAAACAAGAGAAGAGAAGTTCCTTCGAAGGAACAGAAGCTTTGGCAAGACAGAAAAATAGGAGTATATTTTTCTAGGAATCATGTAAGTATGTTGGACACGAGAAATTGTTTGGAACATGCCTATGGAACTAAATTGGAACTTCAGTCTGGAAGGAACTGGGTGTTGCTGACCAGCCGGTTCCTTACGGGTGAGTCTAAAATTCGTGTATAAGAGAAACACACGTTTACACAGCACTAGAAGTCAGTTTTCCATGTTAGTAGTCATTGCATTATCTTTACCTACTTAGGTAATTAGTTTTGACTTGGTATAATTTATTTTAAGTAGGTTTTATTTATAAAAGATAAGTTTTTAAAAATAAAATCTGATTTTCTTTTTAGTCAAAATGATAGTTTATTCTCTTTATTTTCTCCTATATTTTAGGGATATGTTTTAGGTTGTTTCCTATCTAATCTCTAATTGGTTTAATATTTCAAATTAAATAGGTTAGTTATTTTAGGATAAAATATTTTTATAAAATATTTATTCTTAATGAATAAATTCCGAATTAGGTTTTAATTGATAAAAATATGATTTGGTTAGTATTTTATTTTCTTGTAACTACTATTTTTATTTATTAAGTTTTTGGAAAAATAAAAATTGCTTTTCACGTTTAATTTGAAACAACTTTTTACAGGAGAAAAATAAGGAGATCATGGAGAAAATGTTTTTTACTCCAATCCATGTCTTCCATTATGTAGGGAATAAATTTCAAGAGTTAATCCCCTAGCTTGAACCCCATTGTGATCATACACTAAAGTACGGTGGAGTCCAAAAGGGAAGAAGATAGAGCAAAAGAGTCTCCAACAAGTTTTAGGTACTTGAAAACCGTTCACAGGGTGAAGGTTACACCCCTTAACGATCCAAGAGATCGTCAACTTCATAGGGTCTAGAACCAAATAAGGGTTCGGGGATGAAGGTACAAATCCAACCTAAAAGAGATTGAACCTTCCCTAATAATAAGCCTCTACTTAATTCTGATCGTATTCATGTGCGCTTTTCAATTAACATGCAACCAATAGGATTAACCCTAAACCTTTTTATCTAATGTTGGTTGAATATAATGCACAAATAAATCTATTATTGGCGATCACTTGAATTGTAATCAAATTAACCCTAAACAAGATTATTAATTATCTTATTAAGCGTGATTACAAGTACCAAGTTCCCTTTAAACATGCATCAAAGGCGTGATCAAGCAATAAAAATAATATAATCAAGCAACATAATAATAAATAAATATCATGACAATAAAAATATAATCATAATAATAATTAAAGATAATAATAATCATAAAAATAATAATCATCATAATAATCATCATAAATAAAATCATCATCAAAATAATAATAATAATAATAATAATAATAATAATAATAATATTCCTAATCATAATCATGTTCATGTTAATATTAAAGCATAATAATAGCAAGATCCTACACATGATACTAACAAGATTAATAACAAACCCTAGCATGTCACTAAGCAATAAAAATCAAATCTTTAACCCTAACATGATACTAACAATCATAAATATTAGGAAGAACATAGGAAGCATCGCAACAATCATATTTTTAATATTAAAATTACCCTAGACATGATACTAGGAATATCGTAATAACAATGTAAACATGATTTCTACATCATAACATCAATAAAAACCATTAAAGTACTTACTTTGATGCCTCGTACCTCTTTCTAATAACAAAATACACACGTTAGTAACTTTAAGGAAAATAATAACTTAAGCAATTAAATTAAATAATTAAAAGAGAGATTTGGGACCAAACTCTAAGAAATTATAACCTTTCACGTCTAGGGCGAAGGCAACTTCGAATATGGCTAGGTGTTTCTAGATCTTGCGAATGCGGAATTTTGTATGTAAAAGACTAATTTAAAAGAGGGAGATGAATTAATTAAGAGAGAATTAGAGAATTAATGATTGCAAATGAAAGGTGATTGTTGATGAGAATTCGTGAGAATTGGTGAATTGAAATAAGAATTGATGAAATCTGTTTATCGAAAACGGAGTTTTACGACATTAATTATAGAGAAATCAGCCAAAAAAGATAAAATAAACAAAACAGAGTCTAGCGCACGCAAAACAAGATCGGCGCCAGCCATTGGCGCCAATGGCTAGCACCAGGCGCCAAGCCTGTTTTTAACGCGTTTTTGAAAATCAGATAAGTTTGCTACACTGGAGGATAAAATTGTATATTTTCCTCAAAAATGCTATTTGATTTTAATTAAAACTCTGAAAAGTCAACAAAAATCAATTTATCAATGCTAATTGAATTAGGAATGAAAAGAACCTTCTAGAAGAATCTAGAAGACTAAAACCATTCCTACTTGCATTGGGAATGATAAATCATATTTGGCCCTCCTCAAGATCATTGGGCCGCATATAAGGCTCAAATCGGGCCTAGTTTAGTAAATTGGCCATAACTTCCTCAATATTCATCGGAATTGGGCTTATAATATATCGTTGGAAAGATCTTTGCAATCCCCATCCAACTACACTACTATTGGACCCATACCATGGACCAACCAAACTGGATTGGCTGTTTTCTTAAAATAAGTTTTCAAAAACAGAGAGAAGAGAAAAGAAATTAAAACTATCCGCAACACTAAAATTTCCACACTTTCGCTTCAATCGATTATGATTCGACATGAAAGGTACTCATCACTGGGTTTGGTTTTGGGGAGACACAAATGGGTGTCTACAGAAGCCCCCACTTTGACTGAGTTTGGAGAAACGCAAGTTTGGAAAACGAGAGTGAAAGTAGCGATAGGGACGGAGAATGATTCAGAACGTTCTGCGATCCTAAATCACTCTTGTAACGCCGATACCTGCAAAACTAGCGTTAGTTTAACAGATAAAAGAGTTAAGAAAACGCGTATCTTGCACCGTCGAGCACACGTCTCTGAAAGTAAGCGATTTGTTTTGATGACCTCCTGCAAGCTACAGAATGCCATCCCGCTTGAAAACCGCTACACCTGTAACTGCTTCCAAATTGGAAGATTACTTCGCTTGAAACGATCCTCCTCCGCTATGATAATATTCCACGTCCAAGGGAATACTATCGAAGATTATTTCTCTTGAAACAATCTCCAGTTGTTTGTGACAACTCTCCACAATCTAGGGAACGCCACCTTGCTGTTTCGATGTTCACTCGTCTCTGAACAAAGAGCTTCTTTTTTATATGTTCACGCGTCTCTGAACAAAGAGCTTCTTTTTTATATGACTCCAATTTCCGCTTTGATAGTCTTCGAAAAGATCACTGCTTTTTAATCCTTAATGCTGCTACGTCAGTACGTCGACGCTTTGTTGCTTGTGAACCAGTATGTCGACAATCCTATTTTATTTGGGAATAGTTGCCAACACAACTCTTGTATGATGTATGACAATCTGATTTAGGGAAAGTTGTCAATGCCACATAACAGTCCATCTTTGGAAATGTTTCCACGATGAAGCGACAATCTGTACCTCGGAAATTTTGCCAAAATCCAATCTTTGGAAAAGTTGCCAATTCTTCGTAACAATCTTTCATAAGAACTTTGCTACGATCGACAATCCATGTCTTGGAATATAACTCTTGAAAGCAATCCACCTTGGAAATTTGCCAACGCTATGCGACAATCCTTTTAGGAAAATATTGCCACGATTGACAATCCGCATCTTGGATCATTTGCAAAAAAAAAAAAAAGTCGACCGACAATCCACTTCGGGAAAATTGCCACTTACTGAAATGAATGACAATCCACGTTGAGGAACTTTGCCGAAATTTATGATGAATAGTGACCTACAACAATCCTTTAGGAAATTTTGCTATAGGGAACTGGGTGTATGACAATCCAATCTCGGAAAACTTGCCAACGAGCCGATGAATGTATGACAATCCGAACTTGGAAAAACTTGCCAATAAAGAAGGAGCACGAAAATCCATGCTTGGAAACTTTGCCAGAGATGGCAATCCAATCTTGGAAAAATTGTCGTTTAAGAAGAATGCGCGACAATCAATATTTGGAAATATTGTCGTTTAAGTGCTTGCTTTTAAACCGATTGTAATGAGCTAGTGTTTTAGGCGCTTAAGCTAAGTGAGACGATCTTTCATCAGGTCTACCACTTATTGTGATTGTAATCAAAGTGACTACTTAATCATGTCAAATTGCTTATAGGGGCTAACTGGAATACCAAGGAACCCGAAATTGCTGTATGAGGTCGAAATCACCTTTCTGAGAGGCTTCGAGCTCTGTCGCTGCTGAAATATCTCTGGCGCCGGGAATTGGAGTAGGGTCTTCCCTATTCTGCCGCACCTGTATTCATTTTTTACTATAGAACTTTGCCAATTTCTTTAATCATCTTAGGGTTGACCTAAGGTTTAGCATTGCTTGACTCATTGACTTGACACAACTCAAGGTATAAACTTGACTCGCTGTGATTGAATCGAGGTTGACTCGACTCGAAGTGTTTGACACGTGTGACTCATGACCCGTGTGTACATAGTAATGTGATCGTGCGACTCGAAAAATGCAAAAACGTAAAAATTTTCCGTCATTTTTGTGTGGAGGGTGCATGTTGAATGAGCTTAGTAAAATGTTGTTTGATACTATCTCTCAAGGTGCAAGGATTAATCCATCCTAGGCTATCTCAATGGTTGACTCCATGATGAAAGTATTTGGGTAACTTAGGCACGGAGGCTAAGCACTTCATACTTCGTGATGCAATGACAATTATGATTGATGAGTGATGTTGATATGACAAGGCATGCTTCAACATTGTGTTATTCCATGACAAAGGGTTCCTAAGGGAAGTAAATTTGGTTATGTATCTATGCAGTGTGTGAAAGTGACACTAAAGCTAAGCCACAAGAGCTAAATGTGTGGAAAGAATATTATTGAAAAGAGTCAAATGGTGGTGACTCTTAGGCTATGTAAGCTAATGATATAGGGATCAAGCCCCCAAGTCTAGCTTTAAATGAAAAGAGATGAGCATAGGAAATCCCTTGATATGATCATGGTGTAAGTGTGTGAATGTGAATATCAATGCATGTTTATTACGGCCGCACCTCGATGTGAGGTTGCCTACGTATCCGTTAGGAATCAGGCCGAACGTAGCTCTAGCCGAACCTCGCACAAGTATGTGTATACCTCAAAAAGGTCTTTTTAAGGGTTGTAACGTGGTTAGGATAAAGGTTGAAGAAGAAGAGGATAAAGGCTCAAGACCCTAGATAAGCCCCCAAGGTGTGCAACCTTGCTTTTGAATCTTTGTATTTTCATGCTTGAGTTTCTTAGCTCTTTTTTTTTTCTTTATTTGTTTTATCTTCATAAGTGTGGGAAATCCCGATCATGCGGTCTATCACTCACTTGCCATTCATGTTTCTCAGGCACGGTACCGAGCACTCGATAAGAGACGCAATCTGAGGCGTGTTCTTATCGAAGATATTTTCACATCAAAGACATTGGAACACTTGCCCTTTTGTACACTTTTATTTATTTTTTGCTTTTGCTTATTTTTGCTATTTTAATTTTTTGAAATCACTCAAGCTTTTAAGATTGTATAAGTTACACACCATCCCATCCCAAGGTTAGGTATATGTAGGTTGAAAAAAAGAAGGGTCTATCGTAAAACGAGGCTCAAAGTGGTTTATGAAGAAAGGATGTATAATTGAAGGGTGAAAGGAGATATGATGTGGCTACAAGGGGTGCCTCAAATCATCGGTATACCTTGTGCTCAATTCGACATGGATTTTTTTTTTTGTAATGAAATGAAATGATCATATACAAGGAAATAAATGCTCATTTTATTAAAGGAAAATATATAATGATCCTACAAAATAAATCTAAGGAGAATAAAAAGGTGCATATGCTAGACTTATTGGGGAAAGCAAAAAATGAAAAAGAAATAGAAAAAGAGGTCATGAAATCTTGTCGTTGGAGCTCGCCTCTTGTCTTGTGTTGTTTGCTTTATCATCACTCGCTTTTCTTGTAAACTGGAGGTATGGGAAGCTTGTTGTTATCAATCAAATGTTGGATATCCTCCTTTAGCTTCCAACAGCTCTCAGTAGCATGACCCCTACCTTGATGGTACTTGCAGTGTTCGTTTGGATTCCAACTAGGCAATCTTTTCTTAAGTGGGGGATCTTGAATAGGTCCAATGGGAGTAATGATTCCATTGGCATAGAGTCGATCAAAAGCATCATCATAGCTAATTCCGATAGGGGTAAATTCCCTTTTCGGTTGTTTTCGATTACCCATGGCTAGGATCTCACTAAGGTCGAAAGTACCAACACTATTACTAGAGTAGATGTTTTCGGAAGAAGAAGGATAGTCGTTCTTCTTCCCTTTACATCCATTGTTTCTATTGTTACTAATCTTGGCCTTCTTGTCGCGCGGAGGAACATGAAGGAGATTTGAATCAATGAAGTCTTGAACACGATCCTTGAGGGCGAGGCACTTTTCAGTAGTGTGACCGCGACCTCTATGGTATCGACAATAGGAATTTGATTCCCATTGGGAAAACGTTTTTCAGGTGGAGGGTCTTGACCTTGATCGTGAAGACAGTCAAAAGCTTCATTGTAAGTCATTCCAAGTGCCAATGCCTGGAGTCAGGCGCCAAGCCTGTTTTTAACGCGTTTTCGAAAATCAGATAAGTTTGCTGCACTGGAGGATAAAATCGTATATTTTCCTCAAAAATGCTATTTGATTTTAATTAAAACTCTGAAAAGTCAACAAAAATCAATTTATCAATGCTAATTGAATTAGGAATGAAAAGAACCTTCTAGAAGAATCTAGAAGACTAAAACCATTCCTAATTGCATTAGGAATGATAAATCATATTAGGCCCTCCTCAAGATCATTGGGCCGCATATAAGGCTCAAATCGGGCCTAGTTTAGTAAATTGGCCATAACTTCCTCAATATTCATCAGAATTGGACTTATAATATATCGTTGGAAAGGTCTTTGCAATCCCCATCCAACTACACTACTATTGGACCCATATCATGGACCAACCAAACTGGATTGACTGTTTTCTTAAAATAAGTTTTCAAAAACAGATAGAAGAGAAAAGAAATTAAAATTATCCGCAACACTAAACTTTCCACACTTTCGCTTCAATCGATTATGATTCGACATGAAAGGTACTCATCACTGGGTTTGGTTTTGGGGAGACACAAATGGGTGTCTACACATTACTTCTTATGTTCATGGAGTTAATGGAGATAATGCCTAGAATTTAGGAAGCACTACTATTATGATTGAAGATCATGGGATGAATGGGTTTGTCTTTAAAGCACTATAAAAAGAGATGTTTTCATTCATTCCAAACTGTCTAGCTTAAGTGATTCATCATTCCATAATGGAGTTTGTCCCAAGTGGTAGAGCAGTAGAAAAGAAATATATTTTCTCTCCACGTTGGTGAGCCAGTTCCTCTAGGTTCCAAGTTCCTTACACATCTCAAAGTGTCCAACATATTAGTTTTACACATTATATCTTTTATATGTATTTGAGAGTTGTTTAAGGGTTTGAGTGAACTCTTGTAATGGGAAACTAATAAGGGTTTGAGTGAACTCTTGTATTGGGGTGAGAACTTGAGTGAGTTCTTTATATGTAGAGAAGGCTTTGAGTGAAGCTTGAGAGAAAGAGAAAGAGTAAGGTTTAAAGTGAAGTCTTGAGTGAGAAGAGAGGTCTTTAAGGGAAGATTTCGAGCTGCAACTATTAGAGGGAATAGTTGTTGGGGATATGTGTTCGTTGAGGAACTCGGTAGAGGCTCAAGTTTCTCATAGGTTGTAACAGAGTCGTTGGCCTATTTTAGTGGAATGTTTTGAGTCAAAATCCCTTTGGGTCGAGGTTTTTCACTTCATATTTGGCCTAGGAAGTTTTCCTCGTAAAATCTCTCTTGAAATATTTCTCTATTGCGTTAAGTTTCTTTTAATTCCGCAAAAAGTGACTAGCAATCTCCATACTACAATTCACCCTCCCTCTTGTAGTATTTCATCTAAATAACAATTTATTAAAAGTTATGATTAATTTTGTACATATAAAATATTAGAAGTATAGTGATAATAAAACTCTATACAACATTTTTATCTTAAAAAATTTAACCCAAACCGCTTGCTTTATTATCATATGTGTCGCAATAATACCATGCCGGGTGTTGTCTTGAGGCCTGGCTGCGAGACCGGCTCTATATATCAGTGATATGATATTATATTTAATTATTTTTGAATAAGTATCTTAAAAGTGTTTTTTAGAGTTAAGTAGTAGAGAAATCGAAGGGTTGTTTAAAGGAAGGCTCTAAAAATGTCGGCAAATTGTTATTGAGGGTTTTACCACTTCCATTTTTTCTCTATCCCCCATTTTTTACACTTCACTTAGGGGGTGTTTGGTATCAACTTAGTAAAGGTAACGGAAGGGAAATAAATTAGGAGGGAAAATGCCCTTTATAGTGTTATCCTTACTAGTTGTTTCGTATTACTTAGGAAACGTAAACTATTTCAACCAATTTGTTTCCATTTGTTAGGCATAAAAAAGGGAAAACAATTTTATTTTATTTTTTAAAAAAGGAAAGCAAAATAAAAATATTGGTGGGCGACATTAATCACAATTCACAACCACAAGCTGCTTTATTGCTTCAACTTACTTAAAAAAATTTCTCTTTTTCTTACTCCAATATAAATGCTCTTATCCAACAACCAAAATCGGCAGATCGTCAAAAATCAAATGACTAGATCATTTTTTTTATTGATCATTAAAATACAATTACACTAGATCGACTGAAATCAGCATACCATCAAATATCAAAATTATCAACATCAAATCAGATCAATCTTCATCATCGATCATTATGAAAGTTCATTCATTTTTTTTATTTTTTGTTGGTGGGTGAGGTGTGAGAATGATGAGATTTTGTTGAGTGATTTTATTTGACCCAATTTTGGCGAGTAGATCTTGAACAATAGCATGTTGAGAAATCGAATTCAGAAGAGAGAGATTGGCTGAGTAAGAGGCTAAGAGCTTTGGAAGAAAGAGTCAATGAGAGAAGTTAACATTGTTGAATGCAGGAAACAGATTTTGTTTCCTTGGATCAACGACCGAAATCAAATTGGGGGGAACTATTACACCCAGGAAACAGTATTCTTTACTCTTTAGCCTTTACCAAACAAGCAGTAACGAAGTGGGTTATTTGAATCCGTTTTCATGCCTTAAAAATCCATACTAAATGCTCCCTTAGTGAGGTATTCTCAATCTATAATATCTTTGGTCTTTAAGGATCATGATAAGGCTAAAGTGCACAAATTTTGTGTGTGAGTGTTTTTTTTATTAATCCTACATAATATTGTAAGCACACTAGTTCTTTGCCCGAGCAACGCACGAATATTCACAAAATAAAGAATTATTTTTTATAAATTACTTTAAATTTGTATTTGTTTATAGATTGTGTATGCATTTAAATATTTGGTTGTGTTATATAAAATTATTGTAGATGCGACACTTTAATGTAGTGTATCTTTGTTTTGTAGTTTGCTTACAATTTATGGATTTAAAACATATCACTACTACAAAAATGGTCAAAGAGACTTTTAAAAAGAGCCCATTAATTAAATATGTGGTCTCTTGGTTTCAAGAGACCAAATATTTCATATAAATGGTCTCTTAGGTATTATCTTAGGGAGATAGAATTCTACAAGAGACCCTTATTAGAAAAAAGTGATCTCTTGTTTTTTGTTTAATAAAAAATAAAAAGGAGAGACACTTCTCCTAACCAAATGGTCTCTCACTCTCTCCTTTTATTTTTTTATTTAATTAAAAAACGAGAAACCACTTCTCTTATATAAATGGTCTCTCTTTTATTTATTTAATTAAAAGAGAGACCACTTCTCTTATATAAATTGTCTCATTTTTTTTTTAAAAAAAACACATTTTGTATAACACGGATTACCAACTTGTAAAACCTTTGAGCCCCCTCATTTTTTCTTCTCTAAAAAAAACCTAATATTTAAAAGCTCCCCTCCTCTTTTTACTTTAAAATCTGTCGCTCCGTGCCCCCCTCAAAGATCTCCTCTCTATTTTCTCTTCTACCATTTCTATACTTGTTTCTCCTCTATATCTCCCTCGGCTCATTTCATTTATCTTCTCGTTTATTTTCCTCTTCTTCCTTTATCCTCCTTCTGTTTTCCCCTTTCTTTCTCTCGCTCTCTTCTCTTCCTCTATCATACCCTCTTTACATCTCTTCCTCTATAGTACCCTCATTGTCTATCTTACTCTTTATCAAGTTAAACACAACAAAGATTGAAACCCAACGAAAACTATGAGTCAGCAGCAACAATTTCGGCCACCATCAAATCGTCGATTTGCGCAACTAGGACCCTCAAAGGCGCCACCTCACGCATCAATAAACAACGACCCGTAACCTCCTAAAGCTAGAGAACAGAACAATAAAAGCAATTCATTGCGTAATTTTAAAGGTTTGAGCGATCCTCAACAATGTTCTATATCGCAAAAAGTCCGTGACATTAAAGGAATTTGAGCATTTCAAAGCTCGGTCGAACTCACCCATAGTTTGACCGAACCATTGGCGACTAAGCCTTGTTAAAGTAAAATGAAATCATGCGGCCAAGATTGAAGCATAAGACAAATGAACAACTGTGATTGAAAGATGGCTTGCTGATGATCATTGATGAGGTGCGATGTGTAGGGGATTAATGCCCTATAAGAGTAGCTGAATTATTGCGAGGAGAAGGAGATTTTTACCTTTGGCACTTTCATTTCTATTTTTTTGTTTGTGGTATCTTATTTCACGAGCTGTCTAATACCCCATATTTTCGAAACGTATTTTCTAATTAATTAATTATTATTTTCTGAAAAGGGTATTTTAAGTAATTTATTTTACTATTTGAATTTTGGCACCAAAAGTATTTTGAAACCTAATTATTATTTTTAGATTTTGGATTATATTTATTATTATTTATTCTATTTTATAAACTGGATTATTTATATATTCTTTGGATATTTTAATTAAATAAAATTATATTTTATAGTTTCTTAAAAAGGGCCGAAAATTCCTAATTTAATGACTATGATTTTTGGATTTTCTATGCGTTGAAAATATGATTTTATTAGTTATTTTATTTATTGAATAATTGGTATTTTTTTAATTAATTATTTTATATGATAAATATTATTTACACAATTATTTTTAAGCCTAAAATCTAGCAAAACAATTTCCTAAACACTACTAATATGGTCCGAAAAATTAGAGCTATGCAAGATCAAAAATTTTCGGCCACTTTGGTTGAATTTTGGGTGATTTATTTTGGTAAATTGTATTTTTAATTATCTCCTTAAAATATCTTATTTTCCTTATATTTATTTCTCCATCTCCTAAATATTTTTATCATCTTATTTTCCTACTTTATATCTTCCTTAATTATTCCCCAAGTAATCTGCCATATTATTATTCATGACAACAAACTTTCCTTAATTATAATTTCTTAATCAGTTTAATATCAAAATTTTCTATATTTCTTTATTTTCTTCTCCAAGTAATTCCTTAATACTTTTTACCATACTTCTCCCTACATTCTCCTACCATAATTCTTTCATTCATGAGCCTATAAATACCCCCTCGTACCTCTCATATTCTTCACACAAAACCCAATTATTTTATTCTCTCTTATTTTTCTTCACCATAAACCTTTTCATACTTTTCTTTCAACTCTTTTCATACATAATCAACCCATATACATTGGAAGGCAATTTTCGGGCACTTCTTGTCAGTTTTTGGGGTTTTAATTTTTCAAAGAAGATTGTTCCTCTCGAAAAATCCTTGAGGTTAGGCTTAAGAATCACCCAGTTAGGAGTTATATTGAAGAGGTTATGGTCTCTACAAGTTTTGCCTATTATTTCTAACGCAAATCTAAATCTCCTTAATCATATTCCTTTATTTTTTTCATGGTTAGTTTTCTAAAATATAAATACCTATCTCAAAGTTATAATTTTATGATAAATTATTATTTTTTAAAAAAAATTTATAGTCCATGCACATTAGATTTAAGTTTATGTCTAAAGATGTTGTGATAACCTTATGGTTATGTTATATCAAGATGTATTTGTGATTGAACTTTGAAAGTGTGAAGTGTTGATAGATGTTTTGAATTAAGGTAAATTTAGGTGGCTAGATACCTTTAAAAGTGATTGGTTTGAATAACATATTTTTATATGATTTTATTGATGATTGAATTAAATTGATTTGAATTATGATTTATGAAATAAATTTTGTTTGGAGGTATTGATTTTAATATTGTTTTAATAAATGTATTTGAAGGATTGATTTTAATATCTTGTTTTGAATTATGGTTTGAATTACTTATCACTTTTACATACAGGAGTTGATTTGAGAAGTTGTTGAATTAAATAAAAGGTTTGTATTATGGTTTGAATAACTAGTTGTTGATTTTGAAAAGTTATTAATATAAGATTTAATTTTCAAGTGTTTATTAAAAGGTTGATTTAAAAGCATGTTGAAGTAAATAAAAAGGATTTTTTTAATAGTTATTTTATTATAAAGGCTGATTTTATTCAAAGAGGAATATCTTGAGAATTATTAAATTACTTATAAAAGCTTTAATTTACAAGCATGATTTTTATATTAATCCCACTATGCAGATTCATTGAAGACTATGGACTTTGTATGACCTAGTCTTTCTCCAAGAATAGCCTTGAAATAGTAGGATACTAGCTTGGGGGTGTGCACACTTAGATCGAGAAGAGTGAGTTTTTGAAGATAATTGATTTTATTCATCATTATTATTGAGTTATTGGAATTGGTTTTAAAAAGAGGAACTGGTTTTATAAATCATTTTAATTGATTATTGGAGTTGTTTTGAGAATTGATTTTGAATCATGAGTTGGGAATTATTGGATTAATTATTGGAATTGGTTTTATAAGCATGTTTGCAAATAAATTGGGTTTACTTATCTTGCACTTATTGTACTTAGCTTATTTTGCTAATCCAGATTTTCTATTTGTTTTGGTTCGCCCTGTTTACAGTAATGGTAAGCAGTGTTGATTATTTTCAGGTGGAGTCATGAATGAGCATATGGAAGTCCCGAGATTTACTTCAGATAGTTTAAGGATGTTGGTCTTGTCTTTATTTTAAATACTCATAACAATGTTACTATTTTTATAAGCATTAATAAAATAAAGTTGAGTTTTCCACTACAAATTTTGTTATTGAGTTAAGTATTTTGAGTTGTCTTGCATAATCACGCGGCGGTAACACTCGTAAGTCTATCTCTACGCACTAGTAGAAAAAATGCTATTTGTAACTGGCGAAATTGACTTTTTGTAACTGGCATTGTTGGTTGCGAATGCCACCGTTACAACTAGTGAAAATTATTCATAACCGGCTAATCTTAGTTACAAATAATGTATTATTTGTAACTGGCTTAACCTAAGGCCAGTTACAAAAAGTCTATTTTTAAGTTAGAAAACATATTATTCGTAACTAGCATTAAGTTACGTCAGTTACAATTAGGGGTCGTTTGGTTGGGGGGTATAATCAAAGGGAAAGGGAATGGAAAGACTTCATTCCCTTTGTTGTTGTTTGTTTGTCATCATCTATCATTCCCTTTACCCTTTTTTATTTTTTTGTTTACCCAAATATCTTTTACACCCATTCCCCCCCCCCATACTTTAGCATTCCAATTCCCCTCTCATTACCCATCACTCTCTCTCTCTCTCTCCTCTCTTACCCTAAAAAATTCCCAACAACCGTCACCCCTCACCGGAGCTCCGGCCACCACGACAACCAACCGAGATTGTACACCTGCGACTATTTCCGACCGATCCCCACAAGGTACGATCTCCGGCGACCGTAATATTCATATTTTCGTTCTAGATCTACCTTAATCATGTCGTTTTATTTTGTTTTATTCATAAATTGATAGGTAATTTATACATTATTCCTAATTCTTGAGGAATTATTCACGTTATCAACCACCTCCATAATGATTGATGTTAATTTGTTGTTCATTGTTGCGATTCAAAGGTGTAGTCGTCGTTTGAAGTGCGCCTACGTTAAAGCATGTGATGAATATGCTTGGCACTCATAGGAAGTGGGAATTGACATATACGATTAGGGACAAGGAAAGTAGGGAGCCGCCAACAAGTTTTTAAGGAACTTGTAAACCGTTCATGGATCATAAAAGGCAACCACGATAAAGGGACAACGATAGGCAACAACGATTGACCTGTGAAGGTTACACCCCATTCATAATCCATGAGATTACTAACTCCATATGGTTCGGAATCACGAAAGGAGAATCGGGGATGATGGTATGAAGTGAGTCATGGAGTCACATTCGCCCGTATTGGCCTCTAGTCGATTCTTATAGTGAAAAGTAATTCCTGCGATCTCAAAGGCATACAAACAAAGATTCGATTTGCTCCAAACTATTATTTAGCTAAATTGGTTGAATATTAATGCAACACATAATTCTATAAAATTTGTGATCACTTGAATTAAACAACAAGATTAAAAAGGAACCTAAACCGGTTGTCCAAATTATCTTATTAGGCGTGATTTCAATTACATATTCCCTTTAAACACGCAAAATGGTTATCATAAAAAATAATAGAATGACATCAATATTGGAAGCAACTTAACAATAATTCTAACAATACAAAATCGTTAGAAAAATAATAGAAATAAAAGGAACATAATTCTTACTTTGATTCTGTTTGTTTGCAACTACAAAATAATAAACGAGTTAGTAACTTCAAGGAAATAATAATAAAACAATAATTAAATTAAATTAAATAGAATTGATTTGGGGCCAAACCCTCAAACAGTTCTACCTTTCACGCCTTGGCTTAAGGACAGAACCACGAGTAAAGTATGGACTCCTGGGAGTGCTTGAAGAAGGAATTTTGAAAGAATAAGGGTAGGCTAGTATTTAGGCTAGAGCATAGAAGAGAGAAAAAACTAGAGAATTAATTGATGCCCCGTACATCAGAAATGAGGGGGTATTTATAGAAAAAATGTGCTGAGGGAACACACGAAACTCTAAAATGATAAAAACCCTAAAAAAAGTATCCCGCGACACGGCAAAGTGTACCGTGACACGAGAAATCCCACCGGAAGACGGGAAACATTCCCGTGACACAGTGCACATTTTGTGTGACGCGGGAAATATTTAATGAACGGGGGAGAAAACGCGTTAAGGGTTTACGTGGAAAGGACATGAAAATTCCGTGTCACAGCAGGTTTCCCGTGTCACGGGAAATCCCATCGTCAGATGGGAAAGTTTCCCGTGACACGGTGGACTGTTGCCGTGACGCGGGAATAATTTTCAGTCCGCTTTTCCGTCTTGTTGAAGCATAATGGTTTTGATGATGAGAAACTTGAACTAAAAGCAAACTCATCTAATAAAGATTTACTAGTGTGTGATTAGTCAAGGTGCAGAATAATCTTGGTGATTGAAGAACCATCTGAATCTAAGAAGACATGAAGAAGATCTTTATTGAAGAAATTAAACAAGTTAGAGGAAGAGTTCTCTAACAAGAACTAAGTTCCCTAACATGAACTTGAAGACTACCAATTAAGTTCTTTGGTGGAACTTGATACGCTTGGAGCCCAAGTAATTCATATGATCAGAGTGTGGCGCAGCAATAATAGTTAAGGTTTTATTCTTAGAAATTATTGTTAATATGGTAAGTAGGTTAGTGCACGAAATTTATTAGAAACGTGATAAGTTTGCTTGGTAAATAAAATAAATATGGAAAATAATAAAAGATAGATTGTAGGAAAAGATTTTCTAAAAAGATTATTTTTCTCTAAAGTCGGTTTATTAAGAAAGATAAGTCTTCTTAATAAATATCTTTTTATACTTATTTTTGGAAAAGATTTTATTTCACTTGATTTGCTAAAACTGTGTTTAAAAGATAAGTCAAGTTAACATATTTATCTTTTTAGAAAACCTACTTTCTATACAAGTGTTACTTGTATAAATAGTAGAGAACAAAATGATTTAGGTTTTTTTGTGAGTTTATGCGTGGAGAAATCACAGTGCATGAACTGAGTAAGTTTACCAAGCTTTTAACTTATCATATTAGTTTCGGATTTCGTGCATTGCTTACCTATCATAATAGGCGTCTTATATTTGTATTGGTTGGGTGATTTGGGTGATATTTATAGTTTGTGTTACATACAGTTTTGTGTGAGCTTCTTGGTGAGGCTGTGAGTTTTGTACTGGGGTGGTACGAGTGTTTTGTACTTTAGCAGTACGTGTAGTACTTTGGTGGTACGAGTGAATCTAAGTGTGGTGCTTAGATTGGGTAGGATAGGGTCCTATCAAGTAGCAAGTCCGGTGAGGAACTTGTGAAATAAAGGTCTATGTCTAATAGGTTGTAACTCGGTGTTTGCCCTATTATAGTGAAGTGTTTTGTGTTTGAAATCCCTAAGGTAGGGTCGAGGTTTTACTTCCAGTTGGGCCCTGGAAGGTTTCCTCATAAAATATGTGTGTTTTCTTAAGTTCCTATACGCATTGTTTATTTATCCGAAAAAGTAGTCATTAGGAACTCTATACAATTCACCCCCCTCTTGTATTAATCGTCTCAACTAACACGTCTAAATTCATTTTTAACCCTAATTTCGTTCAACATTTTAAGTGCCGATTGATAATTTTGGGTCATTTTCTGATTTTTATTATTATTTTGGCTAAAGTAAATAAATAAAAAGTTTGGGCCAAAATAAATAATAAAACAGTAAATAAAAAAAAGGTTTGGGCTAAAATTAGAACTATGCTTTGACCAAACATCAAGACTAATCCATGGACTATTCAAAAATACGAATTTAATTCAATACAATTTTTTAAGCACTCTCGGGATTAAATAGTGGCGGTGAAAGGTTGTTCATCATCGGGTTTGGTTTTGGGGAGACATTTTTAAGTGTCTACAGAAGCCCCCACTTTGACTGAGTTTGTAGAAACGTCAGTTTCGAAAACGATAGTCAACGTAGTCGATAGGGACGGAGAATGATTTAAGACGTTCTGCGATCCGAAATCACTCTGCATACGCCAATACCTGTGGAAAAATGTTAATTCTACAGATAAAAGAGTAAAAAGATAGAATACGTATCCGGCACCAGTGTATCGGTGGCTAATGAGTTTGGCAGCTTCATATGCTTGAAGGAATCCACCGGATGACGTTTGTTGAAACGCTTTCCATGCCTGAGGAAAGCCGACTGAGGAATTTGGTAGCTTTCTAAGCCTGAAGAAACCTACCGGATGATACTTTCCATGCCTGAGGAAAGTCGAAGTATGAATTAGGTGTCATTTTGTGCTTGAAGAAATCCACCGATGATGTTTTCCATGCTTGAGGAAAGCCGACTTGGCGGTTTTCTATACTTGAAGAAAAATCCACCGATAACGCTTTCCATGCTTGAGGAAAGCCGACAACTACTGTAATCGCTGAAATTTTGCAAGTGTATGATGGTTCGATTATCCCCGAACGTGGGCCGTGGATGATTCACGCCTTCAAGTCGATTATCCGACCATATTAGGTGTTTAAAATATCGACAAAATTGATTTTGACGCTCCTAGGGGTAAAATAGTAATTTGATACCCTTCAACCGTCAGTTAGAATTTTCCGCGTAATTTTACTAAAAAATTAACTGTCCAATTTGCGCGGAAAATCGTGCAATTTTGGTCAAAATGCCAGGAATATTCGCTGCCAGCTTCGAAAAGTGTGCAGGACAAAAGCCTTAACTCCGTGCCACGTGGATATATCCCGCGTTACGGTGCTGGATTGCCGTCAGACGGGATGAACTCCCATGTCGCGGGAATTTTTTTTGGCACAAAAAATCCCATGCGCCCCGTTCCACGCGCCTGAACATCGTTACTCAGTAACAGGAAACGTGGAACGGTAACGGGGTCGTGCAACGGTCATTTTTTGGCTTTAAATATCAGACATTGCTCCCATTTTTTCCATTCACCATTTCTCTGTCTTCTTCTGCTCTCACTTTTCCTCTCCATTTTTTCACCTTAATTTGCTCAGATTCCCATGCCACGGCGACGACGCACCGGCGTACGACATGTTTCCCGTCAGACGGATCTCCGTCCCGTGTCACGACGGTTCTGTGAGTTTTGTTTCTTTTTTTTATTATTTTTTTCACTAAAATCTCGCTGCTGTTCAGAGCTCGTTGTTGTTGATCGGAACTCCGTCGACTCCTGGACTCTCCGTGACACGGTACCTGATCACCGTGTCGTGGTGTAGGTTCACCGTGTCGCGGCGATGTGCTCTGTTCTCTTCACGTTTTTTGCGAATTTTGGAGCTCAAATATTCATCAATTTTGCTCTAAATTTTTGCCATTTTCTTCATTTTTGGTTCTCCACAAGGATCTATGTAAGTTTCCCTTGATTTTTTCTCGAATTTGCTTCAAATGAGTAATTACATGAAAAAAACCCTTAAACATCAATTTGGGGATTTTTTGATTTTGAGGTTTATGTTGAAATTCTTGCCATGAATTTCCTTTTATATGTATGTATGCGTGTTTGTGAGCGATTTGAGACAAAAATTGCATGATTTGGTGAAGAATTGAGCAAATCACCATTTTTGGTACTACTTGTGGTAAATGGTGTTCTTTGTTCTTCATGTTGTTCTTTTGCACTTGAAATGATGACATATTGGTTGTACATCTTGTAAAATATGCCATGATGCGTCGATCTATTGTTTTTGTGCAATTTTGAGAGATGTTTTGTGTTGTGTATGTACTACATTGTCATGGAGAACATAGTATCATGCAATTAGGAGAACATAGTATTAGTTCGTCATGGAGAAACTAGATACTATAAATAATAAATAATTCCATTATTTTGCTAATTTTTAGCCTTGAGGTAAAAATTTAGCGTATAATAGAAAATGCAATAAATAACTAAATAACTTAGGAAATGATGCTAAGCATTTAGGTATTTTTTATTAAAATACAACTCGATAAAAATAACTAAATGTCTTAGGAAATTATGCTAAGCATTTAGATTTTTATTTTTATAATAGCATGCCTAGACAACGAGATCGCGACCTTTCCACTCATGGCCGGCGTCAGGATTTTTGGGAGGACACTCCCACGATTCCCGAGGGTATGGATGATGACGTCTTAGAGTCTGAGCCTCGGGCCTCTACGGGTAGAGGTAGGTGGGCTCCACCTCCGTGGACATCAAACCAGTTGGTTTTTTGTCTGAGAACCACGTTTCTCATCGTCCACTTGCCGTCATAGTTGACGGCACGCTTCGTCATCACGGTTCTGGAGCCGGAGATTTGATTCCTCGACTTCATCGGATTATCACGAGGGATACTGCTACGAACGCCTTATGGGAATCAGCTGGTCTAGTAGAGTTTTATTCGGCGATCGTAGGGTTTCGCAGCCCCCGGGTTGTGGTGCGACGGTCGTTCGTGCGTTGTTGGAGTATTTTTGGGATACTACCAACACCTTTCACTTTGCTTGGGGGGAGATGATAGTGGCCCCTCTGCACTTTAGCATGATCATTGGTCTACGCTTCACTGACCGGGTCGTACCACAGATGTTTGATCTTTCTTGGGGAGCGGCTGATGAGGCAGTCGATTTGTTAGGTCCGATCGTTCAGCATATCAGGACCCAGCCAGTGTCTCGAGGTGGTCCTAGGAGCGGGCGGTCAGAGTTAGCTTCGGTTCTAGCCCGTGGTTTTGACATGGAGGAGACATCACCTGAGAAGCGAGTGCGGATCTTCATTTTGATTCTCATTTCCATGAATTTTTCTCCTTATAGGAGTTCGCGTGCACTCCTTTGCTATCTTCCTTCTTTAGTCAGGATAAATGAGATAGGATCCTTTAGCTAGCTGATAGGCTTATCGCGTACCTAACAAAAATAACCTAACTATTCCTTCTAACTGTGTAGTAGGGCAAGTAAGGATCGAATCCCAAGAGACTATGGTTCATTCAATTAATCAGACTCAATTAATCACTAAGCACGTCACCAATCAATAATGGATGATAATAATCAACTAATATATTAAATAACACAATTAACTAGAGGAAATATTAATCAATAAACTAAAGCATCCAAGATCAAGCATTACCACGATTATGATTGATAAACTAATAAATCTACCCCCAATATATAAATCAATTGACAAGAAGAAAAGCAATCCCTAATAATAATACCAAAGGTCTCTTCCAAGTTATCAATGGCTTCCCAAATTAACTATCAAGCCTACTTCCGTGGAATCAAGCGAATAAGGGACATTAAACACCATGCCTAGATTCCTAATTATTCAATCATCTACTTCCGTGATGATCTTCAAACCCTTAATTGGAATAACCTAATCCCGTTAATACCCAACTTCCGTTGCAATAAGAACAAAGGGATGATAACAATACTAATTATTCCTAATCTAGTATTGGCATAAACACAATCAATTAAGCATGTCAATTGGGATTATTATTGGGGAATTTAAAGATCTACTTTATACATCAATCATAATCGAGCTTAGCAAGATCCCGGATTAAGGAAACTACTCACACATCATAATAAAATCAAAATCAAGTTCAAAAACAAGAAACAGTAAAGAAAACATATTTAGAGAACAGTGAATATCAGAAAAGAGTGAAGTAAGATAAATACCAATTACTCCAATTGAAAGAACTCAAATTGTTGATGAACAATTGATTAATCTGGGATTAAAAGATTGAAATTGCTTAAAGGAAATAAAACTAGGGTTCTTGAGAGTTTTCTAGGGCTTAAGGAGAAAAACTAATGAAAAACTCTCTTTAAAAGTTAATTACAAAAGGGTATTTATACCCCCAAAAGATAGAAATTCGGAAATAGCTGAAATCGCGCAATCTTGAACATCGCCCGGTCAGACCGGGCAGATCTCGCCCGATCGGGCGGAGGAAGGCTGCGTAAAATACGACAGTTTTCCTTCTTTGCCCGGTCAGACCGGGCGAACCTCGCCCGGTCGGGCGCGCGTAACACGTTTCCAGAATTGCATCTTCATAACTTGACTTCTTCATCGCCCGGTCTGACCGGGCGAAGCCTGCCCGATCGGGCGCGCGTTGCACCGTTCAGAATTGGGCTTCTTCCTGTGAACTCTTCATTGCCCGGTCTGCCCGGGCAAGCCATGCCCGGTCGGGCACTCCACATAAATTGCAGTTCTTGGCTATCAACTCTTCCGAATCTACTAAAAACACGTCCAATTGCCTAGAAACGCTTCATATTCCTGAAAAGCTTACTAAAACAATCGAATACACTAAAGAAGAGATTGTTAGCAAGAAATGGCTCCGTAGAGCTCAAAACCATATAAAATTACTAAGTAAAACCGGGGAAAACCATTGTATAAAACACGTATATCAAATTCCCCCAAGCTAAACCTTTGCTTGTCCCTAAGCAAAGCAATGAATAAATAAATCAATACTTCACCCCAAAAGCAATTCAAATCAATAAATACGATTAAAGGTAAACTCGACAGTTATGCATCAAAGTCAACCAATCAAATCCATCTGACTACTCATCCTGTCTGACAATAGTCAAATAGAGCAAACCACAAGAGCATATAGAATTCAAGACTAGTGTTCACACACTCAACTCTCATTTATGTGGCGAGTAAAAGATATACTCGATTGCTCTCCATCCAACTCCTTTAAATGTGAACAATGCCCTCCCAAACTCACGCACTCGTGTGTTTAAAGAAAACAAGCACTCAACCTAGCAGTCGACTCGAAATATATCAAATCATTCTTTGCATTGGAAAACAACTAATTTCACATTCACACAACTCTATGCACAAAGGTCAGAAGGTCTTCAAAGCTTGTAATGTAAGGCTAGGATAAAAGGTAGGAAATATTTGGGAAAATGTAAGAGTAAAGCTATGCTTAAGGGAGCCAAAATCCTAATAAATAAAACCAAGGTCAAAATGAATTAATGACCAAATCATCTCCAACACAACTCAACTCTACCAAAAATTCACCAAACATCCAATTATATTAAAAATTTCCAACACTTAAAATTTCACTCATATATACAAAATATAAAATTATAGAACTTGAGTGAACAAACAAACTTTGAACTCTCCTTTTTTTTCTTGAGCAGCCTTCAATTAGAACACTTGAACATTGAAACAATTTTTTTCTTTTGCTCTTTCTTTTCCCTTTTTTTCATCTCACATTGGAATTTTTTCTTTGCACAATAAATTTTCAATTTTTTTCAATCCACAACAATAAGAACAAATAAAAACTTCTCAAATCCACCCAAAATTGTGCAGATTACATGCACACTACAACTCCCTCACCTCACTCACTATTAGCTCCCCCAAGCCAAGCTTGGGACTAGTAACCAATGGGGCTTAAATAGGCTTGTAATGTGGCAAAATAAACAATAAAAGGGCACAAGCAACAACATGGGTAGCAAGAAGGGAACAAATGTATCTAATATCGTCTGAAAGCCACCTAGAGGAACAAATGCCTTCGTCCTCCTCAATGTGCATATTAATGAGTCATGCAAACATTACTCAAAGTTATAAACCAATACTCAACTTCATTGACATACCAGGAACTAACACACATTCCTAACCAAATCAACTAGTCAAGCACTATATTCACAAGTAGTTGGGCAAAATTGACTCATGTTAAGACATCCAAGTAATCAAACATCAAATCATGGCTAACCTATCCACAATACTCGTCATCATATACCAAGAATTAAAACAATTTTCATGAATGGGGCACAGGGAAGCATGATTTATTATTCATTGGATCGTATTTTTTGTATGTTTTTTTTTTTTTTTTTTTTTTTTTTTAAAAAAAAAAAAAAAACTAAAATAACTACACTAAAATAAAACAAGAAAGATAAGAGAGATAAGGAGAGAGAGAGTACCACATGTACGAAGCAACTCCCCCAAGCTAAATGCGGCAATGGCCTCATTGCAGCGTAAGGAGAGCATAGGAATCTCGACGGCTCCTCAAAAGGAACCGGAGGGGCCATCATCATCATCACCAACATCATCATCCTCGACATCATCATCATCACCAACAGCTGTGCCACTGCCACCTGCCATATCTCCCGCACCGGGAAAGTGATACCAAGAAGGATGGGGACCATCCCTCGGGATATTCCCTTGCCTGCAGAAGTAGTCATAAACAGGATACATAGCCAAGCGAAAATCCTGCTGGCCTGCGTTAAGCTCCCGAAGGCTAGTCTCTATGGTCTGGACTCGGGTAGAAAGGTCCAGCTGACCTACCCTAAGCTCCCTAATACCGGCCATAATGGCCTCGTTATCACTAGGAGGAGGCGGAGCAGGGGAGGAGGTAGACTCTCTCCTAAAATAGGTCCTAGTGGGGGCAGCTGGTACAGGGGTAGACGAATCACTAGGGAACTGGAGAAGGTAGGAGGGCTGGTGAGGCATAATCTTAGTTAGGGCAGGGGAAGGTAAAGGCACAGAAAACCTGTTGGTTCTCCCTATGATCCAACTAAATCTATTAAAATCTATGGATAACCAACCCGCAGTAGTGAGATAATGCTGATCTAAGGTAATGGGGCCAGGCACTGGGCATCGGCTGGCTTCATCAAAGCCTTCCCGAAGTGCTAGGTGAGTGACAAGGCCTCCTAAGACGATAGGAATGTTAGAGCGTTCACCATTCGATTTAATTGTCGTATATGTGGTGCCTTGCTTTTTAAGGTGAAGGGCAAACAAGTGTGCAATATTCATTGTAAAGTCTCCATCCTCATCCCCACGCCTTAAATAACTACCTAGGATCGAAATCTCGTCCGACCTAACATTATTAGGTTCGATTCTACCAAAAATAGTCCACCCAGTGAATCTAGTCCACAGCCTAAGGACTGGTTGGTGGATTTTGTGTGAAGGGGCGTGCTGGAAAGATTCAATGTTTTCACCAGTCATGGCAAACCAAAGTTCCCCAGAATTGAAGCTACTAGGTTGCACGGTTAAGCCGGTACAAGGAAGTCCAAACTTCCTAGCAAAGCCTTCTAAGGACATTCTATGAGACCTATTCAGCAACCTATACACAACATGCTTCACCAAACCATTCCTACCCTTTTCAATATCAAATGAGCTCAAAAATTCAAGAGTTAAATCTTCATAAGTTCTATAGTTCATATTGAATAATTGAGACATTCCTAATTTTGCAAACAAATTCTTACATTCCGAATCTATTCCTAGCTTAGAAAGCAATGAACGGTCAAAAAATCGGGTAGGGATTACCTTTCGGCGCGAGAGCTCGATGAACCGCTGCTTTTGGTTTGGAAATTCCGGGACGAAGACCACGTGTGGGTACCCGGGTACACTTTCCAAGTCCAATTGTGGTTGTTGTTGTGGTGTGCTTCTCGTTCTTTTCCTTTGAGACATCATCAAGAGCCCGAAATTATGTGAGTGATGAGATAGCTTGGGGATTTCTTGAGGTTAAACAAGGAGGAGGGACGGAATTGCAGAAATTTTTGCAAAAATATTGGGTTTTCGTGGTGAATTTGAGGGATTTGATTGTTGAATCTTGATGAAATTGGATGGGAGATGAAGTTAGGGTTGTGGAATTGGGGATTTTTAGAGAGAGAAAGAGTAGAGGGTATGAGAGTTTGAGGGATGGAGAAGAAAAGAAAACGCTGAAATCTCTAATTTAAGCCCGCAGGATTCTGTCGCGCCCGATCGGGCGCTCTTTGCCCGGTCTGACCGGGCGAAGGAGACTGGACCTTTTTTTTTTTTTTTTTTTTTTTTTTTTTTTTTTTTCAGATTCTGCTACTCGCGCCCGATCGGGCAGACATTGCCCGGTCTGATCGGGCGGAGTAAAGCTTAGCTTCATATTCTCTTTCTGGCTCTTTGTTTCTCGCGCCCGATCGGGCGGACATTGCCCGGTCTGATCGGGCGGAGAAAAGCTTAACTTCATATTCTCTTTTTGGCTCTTTGTTTCTCGCGCCCGATCGGGCGGAATTTGCCCGGTCTGCCCGGGCGAAGAGCAAAAACGCGGTAACTCGATCTTTGACTGCTCTCTTGACATCCCACTTCGTGCTTAGCTTGATACTCTCTGTAAAACAGCATAACACAGACATAAACTGAAAGATAAAGTATAAAATACTAAGGAAAAGAAAAAAAAAAAAAAAAAAAAAAAAAAAAAAAAAAAAAAAAAAAAAAAAAAAGAATCGGGTTGCCTCCCGCAAGCGCTTGTTTAGAAGGTCATTAGCTTGACCGTATTCATCCTCATTGAGTTTGTGGTGGGGAAGAGAACGTGATATCTGACTTCTCTTCAATAGGATCTCCCGCTCGATAGTGCTTCACCCTTTGTCCATTGACTTTGAAGGTGCCCCCGGTGTTGTTCCATAATTCAATGGTGCCATAAGGATATGCTTTGTAGACCGTGAAAGGGCCCGACCATCTTGACCTGAGTTTCCCTGGGAATAGTTTCAACCTTGAATTGAATAGAAGGACTTGCTCTCCTTCTTTGAATTCTCTTCTTATGAGGCCCTTGTCGTGCCACCTCTTTGTTTTCTCCTTATAAAGCTTTGAACTCTCATAGGCTTCGAGGCGGAGCTCATCTAGCTCATTCAACTGCAATAGCCTCTTCTCTCCCGCGGCCTTAGCGTCAAAGTTTAGGCTTTTGATGGCCCAGAATGCTCGATGTTCTAGCTCGACGGGTAAGTGACAAGCTTTTCCGTATACAAGTCTGTACGGGGTTGTACCTATTGGAGTTTTGTAAGCTGTTCGGTAGGCCCAAAGTGCATCATCAATTTTGTCAGCCCAATCCTTTCTCGTTCTTGCAACTGTTTTCTCTAGGATGGACTTTATCTCTCGATTTGATACCTCTACTTGGCCACTGGTTTGGGGGTGATAGCCAATTCCAAGTTTATGCTGCACTCCATATTTCTTCAACATTGCTTCGAATCGGCTCTCCATGAAGTGTGTTCCCCTGTCACTAATCAACACACGTGGGATACCAAATCTATTGAAAATGTTTTTCTTGAAGAATTTACTTACCACACGGGCATCATTGCTTGGTGTAGCAATGGCCTCAACCCATTTTGACACGTAGTCAACGGCTACCAAAATGTATCGATTCCCCTTAGAGGAAGAGAAAGGGCCCATGAAATCTATCCCCCACACATCAAACAACTCGACCTCGAGTATGTTGGTGAGTGGCATTTCGTTCCTCTTGGAAATATTTCCCGTTCGTTGACAACGGTCACAGGCCTTGACATAGGAGTACACATCCTTAAACATAGTGGGCCAGTAAAATCCGCATTGTAGGATCTTCGCACTTGTTTTCGAGGGGCCTGCATGTCCACCACAAGGTAAGTCATGGCAATGAGAAATTATATTGCTTACCTCACATTCGGGAATGCACCGTCTGATCACTGCATCGGCACATAGTTTGTACAAGAAAGGGTCTTCCCAAAAGTGTCGGTGTGCCTCATAAAGGAATTTCTTCCTTTGTTGATAGGAGTACCCGTGAGGCAGTGTACCTGTAGAAAGATAGTTAGCTAAATCAGCATACCAAGGAGATTCAACCTGTAAAAGAGCTAACAAACGCTCAGCGGGAAAAGAGTCGTCAAATGGGAGGTTATCCTCATCCTCCTCATCAAGGAGGAGGCGAGAGAGATGGTCTGCGACGACATTCTCTGTCCCCTTCGTATCTCTGATCTCTATATCATAATCCTGCAATTGGAGGATCCATCTAAACAACCGCGGCTTGGCATTGCTCTTGCTCATCAGATATTTCAATGCCGCATGATCTGTATGGATAATCACTTTTGACCCAACTAAATAAGAATGAAACTTATCTATTGCATATATGACAGCTAGCATCTCTTTTTCAGTAGTTGCATAATTCATTTGAGCAGGGCTAAGAGTTTTACTAGAGTAATATATAGCATGCAATTTCTTATCCTTTCGTTGCCCCAGGACGGCCCCTATCGCATAATCACTAGCATCGCACATGATTTCAAAGGGTAGGGCCCAATCCGGGGGTTGCATAACAGGAGCAGAGGTTAAGGCTTCCTTCAACCTGTTAAAAGCTTCAAGACAAGCATCATTAAAATAAAATTGGGCGTCCTTAGCTAACAGTTCGGTTAAGGGTCGAGCAATTTTTTGAAAAGTCCTTGATAAACCTGCGATAAAAACCTGCATGGCCAAGAAAACTTCGTACTCCTTTCACAGAATTTGGAGGGGGAAGTTTCTCTATTACCTCTACTTTGGCTTTGTCCACTTCAATCCCTTTGTTTGAAACTACATGGCCTAAAACGATTCCCTGTTGTACCATAAAATGGCACTTCTCCCAGTTCAATATCAGATTGACATCCTGGCATCTATGGAGCACCTTTGTTAGATTATCAAGGCAAATATCGAAAGATGAACCATAAACAGAAAAATCATCCATAAAAACTTCCATAGAATTTTCTATGAGACCTGAGAAAATAGCCATCATACACCGTTGGAACGTGGCTGGGGCATTACACAGTCCGAATGGCATTCTGCGATATGCGAAGGTGCCATATGGACATGTGAATGTAGTCTTTTCCTGATCACAAGGGCGGATGGGGATTTGAAAAAAACCGGAATATCCATCCAAGTAACAGAAAAAGGAATGGTTAGCCAATCGTTCGAGCATTTGATCAATGAAAGGCAAGGGGAAATGATCTTTACGGGTGGCTTTATTTAATTTTCTGTAATCAATGCACATCCGCCACCCTGTAACAGTTCTTGTGGCAACAGGCTCGCCTTTGTCATTCTTGACAACTGTCATACCTCCTTTCTTTGGTACTACTTGTACAGGACTAACCCACTTACTATCTGAGATAGGGTAGATTATTCCTGCAGCAAGCAATTTGAGAACCTCTTTCTTGACTACCTCCATCATAGTTGGATTTAGCCTTCTTTGAGGTTCTCTAGAGGAGGCATGATCGTCCTCAAGAATGATCTTATGCATACAAAAAGAGGGATTAATACCCTTGATATCATCAATGGTATACCCAATAACATTTCTATATTTTCTTAAAACAGCGAGAAGTTTCTCTAATTCAATGTTATTAAGCTCAGCATTAACAATAACAGGGTATGTATTTTTAGGACCAAGATATGCATATTTAAGATTAGATGGAAGGGGTTTCAACTCTACCTCGGGAGGCGTCGAACTCTCCCCAACACTCGATGTACTAAGGACTTCCTTGACTGGAGCGATGATTGGATTAGCTTTTGCGTCTTCTAGTAGCCTCGTGTACTCCCTTACTTCCCAATCTTCATCATGGATACTCCCTATCAACACCGTTTCAAGAGCATCTTCCTTTTTGATCAGGGGAAGTTGTTCTTGTTGTAGATCATCGAGGACATCCACTTGACAAATAGTCTCACCCATAGACGGATTTCCCATAGCATTCAGTAATGAATACTCCATTTTCTCATCCCCTACTTCAAATGTTATTTTCCCATTCTTCATGTCAATAATTGCACCTGCAGTAGCTAAGAATGGTCTACCAAGAATAATAGGGACATGGGCATCTTCTTCCATTTCCATAACAACAAAATCACATGGAATAAAGAATTTACCAACTCGCAATGGAACATCTTCAAGTATACCGAGGGGAAATTTAACTGACCTGTCTGCAAGTTGCAGAGATATCCTTGTAGGCTTTAGCTCACCCATTTGAAGCTTTTCGCAGATGGAGAGCGGCATAAGGCTTACACTTGCACCAAGATCGCATAGCGCTCTATTGATCTCTATATCTCCGAGCTTCACTGGGATTGAATAGCTGCCTGGATCACCTAGTTTCTTAGGAAGAGTGTTTTGCAGAATGGCACTACATTCTGCAGTTAGAGAAACAGTAGCATTCTCTGCAAGCTTCTTCTTGTTAGATAGCATGTCTTTCAAAAACTTTGCATAAGAAGGCATTTCAGAAATTGCATCCAAGAACGGTATATTAATGTGAAGTTTCTTAAGGATGTCTAGAAATTTACCGTACTTTTTCTCTAACTTAGCCTGGGCTAACCTCTGTGGGAAAGGGACTCTTGGCATGTATGGGGCGAGAGGTGGGATCGGTTCCCGTGGCTTTTCTTGAACATCATTCCTTGGAATTAGGCTGTCTGGATCTCCCGCCCGGTCGGGCAGTGATTGCCCGGTCTGACCGGGCGAAGAAGAGCTGCTTATGTTCTTCTGTTTGTCTGGAATTTCTTCTTGCGCCCGATCGGGCGGACCTTGCCCGGTCTGAGCGGGCGAAGAAGAAATTCGCACAGTCCCCTGTTTTTCGTCGACTGCTTCTCGCGCCCGATCGGGCGGACATTGCCCGGTCTGACCGGGCGAAGAAGAATTTTGCAAAATCCCCTGTTTTTCACTCATTCCCTCAATATCTATCGTTGATGGTTCCCTTACGGGAAGGTCTTCCAACTGTTTTCCACTCCTTAAAATTACAGCATTCATGTGCCCCTTTTGTGGTTGCTCTGTTTGGCCAGGAAACGTACCTGGTGTTTTTGAAGATTGGCCGACTTGATGAGCAAGTTGGCTTATTTGATTTTCCATGAGCTTATTCTGGGCTTGTAACTGTTGGATGGAATTATTTGTGGTGTTGATGAAGTTCTCCATCATTAGTTCGAGATTGGATTTTTGAGGGAGTGGTTGCATAGGTTGCATGGGTTGTTGTACTAGGGGTGGTCTTGGTTGAAAACCAGGTGGATTATAATTGTTGTTTCGAGGTGGGGGCGGAGGTGGATTTTGCTGAGCCTGGGTGTTTTTGTATGAGAAATTTGGGTGATTCTTCCAACCTTCATTATAAGTATTAGAATGGGGATCGTATGGTCTTTTAGGGTTGGAATTGTAGAAGGCATTGGCTTCCTCAATTGATACCTCATTCGAATTTCGTGGGCAATTAGGTGCGATGTGACCTTGAGTATTACACATTTGACAAGTTTCTAGCACATTATTAGAAGATCCAGTTTGTAATCTATCGAACTTGCTTGAAAGTGCCTGCACAGAACTAGTTAAAAGAGTTAGAGCATCAACATCTAATTTACCTCCTTTCTTGACACTATTTCGGCCGCCTGGGTGATAGTTGTCATTGGCTGACATCTTCTCAACCAGCTCCTTTGCTTCGGTTGGATTTTTAGTTAAAAGGGAGCCTCCAGATGCGGCGTCGATATAGATCCGGAATTCATGGGTTAGACCGTTATAAAAGGTTTGGATTAACATCCATTCAGGTATGCCATGATGAGGGCACTGTCTCTGTAATCTCTTGAATCTCCTCCATGCGTCATATAAGGATTCTTCATCTGATTGCCTGAAAGTGGATAGCTCGTTCCTTAATCTTGCAGTCTTTTCTTGTCCCAAGAACTTGACCAGAAAAGCTTTTACTAGTTTATCCCATGTATCAAAGGAACCAGAACCCTCATCTCTTAACCATTCCTTCGCCCTATCCCGTAATGAGAATGGAAAAAGGCGAAGTCTAAGAGCATCATCTGTAACACCATTCAGCTTCATAGTGTCACACTTTTCCAAGAAACCATCTATATGATTCACTGGGCAATCAAGAGGTGTGCCAGCAAATGAATCATTGGATATGAATTGAATAAACTGCGGTTTCAATTCAAAATTCTGAGCGGTGATAGGTGGTCTAACAATGCTAGAAAGGAGTCCGGTTGTTGTGTCAGGGATACCGTACTCCAAAAGAGACTTTGTTGCTTGGTCTTCCATATTTCTGTTACCTGCTCTTCTTCTACTTCTTCGTCTTCTTGCAGTCGCTTCAATTTCTGAATCGAGAGGCACTAAGTCGTCTGACCCTGAGCGACGTGTTTGCATACAACAAAGAACTAGGCAAAGAACATCAAAAACACAGGAGGCAATAGCCGAAGCAACAAACAACGCTTAGTAAAAACGAATCACGGAAAATCAATATGAAACCGTTAGTCCCCGGCAACGGCGCCAAAATTTGATAGGCTTATCGCGTACCTAACAAAAATAACCTAACTATTCCTTCTAACTGTGTAGTAGGGCAAGTAAGGATCGAATCCCAAGAGACTATGGTTCATTCAATTAATCAGACTCAATTAATCACTAAGCACGTCACCAATCAATAATGGATGATAATAATCAACTAATATATTAAATAACACAATTAACTAGAGGAAATATTAATCAATAAACTAAAGCATCCAAGATCAAGCATTACCACGATTATGATTGATAAACTAATAAATCTACCCCCAATATATAAATCAATTGACAAGAAGAAAAGCAATCCCTAATAATAATACCAAAGGTCTCTTCCAAGTTATCAATGGCTTCCCAAATTAACTATCAAGCCTACTTCCGTGGAATCAAGCGAATAAGGGACATTAAACACCATGCCTAGATTCCTAATTATTCAATCATCTACTTCCGTGATGATCTTCAAACCCTTAATTGGAATAACCTAATCCCGTTAATACCCAACTTCCGTTGCAATAAGAACAAAGGGATGATAACAATACTAATTATTCCTAATCTAGTATTGGCATAAACACAATCAATTAAGCATGTCAATTGGGATTATTATTGGGGAATTTAAAGATCTACTTTATACATCAATCATAATCGAGCTTAGCAAGATCCCGGATTAAGGAAACTACTCACACATCATAATAAAATCAAAATCAAGTTCAAAAACAAGAAACAGTAAAGAAAACATATTTAGAGAACAGTGAATATCAGAAAAGAGTGAAGTAAGATAAATACCAATTACTCCAATTGAAAGAACTCAAATTGTTGATGAACAATTGATTAATCTGGGATTAAAAGATTGAAATTGCTTAAAGGAAATAAAACTAGGGTTCTTGAGAGTTTTCTAGGGCTTAAGGAGAAAAACTAATGAAAAACTCTCTTTAAAAGTTAATTACAAAAGGGTATTTATACCCCCAAAAGATAGAAATTCGGAAATAGCTGAAATCGCGCAATCTTGAACATCGCCCGGTCAGACCGGGCAGATCTCGCCCGATCGGGCGGAGGAAGGCTGCGTAAAATACGACAGTTTTCCTTCTTTGCCCGGTCAGACCGGGCGAACCTCGCCCGGTCGGGCGCGCGTAACACGTTTCCAGAATTGCATCTTCATAACTTGACTTCTTCATCGCCCGGTCTGACCGGGCGAAGCCTGCCCGATCGGGCGCGCGTTGCACCGTTCAGAATTGGGCTTCTTCCTGTGAACTCTTCATTGCCCGGTCTGCCCGGGCAAGCCATGCCCGGTCGGGCACTCCACATAAATTGCAGTTCTTGGCTATCAACTCTTCCGAATCTACTAAAAACACGTCCAATTGCCTAGAAACGCTTCATATTCCTGAAAAGCTTACTAAAACAATCGAATACACTAAAGAAGAGATTGTTAGCAAGAAATGGCTCCGTAGAGCTCAAAACCATATAAAATTACTAAGTAAAACCGGGGAAAACCATTGTATAAAACACGTATATCACTAGCCAGCCTCGGATATGCCGACCTTCTCTTGTCGTTACGTCATGGTTGTAGGCAGCTGAACGACGAGTCCCGTGTCACTATCCTCGGTCTATGGAGAGTCGTAGAGGTGATGATCCTTTCCTCTTCTTATTTTATTTTAATTTGTTCGACTCATGTGCTCAAAGATTACTTTTCATTGCAGTTATGGTTCTACGAGTACTTTCCAGGATTAGCCCCTCTACGGCGTCGTGGAGCAGTTCATGACTTCTCTGTCGGGGCCAGCTGGCGTGACCGAGGAGAGTCACGGGTGGAGTTTGTCTCTGCGCTGCGCAGGTTGCTACGCCGAGGCACCTCTTCTGTTGGCATAAGAATTACTTTTGTAGCCTGTTATATTCTATCTTGACGTTATTTTTGGTGCTTCATTGCAACTTTTTATGGTTTTCAAGTTGCTATTGATGTCCAGTATCGTGCTTGGGCTGGGATGACTAATCTCCCCAAGGCCTTGCAGCTTTCAGCGTACCGCACTGTTTTTGTTGGTACCGGACGCTTTGTCTGGTATCTGGGGGAGCGTGTCGTTCGTCAGCACAGTGGTGATCGCTTTGTGGTGCCCTTGTCTCCACCGGAGTCGATGCTGGACTCGCGCTTGCTTAGGGAGCTGATAAACAGGGGAGTGCGTTACACTTTTCTTTGGCAGGAGCTTGTGCGTATGGAGGGTGATTATGCGCAGGACTTGCTTCCCTCTTTGGCTCCTCCACCCCGTTTTCCTGAGGTATGATTTCTTTTGAGGAGTTTTGTCGCTAGTCTCTGATAAATAGTCGAATAACTTGATTATTCGATCGTATTTTCAGACGACTGTTCGCCGTGTGGGGAGGATTGAGATTCCGCCTCAATCCATCCGCTACCCAGGGCTGATTGGTATTACCGAGGACCATATTGTTGACGCGCTAGAGGGTTCAGACAGGCGCAGGAGTCTCTGCCTGAGGTTTTTGAGCCGGTAAGCATTTGATGCATTATTTATCCCTTTTAACACCGCTTGTTACTGATTTTTCTTTGTTTTTGTTCTCAGCCTACCCGCCCGGAGATGATGGGATTCATGAATCTGATTGACGCTCTGAAGTACTACATCATCAAGCTTCGGCCTGGTGCGAGTTGTCGGAGCAGTTCTGGCGATGTTCTTGAGGTATGTTCACTTTCTTCCATTTCTACCATTTGTTTTATTTTGCATTGTTGATGTCTTTTGATTTTGTATCCTTCAGGAGCAACAGAGGTCCTTCTCGCGCTCGAGGCATAGAGGCTCGGACGAGGGAGAGCCTAGTCGTGGTAGACGATCTCCCGAGGCTCATCGGCATTCTCAGTCTCAATGGGAGCCTCAGATTTATCAGCCATTTTAGGAGGCTCAGTGGCAGCAGCCTCAGTCTTCCCAGCGCCTTCAGGGTCAGGGTTAGTGGCAGCGACAGTCGTTTTCACAGCCTTCACAGCCTGAGTTTAGGCCAGTTATGACTCCCGTGGATCCTAGCTTATTTTTAGCTCCATCGTCTAGGGTTCCTCCACCAGTGTCGGGCTTGTTTTCAGTTCCAGTGTATGGGACGATGCCTCCACCGACGATTCTTGTTTCTTTGAGTCAGTCTACACCATTTTTCCAGTTGGACGGGTCCTGCTTTGAGTTTGACTGCTACTGGAGTTACAGGGACTAGTAGGGATACTACTCCTCGTACTCGGATGATGGCGGGACTCTTTGGCTCACCGTTCCCATATTCACAGGCTCGAGATGACACTGATCCTAACTCTTCTAGTTCTGCAGATTTTTGACCGAGGGTCTGTATTTGTACATATTGTGATGACACTTGACGCTGCTTATTTATTATGACTTGCTTTATACATTATTCACAGTTTATGTATTTATTAGTGTATGTTAGTGTGTGCTTGAGACTCATTGTGTGTGATCGTGTAGTTATTAATGACGCGACAAAAAAACGTAAGTGGAGTAAGTGAAGGACTTGAGGGTACCGACCTTCCCCAAAAGAAAAAGAAAAAAAAAGAAAAGAAAAATCTGAATAAGTTTTACAACTACTCCAAATTAAATATGTTTCGAAATGGGACGAGGTTTATAACTTCCCCAAAGAAAAATAAAATAATAATAGAAATAAAATAATAAATAATAATGATGAATAAAATAATAAAAAATAAAAAATAAAAAAAATAAAATGATAAAAATAAAAAAAAATATTAATATTAATAGAAAAAAGTTGAGAATTTTATTAGGAATGAAACTCTTGAAAAAACAGAAAAAAAAATAAACAGTGAAGATAAAACAATAAAAAAAATCCGGATAGATACAGGAAAAGATAAAAAAAAAAAAAAAAAAAAAAACGCGTGTGCGCCGCGACACGGCACTGTACACCGTGTCACGGCAAAATCTGTCGTGTCGCAGCAAAAATTCCCGTGACACGATGGGAATTCCCGTCTCAAGGGGCGCGTATTCTTCAACAGTGAGGTTTACGCGTATAAAAAGATAGATTCTGAGTAGTTCCGAGCGTTTTTGCTATAAAATAGGACCAGTATATTCGTGATATGCATAATTACAAAACACAAAATAATTAGAATTTCATATTTCAACAATAATGTCTTAGAATTTTGATAATACATTGCGCGACTGGTCTTATTCTTTGACCAATGCTGACAAAAGAGAGTTGGGATTGTTTCATGTCAGGGGTTTACTAGCCCTGAGACATGTAGCGATTGAACATGATTTTTTTAGGGCAGCATTAGACTATTGGAGTCAAGAAACACATTGTTTTAAATTTGATTATGATGAAATCTGTCCCCTGCCGGAGGAATTCGGTGCCATCTTTGGATTTCCTGCCAGGAATCTTAATGCCATGCCTACCTTACGTGAGTTTATTACCAAGACTTTGAACGCCATCTGGATCTAATAGATCCAGATTTAAATAGAATTGTGTGTGGTAATGAGGTAGACTTAGAAAAAAAACTTGCAAATTTATATTTCAATCGCCCTGTCTTTGAGTCTTATCATGTATACCGTAGAAGGGCATATATTTTTTGCATTTTTAGCAAGCTTTTATTTGCTAACGGTAGGGTAGGACATGCTTTTCTAGCATCCGTGCTTGAACATGTAGAATCTGGGAGGTCTCCTATGCCTACGTGCTTTGGAGAAACATTTCGTGGCCTTGACGAAGAAAAAGTTGACCGGAAAGCCATCAGTAAGGGCTCTCTAGTACTGCTGCAGGTAAAAACACGCTCCGAGTAGCCCCCGTGACACAAAACAGGCACTGTGGCCTTCTGCCGTGACACGGTGAACTCTGCCGTGTCAAGGTGGAATCTGCAATTTTTTTTTCGACTGATTGATATATTTTTTTTTAGATTTGGTTGATGGAGCGTTTAGAACTATTTGAAGCCCCCGACGATATTGAAAAATATGGCCCTAACGATCTAGTCCGCATGAAGAAGAATTACTCTGTAGACATGTCGTATAAAGACTGGAAGAATTTCTTTGCAAAGAGAGAATTTTCCATTCGTTGGGTGGTGCCTTGGTGGAGGCTTACTAGGATGGTTGGTACGAATGATACTCCGAATGCACACTTTTCTGGATCTATTTCAATCCCTCGAGAATTGATCACTTATCCCAGTAATTTTCCTGACGTGACTCCGAATGCACACTTTGCTGGATTTAATCTCATGTTGTACTTGCGGAGTCTTTCAAAGAACTTTCGAAGTGCAATGATGTGGCCTGGGTGATCTTTAGACTTAACGATCATATCATCGACATAGACCTCCACCTCTTTGTGCATCATATCATGTAACAATACTGTGGCTGCTTTTTGGTAGGTGGCACCCGCGTTTTTCAACCCGAATGGCATTACCGTATAGCAATATGTACCCCATTGTGTGATGAATGTGGTTTCTCCATATCTTCTTCAGCCATTAATACTTGATTATATCCGGCGTAGCCGTCCATGAACAATAGGAGTGCATGGTTTGTTGTGTTATCGACCAGAATGTCAATGTGAGGTAGAGGGAACCCATCTTTCGGGCTTGCCTTATTGAGGTCCCTGTAATCAACACACATTCTGACCCTTCCATCCTTCTTTGGAACTGGAACCACATTTGCTATCCATTCTGGATACTTGGATACCTTGATGAAACCTGCGGCCAACTGCTTTCTGATTTCTTCTTTGATTTTGAGAGCCACATCCGGTTTATACGGCGCAACTTTTGTTTGACAGGCTTCATACCTGGAATGAGTGGTATCGTATGCTGAGCTATATCCCTGTCAATTCCTGGCATATCTTGGTAAAACCAAGCAAATACATCAACAAATTCAATAAGCAAGTTAATTAGCTCTTTGAGTTCATCTTGACTTAATGTTAATCTAAATTTTACTTCTTTAATAGTCGTATCATTGGAAATATTAACTGTTTCTGTATCTTCGATAACTGTCGTTTTATTTTCGTGTTCTTCCATTGCTTTTATTATTTCTTTGTCATTTTTATCATTAGCAAAGCAATATTGATCAGGGCTAGGGGAATGACACGCATCGTAAGCAAAGGTACTCATTTCATTGAATTCATCGGTGAATACATCAAGAGGGGCAAGGTCAGCTGCGACCTCACCGGAATTATTTGGGCTAGAAAGAGAAGACTCAACAGGATTGGACTCTATAGCAGAAAGAGGGTCGGCCTTAGACCCTAAGGACTCGTCTACAGACTTAGACTCAGACTCGGACTCGGACCCAGACGACTCAAACTCATCAAACATAGGAACTTCGCCAGCGGTTATTTCCAACTTCTCTCCGCTTGGTGTAGTGATCCTCAATGTCTTGCGTCATCCCTTTGAAATATCATCAGCCTGGACGATTAACTCAGAGGGGTCAAAATCCTTGATTGCTACAACAGCTTGAATGAGCTCGGAATTATCATTGCAGACAGGCTTAGATTCATTCTTCTCCATTCCAAAAAGAAGGTTAATGCCTAGATCATTAGAGCTTGGGCTAGCCAGTTTCTCAGTTGTGAAGAGCTTTTCGCCTTCATCGACAAAGTCACAATCGAGGAACATCTCAAATCCTGGTTCACGCTTCCCATCGTGGACGAAAGGCTCAGGAAATTCATAGCATGGGAAGTCTTCCCCTTCTTTGATGTACTGGCCATTGAGGGTTAATGGATATGGATCTATGGCCATTTCCGTCTTCATGATTCGAGCGTTATTGCGAGCCTTCATTTTCAAGAGGGCTTGTTTCACCTCTTTTTTTGTTAGCTTGAATCCCAAGCCAAAGGTATCTTTCTTGAGTGCACCAAGATGGCCCCAAAGTTCAGCCATTTTCTTTTTGAGTCCGAGGGTCATTCCGGGGAAACGCCCTTGCTTCTTCAAAATGGCATTAATACTGGTGTTTGAATAGGGATCGAAGTCGAGATGGCACTTCTCCTCTTCTTCGATCATGAGAACATCATCGAGTGGAAACCCCCAAAGATCTTCATCTTCTTCGTCATGTTCGACATGGACGATAGGAGTGTCGATAACTTGAATGTGCATGGGAGAGGCATCAATGGTAATTGGAACCCCTCCAACTATGGCTTTCACTTTCAAGTGCAACGATGATGGGATCGCCCTTAGCTCATGAAGCCAAGGACGTCTTAACAACAGATTGAAAGAGGCCTTAATGTCCACCACCTAAAACTTGGTGTGATGTTCAATGGCCCCAGTAGTTATGTTTAGTATGATAGTACCCACGGATTGACGGCAAGTATTATCATAAGCGCGAATCCCTTGAGTAGAGGGAGTCAGTTCTTCATTCTTTATGCCCAACTTCCTTGCAGTGCAGAGTGGGCATACGTTGATTGCAGAGCCATTATGAACCAGGCTCATAGGAACATTCATCTTCCTACACACCACAATGAGGTGTAAGGCCTTGTTATGTTGGTCCCCTTCCGGGGGTAGATCCTTGTCAGAAAAGGAAATCAAATTGTTGGTACTTGGCAACTCAGTAGTGAGAAAGTTAACCAATCCTTGAGGAGTCATATCATCATCAACTCCTATTTTCACCAGAGCATTCATCACAGCCTTTCGATGCTCGTGAGAGGTGGCCAAAAGCTTCCATACATTCATTTCCACCTTAATCTTTTGTAATTGTTTGACCACATCGTTGTTCACGTACAGGATCGATGGGATTAACTATTGGATGTGATTGCGGTGGAATAGGTTGTTGCAACCGTCCACTTCTGGTGAGAACCTTGACCTCAAGGTCTCCCCAAATATCTTCACTTGTGCCAAGAGATGAACAGGTTATATCCTTGAGATAGACATCTTCATCTTCACTATCCCAAATTCCATTCACTTCTTCATAACTCGAGACAAATACAACTTCCGGGAGAGGTTCATTCACAGGTTGAATAAGTATTGATGGATTAAAGGAGACTTCATCTCCCATGATATCCAAAGCATCAGAGAGAGGACCTGTTTGAATGTTAGGCTTCTTGCCCCCTGGAGGGACAGGAAGTTGATTAGCATCAATTAGGTCTTGGATCGCATCCTTCAACCTCCAACACTTCTCAGTATTATGACCCTTGCCTTGATGAAACTTGCAATAAGCATTGGGGTCATAGCTAGCGGTTCTATTCTCTGGTCGAGGTTCTGGAAATGGTCCAATTGGCATAATCAGTCCTTGACCATGCAAACAGTCAAAAGCAGCATCATAAGTCATTCCCAAAGGCGTGTAAACCCTCCTTTGCCTTTGGAATCTTTGAGGAGGAGCATTAAGGGCCAGCACATCATTGATATTGATATTGTTGGTAGCGTTATTAGGCTTGGAAGACGAAGAAGAAGGAGTGTCGTTCTTCTTGTTTTTCCAAGTGTTGTTATTATTGTTGCTACCAGCAGTCTTCATCAGTTCATCCTTGATATTGATCCCAATATCGTATACAACATCAAAGGTACTCAGAGGCAGAAAAATTAAGTGTTGCTTGTACTTATGAGTCAGATTTGCAATGAACAAGCGAACCATCTCTTTTTCCTTGGGGGGATCCACCAAGAGCACGGTTGTTTCCCTCCACCTGCTTAAGTAAGTGGTGAAGCCTTCATTCTCTTTCTGTTTGAGAATGGAGAGTTCACGTTCAGAAGTCTTGGCCTGAATGTTACACTTGTAATGATTCATAAAGCTTTCAGCAACATCCTCCCAGGTCGCGACATGTTTGGATTCCAAAGAGTAGAACCACTGTTGACATGCATGCTCCAAGAAAAGAGGGAACACTGTAGGGAAGAGTGTCACATATACTCCCTTAAGAGCCATGGTTGCAGAAAAAGCCTTCAAATGGAAAAGCGGATTATCAGTAGGCTTGAACTTCGGAATGTCAGCAGTGGAAAAATCCTCAGGAAGCTTGTCCCTTATGGACGAAGAGGCGACATGTTGTTCCACATAAGTGAATTCTTCAGAAATCTTACTCATCTGTTCCTTAATCTTGTCCATTGCAGCGGCAGTGACATTGTTTTGATTGTCTTGCTCTACCGTGTTGACTCTAGTGGTGAGTGTTTGCATCATGTTAGACAACATTTCAATTGTCCTGTTGATGTTCTCGATATCTTCCTTAGTAGCCATTGGTTGAAAGTAGGCTAGAGATGGATCTTGTGGAGATGATTGTGGTGGTTTCCTTGTACGCCTCTTTGGTATAAGAGGTTGTTGAGGTATTGACTCGAACCGTAACAATCTACCCCTGCTTCTTGACCAAGTGTTGTGACACCGAAACAAACACACCTTTAATGACCAAACTTATCCTTAACCCATCCGGATAAAAAAAAAATGAATTTTTAAAAAGGAAAAATTGCTCCCAATAATCTGAACTTTGCCTCGTCCGCCGAAAATAATCCCAAGTTTCGTTTATTATCTATTGCACCCAACTTTGGGGGGTATTAATTTTCGTTGCACCCAACAGGTCATCTAACCTGATGTAGCAGGTTACCTAGACACGTGTCAACACGTGATAGGTTCAAAAAAAAAATTAAAATGAAAACAAAAATTTTTAAAAAAAAAAGAAAAATACCCAGCCCCCACCTTATCCCGGAAAACACCACACCCCCACCCCCTCCCCGCCGGAAAAACAACCCCTTCCCCGAAAACCCCTCCCCCGCTACCGAAAACCGCCCAGCCACCCCTTCCCTTCCCGATCTCGCAATTCGACCCTAAAAATATGGTGGTGGATGTGGGTTTTGAGTGGGGAAATGAGGGGAGTAGTTCGATGGCTGGGGTGTGTCGAAGGAGGTTTTCGGTGGCTGGGGTGGTGTTAGAAGGAGGTTTTCGGTGGTTGGGGTGGTGTTAGAGGAGGTTTTCGGTGGCTGGGGGTGTAGGAATTCGGACTGCAGTGGCGATGGTGGTTGCGGGGGTTGCTCGGCGCGAATCTGATGTTGTTGGAGCTGTAGGGCGGAGCTGGGGTGGTTTTCGGGGAGAGGGAAGGAAGGTTTCGCCGGTTTTGGTGGGCAGGGGTACCGGCGACCTGGGTAGGGTTGTCGGAGGTGGGGGCACAGGTGGTGGCGGTGGTGGAATTGGGCTGTCTAAGGGGACTGGCTGTTAGGTTTTTTTTTAATTATGTTTTTAATTTTTTTTTTCTATTTTTCAACCAATTACATGTTGACACGTGTGCAAAAAAAATAATTCAGAAATGTTTACTTGATTTACCGGTTGCAGGTATTTGGGAGCAACGAAAATTAATACCCCCCCCAGTTCGGTGCAATAGATAATAAACGAAAGTTAGGATTATTTTCGGCGGACGAGGCAAAGTTTAGATTAATGGGAGCAATTTTTCCTTTTAAAAATCTATAATTTTGAAATTCTATTTATTTATTTATTTTTAAAAAAAATATGGGAGGATACTATCCGACTTACTCCGAAAAAAAAAAACGACACAAAAAAAAGACTACCCAAAAATACGGTCAAAAAGTGGTGCACGACTAATGAAAAAAAGTGTGTGAACACGACATGTGAGTGATTAAGTGAGGTTATGAACGTGTGTTATGACCGTACACCAAACTGGACACATACATACGCACAAAAACTGAAAAAAGACTAACAGGACACTTTTCCTGGGCACCGTGTCACGGTGCTGACTATCGTGACACAGTGCAGTCTACCGTCTGACGGTAGAAAGAGCCGTGTCACGGCACTATTCACCCTGGCGCGGCAGGACTTTTCGTGACACGGTGCGCAGTTCCAGGTCTTTTTCGTGATTTTTCCAGATTTTAGTCGATTTTAGGTCCGTACTAATTACTATGTGGAAATAAAAACCCTCGGTCATGGGTTAAACAAAAAGAGTAAACACATAAAGGTTAGCACTAAACAACCATGTAGCATTTAGTCACGATGATGTAAAAAAAAGTTCGCAACCTAGAGTCAAGATCTATGTTCAACTATTGGTCAAGCTTTAGGTGTCAAAAGGGTACCATGGTTAAGAGTTTGGACGCATTAGCAAGGCAACCTCCCTTGAGAGTGTATGCCAACGAGCGGCTCCGCGAGTTCGTGATGAAATCGAACTCGACTCTATAGTTTGGGTGGATTTAATAACTCAGATGAACCCTTATTTCCATGAGCGTTTTTGGGTTGATAGAGCTTAAATCCCCCGGGGCTAAGACGCATGTAGAACACACACGTTTTTTTAGAAAATCGAAGGAAGTTGACTGTGAGAAGAGAAAATAAGCCACCGGATTGATTTTAGGGCTGTTGTGACACGGCAGAGATTCCCGTGCCACGGTATGGCACACCGTCAGACGGTGCACTGTACCGTGACACGGCAAATTTTTCCATGGCACGGCAGTCAGAAAATCTGATTGGTGCCCTATTTTCCTTCGTACGCAATCAAGTTATTCAATTTTTCCTACGGGACAGACCTAAATGCGACGTTAAAACGTCTATGCATATGCAAAAATGCCAAATTAATCACAGGAATATTTTTCAAGAATCTTTCAAGTCTCATCCACTCATCTTAATTAAATACCGATCACTCAAATCGATAAATAACTAAGAATCCTCCCCAGTGGAGTCGCCAAATTGTAGGCGTCGTTTGAAGTGCGCCTACGTCAAAGCATGTGATGAATATGCTTGGCACTCATAGGTAGTGGGAATTGACATATACGATTAGGGACAAGGAAAGTAGGGAGCCGCCAACAAGTTTTTAAGGAACTTGTAAACCGTTCACGGATCATAAAAGGCAACCACGATAAAGGGACAACGATAGGCAACAACGATTGACCCGTGAAGGTTACACCCCATTCATAATCCATGAGATTACTAACTCCATATGGTTCGGAACCACGAAAAGAGGATCGGGGATGATGGTACGAAGTGAGTCATGGAGTCACATTAGCCCGTATTGGCCTCTACTCAATTCTCATAGTGAAAAGTGATTCCTGCGATCTCAAAGGCATACAAACAAAGATTCAATTTGCTCCAAACTATTATTTAGCTAAATTGGTTGAATATTAATGCAACACATAATTCTATAAAATTTGTAATCACTTGAATTAAGCAACAAGATTAAAAAGGAACCTAAACCGGTTGTCCAAATTATCTTATTAGGCGTGATTTCAATTACATATTCCCTTTAAACATGCAAAATGGTGATCATAAAAAAATAATAGAATAACATCAATATTGGAAGCAATTTAACAATAATTCTAACATTACAAAATCGTTAGAAAAATAATAGAAATAAAAGGAACATAATTCTTACTTTGATTCTATTTGTTTGCAACTACAAAATAATAAACGAGTTAGTAACTTCAAGGAAATAATAATAAAACAATAATTAAATTAAATTAAATTAAATCTATTTGGGGCCAAACCCTCAAACAGTTCTACCTTTCACGCCTTGGCTTAAGGACAGAACCACGAGTAAAGTATGGACTCCTGGGAGTGCTTGAAGAAGGAATTTTGAAAGAATAAGGGTAGGCTAGTGTTTAGGCTAGAGCATAGAAGAGAGAAAAAACTAGAGAATTAATTGATGCCCCGTACATTAGAAATGAGGGGGTATTTATAGAAAAAATGTGCTGATAGAACACACGGAACCCTAAAATGATAAAAACCCTAAAAAAAAGTATCCCGCGACAAGGCAAAGTGTACTGTGACACGGGAAATCCCACCGTCAGACGGGAAACATTCCTGTGACACGGTGCATATTTTGTGTGATGCGGGAAATATTTAATGAACGGGGGAGAAAACACGTTAAGGGTTTACGCGGAAAGGACATGGAAATTCCCGTGTCACAGCAGGTTTCCCGTGTCACAGGAAATCCCACCGTCAGACGGGAAAGTTTCCCGTGACACGATGGACTGTTGCCGTGACGCGGGAATTTTCAGTCCGCTTTTTCGTCTAAATTCATTTTTAACCCTAATTTCGTTCAACATTTTAAGTGCCGATTGATAATTTTGGGCCATTTTCTGATTTTTATTATTATTTTGGCTAAAGTAAATAAATAAAAAGTTTGGGCCAAAATAAATAATAAAACAGTAAAATAAAAAAAAGGTTTGGGCTAAAATTAAAACTATGCTTTGACCACACATCAAGACTAATCCATAGACTATTCAAAAATACGAATTTAATTAAATACAATTTTTTAAGCACACTCGGGATTAAATACTGAACCTGACCAATAGTGGCGGTGAAAGGTTGTTCATCATCGGGTTTGGTTTTGGGGAGACATTTTTAGGTGTCTACAGAAGGGTTTACTGGTTTTAATTTTTTTTAATTGTTTTTTGTTGGGAAATACAAAACAGTGTATATTTGTTGATTTTTTTTTCCTCCTTGAATGAATGCTAATTTGATGTTTATATATACTAATGTTCATGTATATGTATATATTTGTTTAGCTTGAAATTTTTATATATCTTGAGTATAAATGATATGTAAACTAGTTAGTGATATGTTGTTGTTGATGTTATTTTCTACAGAAAATGACTCGAATCGGTACTTCTTTGAAAAGGAAGAGAAATTGGGACTTTATTCGGTTCATAATTACTATGATTAATTGTGTTGTGTTGCTACATTTGATGTGTTACTCAATGAGAAAAACTATATACAATTCCCATTATCTTAAGCTAGATAAAAAAAACTAGAAGGAAAATGATATTGCACAACTTGAATAGAATGATTAGAGAAAGTGACACTTTGTGTAGGAACTATCTTCGTATAAATCGATACACATTTGGTGTACTTTTAGAAATGGTTAGAGATATTGGTGGATTAAATGAAACAAGAAACACATGTTTGGAAGAGATGGTTGCGGGCTTCTTATACACATTAGCTCACCATAAGAAAAATAGCATGATTGATGCACATTTTTATAGAAGTGGTGAAACTAATAGTAGACAATTTCATGGTTGTTTTTTAGCAATCTTAAAGTTACATGATATTCTTCTTAAGAAACCAACTCCAATATAAGAGGATTGCGATGATGAAAGGTGGAAATATTTCAAGGTAAATTAAAAAACCAACACTTTAATTTGAGATAAAATAGAGAGACTATTACATAATTTAAAGTGATATTGTTTATTTTGTAGAACTCATTAGGTGCCCTTGATGGTAAAATGATTCTAGTTAATGTTCCTAGTGAAGATCGATCCAAATATTGCACTAGAAAAGGTACCCTTGCTAAGAATGTACTAGGAGTATGCTCACCTGAAATGGAATTTATATATGTCTTATCTGGTTGGGAGGGATCGGCACATGATGGTCGGATTCTTCGAGATGTTATTTCTAGGCCTAATGGGTTGAAAGTTCCAAAAGGTAATTTGATTGATGTAGTAGACGTTATTTGAAATTGACTTAGGGTCTGTTCTCATTAACTGAACTCAGCTGAACTGAACTGAACTGAACTGAATTGAGCTAAACTGAACTGAACTGAACTGAATTGAGCTGAACTGAACTGAACTGAACTAAACTGAACTGAATATTTTATAAGAGAAGGAAATTAGGAGCTGAACTGAACTAAACTAAGCTGAGCTGAACTGAACTGAACTGAACTTCAACGTAAGAGAACAGGCCCTTAGTAAGAGAGTAATTTTTTTTTTTTAAATGTGTCATGGTTGTTATTATCTATGTGACAGAGGATATACTAATGTAGAGGGATTCCTTCCACCTTATAGAGGGCATCTTAATCATCTTAGAGAATGGAATAATGGCCCCCGTCAACCTCAAACTGCCGAAGAATATTTCAACTTAAGGCATGCAAAAGCTAGAAATATGATTGAGAGATGCTTTGGGTTACTCAAGGGAAGATGGGGAATTCTTAGAAGTCCTTCTTGGTTTAGTTTACAAACACATGGTCGAATTGTGCTTGCTTGTGCCTTATTACATAACTTGGTAAAAAGATACATGCTTGAAGAATTTGATGATGATGACTTGTTTGAGGAAAGTGATAGTGATGATGATGATGATGGTGATGCTAGTGATGAAGATGATGTGGAATACATAACCTCCATTGCTGTAACCGATCCATGGACTAATTTTCGAAATACAATGGCCCAAAATATGTTCAATGATTGGAGGGCTAGACACCACAGAGTTACTTTGTGATATTATTCTTGTTTGTTAAACAACATTGTATTTGTTATTTGAACTTGAGACTTGTATCTTTGTTTCAATTTCGTGTTTTTTTTTTATTGTTGTATCAAGTCATGGATTTTGTGTTGGACTTATAATAATTTCCTTTATGTACTTGTATTGAATTTTTTTTTGTTAATTTCACTTTTATATACATGCAATGTTATTTTGACATGTTAATATGGTTCAAATGTTTTAGTAGGATGGATGAAAGTAGTGCAAGTGGAGGTGGAAGGGGAAAAAACAAACGATTTTGGACCGCTCGAGAAGATAAAGTTCTTGTAGAAGCATTGTCAGAGCTAGTTGTTGATCCTCATTGGAAGTGTGAAAATGGGTTCAGAAGCAACTACATGGTTCGCTTAGAGGAGATCATAGGTAAGGCTCTTCCTGGTTGTGGGTTGAAGGCTATGCCACACATCGATTCTCGACTAAAGACACTTGGAGCAAAGTTTAGGGCTATTTCTACTATGTTAAATAGTAGTGGATTCGTTTGGGATGATTCCAAAAAAATGGTTTCTGTGGACCGGGCTGTTTATGATGAGTTTTGCAAGGTATGATAACTTTTTTAAGGTCATGAACTTTTATTTTGAATACTTGCTATTTTTGTTTATATTCCTATGGCTATGGATGCTTAGCATTTTTGCTATTTTTTATAGATTTGAAGGACTATTTATACAAGCAAGCATAGGAACTATAGTTAGCAGGAACTATTTATACAAGTGCATTAGTTTTTAAAAAAAAAATCTAATTTCAGGATTTTGTTTGTAGTGCTAGCTAAAAAAAAACCTATGTGGAATGTCATTTAAATTATGTTTGAGATACCTCATGATGTTGTATACTTGAGCATTTGGGGAATTTTTGTGCTTTTTAGAAAAATCCAAGCTGCAAAAACTTGTATGGAGTTTCATTTCCCCACTTCCATGAACTCATGAATGTTTATGGCAAGGATTATGCAACTGGAAAACCAGCTGAAGATTTTGTTGAAGCAATCAACAATTTGCAAACTGTTGCCCCCCCCCATAGGTTTTACTCGATTCAAGTGATGATGAGGGAGTTGCTGGTAGTGGTAATGTCACTCAGACCGTTACTTCTCCTCCTTCAAAAAAGATGAAGACTGAAAAAACTTCCAAAACAAAAGAAAGAAAAAGGTGGTGCTGGAAGTAATGAGTTGGCTAGCTTACAAGCATTCATGAAAGACATGAATGTTCATCTTTCCACTATGGCAAATGTAATGGCACGCATTGATGATCGTGAACAACGAGCGGATGAAAGAGAGCAAAATTTAGTTGAAAAGAGTGAGCAAGTGCTAGAGGAACTACTCTCTTTCAATTTAGAAGGTGTCACGGCCCAAGTTTTTGAAGTGACTAACATTCTAACCGCACAATCAAACAAGCTCATGGTATTTTCAAAGTGTCCCGACGCTATAAAAAGTGCTTATGTTAAGAGTCTTCTACGAGGAAGTGGAAATGGTGATGCTTAAATCTTATGTGGTGGTTTCATGTATGGTTTTCAATTAGGTGTTATTCACAAGCTACTACTTTTGGTATGAACTTTATCTAGAAAGGATTAGTAGCAAAGACTTGGGTTGAATGTTAATCTTATTATAACACTTTTGGTATGAACTTTTATTTAGGAACAAGTACTTTGCATTGGTATTATTTTCACCAAGAGGTGATTACTTGGATTTGTAATCAATGGAGCTAAAAAGGTGTTATCTGGAGATATATTATGTTTTTTTGGTTTTTTTTTCATATTGCAGGAAAAGACGATACAGGTTTGGTGGTATATTTTAAAAAAAAATAAAAAAAAAATAAAAACAGGTTCTTTAAGTTTCCTGAAGAAACAAGTTTTATCAAATAATAACAAGTTATTTTTGAACAAAAATTAAAAGAATTTAAAAACTCAAAATTTGATTCCCTGGCTTGAACCAAACAGTCACAAAGGGAATCAGTGAGCAGTTCATTCCGTTTCCTGGACACAACCAAACAACTAGGAAAAATCAGGGGAATCCATTTCTTTCTTCTCCATTCCCTTTCTTCATTCCATTCTGATTCCTCTCTGCGAACCAAACGGCCCCTTAGGGTATTATAAGTAACTGACAAATCTTAACGCCAGTTACGAATAGCATTTTATTTTATTTTAAAAAAATAAAAATGGCAATTGTGCTAGATGCCCCTATTGCCATTACCCACGCTACATTTTTTTTAATGTGAAGCGTCATAAATTATAAACCCAACTTTTATACAGTTATAAATACAATAATTATTAATCTAAACCATGTAAGGTCCAATTTAATCGACATTGATCTACATCATCAATTATAAAATATAGAAAATAATGTAATTGTAAATTACAAATATGTCACCAACTTTCAACTACAAAGGAAATGTATGTCATCCTAAAATAACAGAGCGATAAGAGGTGATTTGAAATAAACAAAATAGAACATTATTGTGATTTCTAAAACGGAACAATCTGAGAATTGCTTGTAGAAATCATCCTCTCATAAGTCGTTTACCATTTTTGAAGGTGCTTGTAGAATAAGCTTGAAATAATATTGAACCCTGCATCCAAAACCAACCTGCCAAATTGTTATCACAAAGACCAATCTTAGATAATTTCCAAAATATGAGTTTGTGGGATATCATAAAATGTTCTACCGATAAAAGTTTTGACTTACTCAAGTAGTGATAATGGATTTCTTAACTTATTAATTTTGAGAAGATTGCAAGACATTGAGTATTAAAAGTGTCTAAATGTTATGTGAATAGAATCAGGTTAACGATTCATGATACATGCAAGCTAAGGAACAACGGAATGAAACTAATCAAGTTGGGTGGGATAGGGGATATCACCCAAATGCACCCAACAAAGACGATAGATAATAAGTTCTACCAAGAGCTATTGCTATAAGCAGAATAGAACCCAACTCCAAGAGCATTCACCTCACTAAGAGAAATTATAGAAACAGCCAAGGAAGATGCAAAATTAAACTATAAAAGTATCAAATAAAACCATCACTTTCCTGCTAATTACAAGAAGGAAAAATAGGTGCCAAACTTTTTGTAAATTAAAATTCCTCTAAAACAAAGGAAACCAATATAGAAATAGTAATTTAAGTTAATCTCTGTCTTTTAGACGAAAGAAATTAATCATGTTAGTGCTAGAAACGACAAGCTCCTAGAGAATGAGTATCCATGCTAGATAGGTATCAACCAAAAAACTATAAATAGAGCATTCACAAGCTAAATGTAATAGCAAATTAATTGAACCTTAATCATTGTAAAAGTAGGTAATAACAGTCCTTACAATTACAACCCACGACAAAGCAAGTTGAGATTTACGAAGTAAAAAAGAACAATAAATGAGATGGAATTGCTATGAAGCCTAGTTCAACTTTTACTCAATCAATAACCATGGCCAGAATATAAAAAATAGTCATGCCTTATCTCTCACTGTCATTAACAAAATGCTACTTGAAAGGCAAGGATTAATATACCTAATTGTTGCATTGAGGAACTATTTACTCTTCACATGAAAATAATACTCTGTATTAAAGAGGGATACATTTCTTTACCTATTGTTCGATCCTATGATGTGGTATGTTGATTGGACTCTGACAAAGCTTGTTAAAATTTTCATCAAACTACATACTAACACTAGATGACCCTCCCTCTGAACTAGTAAATCACCAAGTGGTAAGGCTGCATGCATTTGGTGTAACACCCCCGATTTACTAACTGAAAATAGATAAGAATTAAAGGAAAAATAAACAACCTTTAAATAAAATTGCGGAAGCATACTCCTAAATCGAAGGTATTACTGCCACACTCAACAACCTGTCAAGTGTTAAGGCTTACAAATCCCAATAAATCTAGGTGAGCTATTTACAACTTTACGAACTCGTTATAGCATACTAATCGATCACTTGAGCTCCCTTTAGCTACGATCACTTGATCAAACCTGCTTATACAAACTTGACTGGTCACCATTAAGGATAAATTCCAAAATAGATCGTCGCAGGGCCACCATAAGAAAAAGACATGGCCGTAAACACAAGTAGCACAACAAAACAATACACACACGTCAGCAAAAAGCTGAGTAATCACCACTTATCAAAATACAAAGAGTAATATAATCAATTCAATTAAACAATGTAGTTCGAAACTACATTACACATTGTACTCTGAAAATAACATTTGTCAACTCAACCTCAAATAATAATAATCCTTTACTCAACTCGTAACCAATAGTGTGCCATGCTCTTTGTTCTATACCTAGCCTTGGACATGGGTAATTCGAATAAAACCAACAAGTATAAAAACTTGAATATTCCCAATAACTAGAAAACACCTTGAATCAGACCACATACGGGTCAATTCCCACTGTAGGGGACCATAGAAAAATAAAATAATAAAGATTGTACCTCATTCTTAACTCATGATTACCATCTCCTTACCAACATGCCAAGGACTAAGGTCTATAACGCCGAGCCTCAAACTAAGAATAAAATAATAATTCTCAACCTTTTGATCTCATACTTGATCAAAAATAAACATAAACTTGATGATAAATAGTATCTCAATAATGGCACGAGTTCCCAAATAACATGACAATTCGATCACAATATATCTAACTCCTAAAAAAGTACTAATAACCCAAATATAATCAAATCTCAACCCAAAAACAATACTCTGCATTAACAACCCTAAAACCTTGATAAAACAATGCTCCCTATAACAACAACATTAAAACTCTTGCAATAATTGTACAATCAATATATACAACAAAAATAAATAACACGATACTCAAATCTAATAAAATCATATAATACCATAATAATTAATCATCTATACAAAGAGTACAAATAATAAATCATATCACACATAACAATACGAAAACACAAACATTTTAAAAATAGTGTGAGATCAATGTAAACAAATTAATCAAACAATTCCAAGATAATAAATCGTGTGATTACCTTCGACAAAGTACACTGGAATTACAATATTCACCCTAAAAAAATTGCGCAGCTTTTCTATTCATCTCACCAAGTAATGATGTAAATCATCATCATCCTCATATCATTATCAAATCTAATGTTGGTTTGGTGCGTTTCACGCACAACCAAAGGTATAGGACGGCTCTTTTATATATATATATATATATAAAATATCTTTTAAGGTTTTAGAATATTAATAGGGTTTAAATTAGTTTATGATTGTAGAGTTCGAACATTTCTCTAGAAATTGTTTAAATCAAAATTAATTCCCACTTTGCTTTGTTTTAAAAATTTATTCCCTAAATAGTGTCCACGTAGGATTGGGTATTATTATTATTATTATTTTATTGGTTAAGTGTAGAACCGCAATCGTTGGTGGCGGTTTCGTTTGAAGGATCAATATTGCTATTGACGATTCATTTTGCATGTTTTTTTTTACCATTCCGCTAATATCATCTCACTGTTTTACATGTAGTCATCTGCAAGTGTTTTTTTAATAGCCCCACCTGCAAAAAAATTGCAAGGAAATTAAACAAGAAGTAAAAAAAATACATGGGAATTGAAGTTCATATATATATATATATATATATATATATATATATATATATATATATATATATATATATGTTGAGATTTTCCCTTGAATTCATACTTGTATAAAATTACTCAGAAAATCATAATAAAATTACAATTAAAAACTGAGTTTTAGAGAGAGAAAGAAGAAAGAAGATCTAAAGAAGAAATAAGAGCTTTTAAGAGATAAAACACAAGAGTTGATCAATGAAAAAGCATTTCACGAAAGTAATCGATCTTTTGTACAAGCTGAATGTTTTTAACTCCCCTCCCCTGGTCTGTAGTAGTATTAATGCAAAACCTTCTAAGATTTTTCTGTTTAATCATCAAGAAACCTGAAAGCACAAGGATCAACATCGGCTAGAAGACTCAGTGATGGTTCAATTATCTCCTCTGCATACATCAGGATGATACTCTAAATTAACATATTATGCAAATCCAATCAGATTTATCATCTTAATACTTTAAATTCTACAAAATTTGCAGAAAATTAGAATTAAAATTTGCTAAAATCTCTCAAATTAGATCCAAATCCATGAAATTTCACAAAATAAGATATCTCCAATAAGATTAACAGTTAAACCAACCCCAAATTTCACGAAATTTAACAGGAAAAAAAATTAAACTCAGAAGAAGTAACATAATTATTCAGCAGATAAGATACCACTGAAATGTCATAAACTAGGAAAAAACCAATAAATTTTCAGAAAATTGGCAATTAGGCATATACAATAAATTTAACAAGAAATAGAATTTCAATTAAAAAAATTCACATTTACAAAAAAAAAAAAATCGATAAAATTTCATAAAACATAATGCTTTGCACGGTGAATAATTTAGCCTTGCACTTTCGGGGTAATCTGAAATCCGACCATTCGTCGATTGAACTAAGCTGATATTTTTGATAATAGAGATTTAGAGCCTTGGAGGAGCTTCAAAGGAATTTCAGCGGAGAGAGAAAAATTAAGGGGGTGTGTGAAAAAATGGGCTAAGTTTAAATGTTTGACAAGGTTGGAGGAGACAGAAGAATACGGGTACCCTTAAAAAAAATGGCGAGTAGTAACTGACTTTGATGAAACCCATTACAGTTAATAAGGTCAATAAAGTCTGACATATTATTTATAATTGACCTTTTTTATGCTCTTTACTTATAGTTAGTCAATCTATCATTGACTTATTATTTGTAAATGACCTTGATTATGTTAGTTATAAATACTAATTTATTTGTAACCCGCTCTACATGTGTCAGTTACTAATACTCTAATTGTAACTGACATAATTCAAACCAGTTACTAATAGGGCGTTACAAATAACATTTTTTCTAATAGTGATGGTATAATTATACATATTGTACTAGTATTTCCGTAGAGGAAGATTTGGGGGGTGTTACAAGTTGGCCCAGGTTACTCATAATGAGTAACAAAGGCTGTTACTCAAATGACAATGTGGTAAATATTTGCCTTGAAAAACGCGATTAATAATTTTTTATGGTAACGATTTGTTGACGGAGTTTATCACTAGGTTTATTAGTATCCAGGAGACAGAAAGCAATTGTTCACCAAGAAGCCCATTTAAGCAACCACAACCGCCATTAATCGAAAGAAAGAGAACCACGGCCGGCGAAGCAATGTATTACCGTTTTGCGTGAAAGTTTCACCAAGAAGCCAAACAAACCAACATCGGAGTCGCCATCATGGTCAGCCGAAAAAACATCGTTGACGAATCCGCATGTGGAAGGGAAACCACGAGCGACGGAGCGACGGTGTACGAATTTGCAGGTGAAGGTTAACAATAAGCCCGATAAGTCACCGGATCACCATCATCATCTTCTTCCTCCGCAACCATTTTCGGCGGCTTCGCTGCCGAATTAAACAAAAACCCTAAGAACAATAGAAGATTAGAATGGCATGTTAACCCCAAATGGTAGGGGTGTTGTCTTCTTCCACTAGATTTCTCCATTGATGAACCTTAGCTTGGTTGTGAGCTCCATTGAAAATCACATCTTAACACCAATAGCAAACCCTCTGTTTCTACAATTAATGATGTACATAAATTTTTTCCCTATTTTGCCCTTACTAATTCCACCTGAAATTACCAACGTGCCCTTTGAATAACAATTCATGTTACTCAAATTGAGTAACTTAACTTTACTCTTTATTTTAATTATATATTGATTGTAGCATTAAGCAGTATATTTCTATTATGGGTTTTGTATATATTTTTGCAACAATGAGTATGTTTATAGTACTACCTCCGTTAACGGTTATTTGCAACATTTACCCAAAATAGGTGCTTAGTATTATTTGCAACAATTTTATTTTTTTCCTTTTTTGGTAACTTTTTGGTTGACCAAATGACTGTTTTGCCCTTATTAAAAACTGATTAAATCCTAACTTACTCTAATACTCAACGTAATCATTTGTATAATCTAAACATCTAATTTAATGACTCCCACCAAAATTAAAGATCTACATCCCCTCTTTCCATTTCATTAGATCTGAATCACCTCAACTCCTCACCTACCCTCATCAATACATCTTCAACCACTGCCATTAATATGGTTGATGAAGCTTTTAAATGTACGCATCCCTCCAGAATTTGTCACTTTCTCTCTCTCTCCTCCTCTTTAAATCTGGTAATCCTCTTTCTCTCTCCTGTTCTTCGAAACCCTAATTTTAGATCTACTGTTTTCTTTCTTCATTTTACCAAAAATGAATCCCCCAAATGAGAAGATTCCAGATGACAATGTTATTGCGACCTACAAATGTCAGCGTCGTACTGGGAAGATGAAGTTGGTTAAGACGGTAATTTTCATTGAGAGGAAGAGGAAATTCGGTGGTGGTGCGAAGCTTGCAGATCCTACTTACGATGAAAAACGTGAGGTTGCGAATTTGGCAGATCTGGGCAAAAATAAGGTTGGGTTGAATGAAAAAGCAACTATTGCTGATGTTGTGAAGAACGAAGATGGTAAGTCCCATGAAAAAGCAATTGTTGCTGAGGTTGAAGAGGTGACTGGAGAAAAGGGCGACGGTGGTGTTTCTGGAAAAAAAAGGAGCAGATCTGGCTCCTTTGAGGACACCGATGATGCTGTTGGGGGGGAATACAACCCTTCTAACGTTGGCCCTAACTAATGTCGTAGCGTAACGCTATTCTAACCTAACTTTTTTTAATTTAATTGCTTGCAATTAGTTGTTTTTTTGAGATTATTGGTTGATTTGTGAGTCGAAAGGTTGCTTTGTTGAGAATATATGGTTGTTTTGGTCAGAAAATTGGCTGATTTGTTAGTATATTGTTGGTTTTGTGAGATTATCGGTTGTTTTGTGAGTTTATTGGTTGTTTTGTGGAGAATATATGGCTGTTTTGTGAGATTATTTGCTGTATTTGGTCTAATTATAGGCTGTTTTGTTAGATTATTGGCTTGTATTGGTTGTTTCTGATGATCTTTGCCTATTATGATACTCTTTGGTTATTTACGATAAGATATGGATATTTATCATACACTTGGGCATATGGTTTGGTATTAAGTCTATGTTCTGCTATAAATAGGCATGTATTGGCTGTTTTGGTCAGAAAATTGGCTGATTTGTGAGTATATTGTTGGTTTTGTGAGATTATTGGTTGTTTTGTGAGTATATTGGTTGTTTTGTGGAGAATATATGGCTGTTTTGTGAGATTATTGGTTGTTTTGTGGAGAATATATGGCTGTTCTGCTATAAATAGGCATGTACTGGTTGTTTTGGTTTTGATGATGATATGATGATATGTATGCAAATTGGCAATGGGAATTGTGATATGATGAGTGATGAAACAATAGTAGCCTACTTTGAATGTTGTAAGATGTTTATGCAGTTCAGTCCCTTTTTGTATGACTCCCTTTATGTGTGTTCTCAAGGACTATGCTTAGAGAGAACCTCACCAGTGTTGCCTAGAGTTGCCTAAATTTATGAGTCCCTTTTGTTTAGTTCTCAATAACTATTTTAAGAGAGAAAAAAACAATGCTGCCTATATGTATGAGTCCTTTCCTGAGTCTCTTTATGTGTGAGTGAGGAAATGTGTGAGTCCCTTAATGTGTAACAAATCCAAATGATGAAGGGACTCATTTGACATTTGAAATTCATAAGTTGGAATTGCTCCAACAACTTCATATGCAAGTTGTTGTTGAGGAAATCACTTATGCAATTTACTATTATGTCATAAACCACAGCTTCTGATGGATTTACATGTGGTTTTGTTTTTTTTTTTTTTTTTTTTTTTTTTTTTTTTTTTTTTTTTTTTGGTAAACATATTGTCATCAATTTATGCACATAAATCAACACCACTTAAATACAACCTTACAACATAAGCAATAAAGCCTTCAAAAGGTAGTACTTTTGTCAAATTAAGCTAGTTCAGACTGCCTTACAACATATGACTTGAATTTTCACAAAATACACATAACCAATGAATTTTTTAAACTGGTAAAACTATAAACACAAAAAACAACCTAGCAATTTTACCACTTGCTTAATAGCTCTTCAATGGTTATATGTGGCAGTCTGTCCCATGTGCTTGACATGTTCTTCAATCTGCATCAACTTGCATGCCTTCATCTTCTTCATTGACTTCCCCTGTTTGTATGAATAAAGTGTTCAAATGTTCAACAGCTTGTTCAACCACAGCCCCCTCCACCTCTTGTTGTTCAGGCAGCAGGCCTAGTCTTTCCAGCCTTTTCTTCCCTTTGTGTGGTGGGGAGAAATTGTTGCCACCCAAATGCTTCAGTATCTCTTCCATGCAGCATTGTAGTGTTATCCATGTGTGCTTGTTTAGTATTGGATTAAAAGAGTCATAAGCCTCTTTCACTTTCTCAATGAGTTCCCCCAAGTTCTTAGGGAATGATTGGTACTGGATGCTCTGTATTGTATTGAACAATCCAAGATTTAACACATTTAGATCTGGTGACTGGGCTGGTTGATAAATGAATTGTATGTTAAACCCATCTGACTGACATGCATGCTGGAATTCCTCATCCTTAGCTAGGAACTTGATGAGATCGAGCATTATCCCACTGAATCAAAATGTCCTTGGACAGATCTGATGGCCATTTACTTTTGATTGCTGGAATCACATTGTGAAGCAGCATTTCCCTTATTGCTTCCTTGTTTACATATTGTGTTGCCTTAATTTCCACAGCTCCAGCTTCTCTATTCTTGCTTTTTTTCTTTGCAATTGTCTCATAAACAAATGGAAAGATTCCATACTTTCCATCATGTACCACTTGACCTTGGGAGTAAAAAATTGGCTTGCCAATGATAGCCATGAACATGCCTTTTACCTTGAATCTTTTGGACTGTTGGCACCTATATGGATTAGGTTCATTTGGGAGCAAATAGAACTTCCTTGTCTCTGGATTGAGGTAGAACCATTTTTCATCGATGTGTACATGTTATTGGAAATTCTGAAACTTGGGTTGTATGTTCTGTTCAGCAGGCAGCAGGTGACTTAAGACCCATTTTAATCTGGCCACCTTGTGGTTGGATGTGAGGGAAGGGTGATTTGTGCTTGTATGAGTCCTTAGCCTCCTTTTTTCTTGAGCTTGTGAATGGTGACATGTGATATTTTAAGAGCAGCCCCATAGCTTCTCTATGTTGTCCTTTTATACAAAGGGACTGACTGAAGAAACTCATCAGAATATTCAGTTGGTTTTGGTCCTGTTGTACCAAGCTTCTTGCTTCTGACATCTATTACAGCCCCCTCAGCCAATTGCCTTTTGATTTCTTTGAATAATCTATGTATTGATGATCTGTGAACGTTATACTTTCTTGCAATTTGTGACTAAAAGCCTCTTGGCAGATCTTGGCCATCCAGGTTATGTAGAAATGCATCAACAATCTCTCTTTTTTGCATTACAGTTAGTTGTTTCCTACTTTTGGATTGTGGCATTTCTTCTTCATTGCCCATATTTTGGCTGTTGTCATATTGGTTGTTGTTGTCACTTTCTCCCATGGAGCTTGAATCATAGTCTTCCATTGTTGTGTCTTCCATTGTTGTTTGTTCATGTAGCAACTGATCTATGCTAAAAAAAATTCAGAGAAAAACGGGACCACCTTTCCCTCCCTTTTTATGTCTTAATCACATGGCCCTCCTTACAATTATTCATACTTAAACAAGCCTTAAAAATTTTGCCTAGGAGTCTGCGCATGTCGCTTTCGTTGCAAATAACTGTTAACGGAGGTAGTATAAGTTTTGTATAATTTTTTGCAAGTATAAGCTACTTGTATTTCCGTTGTAAATGTTACATGTAGATGAATTGTAATTTTTTTAAAAATTAAATTTATACATATATCAAAAATACAATTTTCTTTTTAAAAAAAAAAAGTAAAAGAGACCGTTTATTTAAAATAGATGGTCTCAATTTTTGGAAAACTAAAACGACCTCTTATTTATTATAGATGGTCTCAGTTTGATTCAACTCCATTATTTATTTAGTTTTAAAAAATTCTTCAAATATTTAACATAATCTTTCTATGTAAAATTCTTATTGTAGACACCTAAAAATGTCTCCCCAAAACCAAACCCGATGATGAACCACCTTTCACCGCCACTATTGGTCGGGTTCAGTATTTAATCCCGAGACTGCTTAAAAAATCGTATTTGATTAAATTCGTATTTTTGAATAGTCCATGGATTAGTCTTGATGTTTGGTAAAAGCATAGTTTTAATTTCAGCCCAAACTTATTATTTAATTTTAGCCCAAACCTTTTTTTATTTTATTGTTTTATTATATATTTTTGGCCCAAACCTTTTATTTATTTTATTTTCTTATTGTCTTATTTTAGCCCAAATAATAACAAATCAGAAAAAGGCCCGAAATTATCAATCGGCACTTAAAATGCTGAACGAAATTAGGGTTAAAAATGTATTTAGACGGAAAAGCGGACTGAAAATTCCCGCGCCACGGCAGGAGTCCACTGTGTCACGGGAATCTTTCCCGTCTGACGGTGGGATTTCCCGTGACACGGGAATTTCCGTGTCCTTTCCGCGTAAACCCTTAACGCGTTTTCTTCCCCGTTTACTAAATATTTCCCGCGTCACTCAAAAATTACACCGTGTCTCGGGAATGTTTCCCGTCTGACGGTGGGACTTCCCGTGTCACGGTACAGTTTTCCGTGTCACGGGATACTTATTTAGGGTTTTTATCATTTTAGGGTTCCGTGTGTTCCCTCAACACATTTTCTCTATAAATACCCCCTCATTTCTGACGTACGGGGCATCAATTAATTCTCTAGTTTTTTCTCTCTTCTATGCTCTAGCCTAAACACTAGCCTACCCTTCTTATTTCAAAATTCCTTCTTCAAGTACTCCAAGGACTCCATACTTTACTCGTGGTTCAGTCCTTAAGCCAAGGCGTGAAAGGTAGAATTGTTTGAGGGTTTGGCCCCAAATCAACCCTACTTAATTTAATTTAATTTAATTATTGTTTTATTATTATTTCCTTGAAGTTATTAACTCGTTTATTATTTTGTAGTTGCAAACAAACGGAATCAAAGTAAGAATTATGTTCCTTTTATTTCTATTATTTTTCTAACGATTTTATATTGTTGGAATTATGGTTAAATTGCTTCCAATATTGATGTTATTCTATTATATTTATTGATCACCATATTGCATGTTTAAAGGGAATATGTAATTGAAAATCACGCCTAATAAGATAATTTGGACAACCGGTTTAGGATCCTTTTTAATCTTGTTATTTAATCAAGTGATCACAATATTTTAGAATTATATGTTGCATTAATATTCAACCAATTTATCTTAATAATAGTTTGGAGTGAATTGAATATTTTGTTTGTATGCCTTTGAGATCGCAGGAATAACTTTTCACTATAAGAATCGAGTAGAGGCCAATACGGGCGAATGTGACTCCATGACTCACTTCGTACCATCAACCCTGATCCTCCTTTCGTGGTTCCGAACCATATGGAGTTAGTAATCTCATGGATTATGAATGGGGTGTAACCTTCATGGGTCAATCGTTGTTGCCTTCGTTGTCCCTTATCGTGGTTAGCTTTTTATGATCCGTGTACGGTTTACAAGTTCCTTAAAAACTTGTTGGCGGCTCCCTACTTTATTTGTCCCTAATCGTGTTATGTCAATTCCCACTTCCTATGAGTGCCAAGCATATTCACAACATGCTTTAACGTAGGCGCACTTCGAACGACGCCTACACTTATGATTATTTTTTATAAGTCATTTTCTCACTATTATACTTAATCATGTACAACGGAGTCACTAGATTCACCCACAACACATATAATTGCCGCAACGCTAGTACACATATTACATCATCCATTATGTAGAGTTGGATATGAAAACATAACAAAATTATTTATCATTTAGTATCCATTATATTGAATTTTGGAAAATTTACCGGGAATAACACATCCTTTGAGCGGTCTTCCAAAAATAGCACCACCTTTCGATATTCCAAAATAAAACGACCTGTAACATACTCCCGCTAAAAATGGTATGTGACCAGTTGGTAACCTATTTTACAGGTTACTTGTGACACGTGTCACAATATCTTTGTGCAATTTTTTTTAACAAATCTGATTTTTAAATTTTTTTAAAAAAACCGTAAAATTAAAAAAATAAAAATAAACCCCCTGCCTAGCCCCCCATTTCACCGGAAACCACCATCCCCATCGATCTACCCCACCTCAAACCACCCCATCTGAGCCCCCATCCCCATTTCCAATCCCCTTTCACTTTTCCGTCATCATTTCTGGTCCCCCTTCCCCTTCTCATCCTCGTTTCTGCCCTTTTCCGTTACCATTTTTGACCCTCTTCCATTTCCCTTCTTCATTCTGGTGGCCCTCCCCTTCCCTTCTCCATTTTCGATCCCCCCTTCCCTTTCATTCCTGTGAAATATTGCTTATTCCACCAACTACAAACCTTGTCAAGTTTTCAAGGGATGCCATGATGTTCATTCCAAGAGGCATACAAGTCAATCTCGAGCAAGCAAGGGGCTCAAAATTGGGGAAAATGAAGGGAGGAGGTCGAAATTTGCTACGGAGAGGGGAGGGGGCTGAAATTGTGATCGGGGAAGGGAGGTTTCAGGTGATGGGATGGTCTGGTGAGGGTGGTAGTTCCCAAAATCCCGGTGAAAGAGGGGCTAGGGCAAACGGGGGGTTTATTTTTATTTTTTTTAATATTAAGTTTTTTAGGGGTTTTTATTTATTTATAGGTTTTTATTTAAATCAAACTTGTACAAAAAAAAAATTGAACTAATGACTGTGTGACATGTGTCACGGGGTAACCTGTAAAACATGTTACATGTTTTTTGTACCATTTATAGCAGAAGTATGTGAAAGGTCGTTTTATTTGAAATAAAATCGAAAGTGGTGCTATTTTTGGAAGACCGCTCAAATTAAGGTCGTGTTATTCTCGGCAAATTTTCCTTGAATTTTTTATACTTTGATATATATGGATGCAATTAGAGAAAGAATGAATTGAGGTAATTAAACACAAAAATTAGGGTTCCTTGTAGAGAGGTAGTATAATTTTTTTTTTAAAAATATAATGGAGTTGAATCAAAGGTAACTGTACACGAGAAAAGAAAGAGAGAAAAGTGATAATTAAAAAGAAATTTTGTCAGAAAAAACCATTTATAGCAACTATTTTGTTGGGAAAAACCTTATAAAATTTTTTTGGCTAGAAGAAACCAAATTCTTAAAATTTTTTGTTGAAGACAACCAAAGGTGAGAATCCGGCATTGACTGAGTGTTTTTCAACGTTGACCCCACATGTGTCGGTCACGTGCCCCTTTTTTTACTAAACACACCCAATTTCTCCTAATTCCCACTAATTTCCCTCTAAATCTTTCCTTTTAATTTACCCCCTTTTATCTTCTTCTTTCCCTTCTTCTTCTCTCTCATCTCTTGAGGTAATTAATGGTTGTTGCGCGTTCTTCATGGCGTCACTCCTCAATCTGGAAATCAATCAAAAAAGTTAATTTCCACCCATCCTAAACAGTAAGTTCACTTAATGGTTTGTATCTAATTGCTTTGGGTTTCCTTTTTTTGGGTAAGTTTTTTTCTGAATTTTTTTTCAATCTTCTCTGCAATGGCGAAGAACAAAGCAAGGGAAAAGGGAAGTGTTGGAGTTGTGTCGTGTTCGAAGAAGCTAAAAGGAATCAATTACAAAGCTATATATAAACCCAGAGCGTAAGGATTGTTGTGGGTCCAAGATGTCCAAACCACAAGAACATCTGATATCCTTCAATGGATCCATGAATGCTGCTAAATTCAGAACAATAAGATCAATTAGGGAAAATTACAAAAGGGGGCAAAAAGACCTAATTTTTCAAACACCTGGGAAGAATTAGGCAACCATTAAACACCTCTTTCACTGTATCCTTGGTTGAATTTAATTGAAGAAAACTATTTCTGGGATTAATTCAAAAAATCAGAAAAAACACATGAGAGAGGAGAGACGACCTAGGAGAGAGGAGATCTAAGAGAGGAGGGAGAAGAAGAAGGGAAAGAAGAAGATAAAAGGGGGTAAAATAAAAGGAAAGATGGAAATTAGTGGGGGAATAAGGAGAAATTGGATGCGTATAGTAAAAAAAGGAGCATGTGACCGGCATATGTGAGGTCAACGCCGGAATACACTCAGTCAATGCCAGATTCTCACCATTGGTTGTCTTCAACAAAATAATTTAAGAATCTAGTTTCTTCTTGCCAAAAAAATTTTATAAAGTTTTTCCCAACAAAATAGTTGCTATAAATGGTTTTTTTTTAGACAAATTTTCCTAGTTAAAAAGATATGGATAAATAATGTTGAGCGGTACATGGAATAGGCCGAACACAATAGTGGGATAGAGGATTTAGAATCAGTCATGTGACCTTTATATGGTCTTTTCTATATTTCTAGGATCATGTGATGCGTTATTTAATTGGTATTTCTATGATTTTTTTTTTTGGTGGGGTTTAATGGATTTTTGCAATTAGTGGCTAGCTAGCTTGATGATTATTTTTGGCAATTTAATTTCAATTTTTTAAGTGGAATTCTGTAATTTACATGGATGGTAATTCTTCTCATTCTTAAATTATGAAGAACACAATATGGGGTTAGTCAATTTATTTAGGAAAATTTGTCTAGGACAACCTTTTAAAATTTTCTTGGCAAAGTCAGACCTTATTATAATTTTTTTTGTTAACGACAACCAACCCCCACTTTCAGGCGTTAACCCACCGGAAATCGGCGTTGACACCCCTTCACCGCCAGTATGTTGTTCGTACTCCACTCGAACCACCACCCCCACCAGGCCACCACCAGCACCATAACTAGAAACCCCACCACCACCTAAAACCCACCAGTAGTGAAATCCCCAAATCCTACCACCAACAAAATCCTGAAACCCTACCCTACAATCACCTTCCTCGCAACAAATCGAAAGCCACCCCACGGCAAGAATCCAACCCACCTCACTCACCCTCCTCGCAGACCGCATCAAATCAAAATCTACCACAAACATACCAACCCTAGCTTTAGATCTAATCGATTTCCGTCGTTTTTCTAATATTGCACACCCATTTCTCTCTCTTTCATGTCGATCTGAGATCCTTAATTGAGACAAAGAAGAATGCGGCTGGTGGTGGTAGCGGCGGTAAAGAAGATGAAGAAGATTGGTGGTTGTAATGGTCTGATCTGATGTCGAATGAAGGTGTTTATGGTGGCCTTGGTGTTGGTGGTCTAGTGTCGAAGGTGTTCATAGTGTTGGTGGTCTGGTGCGGTGGTTCTTATATATGGTGGTCGGTGATGATGGTGGTGGTCAATGATGATAGTGGTATATGATGGTGGGGTGCAATTAGGAGAAATAAGGGTCATGTGCAAGTCACGTGAGGCTCAATGCCGGATTCCGGTGGGTTAACGCCTGAAAGTGGGGGTTGGCTGTCGTTAACAAAAAAAAAAATTATAATAGGGTCTAATTTTGCTAAGAAAATTTTAAAAGCTGTCCTAGAAAAATACTGTCTTTTAAATGGTTGTCTTAGACAAATTTTCCATTTATTTATTGCAAGTATTGGTACTTTTATGAATTTTCTGATGCACGGTTTTTCCAGGGTTTTAAAATCAGGGGCTAATAAGGATATTGTCTAGACGATATCATTAATTACTTAGGTGATATTCTTAAGAGCCTAAGATAGATGATATGATTAATTGGCTGAATGAAATGGTTAATGGTTTAGATGACAACATGAACTACTTGGAGATATCATTAAGTGTATAGACTAGATGATATGATTAATTGGCTAGATAACATGATTAATTATTTAGTGGTATTAGTAATTATTTGGATGAAATTTTTAAAATGTTTAGCCTAAATTCTATGATTAATTGGCTAAATGACATTGTTAACTGTCTTAATGATCTAAGTATTCACTTGAATGATATATATATATATATATATATATATATATATATATATATATATATATATATATATATATATATATTGTATAGGCTAGATATATGCTATATGATTAATTGGCTAAATGACATGGTTAATTGTCTATATGATATCAATAATTACTTGGATGATTGTTTGGATGAGTGACATGGTTAATTGTCTTAATAATATGATTAATGATTGATTGTATGGATGATATCTTTAAGTGTATAGGTTGAAATGATGCGATTAATGTCTGGATAATATGGTTAATTGTATAGGTAATATGATTAATTGTATAGATGACCTCATATGTTTATTTACCATTTTTAAGGGTTGAGTTTTCCTTTAAACTTGTCCCACAAAGTCATATGTAGTCTATGTAGAGGTAGCGGTAGTAAAAGGTAGTCATATGTTACCTTTGAACTTATCTTTATTCAAGTATATTAAACATGTGCTATTAATCACATTCAAGTATATTATTGTGTAGGATATTAATCATATTATTGAAGTAGTCTCAATGTATAAGGTCAAAATTTATACATTTATACATGTACTATTATACCACTAAGCTATTGTAAGACATGCAAGTTTTAAACAATATCGACACAGTATTATTAAAAAGCAAATACTAACAAACACTAACTCAATATAGATACGTAGTATTAATTACACTAATTGATATGTGATTTTCATATGCATTTCCAAATAAATACTATTTTAAAGGTTCAATACTCTAGGTCCTTAATATGGAGTACTATGTAAAAAAAACTAGTGACTCCCTCGTATTTTAATATGTGTTACATTTTGTTTAAACACGTATGTCGAGACACGACTTTGATCATTAATTTATCTAATTATTTGTTAGTAAAATCATAGGAAAATTGATGTTATAAAAGTATACTTCCTCCGTTTCCTTTTAATTGACACGTTTCTTTAGTCACTTTTGCCAATGCACAAATTCAATCATTAATATCTTATCGATAAGCAAAAATTAGAAAAAGTTGATATTTTGAAAATATATATTGTGACAAATATAACAAGATCCCACCCGACTATATTTTTCTTCACATATGAATCACAAAACATGGTCAAAGGGAGATATGTAAATAATGCTAAAGTCAAAATGTGTCAACTAATAAAAAACGGAGGTAGTATATTATAACGAATCCAACAATGTATTACATAAAAACATTTACTCGTATTTTATTTATATACTACCTCCGTTACATATTACTCCGTATTTGCAACGATTAGACATTTTCCCTCTCTACTTTATGTCAAATCGTTGCAAATAATGTGTAACGGGGTAGTATTAGGGCTTGTTCTCTTACGTTGAAATTCAGTTTAGTTTAGTTCAGCTCAGTTCAGTTCAGTTCAGCTCCTAATTTCCTTCTCTTATAAAATATTCATTTCAGTTCACTTCAGTTCAGCTCAGTTCAGTTCAGTTCAGTCAATGAAAACATACCCTTAATAAATTAATCAAATTAAAACCATTAATAGTCCATACATTAAAAAAAAAAATGAGACATCACCATTAAATGATTAATGTTAAAATGAATACAATAGGTGAATAGGGGTTTTTTTCCAATTGGAAGAAATGAATAAGTGTTGGTGTGGAACGGTTAGTGGGTAAGGGGCGAAAGGACCCCATCATTAATTAATTAATTAACAAGTTTGGAACACAAACACGAATAGTGTCCTTGCTCTTACCAATGAAAGAAAGTCAGACTCTGATTGTGTACAATCTATAATGTCATCATGTTAATTGTCAAAAAAAAAAAAAAAAAAAAAAACCAAAAACGTTTCTTCAGTCAGCTGAAACTCTTTTATTTTTATTTTGCCCCTCTTTTTACTCTTTCTTTTTCCGTTTGTTTCACTACTCTTTACAAATCTTATCAACAAGACAACAACATTTAATTCCCCTCTTCCTCCGTCACCATCTCTTCAATTCGTCCTCCCCTTCCAAAATATCTACGTAGTAGGATTAAAAAAATAATGTACTTCCTCTGTTTTTTTTTTATTGCATCATAGGGGTTTTGGAGGCAAAATTTGGTAGTGGGAAAAAGTAAGAGAGAGAAACGTAAAAATACAAAATTGTCCATATAATGTAAGATAAAATAAAAAGTAAGTGTGAAAAAGTAAGGGTATGTTGGGTATTTGCAGTGTGAACATAGATATTTTTTATCCTAAAATGGAATTGATGCAATATTTTGTAAACTTCCCTAAAAGGCAAGTGATGCGATATTAAAAGAACGGAGGAAGTATTAGATTTTATCATAATTTTAATTAACATAATAAAAATATATTTAATTATAAAATATGTTGTTAGATAGATATTAATATAAAATTTCATAATATAATTTTTAAAATAATTTCTATTTATATATAATTATATAAATCTAAAGTTATGTGTGTAAAATTGACTATGTCAAATATTAAAACCAAGGGAGTTCTTATTTGCATTTTGTATGGTTTTAACTACACATATTTGACCAACTATTACATATTTCATTGTATGAGAATTACTATTATAATGATACGAAAAATCAAACTACACTACATATTTCAAGATTTTGAACATTATAGTATATTTCTAAATAACAAAATATAATTTTCCAATGTCATTGTTATTTAATTTTTCCCAATTCAAAATTACATAAAACTGTTATAGAGTACTGACTACTGAGTATAAAACTTTTCATCATAAAAAAGAACCCTGTTCTCAGTATTTTATTACTTCGTACTTGTTTCACTTTTTTTTCGTGATTTGCTTGATTTTTTTTTTTTTGAAAACTTATAATAATATTTTACTTTTTTCCTCTTCACTAAAAATCTCCTCATATCATATTTTTCTCTCCTTCCACTTATACTCACTTTTGTTTTATAACTTTTTTTATTCTTCAACCAACTTTAATTTTATCATACGTACACACGGAAAAATGGAGCAAATAATGAACTACGGAGTGAGGGCATATCCTAATTAACTGAATTGAGCTGAACTGAACTAAATTGATTGAAGTAGAAGTGAATTGAATTGTTTATGAGTGAAGGAAATTAGAAACTGAACTGAATTGAACTGAAATTAAGCAGAAGAGAACCACCCCTAAATAAGGATATATAATCTTCAGCTTATTTTCAGTGCAGTTCAATTCAGCTCATAAAATATACAGTTCAATTCACTTTAGCTCAATTCAGCTAGCCCTAAGCTTATAATGAAAGTTAAGCAATGAAAAAGTCAAGATAAACAAAATAAAAAAAAGACGTGGACTAGGGCGACGACTAATTAAACGCGCGCGGTACTGTTAAAGAAATAGAATGCTGAAAATTCAACTCCCATTTTATTACGGACTACACTGCTACCTACCTTCCTTCGTCAAAACCAGGGAATTTTCTACTTACCAGAATTTTCTCTCTCCTCTTTCTTCCTTTTTCTCTCTCTTTCCCATTCTATTCAATTCACGCGTCTTCTTCTTCTTTACTATCTCAATCAATTCTCCTATTTTATTTTCGTTTTTTTAGGGTTTTGATTTTTTTTTGTAAATTTGGGATTTTTTAAAAAATTTAATCAATTTCCAGGGTTTTGGGAAATAAATTCCCAATTTTAATCATTTATCAGGTTTTTAGGGATTTGGGTTTTTTCAATTTTGATTAGATTGTGTGATAAACAAAATGGGAGTAGCTTGTTCAGTTGGGAGGATGGGAGGGAGGATTAGTTCAGAAGAATTGGAGCAAAAACCAGAGATGGATAACAAAAGCAGCAGCAAAAATACGATCAACAATAAGTTGAAGAGGATTAAAAGCTTTGGAAATTTGAAAAAGAAGAAAAATAAGAATTCCGATGATGATCCTATTACTGCTTCTCCTCAGAGATTTTATTCCGGCGAGTTGAGATTTTCCGGCGATCTCAAGGTATATTTTCTTTCTTCTTTAATTTATATGGCAAATTAATAAATTTGGAGTAACGATGATTAGTAACTAGCTTAGTTGGCTAAAGTCGAGGGCGGGTATGAAAGATTTGTGATCGAATTCCGTCTGAGTAATAATAAGAGAACATTGGTGTATTTTGAGTAATTTTGTATTGGGTTATTGTTTTTTTTGGTGAATTGATTGAATTATAGAGTTGATTGATATTTGAAGAGGTGTAATATACAGGAATGCAGGATCTATTGGGATTTTGACTGGTAAATATGCAGAATTTATGTAGTTGATTGATGTATGTTTAAATGAAAAAAAAAGAAAATTGTAAAATTGTCACCAACTAAAGCTTGATTGTTATGATAAAGCAGAAGGGTAATTTAGGGGTCAAATCCCTGCTATTATTAGAGTTTTTTTCTATTTTTTTATACCCAAGGCTGAATGAAAAAAATATGTAATTTTCACCAACTAAAGCTTGATTTTTATATTAAAGTAGGAATTCAAATTCCCTGCTAAAATTAGAATTTTTTATATTTTAAAATTTTACTTAGTTGTTTGGTTTATTTAATTGAAAAGAATGCATTTTTTAAAAATTATATTTTATTCGGATTTCCAAAAACTTTATATTGGTTATCAAAAGAGCTATATTTTTTTTTTGAAAGGAAAAAACCTATAGATTTGGCATAGATATTGGTTAATAACTTAATATATTTAGTTGATGAAAAAAATATACGTATAAAGTCACAAAAGATTGAAGTATTGTACCATAAAAAGAGAGGAGCTTTCTACATATAAACTTATATAGTGTTTGTTGGCCTAAGCTGCTTTCGACTTACCAAAATTCAAGTTACTTGATTGTAACTCCACTGCTCCACTATTGGAATTTTTTTTGAAGATAAATTTACTTGTGGGAGGAAAGACATGATAGTTTATGTTATAGATGAATCTTTTTAAGTTGTGCCTTTCTTGGACATAATGATACAGCTCACCTCTGTTCACTAGCACTTTAATTTTCTAATTGAATAAAAATCAAGCATTTGATAAGAAATTGATTCTTATTTTTAGAACAAGCCTTTCGTTTTGTCCTGACTAGTTAGGATTGATATACTAGCTGGTTGTTGCCATTGTTGTTGAATTTTTGACATGGATATGGTTTTAAAGCCGTATGCCCTCACCTTATACCTCTACTTTGGGATTACGGGCTTCTCAGTTTATTTGACTATTATTACAGGCTCCACCAAGAGGATCTTCATTTATAGGAAGAGCTAGAGTTGCTGGAATGGAAAAGGCTGTTGATGTCATAGATGCACTTGGAAGTGGAATGACAAACTTGAGTCATAGTGGGTTTTTGACAGGAAAGGTAGCCAAGGGGAACAAGATATCGATATTGGCATTTGAAGTAGCTAACACAATCACACGAGGTGTGAATCTCATGCAATCTCTCTCCAAGGAAAATGTTAAGTACATAAAGGAGGAAGTAATTCCATCAGAAGGGGTTCAGCTTTTGGTTTCTTCAGACACTAAGGTGTTGCTAAGTTTAGTTGCTTTGGACAAAAGGTTGTTATAGGGAACTTTAAATAGTTAATTTACCACATTTTTGTTTTCTATTACAAAATATAACATGTTTTATTGGGTTCTAGGGAGGAACTTGATGTCTTTTGCAAAGAAGTGATTAGATTCGGTGATCGTTGTAAAGACCCACAATGGCACAACTTAAATCGATTTTTTCAAAAGTAAGGTAGAATTTTTATTTATATTGAATTCTATTGAAGCTGTGTTGTTTAATTCTAACTGAATTCATATTCTCTTTGGAACTGGCTCTATTGTTTCAGTCTGGATTCCGAAAATGCAGTACACGAACCTCAAAGAGAACAGGTCGAAGCAAAAATGCAAGAATTGATGACTTTAGCTCAGAATACCTCTGTAAGTTGCATTCAGATCTATATGGGGTGGTGGGGACTTAGATCATTATTTCTGCATTGTTAAATGTTGAATGCTCAATATTGTTATGAAAAGACGTCCTTACACATTGATGGGCAAGGAGGCTACCCATTTTGGGGTAGCTATGGCATTTCTTGTCCAAGTGACAATAGCTGAATATTTGCATTCCAACATGTGCTGAAAACAGTCAATGTTTTATTTTTGGTGCGTAGGAATTGTACCATGAGCTGAATGCTTATGATAGATTTGAGCAAGATTATCGGCAGAAGGTTGAAGAATTGAAGTCCTTAAAGTTGCCTCGTAAAGGTTGGTCTTATCTGATTGACTATGTGAAACCTTTTTCATTAGTGCATCTGAAGAGTTTAATGTCCCTTCTGGTTACTTCATTCAACTAGTGCTTTTAAAGCAATAACCTTAGCTAGATTATGCTGGTTCCTTTAAAAAGCATACTTTTGTAAAGGGATGTTGCAGCTTGAAATTGAATTGGGGACTTGGTTTAAGGATCATGATTATAAGCTACATGTAGCTGCCTGGCAGTGGCTTGGTTGACATTCAACGCCACATTAAACCTAATTTGCTTTTTAAAAATAAGGTAGCTCAGCTGCAAAACTTTCAAGCAGCTGCTAAATCTATCTTGATTGATGTTGAATGCCACATTTTTGGGTTGCTAGGAGTTGCTAAATCTATCTTTACTGAATAAATGGTCAAGAATGTCCCGCAAAAATGCTTTGTTCACCATTGAATTTTCTTTTTTTTTTTATACTTCTTCGAGGTCTGCTGAAGAATTATTGTTTCAGTACATCTCTAATCATGCACAAGGATCCCTCTAAAGAAAATATTTCACTGCTATCAGCCTGTTAAAAATCTTTGAAGTATATTTATTTAAATTGATTACTTTTTATCTGCTTGATTGAAATCTTGTCGTCTTTTGTACGACCTTACTGATATACTCTGTATATTTGTTTATTTTGTACTGTAGGAGAGCATCTCGTGATGTTAAACAATGAACTAAAACAACAAAAGAAGATTGTAATGAGCTTGAAAAAGAAATCTCTTTGGTCAAAAAAATTGGAGGAGGTAAAGGACCTTGCTCTACTTCTTTATGCTAGCCTGGGATTATCTGCAAATTGATTGAATTCAAGCTGCATTTCTCTTTGATTTCTTTTTCTTTTACTCGTGTAATATCTTAAGTTATTGTCATCTCAATTGCTGAAGTAGTCATTGGTTCATATGGTATAAATTTTTATCTCATTATATTGAAGTGTTAAGTATTAAGTAATCTATTGCCTTCTGCTTTTCAACACATGATGTAATGATTACAGCTGAATATACCCTGATTGTAAATTGTCTGTCTCATCGTGTACAGAAAACTTCCAATTTGGTTCTGTTGCTCTAATAGAAGATACAGTTTGATCTTTCTGAATGCAAATATTGGATACTTAAATCTCAGTCATTTACTGCTTCTATATCATTGATATGATTTTTTTTGTTTTCTTCCTCCTAAATCGCAATCAACTCATTGTTTTTGTTTGCCATTTTCTTTCCAAATTGCAGGTCATTGAGAAACTTGTCGATATTGTTGCCTTTATACATCAAGAGATTACTGAAGTGTTTGGAGCAGGTATATGTCTATCAATCTTTGTGGGACTGGAACATGTTTCTAAATCTCGATTAATGTACATATGGCTTTTTGAATCTTGTTTATTGTTCTTTTAATTATATATTTCTGATAAACAAAAGCCTAAGGTACTCCTTATCTGTTTTTGAAAGACATGATGGATTTCTCAGGACGCTGGTTAAGATCCAAAATTTATTAATGACACAGAGACATCTGTGTCTGGTGTTCCACTTAAAATATTACACTGATTTTCATGTTGGAAAAGACAAGGCATATGTTGCTATATGGGATTAACTCAGTCTTTTGGCCTTACTGATTATTTAGAAACTTCTCCTTCCTAATATGTATGGTCTATTTCAAATTTGTTCCAAAATTACTGTCCGCTTTTTACTATACCAAAATTCTGCTTGAAGCCTATTAGATGCTTCATTTCAGATAGAGGGAGTATTCTAAAACCCCTGAGTATACATCAATACTAGTCCCCCAACTGGTGAATGGTTGATGATGGTTACTATGAAATGGCAGGTGGAGTAAAAGCTGGAGAAGAGACCGGTATAGATGCTCAGAGGCTAGGTCCTGCTGGTCTTGCTTTACATTATGCAAATATTATTAACCAAATCGACAACATTGTAAGTTTGGCTATCCTTTACTTTGTGATTAATCCTTATTTTATGTAAATGATGATATTGAACAAATCTATGTGCTCTTCAGGCATCCAGGCCCACTTCTGTTCCCCCTAATATAAGGGATACATTGTATCGTGGATTACCGGATGGTGTAAAGACTTCTATGCGCTCCAGTTTGCAGAAAGTCCGTACTAATGAGGAGGTATATTAGTATTCTTTTCACAAATGTCGTTTTTCCTCAAAATGTCATGTCAGTATGCCTTTGTTGGAAGTCTTGGAACGAAATGGATCTTCTGTCACGTTCTCACACCAATAACCAAAAAAAAAAGTCTATGCAATTTACTGGAACTTTGTTTTGTGGGGGAGGCATTGGAAGCTTTAGGCCTTTAGCACTTCTGGCTTATTGCACTCATCAATATTTGACTGTATTTTAAGATGCTCTGATAATCTGTGCAGGTTGATGTCCCTCAAATTAAAGCTGAAATGGAGAAGACTCTTCAATGGCTTGCTCCCATGGCGACAAACACTCTAAAGTAAGCTATGTTTTGTTTTTGTCCCCCCCCCCCCCCCCCCTCCTTTTGATGCTTCTATTAGTGTACCCTGATTTGTTCTTTTTCAAAGTTAAATTTTCATTTGCACAATACTTGTACATTTACAGTTTCTCATTTATCTTTTGTTTCCTTTAACTTGGAGCAGAATGCATCAAGGTTTTGGTTGGGTTGGAGAGTGGGCTAATTCCAGGTTTGTAACAACTCTGCTTTCATATTTCATAAGCTCATTCTCCACTTGTTTGAAATGAGAGTTGAGTTTTATTGTGTGTTTATCTTTAGCATGAGCAGTTGTGTGAGGGTATGGGGCAATAGTGTTAACTGTTAAGCTCTTGTTCATAGTGCTACATGTCTACTTGTACACCATAAGACAGAAAATTCATGAAGGTACTCGTCTTCTATCAGTGGTTGGATAAAAAAATGACGGGAAATTCTCTTTTACCAAAGAGAAAAACAGTGTTACCAAAGAGAATTTCCCAAAAATGATCTTGTCTCTATTATTTTTATTACAAAACTCCAGAATGCCTTTAGATGTATCTTTATTATGCAAAAATGCTATCGTGATCACACTTTTTCCGTTCTTGGAGATAGATTCATTATTACTCCGGATTTAAGATCTCTATTCTGGTTGTGCAGCATTGAATACAGCAAAAAGGCAGCAGGAAATGGCACCTTAATTCGTCTCCAAACTCTCTATCATGCAAGTAGGGAGAGGATGGATAGTTACATCCTTGTGCTTGTAACACTACTACATCAACTGATTAGCGGGATGAAACGCAGAGATTATGGGCTAAAGACTTTACACCCACTGCAATCTCCTAGCAAAAAGATCCTGGTTCTTGATTCACCATTGAAGAGTTTCTCATCCCTATATGATGGTAATAAGCCCCTTAGAGTTGAGCTCACTGAGGAGGACCGAAAATTGCTAGAAATAATGAGCAAGTCAAAACGCACTCCTGGAATTAGCAAAAGTCAGGAATTTGGCAAGACTTCTCAAAGTATGGGCAAATCTTGGACATGGAGTAAGAGCAGCGAAAGTTCTCCATACAAGGAGCTGAGATCTTATCGCACTGTGAGCTACTATGATGTTGGCTACTTGGACTTGATGAGTGGTGGCATTGAAGCACCATTTTGAGGAGTTGCATTATCGTTACTTGAATATTTTGCCTGAAGACCATCACCCTTCATTTGTTATATTTCTAATGTATATAATGGCACATATCGCGAGTTTTTGTATTGTACATACTTAGATATAGATGCATTATATTCAACTGACACCATACTCTTGATTGGGTATATAAATGGGAGATATATATATATATATATATATATATATATATATATATATATATATATATATATATATATATATATATAGTCAAATAGTTAACTCAGATGCGTTGAATGGTTGTAATGTGGAGTTTCTCAGGTTCAAGTTTTGGTTCCAGTAGCTGGCCTGAGAATTGGATCTGAACTTGCTGGTTACATGGCCGACGAACAGTCGGTTAAGCCACTTGTATGTCGTTTTGTTTGGCAGTTTGAGACTGAATAATACCATAATGTTTCGTTACTCTGCGCTCTATTAATATCCTTTTGTTCCATAATTGACTTTACTTTTGGATTTGGCTTGTCAATTAAGAATAGTTGTATTCTTTTGTTGTTACCCCGTTGCACTACAGATGAATTGTTTAAAGTTTTTAACTACGTTGTATATTACTTTCTAAACACTACTTTTAACCATTAATTTTTTTATACATTAAAATAAAAAGATTAAAAATTTATATTTTGAAAATAAGCATTGAGACTAACACAACAATATCTTACATATACAATGTCTATTTTCTTTATTCATGTAAAAATGTTGTCAAAGTTAACATACAAAGGTGGTATGAGTTTTTTCTTTCAAATTAAAAATAAAAAAAAAATGGCATGAGTTTTTTCTTAAAAAAAAAACAGGTGGTATGAGCTTAACAAATGGTGATGCCTAGTAATTTCCTTAAAAAAAAAATTAAAAAAAAAAAAGAAGTTATACCTAGTATATTATTAGGTGAATCTAAAATCAGGGGTGTATGATTGTATGCCAAGCTATTGTATTCTAACGGCAAGTATATTAGTTTGATTGGCAGTTTGATACATGTCAAAACACTACTTTGAATATTAATGCATATATTCATCTATTAACAAATTTAATAAAGAGTTAGATATTATTCGTATTTTAAAAAAAAAAGTATACATAATGACTGTCTAGCAAAGCTTTACTTGAAAACATTTATTCTTTATATAATAATAAGTCAAAGTTAGAATGTAAATACTACCTCCGTTACAGGTTATGTGCAACAATTTGACATAGATTTGACATAAAGTAGAGAGGGAAAATGTCTAATCGTTGCACATAACATGTAACGGAGGTAGTAATATAAAAGTCAAACTGATGCACTTAAATAGATACAAAGAGAGTACTCGTACTTTACAAGTTTTGTCTATTCTGATGCACTTAAATAGATACAAATAGAAGCAAACCATTGCTAGAACCAACTATGTAGCCCCTATGACCTTTATCTCCTTGAAAACAAGGGATAGAGTAAAATCAGCAACTCCACCACGAGTAACCAAAAATTGCTTATTGTAATTATGAAACTCGAGTCTATCGTTAACTTGGTCAACATCATCAATATTTGGAATCGCCATTTAATTCTACTGTATTCCCCTGCAATCAAATTAAAATTAAATATAACATAAAATATAGTTTAAACAACGGTTAAATTACAAAACACTATCAACAGTATATTGAGGATATATTTTGGTAGATATTATCTTTTGGAATTTTTGGCAGAAACCACCTAGCCTTGTGCCTTGACCACCCAATTTTAAAAATTTGTTGTCAAACGCCACAAGAGTTTATTTTCTGGCATTGACCCAGAACTCTGGCATTGACCCTACCCATGTGCCTTGCACGTGACTTAAGAACCCCTCCCTCCCTCCCCATTATATATCTCTTTCCTCTTCCTTCTCTTTCCTCAGGAAAAATCCTTTTTAGGGTTTTCCATATCCGTCGTCGTTTGTTGCTAAGGTTACCGGCGGTGCTCCTAGCAAGCTCTCAAAAACGTAATTTTTTAATTTCAATTTTCAATGGTTTTTAATTTTTGGGTTTATTATATGATTTGAATGAATTAATTGGGTTTTGTTTTGGGGATTTTGCAGTAAGGTGGTGAAATTAAGGATTGTGCAAGTATTGACAGTAATGTCACAAAAGCAGAAGTCGGCATTGAGGGAAGCTTACAAGAAGAAGTTTCTGCCACTTGATCTTCATCCCAGAAACAGAAAGAGGAGAATGATAGAACAGAGAGAGGAGAGAGATAATGGAGGTAACTCCAAATTTTTTTGAGGGGGAAAAAACGGGGAGGGAGGGGTTCATCAAAAGTCACGTGCCTTGCACGTGGTTAGGGTCAACACCAGAGTTCGGAGTCAATGCCGGAAAATAGACTATTGTAGCATTTGACAACAAATTTTTAAAATTGGGTGGTCTTAGACAACAAATTTTTTTTCAGGTGGTTTTTAACAAAAAAAGTGTTTTTAACTAGTGGTTTTTGACAAAATTTCCTTATCTTTTATATTGTTTCCTAATTTCTAGTAACCTAATTATATATATATATATATAGAGGAAGGCTCATGTAAGAACCCTCCTCTATATAAGAACCCAATCTTATATAAGAACCAATCTCAGCCGTTTATTAGTTTTGATCTAACCGTCCTAAATACAGCCATAGTAATGGCATTTTTGTAATTTCATGCGTCATACATACACCTCCTCTCATCTTCCTCTTTCACGTATCTTTCACACTTCTCAAACACATTTCACACTTCCCACCACTTTCTCTCTCTTAAAACCCCCAAACTTCTCAGAAATCCACCGTAATCGCTCCTAATTGAAGCAAATTACAACGATTTTCTTCTACTTTTTGCTCAAATTCAGCTAAATTTGTTCATTAAGTTGCATAAACTAGTTGAATTGAGAAATTTAAGTAGAAATTTTGCAAATTCGAAACCTAGTTTGACGGAAATCGAAGAAAAATTGAATGGACGGAGACGAAGAACAATAAATTCGTACAACAATTTGTTCTGAAATGCAAAGGTAACTTATACTCCAAGAATTTCGAAGAATTTAATTTGTTTTATGCGATGTTGTTGCAATTTTTTGCTGCAATTTTGATGTGATTTTGCTGCGTTTTTATGCGATTTTTTCTCAAATTTTTCCTTGATTTTTGCGATTTGTATGTCAGCATGTTCTAAATTAGTGATATCCTCTTGTTGTCTTCTTAATTGTTAGTGATCTTCATTTTTCATGTACTGATTGAAAGAAACTAGTGGATAGTATGGTGTTTTTTGGAGTAGAATATTATTGCACTTCAGGTTGAAATGTCATCTCCAAATGTACGTAGTATTTCTCAATTTTGTTTGAAATTTCTTGATGCAGGTTATTAATCCCAGCATAAGATAAGAGGTTTGGCCTTTTCTTCTTGGCTGGCATGTTTTTTATGCATACTTGATGCCTATAGCTATGTGTTAGTTGTCCACCAAATTTTTGATTAAATAAAGGAAGGGCAATCCTTGTTTCTTGGCATTTGTTTGTACAACCTGTTTAAATTGTCTACTTATACACCATCTGCTACAAAATCTTTTGGATATTAAATAATGTAATCATGAGTCTTAATACGGGTTAGGTAGTCTAGTTGACGTAGTTGTACCTTTTTCGTTTGCTATAACCTTTTCCTAGTATGTCATGCATCGGAGAAAATGATGTGCTACTATTGACAATACCTATTGACTTCTTAAGCTTTGATTTGTAGGAAATTTGGGGCTTTCATATCCTTTTAAGTGACTCATATTGTTCAACAGTCGTATTATATTTTACAACATCATTTTGAATAAGTGTTGTTCCAATTGTGTTAGTGAGGCAGTTTAGTGTAGTGTAAGTGAAGGTTTGGGTACAAATGTTTTATATACATTAGCCTAGTAGCTCAATGGGTAGAGCATTGTGCAAATGCACAAAAGATGTGGGTTCGAATCCCACGTAGGTTCATTTGTATAATATCGAGACGAGAGTTTGTATGAGAGTTTAGCTGTAACAAAGTGGAACAGTCCTTCACCATCTGAACTAAAGTCAAGCGTGGTATACACTCCATGGAAACAAGGAGAAAGGCTTATGGAAGCTGGTTTGGGGTATGGAAAGACTACTTAAACTACGACACTTCGTCTTGAGGGCTTGTAAGGGTAGTATTTCTATGAAAAAGAGGTTTACCATCCCCATATTGCTGCTAATAGCGTGTGCCAGGGATGTGGGGCTGCTAGTGAGACTATTTACATGCTATTTTTGAGTACCATGATGTTGTTGTAATATGGGCTCAGAGTGAGTATGTGGGGCTGTTAGTTGATTCTCCAACCTCTAGTTTTTTTAGCGTCTCATGTGGGTGACTGATAGGATTGGCAAAAAGGAGCTTAACAGTTTTGTATATGCTGGCTTAGGCATCTTGGTTCTATGTTTGCATCAAGGACCTGTGTCTGATCCTATTCAGGTTGCTGTATATTACTTAAAGATGCTGGTTGATTATATAGAGTATGCTCAACGTGTGTTTAAGCCTGCTACTTTTTTCGTTTGGGTGAGACTATTATACATAAGCACGAAACATTTAGAACATAGGGGAAAAAAATTTAGAACATAGGACAAAAATTTAGAACATAAGCAAAAAAAATTTAAAACATCAAGAAAAATAAAATATTTAGAATATAGGAAAAAAATATAAAACATAAATATAAAAAATTTAGAACAAAGAAAAAAAATATTTAGAACATGGAAAAACTTTAGAACATAAGCAAAAAAAAAGTTTAGAACAAAGGAAAAACATTTAGAATATAGGAAAAACTTTAGAACATAAGCTTGAAAAAAATATAGAACATAGGAAAAATATTTAATTTAGAACATAAGCAGAAAAAGAAAATTTTAAACATAAGCAAAAACAAAAAATTTAGAACATAAGCAGAAAAAAAGAAAATTTAGAACATAAGCTGAAAAAATTTAGAAAATAAGCTTAAAATTTTAGAACACATGAGAAGATTTAGAACATAGCAAAAAATTTAGAACATAAGCAGAAAAAATTTTTAAAACATAGGAAAACTTTAGAACATAAATAAAAAATTTAGAACATAGGAAAAACAAATTTAAAACATAGGAAAAAATTTAGAACATAAGGAAAAAAAACGAGTCAGCTACATGAACCGAGATTTCATTTTACTGAAGTACTGATCATCATCCATGATCTATTTCCTCCATTCTCTTTTCTCAATGTATTTAAATCGAATTTCTTCTATCAAAGTCAACTTATATTTCCTCAACCACTTCTAAGACTCTTATGATCCCTTATGTTCTAAAGTTTTTTTTTTCCCTATGTTCTAAATTTTTACTACCTATGTTTTAAAGTTTTTTTTATTAATGTTCTAAATATTCTTTTACCTATGTTCTAAATTTTTTTTCCTATGTTCTAAATTTAGTCTACTTATGTTCTAAAGTTTTTTTTTCCTATATTCTAAACTTTTTCAACCTATGTTCTAATTTTTTCTACTTATGTTCTAGAGTTTTTTTTTTCCTATGTTCTAAATATTCGTTTACCTATGTTCTAAATTCTTTTGCCTATGTTCTAAAGTTTTTTTTTCCTATGTTCAAATTTTTTCTATCTATATTATAAATTCTTTTGCCTAATTCAGTCTACTTATGTTCTAATGTTTTTTTTTCCTATGTTCTAAATTTTTACTACCTATATTCTAAATTCAGTCTACTTATGTTCTAATGTTTTTTTTTCCTATGTTCTAAATTTTTACTACCTATGTTCTAAAGTTTTTTTTAATATAGTTATTTATAAATATAGCCTATGTAGGATTCGAACCTACATCATCTATGCATTTGCATAGTGCTCTACCACTTGAGCTAATAGGTTTTTGATATAGATCAACGCCCTCCCATAGAAGTAGAGGAAAACAATCACATGTAGAAACTCAAATGCCTCCATTATTACTACAACAACCACCATAGCTCACAAATTACCCAACACATGCTAACAAATTACCCAACACAACTACTACTAGGAAGTATTATCAAGTAAATTACACCAGTTTGACAGAGGAAAATCGCAGGGAGCTCCTGAATCCAGACTCTCGTACAATCAAACTCATTACTAGATTGGGCAAGCTTATGTGCCACCCTATTCCCTTCCCTCCCTACATGGCTGACAGAAAAAGAAGAACAAGAATTAGCAATGCACAAAATATCGTTCACATTCAGACCAAAGGGCGAAATTTCTCTGATGTTGTTCTGCAGGTGGGAGTACAGCTTCAGCAAATCAGTTTCAAGTTCAATATTCTACAAGCCTGCCTCAACAACAATTGTAAGACCATGTCTAACATAAGAGAATCAAGAGCATCACCACAAACTTGACAAATATCATCACTACATATACCCCGTTTAGCTAAATAGCTCCGAACAGGCACCCCATTGTGAAGAACGCGCCAACCAAAAATTTTAACTTTCGGTGGAATTATCGCATGACGCTGATAACCTATGTAGGAATCGAACCTACATCTCTATGCATTTGCATAGTGCTCTACCACTTGAGCTAATAGGTTTTAGCATGCCCAACGATTAAATAATGTACTGTAATTCAACCCTATGTTCTAAGCTTTTTTTCAATTTTCTAAAAAATGTTCAGAATATTTTCTAAAAAAAAAAATTCCCTAATGTTCTAAATCTATGTTTTGAGAGTTTTCCTATGTTCTAAATTGCCTTTTTCTTCTTTAGTAATAATAATAAATTGTTATTTTTTGCTGATATTTTTCAGAATTTTCTAAATTTCCTTGACCTTGTTGTCTTTCATGTTTCTATCAATGATTTTTATGATTTATAAGTAGTAAAGTTAACTAAAAATTGCTAGATACAATAACCATGACTGAGAATATAAAATAGATTCGTATAATCATATACGAAGTATGTTCTAATTTTTTTTTTTTTGGCTAATCCTATGTTCTAAATTTAGTCCATTTATGTTCTAAAGTTTTTTTTTTCCTATGTTCTAAATTTAGTCTATTTATGTTCTAAAGTTTTTTTTTTTTTTTTTTTTCTAAATTTTTTCTACCTATGTTCTAAAGTTTATTTTCCTATGTTCTAAATTCTTTTGTCTATGATCTAATTATTTTTCCTATGTTCTAAATTTCCTACTGCCTATGTTCTAAACTAGTGCTCTAAATTTTCAATGTTCTAAATTAATTTATTGTCTATGTTCTAAATGTTTTCCTGTATTTAAAACATGTGCTTTAAATTTTTTCCTATAATCTAAACCTGTACTCTAATTTTTTTTCTATGTTTTAAATTTTTTAAAGCCTGTGTTCTAAAATTTTGTTTTACCTATGTTCTAAACATGTGCTTTAAATTTTTTCCTATGTTCAAAACATTTGCTCCTTCACCACTCTTTTACCTATGTTCTACCCTGCTGCTCAGCCACTTAACCTTCACCACTCCCTCTCTTATCCTACACCGCATCTCCAATCCACATCCCTCACTAGCAGTAAAGTTTTCTGCCTATGTTCTAAATCAGTAAAAGTAATCTCCTTATGTTCTAAATTAGTTTTCTAATGTTCTAAATTATTTACCCTATGTTCTAATTTTTTTCTTGTGTTCTAAAGTATCTTTCTATGTTCTAAACCTTTTCTTATGTTCTAAAATTTTTCTTGTGAAATTTTCTCTCATGCTCTAAACTATCTTTCTATGTTCTAAACCTTTTCTTATGTTCTAAATTTTTTTGCCTATGTTCTAAAATTTTCTCTCATATTCTAAATTATTTTACCTATGTTCGTTCTAAACCCTTTCTTATGTTCTAATTTTTTTTTGCCTATGTTCTAAAATTTTCTCTCATGTTCGAAACTATCTTTCTTATGTTCTAAACCTTTTTTTATGTTCTAAATTTTTTTGCCTATGTTCTAAAATTTTCTCTCATGTTCTAAATTAAACTATTTTTCCTATGTTCTAAACCTTTGCCTGTGTTCCTCCCTTCACATTTTACAATTTCTCAAACCAAAGGGGCCCCACCCAATACTCCACTAATTTTGACAGCAGCTACTTCTACTTTAAAATCGATAATTATCATACTAGAAAGCTACATTGGCATTGATATGGCCACATTGTATCAAGTTAAATTGCCCCCATCATGTATACAAAACCATCCTAACTTGCCAGGCATCTACAATTCATCTTGAGACAGTTAAGTTTGCAACATCATAAATTCATAACTCATAAGCATGGTATAAGACTATAAGTTCATCCACCTATTTTAAGCCTTTGAACTCATTAATAATGCCCAGCTAGCCAGCATAATCCTCCCACCCCTCCTTCCCTCTCTCTTTCTCCTCAGTCCCCAAGTTTTCCCTCAAAGATAATATATGTCAATCAATCAATCTAACGAAAGCACTAATTCATCCATCTAAAGGCCAACCAACCAATGATATCACTAACAATTAAGAACGCAATAAGAGGTATCACTAACTTAGAACATAATGAAAAAGAGTTTAGAACATTATGAGATAGAGTTTAGAACATCCTAAGCTAATTTACAATTCACAAAAGTCAATTAATTCATTTAGAAATTCCGAAATTACATAATTAGTTGCAAAACATAATAGACATACAATAAGTCATCAAAAAAACTGAAAACATAGACTATTCAATAAAAGATTGAATACAGAGGTAGCAATATAATCGAAATACTACTAAAATGAAGCCAAAAAAACCAAAAAGAATCGCAGCAAAAAAAAAAACAAACAAGAAATAATCAAGTAGTGCTGAAATTACCTAATATCGCTGAAATTCGAACACTAAAATTGCTAAAATTCGAACCCTAACTCCGCTGAAAATTCCAGCCCTAAAATCACTGAAATTTGAACACTAAAGTCGCCGAAAATTAATGAAAATCAAATGAGAAAAATAAAAAATCGACTTGAAATCATGCTAAAATCAGAAAAATCACAAAAATCAAATCAGAATTTCGTGATTTTTGGAGAGAATTTGGGGGTTTTAGGAGAGAGAGTGAGGTAGTAAGTAGAAACTTTATAAAGTGTGGGTTATGGTTGAGGAGAGAGAAAATTTGGGGTTTATATATGGTGGTGGTCTGTTTTCATATTTACTATAATGCCATTACTAACATTCCTTTAATCTGGAGCGTCTATTACAATCTAATCCTACGGATTAGATTGGTTCTTATATATACTAGGTTCTTATATAAGGAGGGGTTCTTACCGGATCCCTCCCCTATATATATATATATATATATATATATATATATATATATATGTTTTGCTCGATTAATGAAAGGTTAAGTTGTAAGTTTATATAATTCTACATGGTATCGGAGCTTAGGTTAAATTTTTTCTCTCTGTGAATTTTTTTTTCCGTGTAATCAACAGTGGCCGGAGGAGATGAACCACCTCCACTGCCTCCTGCTAAAATTGAAACCAATTCTCCGTTTTACCTTGGATCGCAAGATTGGCCTGGGGATTACATTACCTCCCAACGTCTTAAGCTAGATAATTTTCACGAGTGGTCTCACGCTGTACGAATTTCGTTGTCTTCTCGGAGGAAGTTCGGATTTCTTGATGGTAGTATCACTACCTTCTCACCGCCATGTACGAAGGATGATTGGGTTACAATTCATTGTATGCTCGTTTCTTGGCTCATGAACACCATCGACCCCGAGGTAAAATCAATGCTTTCTCAATATGATGATGCCAAGAAATTGTGGGATGATTTACATGAATGTTTTTGTTTAGTTAATGGTTCGAGAATTCAACAAATAAAATCAGATATTATCGTTGTAAGCAATCAAAGAACATGACAGTTGATGTGTATTATAGCAAATTGGCAGTATTGTGGGATGAACTTGATAAATTAGAACCTTTAATTGCTTGCAATTATGGGAAGTGCACATGTAATGTAGACCGTCAAACATGATGATCGGCGTGATAAGGATCGTCTCCAATAGTTCTTGCTTGGTTTATATTCAGAGTATTATGCGCCTCTACGGTCTACTCTGCTTCCTTAAGATCCTCTGCCCTCCTTGCTAAGGGCGTTTCAGCAGGTTTCTCAAGATGAGAAAGTGCGTGGTGTTTCTCGGCAGAAAGAAGACCCACCTGCCCTTGGTTTTGCTGTACGAATTGGTGCAGGAAGGGGCGTGGTGGCGGTGCTGATCGGCAGTTGTCGGTGTGTGAGAAGTGTAAGAAGGTGGGACATGAAACCATGAAGTGTTGGTCCGATAAAATTTGCAATTTCTGTAAAAAGCGAGGGCATGAAGAAAGTCGTTGCTATGACAAGTATGGCTGGCCGGAGGGCGCTGCTAGTGCCAGGGGGGCAGCCTTCTGCTGGTGGTGGCCCGGTGAAGGCCAATGCCGTCACCGATGGTGGCTCAAGCTCAGATGATTCTAGCACTTTTGCTTCGGGTCGATTATTCTCAAGCGAACAATGGAAGGAGATTATGGGATTGATGGGTAATGCTACACTTTCCGATAATCGTTTAAGTGGTAAGTTTGATGATACCTCTTGGATCATTGACACATGAGCTACGCATCATGTCACCGGAGAAAAACATTGGCTTTTTGATACAAATAGCTTTGAATGTCCGGTTGGTTTGCCCAATGGAGACACGGTTTTGGCATCTCTTATTGGCTCTGTTTGTTTATCGGACAAGATTACTCTCACTGGAGTACTCTATGTTCCCAATTAGAGTTGTAAATTGATTTCTGTTTCGCAATTCAATGATGACCTTAATTGTACTGTCCAATTTAACTCTTATATTTGTGTTGTACAGGACCAAACGAAGGAGCTGATTGGAACAGGAACTAGGAGGGACGGATTGTATTACTTTAGCAAAACGGATTCGGTGCATCATGTGAGTGGTCTTGCTGCAAATTCAGAGTTGGAGTTGTGGCATCGTCGTATGGGTCATCCTTCCAAGAAAGTAGTTAAGTTGCTTCCTACAATTAGTAATAAAGCTTGTTTAGATAAAGGATGTGAAGTATGTATGCGTGTTAAGCATCCTAGAGATAGTTTTCCTTTTAGTGACAATAAAGCATCTAGAATTTTTGAAAAAATTCATTGTGATTTGTGGGGTCCGTATAGACATGTTTCGTCATGCGGTGCTCGTTATTTTTTTGACAATAGTTGATGATTATTCTAGAGCCCTTTGAATTTATTTAATGAATGATAAAACGAAGGTTTTTCGTATGTTCTTGATGTTTGTTGCTATGGTTGAACGACAATTTTCTCAAACCATAAAAATTGTGCAAAGTGATAATGGTACGGAGTTTAATTGTTTGCGTGAATTTTTTGATGCTACGGGTATTATTTTCCAAATCTCTTGTGTGGGTACACCGCAACAAAACGGGAGGGTTGAGAGAAAACATAAACATATTTTGTCAGTTGGGAGAGCTTTGAGATTCTAGGCCAAGTTACCTATTTATTTTTAGGGTGAGTGTGTCCTTGCCGCGGCTCGCCTAATTAACCGTACTCCTACTCCGTTGCTACAAAATAAAACCCCATTTGAAATTCTCTTTGGTAAACCTCCTATGTTTGATGCCATTTGTACTTTTGGTTGTTTATGTTTTGCACATAATCAGAAAACTAACGGGGATAAGTTTGCAAGTAGAAGTCGGAAGTGTGTTTTTGTGGGCTATCCTTTTGGGAAGAAAGGGTGGCGTTTGTATGATCTTGACTCTAAGGTGTTTTTTGTGTCTCGGAATGTTAAGTTCATTAAAGATTTGTTTCCATTTGCTACTCCGAAAGATGTTAACATAGAGCCTCATGTTTTTTATTCGGGTTATGATGTGCATGATGATTTTGTGGAATATGAGGAGGGAAAGTGTGAAGCGTTGTGTGATAATGGTGGTATTAGTGACAATGGTGGCATTAAGACCACGACTCAGCAGGCCACGACAGATTACACCGCAGCCGGGCAGCAGCAAGAAGCACAAACCGCAGCCCATCTGCGGAGAAGACTGCTGGGCAGAGTGTGGCAGACCACACCGCGGGCAGGCCGCGACCAGAGGCCACAGGCCACAAACCACAGCCCAGCCGCGGAGGATGCTGCTAGCAGCATTGCTAGCGTGCAACAGCCCTAAGGCAGTGATGCACATGGCAGCAGTACAGGGGCAACGGAGCAGCCCTTGGGGAGAGGTTTTCGGGAAAAAATTCCTAGTGTTCGTCATCGTGATTATGTGACTCACTCGGTTTTTGCTAACAATCTGTCTCCCTCCACTCCGTCCTCCAATACTCCTTCAGGTACTCCCTATCCTTTAGCACATTATATATATTGTGACAAGTTTTCTGTGAATTATTGTAAGTTTCTGGCAGCTATTGTTGGTGGTCATGATCCGAAATCCTTTAAAGAGGCCATGAAACATGAAGGTTGGAGGAAATCTATGCAAGAGGAAATAAGGGCCTTGGAAGATAACGGTACTTGGACCTTAGTGCACCTTCCCCCTGGTAAACGCGCTCTAGGGAGTCAATGGGTGTTTAAGACAAAATATTTGTCTAATGGTAATATTGAACAACTTAAATCTCGTTTGGTTGTTTTTGGTAATCATCAACAGGAAGACATAGACTATACTGAAACGTTTGCTCCAGTTGCAAAGATGACAACGGTTCTGGCTTTTCTTGCAATTGCAGCATCAAAGAATTGGGAACTTCATCAGATGGATGTGCATAATGCTTTCTTGCATGGTGATCTTGCTAAGGAGGTATACATGAAATTACCTCCCGCGTTTGAAAGTGAAGATCCTACATTAGTGTGTCGCTTGGACAAGTCCTTGTATGGGTTGAAGCAAGCACCGAGGTGTTGGTTTGCAAAGCTAACTACGGCTTTGAAAGGGTATGACTTCATTCAATCTTACTCTGATTATTCTCTTTTCACGTATACTAAAGGCACAATTCATATTAATTTCTTAGTATATGTTGATGATCTTATTATTTCTGGTAATCATTCCGCTGCACTTGTTGGTTTCAAGGCTTATCTCAGTGATTGTATCAAGATGAAGGATCTAGGTCCTTTGAAATATTTTAGGGCATAGAAGTTGCTCGTAGTGCTTCAGGTTTATTTTTATGTCAACGAAATATACGTTGGATATTATTTTTGAAGCAAGTTTGTTGGGGGCAAAGCCGAGTGGTTTTCCCATGGAGCAAAACCACATGCTCGGTCGTGCCACAGGTGCGCTTCTTGAGGATCCGGAAGCGTACCGTAGGTTGGTTGGTCATTTGATTTACCTAGGGGTAACTAGATCGGATCTAGCATACTTCGTTCATATCTTGTCTCAGTTTATGCAAGAGCCGCGCATTAAGCATTGGGAAGCAGCTCTTCGGGTTGTTTGTTATTTGAAAGGGACCCCGGGTCAGGGTATCTTGTTGAGTGCTACTAATGATCTCACCTTCTTGGAGGGTTGGTGTGATTCGAATTGGGCGGCTTGTCCTCTTACTCGTCGCTCTGTCACAGGTTGGTTGGTGTTTTTAGGTCATTCGCCTATCTCTTGGAAGACTAAAAGGCAACCAACTGTGGTGATGTCCTCTTGTGATGCCGAGTACAGGTTTATGCATGCAGCTACTTGTGAGCTTAAGTGGCTTAAGGGTTTGTTGTTGAGTTTGGGTGTGCATCATCCTAAGGCGATCAACTTATTTTGTGGCAGTTAATCTGCTTTGCACATCGCAAAGAATCTGGTCTTTTATGAAAGGACCAAACATATTGAAGTCGATTGTCACTTTGTTCGAGATGCGATTATAGAAGGCTTGATTTCTCCTTCATATGTTCCTACGACTACTCAATTGGCCAACATTTTCACGAAGGCTCTTGGGAAGTCACGGTTTGACCATATTTTGTCCAAGTTGGGCACTTATGATCCTAGTGCTCCAACTTGGGGGGGGGGGGGTATTGAGGATATATTTTGGTAGATACTATCTTTTATATTGTTTCCTAATTTCTAGTAACCTAATTATGGTAACACTAGGAATTAGCATTGTATATATATGTTTTGCCCGATTAATGAAAGGTTAAGTCGTAAGTTTATACAATTCTACACAGTAGGCTAGTACTAATGCAAAGTACTCCATCCGTCCCTTAATACAAAGCCTCTATATTATGTGAGTAATAAATGCTAGAAAGAGGCTTTGTATTAAAGGACGGAAGGAGTCTTTGTAATAGAACAAAATTTGACTCAATTATCAAATTAGACTCGTTATTAACATAATTATATATATATATATATATATATATATATATATATATATATATATATATATATAATAACGTAAATTGCAATAAAGTTCAAACCAACATTACAATAATCCACTTTACCGGTTTACCCACCAAAAGAAAACACTAAATTGATTATACTAACAATAAATTCAATTATTTAGAATAAAATAAACAATTAATACAATTATAACTCCAGATTTGTGAAATTCAACATTTACGATTATAGAAATTGATATTCGACTACTAAAAACGCATAACAAAATTCAAACCAAATGTACAATAATCGTCCTATGGACGGAAAAACTTAAATTGACTATAGTCAAACAAATCATCGATAAACCCTAATTGACGATCAAAATAATGATAAACCCTGACGTGTGAATTTAATCTTTGACTCAATAAAATATTTAAATAGGGAAATTGATAATCAAATACTCTGTATTAAAATAACAGAAGAATAAAAACAAGAACCTATGGAGAATTCAAAATTTTCCTATGGTCAATTGTAAGATAGAAGTATTTTGTAGTATTTATGTAGAATTAATAACTTGAATAGTATCAATAATCTTGGCCAATATATATAGCCTACAAAAAATAACTTGAACAATATAATTGTATTGTAGGTAAACTTCCCTAATCCCATACGATATCAAACACTAAGATCTATATGGAAAATATGGAAAATTCTAAGTAATTCTAATTTCACTCAAATTCTATACCCAATTTGTTTCCTTCATTCCATTGTATTAATCTTTTTATACTTGTGAATAATATATAACTAGATGAAGCCCAAGTATTATATATATATTTAAATGATACATCATGTACAGTGTGTTTGGATAACATTAGAGGAAGGAAAAGAAGGGGAGGGAGGAGAAGAAGAGGGGAAGGAAAGGGAGGAGAGAGAAGAATGGTGAGTTTTCCTTCCAAATCTCTCCATTGTTGGAGGGATCATTTTCCCATAATTTAATCCCTCCATTTCTCTCCCCTCCAATTCCCTTCCTCATTTGTTATTCAAATAAAAGATATCACATCTCTCCATTTACCTCCCCTTCTTTTCCTTCCATTTCCTTCTATCCAAACACATCGGTAATTTTAATACCAAGTGGTGGTTGGTGCAATAGTGGTGGGAGCTGCACTTAAAATTTGATAATCTTACCACTAAACCAAGCTTAGCTTGGTAAAATAAACGAATTAGATTTAACATTTTAAAGCAAAATAAACGAATTAGATTAGATTTAACATTTTAAATTCAAGTGTCACGTAACTATAAAACATTTGGTAAATTTTAGCTTGTTAATTTTTATTTTTTTTTGCTTATGTGGCAATTAAAATTTTTAATTATGAAAGAAATTGCAAAATTATTTTTTCATTGGCTAAAATCCCTTATTTTTCCATGTATGTGGCGCTCTAAAATCTCTTAATTATCTTGTATTTATGGCTTAACAAAAAAATTATCTTGTATTTATCTAATCAAAATTCAAACGATTTTTTTTTTCAATCCAATTTCGTATTTATAATTTTTGTACTCATACTCCATAAATTTTAATATTAAATCTTAATTTAATGAAATTAATTCATATCTTGTCAACATACTCCGCATATTTTATCATTCTTTTTTAATCTAATTCATTAGTGTGTAGCCCGGGCATTACAGTTGCTACTTTAATTAGACCTTGTGATAATCAATTATATACATTTATTTTCATGTTTATAATGTAGTTTATGATTGGCTTAGATTGTTAAGTAACTATCTTTCTTATTAAAGGTTGGGTGTTCGAATCCCCTTATCTACGTGGCACAGAGACGTTCTTAGTAACACCTTTTAATTTATTAGTATAGATTCATTTTTTTTTTCAATTTAGATCCTACGTGGCATGTTGTTGGTGGTTGGCAACAACAAAGTTATCGCAATTCGCAACAACAGTTGTCGTTGTGAAAAATAAATTTTTAGCAACAACAGAAGTCATTGCTTCCATTTTTTGTGACTTTTGCATGTGATGTACTCGTAATGACCTTGCGATGTTTTTTGCAACAAGAAACTGTTTTTAGCAACATTTTCGTAGTCATTGATGGTGTTCGTTCTAAAATGAAAATGGAAGAAGAAAGAAAAAGCAAAGGGGGTCTAATCTAGGTTACAAATAATAAATTAGCTTGAAAAATGGCTTTTAAAGGAGTTTAGATTTTAATGTATTCATTTGATCTTTCATGCTTAAAATCTTTTTCTTTTTTGGTGCTCTTTTTGCAACACCTATCTTATTCCTTATGAAGAGATAACTTGGACACACAACATTGACGTGGATATGTGGGTTGAATTAATGTCAATACCTCATTTAGGCCTCTAGTTGCATTAACAAATTACATATAAATTCTTCAAATAATGTCATTTTCAATAACCGTTTGATTGGTTGTTTTTCTAATAGTAATTAATACACTAAGATGGATGGTAAATTCTATCTTTGCCAAGAATAATATTATTAGTAGTAATTGTATGGAGTAGTAGTTATCCTTATCAAATTACCACCATCACTTTCTAATTTCCAAGGCCCAATTTAATCATCTAGTCACTATCATTTATCCTTGAAATTTATTTGGCGTGACACATGAGGCCCATGTGACGCCATGACCCATAAACTCTTAAAGTGGGCCCACACTATTCGGACTTATCCAACTATCCAATAAAAATATCCACTTCCCAAACTCATTTTCTACGTAGTACGAGTACTATGCATAGGATCACCTCATGTCACGACTTAAGTATGTTCTATTCATTTTAGTTTTAATTTTATTTTAATTTTAATTTTAATTTAATTTTTATTTATCTAAATTTGAATTTGAGTAATCTTATTAGAACTTATATTTCTTAAACTAAACTATTTAAAATTAATTAAATTCGAAATAAGTGAAAATAAGGTGAACAAATCAGGTCTTTATATTATTAGAGATTTAGAAGTAGAGAACACCATCTTCTTATGAATCTGAATTTTTTTTTTTTCTCTCTGTAGAATTATGTATAAGTATCTAAAAGAAGAAGTATTAATAATATATATATTTATATTTATTTTTTGACACAAATATATATATTTATTGATTTGTGGGTTATACTTCGTATATGATATGATATATATCCCAAATAATATATAACTAGAAATTAAAGACAATTTAAAACTTTTAGCTAACCATTTCTTTTCCTCTCTCCAAAACCCTACCCACCATTGTTGAATTTTAAAGGGGCTTCTATCGGTTTTAATCTATAGCCTAAGATTTAGGGTGTGTTCTATTCATCTGATTTTTTTACTTATTTGAACTTAACTGAACTTATCTGAACTTATTACACTTTATTAACACTTATTTTCACTTATTTGACCTTATTAAAACTTATTAACACTTATAAGACTTTATTAGACATTATTTGTCATTCTTGAAACATATTGTGTAACATATTGGTAATATGAGTATATATATAACAATATATTAAAATAAAAGTAATAAAATATGAAAATATTAGCAATTTTTAATATATTAAACTTGTTGATTTGCTTAACTTTTATATAAGCAAAATTTATCTAGTCTTACCATAACTTATGAGTATAACGTTACTTTAATTTTATTTTTTATGCAAATGTTACTTTATTCTTATATGAACTCATGATAATAAAACACATAAAATTTTACAAAAAAAAAAAAAAAAAGTGAAAAGCAATCTTGATTAGAAATAACTCTATATAAATATAATAAGTGGAAATAAGGTGAGGAGAACATTAATTTAGATTTTATTAACCCTGAACTTATCTGAACTTATTAACCCTTATCTGAACTTATTAAACCTGAAATAAGTGAAAATAAGGTGAACAGAATAGACTCTTAGTTATATGATCTCAACAATAGACTTGGAAAAGTAAATACGTATTTGATCATCAAATCAATTATCAATATACAAAATCTAACAAAAAATAGTAGATGAGAGCAAAATCCAATATTAAATTGCTTCAACTTGAAAAATCTACTAGTCCTTTCATGAGTAATAACTTAATTGATACGATTATAAGTATATGGTACATCCTTTCCCATCCAAAATATCCTAAACCAACTCAAAACAAGTTCAATTACCTAACTAATTAAAAAATCAGATCCATTCCGAATAATCTATTTTCCCTTTAACTAAACCAGAGCCCATACATTAGACAATAGAGTGCAAGTGCAACAATCACAAGAGGCAAACGCAAAAATAAAATCCATGTGTAATTGACAAATAAAATGTTTTTTTTTTTGCAAAAAATGTTTCTAGAAGAACGCGCCGATTTAATAATCCAAGTGCAGAAAATCAGTGGCAGCAATTTTAATAATCCATAGATGGGGAATTTTAAAGGGGGGAAAGTTAGACATTTGTAAATACATAACATTGATTAAAATATTATTAAAACACATGATAGAGAGGGAAAAGAGGAGAGAGATAGGAAGAGAGGTCTGTAGGTGGACCCTACCTATTTTTTTGGTCGGATTGTATCACGTGATAGGAGATCACATGTTGATTGTTCCACTAAAAGTTTATATGTTACCATTGAATTCTCAGTGGTACCATTTTTGCATAAATTTTGTACAACTGAATGCATATATAATACCATTATGTGCATATATAGTTACACTGTACATTCAGTGGTACCATTTAATCATCCAATGATACCAGAATATGAATTCGTTTGTACATATGTATAATTACATGAATACCCCTTGTTATGCATTTGTAAATGCCTAACTTTCCTCCATTTCTAGTTCCTCATCCATAGATACCGACACTTTCCTGAGTCAGCACACGGTCTCTCCACCTCCGCCAATGGATAAGCCTAACATTAACCTCTTCTTTTTCGACATGGGCCCCACTTTTCCCTCCAATCATAAATTCAATACATTCCCAACTCTATTGCTATATTAACCCCTTATTTCTCCAAACTTTCAGCACTCTTCTTATACCACTCATACATCCCACAAGTTTCATATTTCACACAATCTAAATCAACCTCTACATTTGTACACCAAAACTATAACAAAAAAAAAATATGGCATCTACTATTTCATCTTCTTTTACTTCTAACACATTTACTTCCCTATCCTCCACCACCAATCATCCTCGCCACGCCGCCACATCCACGTCTCATGTCTCGTTCCGACGGCCTCTCTCCACTATCTCCGCCGTCTACACCACCACAAATTATTCAACAAGCTCTTCCGTAGGCGTTGCTTCTAATACTTCCCTCCAAAACTCGTCGTTTTACGAGGTTTTGGGGATCCCCGCGGGTGCCTCCGGTAAGGAGATCAAGGCTGCTTATAGGAAATTGGCTAGAGTTCTTCACCCTGATGTTGCTCTTGTCACATCTAATAATGCCACGTCATCGGTTGATGAGTTTATTAAGGTTCATGAGGCTTATGCTACATTGTCCGATCCTAAAAAGAGGGCTGATTATGATCGGATGATGTGGCTTCAAGGTCGTCGGTTGAGTTACTCCCCTACCTATTGTTCGATGTCTTCCGGCACCAAATATGGTGGCGGAACGACATCGTGTTCGGGGTTTTCCGGATATACTCGCCGTACTTGGGAGACTGACCAGTGCTGGTAGAATTTATTAAGCATGTCTAGTTAGTTTTAGTTTTACTTGTGTACAAATTTGCAGATCAAGTTAAAATTAAAAAAAAAAAAGAAAAAAATTACGTATATAGTTTGATGTGGATAAATTAGGTGTTACTGTACTTGAATTAGATTAAATTAAATTCCTCACATCAATTAAGTTAGAGTAAGTTGTAAGTAAAGTAAGATGTGGAGGAAATGTTTCACACTACAAGTAGAGGATATGTTTTTACCTCTTTAGTACTCCTATAATGAAGACACAATGAATATTTTGGATCCAAATATTTTCAATCTCACATTTTTTTTTTTTGAAGCAAAGTATCACTTTTGTTCTTAAAAAAAAAGTATCACTTTTGTTCTTTATGAGACTCAATATTTCCTTATTTCCTTGGCCCCATAATATTCCCAATTTATAGAAAGAAAAAAAAAATTCTTAAAAGAAAATACTAATACTCCATAAGATAAGTGTATTGGACACTCCTAATAGGGGAAAGAAGCGAAAATTTGGGATGTTTTGTTGTTCTATGGAATATCTAATATATACTTCGGATTCTTTTTCTATTCTAGATCTTTAATCACAATGAAACTTTTTCATTATTCACACCCACTCTTTAACAAGTAAAATATTTAGCGTTGTAATTAAAAGATACATAATGCAATGATAATATCTATTTTTCCTATTAAAATAAATAATACTTCAAACGGAGCCAAGTTAGCCAACTGCCCACCCTACAAGATACGAAATATAAGATACGGAGTATCATCTATAACCAATTACCAAAAAAAAAACTTAAAAAAGAAATAGAATGAGTATATATATATATATATATATAATAAAAAATATAATCTTATGAACATGCAATTATTCACACGTATTGTAGTAAAAAATATAATCCTATGAACATGCAATTATTTCCTTAAAAAATTGTAACCCAATGTTTGCGACTTGTGAGGATTAAATCTAGATCTAAGGAATTAAAATATGACTTATAATAATATGAATAACCCTAGACCCTAGTAGTTAGACTTTTACACACTATTGAAGAGGCAAATTAAAGTTTGAAATAATATCTATATGCATTACTTTCCTAGACACCGACTATCGACATAGAAGCATATAACATGCAAGTTGCCAAGTATCGCAAATTTAGCCTGAATCTTTATATTCGTTTTCTCCGACCATTATCATTATTATGTCACCTCTAATACACTTTACATTAATAATTTAAGTTTAATCAAAGTTTTCGAGATTTCAATCCCACATGCCTCCTTCCTAGTTGGGTATTACTCCTTTATTTTATCAATAATGCACACATCATCCCTTAATAAATAAATTAACCGTCATCACATACTTTCATTCATCCACTTGGTATGCCTTTTCTTAATTAATACTTCGTACTATTATACTCCGTAATAGTTATGTCTTTTGTACTCATACAAACATACAGTCACATGGTCATTCCAAATGAACATTTCGGTGCAAATTAAAACCATGGTAGGAGCACGTATTATATCCAGATTAACATCATGCTAAGTTAAGTGATATATAGATTATTAGAGTATATAATATGATATGAGGTTTTGACTATCAACTTAAATCTTTGATTGAGATGGCCGTTTGACATATCACCAAAGCCAACATGACATAAAGGTCACGGGTTCAAATCTTATTCAACCCTACGTTTAAGTGGAATATTTCGCCTTAGGTATGAAGGGGTCTGGTTAGAATGTCACACCCACACTTCAAGCCCATAAGGGCTCTAATATAAGGGATGCTGACTTGACCCTTCTTGAAATTATCTTGAACTGAAGCATCGACCTAATTACTATTGACCAGACTCATACTCGACCTAATTGCTAGGTCTAGTTAATATTGCTTACGAGGATAAAGATCACTCCATCTCTCTCTTTTCCTCACGCCACAAATTAAAATACCTTATTTCATTTATAAACACCTTATCCCCCTACAACACTACCTTTAAACACTTATGTTTTTCCTAACAAGACTTTTATTACCCTCTTTATTTATTTTCCCCAATCCAAGCACGATCTTAGTGTTGATTATAGGGCATTAATTTCACCCATTGTTTAGGTACGTGTTAGATATGAGTTCAAACACTTATGTTTTTCCTAACAAGACTTTTATTACCCTCTTTATTTATTTTTCCCAATCTAAGCACGGCCTTAGTGTTGATTATAGGGCATTAATTTCACCCATTGTTTAGGTACGTGTTAGATATGAGTTCAAATCATTGCACGTCAATTTAGGTCAAAATCTCGGGTCGAATTTTTTTTTTTACAATTGTGATCTACCGATCTACCCCTATCATTTTCGTACCTTAGTTTATATCAATAATGCACTCATCATTTCGTTATACATGCCATATCGATCGGTATATCACCTCTCACATACGTAGTAGAAGATTAGTCATTCCCATTGTTATAGTCGTGACCATATGTTAGATGGTAAACTACTGCAACCGATCGATGAGTGGGCAAATATTTGTCAAAGTTCTCGAAGATTATGAAAGGAGATGGTAGTTCTAGAAGATTATGATTTTCCTTGGTGGACTCCACGAAAGAGACCTTCGAGAAAAATAAACACAAGGTGTTAAAAGAGTGAAATCTAGGGTACTACAAGTCTACAATTAGAATTATAAAACAGGTCGGTTCGTTATAGATTTTATATGGTGACCAAATTGCCAAAACGTTCTCTTCTAATGACCAAAATGTATTTTTGATTTGATAGTCCAACACTAGATGTCTACAAGAATATGTAAGTTTTTTAATAAATATTTCATCATGAATTATGTTAACATATACGGAGTATCAATTTGACTTAATATCTCTCACGATAATGGTGGTTGTTTGGTTGATCATATGAAATACGATTTTCTAAGAAGAAGTTTTTCAATATATGCTCTACTTAAATCCTCTTAATACTCAACATCGAGAGCCCATCCGCACGCAAATTTTCGTGCGGCTAGTTTAGCTGATATATTTCATGTGTTGACTGATATGCTTTATTTGAGTTGACTGATATAATTTTTTTTGTTGGCTGATATATTTTTTTAAAATTTTTGATATGTTCCTTTTGTTAAATGATATCAGACATCATTTAGTTTATATGATTCTTTAGTTGGCTTATATATTTATTTTGTTGGTTTACATGTTGCTTTTGTTTGCTGATTTTATCCTTTTGTTGACTGATATATTCCTTCTGTCAGCTGATAAGTATCTTTTGTTGGCTGATATACTCTTCTTATTGGTTGATATGCATATTTTGTTGGCTTATATATTTCTTTTGTTGGCTTACATATTGTTATTATTTGCTAATTTTATCCTTTTGTTGGCTAATATGCTTCATTTGTTGGTTGATATATGTTTCGTGTAATCCTCCGTATTTTATAATATTTTATAAATGAAATTTTATTTTATTTATTTGTATTTTTCCGGAATTTAATTTCAAAAGTTTCAAATTATTAATTTGGGTCAAAAATTATTTTGGTATAAATTATTTTATGCACTTTCATTCTACAATTTATGTCCAAACAAACAAAGCCTAGTCCATTATTATTGACTTAATTGACCCATTAATTTCATGAGGCCCAATCTTTCTAATTAACTCTACAACTTTGTCCCCTATAAGTACCCCATACATCTCCAAAGTTTTCCTCACACAAAAAGGTTAGTTAATTCTCTTCTCTTTATTTTATTTCTTTATTTTTTCTTTATTTTTCTTTTCTTTTTTCTTTTTCTTTCTTTTCTTTCTTTCTTTCTTTTTCCTTTCTTACGTGAGTTAAAGTCACTGCCACCCACTGCTGCCGCCATACACCACCGGCGCGCCTCCCTGCCGCCGCCCCTTTGCTCACAAGCGGCCCACCAAGGCTGCCCCTTTTCCTCCTCCTTTGTTTTCTTATTTTTGCTTAATGTTCATATAATTAGTTTTGGGTTTTGATTTTATAGTATAAAGATTATATTTTTAGTATCAAATTCATGTTTTTATAGCTTAAACTTATAATTTCAGCTTTTATTTATATTATAAATTTTTAGATTTTAATTGTGTATATTTTAGGGTTTAAATTGTGAAGTTTGAAAATTTAATTAAGTTCTTATGAAACTAATTGAATTCCAATTATATATTTCAAGTTTATATTGTTGCATTTATACATTCTATTACTTAATCAATTTTTCAGATTTTAGGTTATTGTTCTTAAAGCCTCTAAATGCATTGAATTGGTGAACTTTTGGGTTAAAGGCTACTAACTTAACATATAATGAAAGTAGTTTCAAAGATTACTACAATTTTGTGGTTTCATGTATAAAGTAAATTTTCATTTTTTTTTTTTTTTTTTTTTTTTTTTTTTTTTTTTTTGGTTGTTGAAAGCAGATTAATACATAATTAAAGGAGAAGTAGTACAATACGAAATTAAAATTTTAACAGCATCCTTAGCTAGTCTATGGGCCATTTCCACTTTAGCTCTGCTTTCCTTGCCAATAAGGCAATAATGCACCAGTTAAAGTGCTTCCCTTTTCCCTTGATTTCAGAAATAGTTCAATCCACTGTCTTATCTCCAGCTCTCCCCTTTTGCAGAAGATCAACCAACAATGTAGCATCCGTGATAAAAACCATACTTCGAAATCCTTCCTGGGTGCACCATTTTATAGCGTTTAGGCATGCCATAGATTTTGCATGAAGAGCAGAGCTTGCCAATCCAAAGTTACAGCCATATTTTCCAGTTAAGTTTCCACCCTCCACTAGAGTCCAACCTATACCCATTCTCTTTGTTAATTTTCAGATTTTTATAAAGCTATAAACTTGATGTAATTTCATGTACAAGGGTGTATTTTAAGGTTTTTATGAAGGAAATTTAAAGAACTATATATAAGCTTTTGATTTTAATTAAAGGGGATGTTTTAAAGTGTTGTTTAATTGGATTTTGAAGGTTTTAAAGTAAGTTAGTATTGCTGTAAATTTGATTGATTGAGATGTTATTGTTTGGTTTAGGAGAGGACTTTAATTTATTGAAGGTGATGTCTAGTTAGTAAAGTGGCCAACCAATTTGTTTACTCAAGGTACATACAAGTTACGAAACCTTGCCTTTAGATGCATGTTTAGGGATGTATCAAGAACTTAGTATCATGTATAGAGAAGACTGGACTAAATTGTTTGGTTATTGTAGAACCCCAAATGTGTCTCCCCAAAACCAAACCCAGTGATGAATACCTTTCACGTCATTTGATATCGAACGAGGTGAAAGTGTGAAAAATTCAATTTCGGCCATATATTTTTATCTACAAAAGATTTTAATCTGATTTTAATTGGGTTGGAAAATAGACTTCAAGAGCTTTCCAATGACATATTATAGGACTTATTTGGACTTCTGGATCAAAAGATATGATAAAAACAAAATCCGCAAAAAACTGTCCCAGCGCCAAACGACAGAGTCTGTCGCCTGGCGCTAATGCCTATCGCCTGGCACTAATATCTGTCGTCTGGCGCTAACTCCTGTTGTTTGCGACATGAGGTTTTTTATTCCGAATGGGACTCGATTTCTTTTCGATCGGTTTTCGGACTATTTTTCTATAAATAGGGGTCGTATCTCCCCGTTTTTCATCATTCACAACCATCATCTCTCTCTAAAAGCTAGAAGCTTTCTCTCTCTCTATTCTTTTTCTAGACATACCTAGCCAAGTTCGAAGTTGCATTCGCCCTAAACGTGAAAGGTTGATAATTTCTGAGGGTTTGGTCCCAAATCCCTATTTCAATTATTTATTTTGATTGTTTGATTTAGTATTTTCCTTGAAGTTACTAACGCGTGTATTTTGTTATTAGAAAGAGATACGGGACATCGAAGTAAGTAATTGCTTTATTTTAATATATAAATCATGCTTAGATTATTGTTGATTCTTAGTATCATGTTAGGATATTTATTGCTTCCTAGTATCATGTTTAGGGTAATAACTAAGGTTTCTAATATAATGTTTGCTTATGATGCTTCTTATTTCTTTTCTAATACTTCGTATCACGTTAGGGCTAAAGCTTTGATCATTATTGCTTAGTGACATGCTAGAGTTCATTATTATTCTTGTTAGTATCATGCCTAGGATCTTGCTAATATTATTATGCTTATTGAAAATATTAATATTATGATGATTATTGTTGCTTGACATTATACTATTATATTATTGTTATTGCTTGATCACGCCTTTTATGCATGCTTAAAGGGGATTTGTACTTGTAATCACGCTTAATAAGATAATTAATAATCTTGTTTAGGTTAATTTGATTACAATTCAAGTGATCACCAATAATAGATTTACTTGTGCATTAATATTCAACCAACATAGATTAAACAGGTTAGTGATGGGCGTTAGAACGGTCGTACATTCCACACTCAATCAAACACATTTATTAACAAACACCTTACAAACCAAGCATAATGACAAGTAAGAGTTCGGTCCACAAGGAACGGGATATGGTTGCCAAAGATCTTTACACTTAAGCTAATTCGAAGTCAATTGGTGAATTGGGGTTCGTAAAGAAGACAAACAAACTATGGTTCTAAATCAATGAATTAAAGATACTAGGGAATGGGATCCACTCAACCAAGGCAATTAGGCAAACGGGGAGTAAAATAGACAAGATATAGCAAGGACTATATGTAAAATCAACCTCATGCAATTAGAAAATAACTCACACTAATAAACTTAGATTCCTTATTAGTTTAGCAATAGATGATACATAATCAAATTACAATAAGTAATGACATACTCAATTTACACTTCCATGTCAAATTAGGCATATCATACTATCAAGCTCCTAAGTCAAGGGTAGCTAAACCTATCATGAGGAACTAACAAGCAATCTCATATAATCAATTTAATTGCAATACAAACATCAATGCTTCTCCCACATTTTCATAGTTAACCCAAAAGGTCGAGCTTCACCCAACCCCTAGCAAGAAGACTACTCACAACTCATGTTTATCAACATGAAATCAAGAATTAGGGTTCTAAATACTTCAATAATTGGGGAAAAGTGGTTAACAATTGAAATAACTATCATCCAATAACAAATTACCAAGAACTAAGAAGATTTAAATAACATGAAAATACCAAATAAAATCTGAAATTAAGTGGAAAAAGGTTGGAAAAATTACTAATTGAAGCTTCAAATGTTGAATACAAATTGCCAAACTTTGAGAGTAATTCTTGAATTTCACTAATACAATGATTTGATTTGATTAAAACTAAGCTAAATTAATCCTAAGGAATGTTTCAAACTAAGAGAGGTTTCTGAAAACTAGGCTACTGTACTCTCCCTCTAAATGAGCTAAAGGGGAAGTATTTATACTCCCCGAAACACATAGGGAAAACCGTCAAAAGAAAACGGATTCCCAGCGAGGAGCGCCCGCTCCACAATGAGGAGCGCCCGCTCCACAATGAGGAGCGCCCGCTCCACAATGAGGAGCGCCCGCTCCTTTCGGCTGCACGCCCTCTCCAGAATGCTTCAATGAAGGATCAGATTTGAAAGAGTCAGGGAGGAGCGCCCGTTCCTCTCATGATGCACACTCGCTCCTAACAGCACCTGAACTTGGGCAGAATGTAGCTAGAGTCGAGGAGCGCCCGCTCCATGAGAGGTGCACGCCCGCTCCCCTGGAGCGCCCTCTCCAATTTTCAATCCTCTTGTCTTAAACACGATTCATGCACCAAAAGCCTGCCCAATTGAGTCCATAGACCTGCAAAACATGGACAAACACAAACCAAGAGGGGGAAAGCCGAGAAAAAACATTTTCATTCAAAATTGGGTTAGAAAGAGGGGAAATGATTGCAATATCGGGTTTAAATTTACACAATAAGTGGTCAAATAAACCACTTATCAAATCCCCCCAAGCTAGCCAAATGCTTGTCCTCAAGCAATTCACATTGCCCAAAAACAAACCCAAAGATCAATTTGCTCAAAGAAAAGCACATGCATAGATATGAGAATCCTTAAGCAATAAAACTTGAGCATGAGGTATATGCCTAAGATCAACCACGGTCATGACTAGCCAAGGCCTAACTAACCTTCCCGAATGTACTCAACTTTGGTCCATTCAACCAATCTTACCGCGTCCCCAACACAAAGTTCAAATTCCCCCTAATGGTAATGTCTCATGACTCCTCGAAGGAGCCGGAAGAAAAATAGACCAAAGAAGGTTTAGAACACTCGACATCTCAATGATAAGTACCCTCTCCATATGCTTGTGAACCAACTCCCTCCACCGTCTATGGCTTCAACTATTCTACTAACATTACAAGACTCAAGGAATACGGCACAAAGTTAAGGCATAGAGAAAACTAGAAGTGCTTTGCAATTAAAGTCAAGCTAAGATATATAGCACTAAGAGCAAACCTAAAGAGGTTTCTAACTTTGACCCAAATTACAAACTATGAATAAACTTGAAACAAAAACGCACCCCCAAGCTTGTTTAATCGCTAGGGTGGTGGCTATTCATCACTTCTTTTCTTTCTTTTTTTTTTTTTTTTTTTTTTTCAAACTTGGGCATTTACATCACAAACTATTATTTATAACAACTTAAAGATTGAACTAAGGAAACAAGAATGACATGCCTTAACTTTGTGCGAATGAACAATACATAACAACTTCATATTACTAAGAGTAGTTTAGGTCGCGATCTTGGGAATCAGGACTCAAGTTCTCGATCTAGGTACTAAATCAAAGAGGATCCTTGCCACTCATTCAAAATGTAGTAGGATTGAAAAAAAAATATTACAACCTCAATTTTGGGAACAATGTGGGATCAATTGCTACCTTTCGGGGTTCAAATTCCTTTGATATGGGCGACTCCGAACTTACCACTAGACTTGTTTAGGGGTTAGTTTAGGATTATAATAAATTTTGTTTGGCCGTGAGGAGGTTAGTCAACGACCTAATTTCCCCGCGCTCAAAATGGCGTCGTTGCCGGGGAACGGTGTCAATGCTTGATTGTTTTTGATTGCTTGAGTCTAGGTCTTTGTGTATACTTTTTTTTTTTTCTTGTTTTTGTAAAAATAAAAATGGCAAGTAACTCGTTTCCTCAATATGACAATGAGCCTTTTTGTGAATATTTCAATAGACTTGAGGGATATTTGGACTTTAATTGTTGTAGTCTTTGGGAGGCTTGTGAGATTTGTTATTTTGGTTTGAATGAACAAACTAGGGATGAAATTGAATGCATGCATAATGGTGAATTTAGAGCATTATCAATTGATGATGCTTGGGATTTTTATGTTTGGTTTTCTTGGGATGTCAATAATAAGGGTAATTATGATTCTATTATTGATATGCAATGTGTTGATACTTCCAATATTAGCATGAATTCCCATGATTTGTTACATGATCCCTTAAGTGAACCTAGAACACATGATTTCAACTTTATTTCCTCTTTTGTTCATGATGATGAGGTACATGCTCAAGTTGATGCTAATGGTGTGTTTCAATATTCTTCATTATTTACCATGCCTTCTTGTGATGTGCTTCGTTCCCTTAATGATGAATCTCATGTGTTTGATTGTGCCCCCATTCCCCATTGTGATGTATATGCTCATGATCTTAATGTTAATTTTTCCAATCTTGGTTGTACTTATTCTTCTCTTGTTGAGCCTCAATCTTCTACACCTGTTGAATCCCTTATTGCTACTTTTGAATCTCAAATTAGGTGCATTGAGCTTGATAATGAGCTTGGGCCTAGTAAGGAAATGATTCTTAATTCTATGAGAGGTCAATTAGAGATAATGAAAGAGAATGAGGAGCGTCTTGAGGAGGGAAGGAGAAGAAAAGAAGAGTTAGAAAGCCAATTGTCACCCTTGATGCTTGTTTGTGAAAATTCCCAATTTAATGTGTGTGTTGAGGATGATGATGATGATTTTGAGCAACCAAGAGAGTGTGAGGATCCCATTGGTGAGCATATAAGTGATGGTGAAGGAGTTGAGAATGAAGAGAGTGTTGATTTTGAAAATCTTAACCCTCTTTCCCATCTTGATGAGTCTCAAGTGCATGATTGTGATCCTTTTATCCATTAGTATTTGGATTCATTTAAGGTTATGTCTAATGTTTTTATTGAGTGTCAAATGAAAACCCATAGCCTTTTGAGTGAGTTCATTAAGAATGCTTCATGGGAGAGAGATAATTTTGAAATGAATTTGCATCCATTCATGCATGGCTTAGAGATTTTAGGCTTTAAGGAAGTTGAGGGAGTTGTTGTTCATGATTGTAGTGAAGGGGATTATGTAGTTCCTCCTGAAAGTTGGATGTTTGAGGAAGATCATGATCATGAGTGTTCTTTTTTTGAGGATTCTATGATTGATTTTCATGCTCAAATTGGTGATTTGAGGGATGGTGGTGAAGAAGAGACCATTTGTGAGACCATTGCTCCTATCCCCTTCTCTCATGTCCCTTTTTCTAGGAATTTCAACCATATCCCCTACACTCCTATATCCCTTCCTTCCTTTGTTAATGAGCCTATTGGGGAACCCCTTGCCTATGATGATTTTCATGTCCCTCATTCGTCTTCTATTGAGGAAAAGGGTGATTTTGCCACCCAAAAAGATTTTTGTGAAGAGAGTTTGCCTTTCTATTCTTCTTCTTATTTTCTTGAATTTTCTTTTGATTATTCTTCTTCTTGGCAACTCCCTCTTCACTTTCTTTTGCGTGCCCTAATCTTGGTGCATGCCCTTCTTATATCATTTGCCTACTTGTTATCTTATGAGATGTGTAGTAGTGCATTTGACAAGCTCTTGCGATCGTTACAATATTATTTACTAGAGCGGTCAAGCTTGGACCTTAAGCAAGCCTTTCTCGGGAAGTAACCCGTGTTTTATTGCTTTCATTTTTTTTTCTTTTTAGAATAGATTTTCTCTCATGGAAATGTTTGTGTGCCTTTTTCTAGGTACATAACTTGGTATACTTTGGTGCAATGGTTTGGATCAAGGATCAAGGAAGTTTGGCACCACAATTGCTAGCATATGGAAAACAAGATTCAATTCTTGAGAAAAGTGGCTTTGAAAAGTTTAATTGGGTCATTTGCGGGTATATACACCCACCTAAAATCCGGTAATATTTTTCCTTGCTCTTTCTCCATTGGTTGATACCTAAAGTGGCTTTGAAACAGTACATATGTTGGGTTGTTGGATTGATCTCCTTGTTTTCCCCTTCCATGGATTATTTGATTTATGATTGAGTGTAGTGTTTCATTCAAGCTTCGGGGAGGGTATTCCATCATGTTTGGTGGGATGTTGATTCATATATGCCATGCACATTTGTATATGTATTTTCATGTTCTTTATCTTGAAAATCACAAAAAGATTTTTGTTTCTATCAAGGCAAATTTGCAATGTGTTTTCTTTTGTTCTTGCTTTGGACATAATACTTATGGACTTGTATTCTTGAATGTCTTTCTTCCTAAATTTTAGAGGTGTGCACTGTTTGAGAATGTGTTAGGTTGACTCTAGGATATGGTATGCTAAGGTAGTTGCCTAAGAACTTTGGGACCATGAAGCTCTAGTTCACTTGCTTGTGGTAAGATGGAGTTGCTCTCTATAGTGGATATAAAATTAAGAGTTAGTTATTTCTATCCCTAGTGAGGTATAATTGTTCAAGCCTTCATCATATTTTGTTGAGCGGCATTTTTGGATCCTTGGCTATTGCATTCTCATATCTAGAACTTGACTTTTAGCTCCCAAGATCACAACCGAGCCACTTTAGGGGATGACAAAGACATTTATCTTTTTATAGGATTAATTTTTAATTTTTGGATTTGGTTTGCATTTGCCCCTCTTGCTAGTCTCTTTGACCCATATACATTCTTTTCTCTTGCCACATACAAGCTTTCAAGCGTTGGTTTCACTTTAATTTCTACCTTTAGTTTTGTGAAGCAATTTTGTTTTCGACCTTGTTTTATTGTTTATGGTGCAAGTTTAGAATTATGAGTTCATTTGCAAAGCAAGTATGTGTAGTATATAATTTTGTGCATAAAACCAAATGCATTTTGAGAAAAAGCCGTCCAAAGTTAAAAGAAGCAAGGACATTTTAAAAAAAAAAGCTTGGAAAAAGGAAATATTGAAAAAAAAAAAGTAAAGAAGAATGTAAAGCACAAAAAAAAGGGTTTTGTTATTGTTGTTTTCCCTGTTTTTGTTATTTTGTGTTAAATAAGTTTGGGGAAAAGTTATTTAATAAGCATACTTGGCACTTTTGTTTTGGAATCGTTTGGATCTTGTGGAAGAAGTTCCACCCGTGCTTCACATAGCTTTACCACCAATTTCAAGAGTTCTCCACACCTTTACTCTCCTAGCTTATATGTTAATAACTTGAAAGTCCTTTTGTAACTAGAGGGTTAAGTCATTCAATGATGGCGGGAAACAGGAATCAAGCCTATAGAGCGAGTTTGCATAGCCAAGATGTCGGGTAACCTTCTCAATGTTTTTAATTTCTTATTTATTTTCCGGTTCCTTCGTGGAATCATGAGAAGCTAACTTGAAAGTGGATTTGAAACTAGTAGAGAGAACGTGGTTTGATTGGTTGAAACAAAAGGTGGAATGTGTTTCCTTTAGTTCTCTATGCTTAGCATATGTTATGTTTCAATCAACCTTGGACATCTTAAAACGTGCATACCTTTATTATTTTAGAAAGATTGACATTCATTAGTGTTTGTTCCATCATAAAAGTCCACTCTAGAACGCTTGTAACTTTTCTCTTACTTCGATTTATTTTATTTTATTTATTTACTGCCTTGCCTTGATTTTTGTCAAGAGTTATGGGTTAAACTCTTAGGACACCCTTACGAGAGCTTACTCGTCCTCTAGAGCAATCTAAGGGGTTTAAAGTGCTTGATGCATACACTAAATGTATACGTGATTCCTACGAAAGTGAGTTAGTGTATATTCTTTCCCTTCTAGTTTTCTTTGTTTGTATAAAATGCATCACATTCCCTTGTGTTTCTTTTGTTTTGCTCGAGGGCGAGCAAAAGTTAAGATTGGGGGAATTTGATAAGTGATCATTTATGTCGCTATTTTTAGGAGTTTTCTAGTTAGTTTTTCATAGTTTTTCTATCTTTTTACTTGGTTTTAATAACGTTTTACTACATTTGTCATGTTTATGTGTGAAATGTCGTTATTGCTCAATTTTGGCTTTTCTTGCATATTTTGGTGGCTTATGACATTAGATTAAACTTTATTGGTTTACTCTCATGTTTAGGAACACTTGGATAAGTTCATTGCTCAAGATTGAAGAAATATAAAGCATAAAAGAACAAGTAATGAAGAAATGTGCACTTGATTTGCAAAGATCATACTTCAGACGCCTATATCTTTTGATCTACAAAAAATTTTGGGGCGATTCCAATCGGAGATGAAATCTTATCTTGAGATCTTTCCAACGACAGGTCATATGCTCAATTTCGATGTAAAACGTGGGAGATATGCTCATTTGAAGCTGAGCAGTTTGCCCAGTCCGTAGCCAGGAGCGCCCGCTCCTCAAGGCCGCACGCCCGCTCCTCACAGGGTGTGCAATTTTGAAGTTTGGCAGAAAGTTTGGAGCGCCCGCTCCTGAGGGGTGCACGCCCGCTCCTCTACGCGCTGCTCGACTTTTTGCGGAGCTTCCTAGGCAATTTAGTAAGGGCTATAAATAGATTTTTTGCTCATTTTAGAGGGGGGAATTCATATTTTCAGTAGTTTTAGGTTAGTTTTAGGTTTTTAGAGAGAGAAACTCTCAAATTTTGGAGAGAGAAAGTGAGAGAAACAATGGTTTTCATGGATTTTGGATAATTAAAGGAGGAATTTGATGATTTGAAGATCTCCATTTTATATCAATGAGCATTTCTTACTCTCTTCTCTCTTTATGCTTTATTAATTGCTTTGTTAATCATGTTTAAGTAGATTTCATTCTACTAGGTGTTGAGTGAAGATTTGATATGGTTAATTGAGTTACTTGAGATAAATTTGATGATAATTGTGTGATTAAATTGATTGAATTGATGATGGCATGTTGTTTGTTTTAGATTGGATTGATCTCCCAAGATAGCAAACTTAATTGCATGTTAGTTCTAGTTTAACAAGGGATTGTGAATTAGAATTATATATTTGATTGCATTTTGGGTAAATTTCTTCTATGCACCTAGTCAATGAGGGATCTAGGCTAGGAATTTGAGAGATTGCTCTTGAGTGTAATTAATTCTCATTTTAATTCTTTCTTTGCATGATTTATTATCAAATCGATTCCCATTAACTTGTTAATTGTTCAAAGTGGATCTTTGCCCCTAGTAGACTTTATAATATCTTGATCTTTATATGTGTGTTAGTGTAGTTGTAGTGTCCACTATCCATAAACCGACTTCGGCGTAGCTTAAGCATTAGATCGAGAACAATCCAACATTACCGTTCCTTGTGGTTCGACTCCGAACTTACCACTAGACTTGTTTAGGGGTTAGTTTAGGATTATAATAAATTTTGTTTGGCCGTGAGGAGGTTAGTCAACGACCTAATTTCCCCGCGCTCAAAATGAGCAAAAAATCTATTTATAGCCCTTACTAAATTGCCTAGGAAGCTCCGCAAAAAGTCGAGCAGCGCGTAGAGGAGCGGGCGTGCACCACTCAGGAGCGGGCGCTCCAAACTTTCTGCCCCAAACTTCAAAATTGCACACCCTGTGAGGAGCGGGCGTGCGGCCTTGAGGAGCGGGCGCTCCTGGCTGCAGACTGGGCAAACTGCTCAGCTTCAAATGAGCATATCTCCCACGTTTTACATTGGAATTGAGCATATGACCTGTCGTTGGAAAGCTCTCAAGATAAGCTTTCATCTCCGATTGGAATCGCCCCAAAATGTTTTGTAGATCAAAATATATAGGCGTTTGAAGTATGATCTTTGCAAATCAAGTGCACATTTCTTCATTACTTGTTCTTTTATGCTTTATATTTCTTCAATCTTGAGCAATGAACTTATCCAAGTGTTCCTAAACATAAGAGTAAACCAATAAAGTTTAATCTAATGTCATAAGCCACCAAAATATGCAAGAAAAGCCAAAATTGAGCAATAACGACATTTCACACATAAACATGACAAATGTAGTAAAACGTTATTAAAACCAAGTAAAAAGATAGAAAAACTATGAAAAACTAACTAGAAAACTCCTAAAAATAGCGACATAAATGACACTTATCCGTTAGGGTTAACCTATTGATTGTGTGTTAGTCAGAAAGCGCACATGAATACGAGAAGAATAAAATAGAGGCCTATTATTAGGGCAAGTTCAATCTCTTTTAGGTTGGATTTGTACCTTCATCCTCGAACATCCAGTTATGGTTCAAGACCTATTAGAGTTAACGATCTCATGGATCGTTAAGGGGTGTAACCTTCACCTTGTGAACGGTTTACAAGTTCCTAAAACTTGTTGGCGACTCATTTACTCTAACTTCCTTTCCTTTGGACGCCACTATGCTTAAGTGTATGATCACAATGGGGCTCAACTGTGGGATGCTTGAAATATTCCCTACAGTTATACATTGTGATTTCCGTATGTTGTGCACTATCCTATATTGCAAGTATTATTTATGCTTTAATTATGCAAGATGCGCTTAGAGGCAAAGGTATGTGATTTGGTGAAATGATTCATTTATTACTTGTTCATGATTATGGAGATACAATGAGTAAAAGAAGAATTTAAGTCTTATAAGACGAGGTTAAGATTGTGGGGTGCTTTATGTACTCAAGGTGTTTATACACCAAGGTAGTTAAAGGAATAAATAATAAATGTTGTTTGTCACTAATAAATCAAAAATTGAAATTGTAAACTTGCTTTGCTTGATTGAATTGATTGTATTATTTTGCACATGAATCATCACTAAGTTTAAACTTGTAAATCACTTAAATTGCAAGATGGATAAGAAATAAAACTCTTGATTTGTGCACATCTGGAGAAATGACAATCAGGGGTTGGGGTACACGGGGTATTAGCCGTGCACTTTTCTAGAGGTCGTCTGATGTACGAGTCTTCTATTTCAAATACTTTTCAAAAACTAGGAGTTAGATGAGATCTCATACTAGCTACGGTCACAGAGTCGCGCCTGTGGTTGTTGAATGTTTTATTAATGTTTCCGAAAGAAGGCATAGGGTTTTTCTTTTATTGATGTTCCAAATGGAGCATGGGATGGACAACCTTGTCTATTGCTTAATCCAATGATTATAATGAAATTAATAAGTCATTAAATAGAGGAGTCTTAGTACGTAGTGTTTGAGTCGTTAATTAAATTGTATGTCATGATTGATTATTAGTAGCATGCTAGGGATTTCTTATTATATTTCGCAGTTTGTATGTACTCAGCTTTGTTGATTGCGTGCTTTTGTATGTTTTTCTTTGATCATGGCCTTCGCCTTTCAATGACCCTGTAATGATCCAATTTTTACACTTGTAATATTGGGGAGCAGATTACCACGGGTTCTTACACATGCAACATTCGTATCTAGGTGGTGGGATCTTGAGTGGAGTGTTGGTTGCTTTTCTTAATTTATTTTGCTATTTACTTTTGAAGTTATTTAAACTCGATTTCATTTTTATACTACTTCTACTGGTTTGAGTTTTGAATAAGGGCCTTAATGGTTCCAAGTTGTAAGACTTAATTTGGTTTTGAAACTTATTTATAACTGATTTAGTTTTTCTGTTGCTAATTTCTGATATAGCCTTAACGTTTGAACACTTGGCGGTAGCACATCAATAATTCTCTTGGATATTGTTCAGGATACTCACAGGTTTAAAGAGAGAATTATTGGGGTGTTACATTCCGTCTCTTGGCTGATAAGTACCTTTTGTTGGCTTATATATTCCTCTTGTATATACATATATTTTTTTGGTTGATACTCTGATAGGTTCCTTTTATTGGCTGGTAAATTTTTATTGATATTTGATACCAGATATTTATTAGCTTATATATTAATTTTCTTTGCCTTATATGCGTCATTCTCCTTTTGTTTTAGGGACGAAGTAATTCTCCTTCTTCTTCAACTTTGTTCCTCACTCTAGCCTTCTCCTTCGTTCCTCCTCTCGCCACCAACAACAGCAGCACCCAACCACCATCAAACCATCACCAGCACCAAACCGCCACCCTCCTTCTCCTTCAAACACCGAACCCAAGTCACTCCATCTCCTTCTCTTTCAACCATAGAACCCAAGCCACCGCACCCACCAACCAACACTAGGTGAAAAAAGGAGATTGGCACCGAGGTAAGGCCATCGGTTCTTTTAAACCGGTGGGGAAAATAGGCGGGATTTTGAGGGGTGGTTTTTGCCACCGGTTCAAACCAAACCGGTGGGAAAATATTTGTTTTTGCCACCAGTTTTGAACGGGTGGCTTTTAAAGAAGCTATTGCCACCCCCAAATGCTCACCGGTTCAAAACCGGTGGCATAAGGGGGTTTTGAACCGGTGCATTGTATATTTTTCTACTAGTGCAATCGACCACCAGCCCCTTAATTTTTGGCCACCAAAACCCGCATCCCTACAACAACCACCTGCATCCACAAATCGCAAATTGCAAAAATTGATTCGACTTCGATCTTCTTGCACCACCCCCAAATCACCCAATTGCGGCATCACCTCCAAACACAAATCGCAACAATTGGTGGTGTGAAATCGCAAATTGCCTTCAAGTGAATCGCAAATTGGTGGAAGAAAGAAGAAAGAGGAGAGAGAAAGGTTCACTTTTCTGATTTTCAGAGAGAAGAATAGTGAAATAGAGAAACATAGATAATAGCCGCACAAACTGTTGGTTGCGGGGGGATGCACCCAATAGTTTGTGTATACTAAAATGGTTTATAGTCTAGTGATCAGAAAATCCGAGCAATCCAAGTTTGGTGTGAATATTACAAGGAATACAAGCTATGAAATAGGGTATATACAATGGTAAGAATGTTTTAAAAATTTTACTGTGCCATTTTTAAATCAGTTAATTTAACAACGAACGAAATCATTTTGTTAATATTGTTGCTTTTACTTTAATTTTAATTTTTAAAATTTATTTTTTTATTTTTGAAGAGACTAATTTGATTAAATTAAATCTTTGTTTGGTTGAAAAAGATTTAATTTGCTATAATTCTTTCGAATAAATTACTTCTTTAATTATATTTTCTTATCTTAGTGTAGGGAATAGATTTCAAGCTTTAATCCCACTAGCTTGAACCCCACTGTGATCATACACTAAAGTACGGTGGCGTCCAAAAGGGAAGAAGATAGAGCAAAAGAGTCGCCAACAAGTTTTAGGAACTTGTAAACTGTTCATAGGATGAAGGTTACACCCCTTAACGATCCAAGAGATCGTAAACTCCATAAGGTCTAGAACCAAATAAGGGTTCGGGGATGAAGGTACAAATCCAACCTAAAAGAGATTGAACCTGCCCTAATAATAGGCCTCTACTTTATTCTGATCGTATTCATGTGCGCTTTTCAATTAACATACAATCAATAAGATTAACCCTAAACCTGTTTAATCTATGTTGGTTGAATATAATGCACAAACAAATCTATTATTGGCGATCACTTGAAATCATAATCACAATTAACCCTAAATAAGATTATTAATATCTTATTAAGCGTGATTACAAGTACCAATTCCCTTTAAACATGCATAAAGGCGTGATCAAGCAATAAATCATAAATAATGTATCAAGAAACATAATCATAAAATAATAATAATCATGACAATAAAATTATAATCATAATTAAAATAATAATAATCATAAAAATAATAATAATATTCATAATCGTCATAAATTATAACAATTATGATCATAATCATGTTCATGTTAATATTAAAGCATAATAAAAATAGCAAGATCCTAGGCATGATACTAACAAGATTAATAACAAATCCTAGCATGTCACTAAGCAATAAAAATCAAATCTTTAGCACTAACATGATACTAACAATCATAAGTATTAGGAAGAACATAAAAGGCATCGCAACAATCATATTTAATATTAAAATTACCCTAGACATGATACTAGGAATATCATAATAACAATTTAAACATGATTTCTACATCATAAATCAATAAAATCAATTAAAGCACTTACTTTGATGCCTCGTACCTCTTTCTAATAACAAAATACACGCGTTAGTAACTTCAAGGAAAATAATAATCAAAACAATTAAATTAAAATAATTGAAATAGAGATTTGGGACCAAACTCTCAGAAATTAAACCTTTCACGTCTAGGGCGAAGGCAACTTCGAATATGGCTAGGTGTTTCTAGATCTTGCGAATGCGGAATTTTGTATGTAAAGCAAAGTTAGAAAAAGAAAGAGAAAGATAGAGATGGATGAATGATTAAAGAGGATTAGAGAATTAATGATTGCGAATGAAAACTGATTGTAGGTGAGAATTCGTGAGAATTGGTGAATGAAAACGGAGTTTTTAATACGTTATTTATAGAGGAATCAGCCAAAAAGATAAAATATCAAAACAGAGCACTTGGCACACGCAAAACAGAGTTGGCGCACCTAAAACAGAGCTGGAGCCAGCACCAGCTTATTGGCGCCAAGCGCCAATGGCTAGCACCAGGCGCCAATGGCTGGCGCCAAGCGCCAGGCTTGGTTCTAGCCGCTGATTTCAGAAATTCACGCGTTTTTGTTTTTATCATATCTTTTGATCCGGAAGTCCAAATAAGACATATAATATGTCGTTGGAAAGCTCTTAAAGTCTACTTTCCAAACCAATTAGAATAAGATTAAAATATTTTTTAGATAAAAAGATATGGCCAAAATAGTGGAAGGGTGTCAGTTTTGGATAAAGTTTCATGTCTCATTCATATCTTTTTCGTTATAACTCGGATTTAATATTATAATATATCATTGGAAAGATAATTTCAAGATCTATCCAACCATATAAAATTTGGATAAATATTATGAGGCACGAAAATAAAACCTGAATATATTCCACTTCGTACAAAAGAAGGATTCTTAAAGGAGTAGTTTTATTCAATTTCAAACTCTTTAAAACATAATTATCAATCCTAACTCCATTAGGATTTAAAAGAACCTTCTAGAGTATTATAAAAGACTATAATCAATCCTAATAGCTTTAGGAATGATAATTAATAATAGGCCCTTCTCTAGATCATTGGGCCGCATATAAAAACCAAATCGGGCCCAATTTAGTATTTTGGCCATAACTTCCTTGATATTCATCGAAATTGGGCTTATAATATATCGTTGGAAAGGTCTTTTCAAAACCCATCCAACTACACCATTATTGTATCCTTATCATGGACCAACCAAACTGGATTGACTATTTTCTTAAAATAAGTTTTCAAAAACAGAGAGAAGAGAAAAGAATTAAAACTATCCGCAGCACTAAACTTTCCACACTTTCACTTTATTCGATTATGATTCGACGTGAAAGGTACTCATCATTGGGTTTGGTTTTGGGGAGACACAGATGGGTATCTACACTTAGGCTAATGAATTCATAAAATATTGCTATCAAAACATAATTTTATTTGAAATAATTCAAATAAGCTTAATTTATACTATTTCCCTTTTTTTTAAACAAAAACAAAAAAAAAAAATCTTTCCGTTTTTAAATACTTGCTCCACTCTCCTTTTTCGGTCGTTTTCAAATACTTGCTCCATTTCTTTATATGAAGAGCTTTTACAATATTTAATTCATTTCTCTTAACTAGTGGAATCAACATAAATCATATTCTCTATCCTCTAATTTTCTCAACTACTTTTGCTTTTTACAATCTTTTGTTATTCTTACACCTACTCCACTACCTCCATAATTTATTATTTTCTCCAATTTATCTTAAAACTCCGTGCATGGAGAAATATAGCAAGTATTTATAAACGGAGGAAGTAGTTTTATAAATTTATATAGTTACCTGTACTGTCTTTCAAAAGTATTCCATAATCCATATGAATAATCATACTTCCTCCGTTTTTTTAATATTGCACAACTTACCTTTTAAAGAAGTTTCACATTTATTGCACCATATCCATTTTAGGAAAAGAAATTTACTTGTTCACACTATAAATACCTAATATACCCTTGCTTTTCAACCCTTAATTTTGTTTTGTGCATACAATCACATGGGCAACTTGGTATTTCTACCTTTCTCTCTCATCCTTTTTTCCACTACCAAAAAATTTGTGCCAAACCCTTATGGTGCAATAATAAAAGAACGGAGGAAGTATAATTTATGGAGTACTAGCCTATTGAAGAAGTACGACATACTAATTTCCGAGGGAAGCTTACACTAGTGAAGTTAGGAGTACTTGCCTTAACCTTAGGACAGGGAAACCAAATATCGGAATCCAGCCAGTATCTTCGCAGGAAATTATAAACATTCCTTAAAAGTTAAAACTACTCATTACACATCATCTAAGGATTTGTTCACTTCATCTTAATTTCAGTTTAATAAATGTAAACATGCCTTGAATTAGATGTAAGTATGTAACTATGTAACACACAATAATTTTAGCCTTAGTGATGCTATCTTAGCACCGAAAATGGCTCAAGTGGTTAAAGCTTCCCTCCCAATTCCAGGAGATCCTGTGATCGATTCTCACCCCCGTTCTTGTGGCTCTCTAAACACACACACAAAAAAAAAAAAAAAAAACCAAATCTACTCGTAATAATTTCAGCAACATTCGGTGTCGTGGTGTAGTTGGTTATCACGTCAGTCTAACACACTGAAGGTCTCCGGTTCGAGTCCGGGCGACGCCATTTTTTTTTTCTTTCCAAAATTTGACCTTTTTTTTTTTTTTTTTTTTTTTAAATTTTTTATTTCCCAATTCCAATTTACTTACTTCTCCGCCGGAAACAGGAACAGATGAACACACACACACACAAAAATGGCGCAGGTGGTAAAAGCAGCAGTAACCCCACTTTATCACCGTCAATTACTCCACTTTCTCTCTCTTCAACCACCCATCACCGCCACAAAAACCGCCGCAATCTCCGGCCCTCCCCGCCTCTCTCTCCTCTCTCACCGCCGCAACGCCCACCTCAAACCCCGCGCTCTCCGCCCTCCGCAACAACTCGACCTTCTAAAAGACAACCGCAGCAAAAAGATAAGCACTAATAAATCAGACGGTGAAGATGAAGCTGATGATGATGAAACATCGGAGGATAAGAAGAAGAAGCAGAGGAGGAGTCGTAACGAGATGAAGCGTAAAGCCCGTCAAACTCTTCATTGGGGCATGGACCTCGCTTCTTTCTCCACCCCTCAAATTAAACGTATTCTCAAGTTTAGTTTCTCTTCTTTCTTCTTTGTTGTTGTTGTTGGTATTAGGCTGGCATGGCACGAAAGACAGCGATGTAGACGGGATTTAATCTTAAGGCTTTCGGGTATTACCTCGAATTGACTTTAACTAGTAAGCTAATTGACATCAATGTGAGTTTAAGAGTGGATTTATGAAGTGGGTATTGTGCATTTTTAGCTGATTGCCGGATATGTTTTTTTTTTTTTTTTTTTTTTTTTTTTTAGTGAAATTGATTTGGTGTTTGGAATAGAACATAATTTATTTTGTTGTTGCTGTATTGTTAAGCTGGCATGATATGAAATGTAGTGATGTAGACGGAATTTGATTTTAGTCGTTGGGTATTACCCAAATAGACTTAACTATTATGCTTATTGAGATCAATGAGGATTTATGAAGTGGGTATTGTGAATTTTAAGTTAGTTGCCGGATATGTTATGTTTTTTTTGGTTGTTATTGATTTGGTGCTTGGAATGGAGTAGAATTTATAATATTTTGCACTGATGATTATTTTTGAGGCTTTTTCCCATTAATTATACTATGTGAAAGTTAGTGCAGATGCTGAAGTGGTGTTATGTTTTTGTAAGTAATAGTAATTAAGTAAGGAATGTAAGTGTATTTATTTGTTGTTTTGGGTGGAATTTGTTTGCAGGGCGGCTTCATTAGAGGAAGATGTATTTGAGGCTTTGATGGTGGTTAAGGTGGGGGAGATGTTCTAATGTAGTTAATATAAGTGTTTGGATGCGCAATCAATTTGAGGATCAAATTGTACTAATGTGTTTGAATTTGTGCTGCAGAGACTAGGATCTGATGTTCGTGAAGGGAAGCGCAGGCAGTTCAATTATATAGGTAATTGCTATTATTGCCTTTTCAATTATATAGGATCCTGGAACTGTTATCTAACTCTGTTAAAATACAGAAAGGAAGCGTAATGTGTCCGAATTTATAAAGTTACTTAATTGTTTGTGGCATTGATGTATAAAATGCTTTATTATCTTGAGTTTGCAGTGTGTTGAAAATGTCACGTATCATGTGCTTATTCATTATGACAGGATAGATTATTTGATAGGTTGATTACAGTAGATATTCAAGGATTGCAATCTGTATTTTCTCATGGATATGCATGATAATCAGACTGGGTTTTGCAGGGAGATTGCTTCGGGATGCTGATGCACAGCCCGAATTGCTTGGAGCTTTGATTCAAGCTACCAAAGATGGCGACCAGTCTACATTGCAGGCCTTAGCAGGTTCTGCGAAATTGGTTGATGAAGGTCCTGAAGAGGAGCTCCATGAATCTGAATCTGAATCCGAGCAGGAAGATGAGGTATTTAACTTCCACAGGATGCTGTGAAGCATTTGTGAAAATTAACTACACCTTCTTTGACTTAATTGGTAAATATTTTTGTCAAACTAGCTGTTGTTGATAGGGTTAATAAATCATCATGTGACTACAAACATTTGTAGACTCAGTCTCTCACCTTATTTTGATTTTTTTAATCCAAGCTTGTTCTGATTTCTTGATATAGATTTTAATGTGATAAGGGTAATTGGATTATTATGAAATTTGCCATGATATTTAACCACAAAGTGACATCTATTTGCTTAATGATGGATAACTAGCCGTGTGCATTCACAATGTTTGACTTTAAACTTAATATGGTGTGAAGAAAGATAAAGAGGTACTCTGTTATTGACTTAGATTTGAAGTAAAAGTGAGTTTTCAATAGTCCCAACTTTGATCATTCTGCTCTTAACAGACCCAAGTTTTATTAACTAGGAATGGTCTCAACTTTGGCAGCCTTGTTCTCATACTAGTCCTCAACTTAGAATGATTGGCAACTGAGTTTCATTTGTCAAAAATATTATAATCCTATGATTTCTATCTTCCTCCTCCTTCATTGTCTCCTTCCTACCCACCAAGTCACCACAGCGGACGCAGCCCTGACACCTTGAACAATTTATTTAATCATTAGCACACAACACCAAATAACAAATTTCACCCTCTGGTATATTATCAAATTATAATGATTGAGCCATGTTTTGAACCCATGATCTCCTTTACCCTTATCATATTAAAAAGAAACATCAGCCCTATTATATTGCTATTCATCAATCAAGAAAGTTTAACTAAGCCAAGTTGCCACTTGATTATCATCATCAGTTCATGTTGCAAAATTCAGTCTTCCTAATTTGTACAGTTTTTTCAATGTTGATTTGATCAATGTATCTTCAGTGCTTGTTATCTCTTTAATTTTAGTTGTATTAAATGTGAGTAATATTTAAAGTTCTTTACTTATGTGTCATTTTTGTGCTGCTGAATAGTTGATTAATTGTATATAGGATTATAGGGTGAGTTTAAAAGTATAGCTATGGGAATTTTTTAGGAAGAACATTTAGGAATGTGTATGTTTAATGCTTATTAACTTGTGTGAAATGATAGTGTTAAATTGATTTCAGCAACCTTAGCTAATTTTGTTTGCTAGATTGGGGGAAAAAAATGCAAATTGTTTAGTGATATTCTTGTCAAATGGAAATAAGATAGTCTTCTTAGTGCTGAATGGTAGTATGCATTAGTTACTGTATCACTTGCTTGTGAGTTTTTCAATGAGTCAGAGATGTTTTGTTATTTTAAATAATATTTGGAGCTGACCATGAAGGGAAAGGGGAGTGTGCTCAGAGTTTAGTGGTGGAGTGGGTTAGAGCAGCAGATGGATGGAGTAGGGTCTGGAGAGAGAGAGAGATAGAAAAGGGATGAAGACACCCACTACTTTTGGGTTCATTTTTTTACTACTTGAAAGTTGGGATCATGTAAAGCAGAATGTTCATAACTAGGATTGTCAGCGTCAAATTTCCTTAGAATTGAAAATTCCAAAAAGTAGTGTTTTGAATCCTTCCTTAAATTTTCCTTACTGCATGTTTTACCTTCTTGTTGGGTAACTTGTAATCTTTCTGCTATATTTTTGTACTTAGATACCTTAGTAAGAGCTTGAGTCCTCAGTCACATGCATGAAGGATGGTAGTAAATCTTGTATTTTTGGGAACATCTATAAATTTAAAGAAACCCAAGAAATGAGATTAATATGGCACACATTTTTTGTGAGTCTTTAGAACCTACCAAGATTCTATGATCTAACTTGCTCAACTCCTATCTCTACAGGAGTCTGATGATCATGTCTTGCTAGCGAGAAAATGGTTTGACGGTCTTATTAGAAAGGATATCCAAACAAGTAATGAAGTCTATTCTCTCGACAGCGTGGATTTTGACCGCCAAGTAAGATGATCTTTCCAATTTTTACCATTGTTAATGTTTAGAGCCTGTTTGTCGTGGCGAACGAGTGATTAGTGATAAAACGGTAGTTGGACAGTGCTACACTTTTAACAACCTATACTACCTAAACAAGCAATTGGAAAGCACAAGATCGAATCCACAGGGACACTGAAATAAGCAAAGTACAACAAGTTAACTCAATCAAGTATGACAAATTGGTAGAATCACTAATATATAGCTACACAACGATCTAGAATTAAGCAAATACAATAATGTCGAAGGTCATAAGTAAGGGAAAATGTTAGGGGTGCAAGGGATCTAACACAACCAAAGTACAAGCCAATTCAATCATACGAAAGGGGAACAAGCGTAGTCATATAAGTTGGTACTCAATTCATGTCTTATCTTGAGGATTCATAAACAATAACTTGGTTAGGCATATAAAAGCAAGACCGAATAGCATTCAGAGATAGTAAGGGGACTCTTTTACTCGATTAATCTCTTGATTCTATTTTAAGCAAGTTTAAGCACAAATAATTGGGATCTCTCACCATATCATGCTAATGAATAGGCTACAAAATCAACAATCAAAAACCAAACTTAATTGTTAAGCCAAGAGCCTACAATCTAGCATCATCTCTCAATGATTAAGGTAGCAACTAAGCATCCATATGGTCATAATATCCACCAACAACTCTCAATTTAACAAACCACATCCAACCATACATATTCCACGATATTTAGATGATCTTGACTCATAGAATGGTTGAGCTTTCACCCAACCCCTACTACTTACTAATCATACTAGTCATCTAACACAACATACAAGTAGAATTGATTTCCATGGATACTCTATAGATCAATTATGAGCAATCAAGATGATCAACCTAGATTAAGATTTATTCAAGCATAATCATTATTTAATATGATAGGGGAGCAATCTGAATCAATTAGATAACAAAGGATAGAGTTGAGATAGAGATTAAAAAGAGCTTCAATATTTGAAATTCACTTCTTGATTAACTTCGATGATTCCAATCCAAAATTACATGAACTAAGGAGAAAAAGCTAGAGAAAAAAGCAAAGTAGAGAGGCTAGACCTAGAATTGTGTGATAGACTAACTACTTCTCCTCATTGGCGGTCTCGCTCTATTTACATAAACATAGAAATTAATTACGATATAACTCTAGAAAATAAAGCCGCGGAACTACAGGGCAGGCGTGGACGCACCATGGGAGTTGCGCGGCCGCACAAGGCCCGAAATACTCCCCTGCCGTGTTTTGGTGTGGATGCGCCACTTCTTGCATGCCTGCGCGAAGTAGTCTGCCTCCCCTCTTTTTCTTGTATTTGTGTGAAGTAAAGGCTTGGACAAGCAGTTGCAGTTGAGTGCAATCGTGCTAATCACAAAAATGCCTCCAAATTGCACATAAGGAGTGTCAAAAGTTTTCTAAAGCTCATTAGTTTTTTTTTTTTTTTTTTGAGGAAAAAAGCTCATTAGTTTTACCTCTCTTCATCACTACACAAACAAGGACAACGAGAAACACAACCAAAAATAGTAAAAGTGTGTTAAAATCATTAGATTAGTGAATTAAAAGACCGGAAGGAAAATTTAGGTGAAATTAAAGAAGAAAAGAGGGTAAAATAGGAATTGAAAAACCCAAAAGATCAAATAAAAGATCAATGAGCTACGGCTTATTTGACCAAAGTAAATAGGCTAGCAATAACATGGAAATGTTTTCCTGGCAGCTACTTGCTGAAAATTTTTCAACTTATGCCCCTGCAATTTCTTCCAAAACCAACCATCAATACCCTTCCACAGTAATGTTCCCTTCCTCTCATCAGTCTTGTGAGATTCTTCTTCATCACTGTGGCTCTTTCATCTTCTATGCTGTTGCTGGTCTCCATCCTTGTTTTTCCATCTAATGCTTCTTGAATATCTTTTCGCGATTGAAACCTTGGTGGTCTAGCTATGAAAAATTAGGAAGTGAACACCACTTACCAATTTAAGATGAGGCTTTGGGAGAAGATAATCACCTCAAGGTTCTCCTCTGTAACCAATGAGATCACCTAGCCCTAGATGTCTGATTAGGGGAAGTCTTCTAGTCACTTGGGCCCCACTTAATCATTCTTAAAAATATTTACTAACTGAACAAAAACATCAATAGAGTTGCAGAAGTAGGTACTAAGAATTTTCTGTAGTCTGTAACATTGGTAGAATTTAATTTATATCCATTTTCTGCTACACCTGCTGCCGTTGTCTCGGACTCTTTCAATTTTCTGCTACACCTGCTGTAAACTAAGGTGACTGGTGGTGGGTGCATTGCATCTGGACTTATCTATCAAAAGGTAGAATAGATTATACTATTATTTTTTTTTTCTTTTTTTTTTTTTTTGAAACCACCTGCGGAATTATACTATTATTTCTGCTTGTGTGGCTTATTATTTAGGGATACTCCTTAAATTCATATGCCTGAGAGAGGAAATAGCAACACTCATGTGACTCACCTGATCTGGTCTCAGTTGAGGCACAATCTTTTGTTATTCTGTTCTGAGTAATATAAATGAAGGTCAGGTAGCTGTTAGCAGCACCATGAGGTGTACTTTTTTTTCCCCAGGGCTATTACTTTGGCTTCGTTTGTTTTGACAGAAAATATTTTCCAAGAAAATGATTTTCCATTGGAAAAATTTTCAAGGTAAAATACAGTTGTAAAAATAGTTTTCCTTTTCTTTAAGGAATCTTTAAAAAAAAATTATCAAGGAAGAGAAAAATGGGAGCGAAATGTAGAAGTTGGATGAGAGGAGATGTTAGGAGAAAAATTTGGCATTCCTTCCTTTCAAAAGGAAGAGGTTCTCCATCCTTGGGACACTATTTCTACCTTTTTACAAACCAAAAGTAGAAAATGAAAAAAAAAAAATCTGAAATTTATTTCCTGTTAACACAATGATGCACATACATGCATTTTAAATTTGTTAAGGCACTTATATTTGTGTAACTAGTTATGAAGTTAAATCTATTGATATATACACATAGAACTAGAAATACTCTCATAATTGTCAATGGTTGCTTGTGACTTTGTGAGTGGTTGGGTAAGTTGAAACATAGGATAGAATCTGAGCATGACTGCTATAATCTGAAAATATTTGCAATCTCCTAATTGAACAGGTTTTTGTGGGTCTTATGCCCTAAACTTTCGGTTAGGCTGTTAGCTAAATTTGCGTCATGTTCGGAAACTTAATGAAACAGTTTCTTCTTTGTTTTAGTTTCAGTAGTTGTACATGTTTTGTTACTTTTTATTATAATATTGTAACGTGAATCGTGTGTGCAGGAGTTGCGAAAACTTGTCCGGAAAGTGCACAGTGTGCAAGAAAGCCTAAATAGCACAGAAGAAGACGCAGAAAAGAGTGCCGGATTGATTGCTGCTAAGAAGTCGCTTAATCGTTTCCTTTGCTCTCTAGCTAAACGTCACTCAAGTGCCCAAAATGTAGATATATAGCTAAAATTAGACTTTGCAACATCATTAGTTCCCAAATAGTATGTCAGTTTTGGTCTCTCAAGACAGTAGATTCTTTAGTTGCCTGACGGCCCTGACCCGCATGGCTGCTGACACCATCCTCAAGATGCTGAAATGATAGTTAACCTAATCCTTTGCCCGAATAAAAATGCATTACAGTAAAACATGGAGAGGCAGCAGAAAACTATTTTTTCCATGTTAAATGGGTCTGCAGACATAAAATATTCCTTTGTTACGAGTAAATTGAACTGGCAGGTAGTATAAGTAATTGAGTTGCCTAAAAAAAAAAAAAAAAAAACTAGTTGCCTATTTCTTGTGGTTCCATAAACCCAAGACTGCTTCTTTTCTCTCTAAAAAGCCATAGCCATATAATTTTTCTTCACCGCTTATCAGATGTTGATGTTGGTGGTGGCGGCCTCATTTGCGGCCGTTTTTAAATACTTGCTCTATTTTCTTATTTGGAAAGTTTTTATAATAATTAATTCATTTCTCTCAACTAGTGAGTCCCAATTTTATTACTTTTATATTCTCTCTACTCCGCACGTGGAAAAATAGAACAAGTACTTAAAAAATAAAGGTTGTATTTTTTTTTTCTTCTCCGCAGTGATAAATAATACTTTCTAAATTTGCAAGAAGTAGAATTTACTGTCTTCTTTTTCGGTTGTTAACCCGCTCAGTCCAAAAGAAAGACAGTTTCCTTCAGCTCTAATGCGGATCTGCCATACTTTGTATTTGGATTTGTTGACACATTCAAGCTACAAGTAATCACTGCAAGTCTACAAGTGCAAAAACAATGTGTTTTTCCAATCTGCATTCTCTCCTCGTACTCTAGACGAATTAAAATTTTCTTTTCAGAATGTCAGAAATGAGCGTACTCTGTTTGACAATACATTTTCTGAAATTGTGTTGCCGGAATAATAAGAATTTACTATTCTCTTGCTGACAAAATCAGATTTCACCACCAACAGTATTAATGAGCCAGAAACAGAAAAGATTATGTGATAAACAAATCGCTAAAATGAATTATAGTTTATACACATTAACGACACAATGTGAAAAAATAAACAATATTGGTCAAGAACTTAAAGACTATTAAGATGGTTTTCTAAAACACAATCACTATACTTACATGCTTCTTGGACTGTAAGAAGAAGAATCAATCTACATAACATGCCAGTCCTGAAAGAGCCAAACCCAAAAGTATGACAAGTTATGCCAACATTGTACTAGAAGCTACTTCCCTCAATCAAGGTGCAGTAGCACAGCATTTCAGGTTTACAAAACTGCGAGTTTCCCTAAAACTTCCACAGCGCGATACCAACCCCATGTTTCCGTTACTTCCAGAGAACATCTGTTAAATGGCAAGTATGTATTCTTCAGCAATTTCAGATAGATAAAGCTTTTTGCAGGAGTCTCTAATAGGGGTCTTCCTAACTATATCTTAAGCTTTGAATCCACAAGCAGAAATCAATTTGACTTCAATTTTCAGAAGCCAAACTTTCAGCAGGGTTATTTAGCACTGATGGTACAACCATCTTCAATGCTTTACAAACTTTCATTATATCAGGTTCACCATGCCCAGCAGAAACAAATAGTTTTATACCAACAGGTATAGGACATTTATCAAGTGTTGACCGCTTAGAAGTTACAACGAATATATTGTGCTTCTCCAAAAGCTGCATGAAGTATAACTAGCTCAGAAATCTTAAATCTATGCATGATAAAAAAAAAAAATAATAATTATAAAAATAAATAAATAAATAAATTGTTCAGTGGCATGTATACCTCATCGACGATATCTTCGAGCAACTGCAGGTCCTTTTCTGAAGAGCCTGTGGATTTTGATAGTTGTAGAAAAACAATGGGAGAAAGAGGGTCACTTGCAACTACTAATCCTTCAGAATTTGACAAACCTGGAACAAAAAGAACTATCATATTAGCACAGCCAAGTAGCTCATGAAGCCAAGAAGAATTACAAAGATGGAAGACCAAGAAGCTAGGGGTGTGGCTATCCTAGTAAATTTAAGTCAACCTCATATCCAAATCCAAACACAACTTCAAATTCTGCCCTAGATTCTTATTCATATCTAGACTTCCCAAACTGCAGAATATAGGCTAACTAGATGAAGCCCATGCGACGCACGGTTTGTTTGTATTTTTTCAAATAAAATATTTTACTAAATATATATTTTACTTGAAAATCTATTATAAAAAATGGATTATTAACTTTGTTTCTCATATTTAGATAAGATTCGTAATCTAAAAAGATAATATTTTATTTCACAAAGTTTCATATGTGGCTAGTTATACCGTGTGGTCGGGATTACTTAGTCAGGAGTTAGTTACTTGGTTAGTCAAGGGTTATTCAATCGATAGGGGTTACTTTATTGATAGAGGTTACTCGGTCAGTGTTTGGGTGTGTCTCAGCCGACCACACAATATGATTAGTCACACAAAAAACACACTGATGTTATTTTTATAATTAATATAAAATTTTTAATCTAAAGTAAATTGCAATTCTTTTTTTTATTGAATAAAATATAAGATTTATCTATGTGACGCTATAAAATTAATCTTACGTGGCATAATCCTAATATAGTGTTTTAAAATTATCAATCCTATGTGGTGGTTTGTTATTATAGCGCTTTAAAAAAAAAACTAATCTTACGTGGCATAATCCGATTATAGCGTTTTAAAAATATTAATCCTAATTGGCGCTCTAATAATTTTTTAAAAAATAAAATCTTACGTGGCGCTCTAAAAACTAGGAAAAAAAACTCCCCTTTATATTAGATATATTAGATTTACATCATATTTTGCAACTAAGTCAACCCCATTAGTAAGAAGCTTTAGTTTTGTATATATAAAATCATCCAAAGCAGAGAATCAAGTCATAAAGACATCAAAATATCAGTGAACAACAAAATTGAATCACTAAAATCTAACCAAAAGGACCAAGTACAAAAATTTCTAATTAAAATTTTCAATAACAATAGCAACAACAACAAACTCTTAGTCCCAAAATAATTCGGGGTCGGCTAAGAATCTAATATGAATCTTCATAAGGAATTGCAGATATAGAAAAAGGGACATAACAAGATAATCAGTAGAAAAAGTTGTGCCTTGTGTAAAGTGAGAAAAAGAAAGAGCATCCAAGTAAAAAACAAGAAAGTTTTATATGAGTGGTAAAAATGTGTTAGTAAAAAACATTAAGATTTGAGAAAACTTCAGCAAAGGAAATCAATATAGTTCATAAAACACGAATTTTGTAAAATAATAAAAGAATGATAAAAAAAAAATATATACATATCTAATCATGACACGTTGTTGACGTGAATTTTCTCCCTCCCCACCGCCCTATCCAACACCATATATTCCTCAATCCCCAAAACACTCATCACTCTCAATCACCCTCTTCCAAGTTTTAGAAAAGAAAAAAAAAATTCAATACTAGAAAGGAATTATATTATACTTCGTATATTGATTAGTTCATCCAATATATCCTATTACATTGTTCTTGACCCTAAGTAGTCCGAATAATTTATATCAATATATCATGCAGTGCCTTTACTTTAAAAAAATAAATAAATAAATAAAAATATTGCCTTGTTTGGACACTTATCTAGATAGAAAGGCAAAAGTTCCAAATCTTATTAGAATCCTAATTGACTTGCCCTATTCCAACATAATTACACATATAGTGCAGGTTGATGCTATCCAAACAGAGTAAACATGGCACAAACTAGATAGCCCAAGCCCCAAGGAACCAAGAAGGTTGTCAGTGTTTCTACAGGACTATGGTATACAACTTAGTATTCAACCATGAACAAAACATGTCAATCGATATGTATCATGAAATTCAGGCCCCACAATTTGTCTAAATCCTAAAATATAACATGGTGAACAGTAATAGATATTGACCAAATCACAATGTCAACAATATATACACGAGACCAATTCGTAATGGTAAGAGCAGAACTCATGCACATAACTTTTGCAACAAAAATTCAGGAACATACCAGCTCTTAATTGTGCAACATTTTCTTTCAACTTTCTAATCAGATTAGGATTTTCTTCAAGGACATCAATAGCAGAGATTGCTGTACTAGCTAGGTACGGAGGCAAAGAAGCAGAAAAAACATAACCAGAGCTGCTTAGGCGCTGCAAGTAAACACCAAATCCAACAAATTGCAAGTCATTAACCAACAAAGATGTTAACTTTCGTAATGTAATTTGGAAAAGAGACAAGGACAATTATCAAGAACAATAAGATGTAGGATAAAATAAGTGGGAGCATTTAGGTACCAAAATTGATCTGATGAGTCTTTCTCAGTAACTATTTACCTAAAGATATCCAAGTCCCAGAATAAATTCAATATGAAGATATGGAATACAACTTGGATAGGACACAAGCTCAGGTTTTATTCAGAATTTTAATTTTGTAACTTTTTATCTAAATATTGATTCTTAAAAGTAGTTGACCAGTATTTCTTCACTAACTTTCTACCTACAAAAATTATCAACTGCTGTTAAGCCATATTTATCGCACTTGAAAATACACAAGCACACAATAAAGCACAGCTTCAAGTAACAAAGATATGCCATCCAAACAATATATTGTAATAGATCTATCATACCTGGTGATCAATGACTCTTGCATTTCCAGTACAGAATCCTCCTTCTGCAGCTAACGCATGACCCATCGCAGCTGTTATGATATCGACTTTCTCAACCTGCACACCATGTCACGATAGGTATTATACGGAGATAAGAGAAACAATTAAAACCTCAATAGTGTTGAACATACAGGAACTTTAAAGTGTTCTGTGAGGCCTTTTCCAGAACTTCCTAGCACACCAAACGAGTTGCTCTCATCCATCATAAGGCGGAAACGGTATTCCTCCTTCAATTTAACAATCTCATCTAGAGGAGCAACTTGACCAGAGTTCTGCAAGATAAAAAAGTAAATATCAACTATTTGCCTCATACAATGCATTGTAAAATCAAAGACATTAAAAATAAAATAAAAATAAAAATAAAAAAAATAAAAAAAAAACAGAGAAAGCACAATAATAAATTACATTAGTATCCTAATATCCGTAATGATACCTTCTATGGAGAACCTTTTAGAGTTAAAGAGCAAGTTACATATTGTATGCTGCACATGCCAACTCCACTAATAAGATTTAAAATAATCTAAAAAGAAAAATAGAATCAAATCTAAGATAATATTGAGGAAAGGATCAGATCATACTGTTCCTACTGGTGGTTTGTTTGCAACAGAGAATCTCCAAAACCTGGATTCATGATTGACTGTACCTATCCCCCCTTGCCCCTTCTGTCTTAGTGGTTCTAGTCTCAGAATACAAAAGTTTCTAGCATGTGATTACTTAAATCTTGGCAGACATGATTGAATCCAAAATATTCAAATCCAAGTAATCTTAGACGTCAGACTTATTTGATGTGCCTATCACGGATGCAGGATGCATCGAGCTTTGTAAGTCAATAATGCCATACTCAAAGTCAAGCATCTATGTCTTTAGGTGTTTTATACTCCTTCTGTCCTAAATTAGTTTGCTTATTTTCCTTTATAATCCATCAAAAATTCATTTGTTCAATTCTAAAAATGAAAATGGCCTTCTAGTTTCTTTATAACTCCTTCCTTTCTTTATGTTCTACCCAATTTCCACTTCTGTCCGTTCTTATTTGTTCTACACTTCTGCCCGCTTTGCTTGTTCTACTTTAATCATACCTCGTTTACCATCTTACCCCACAATAATTACAACTTTCCACACTATCTCTTTATTCACTTCTTTCTCATACCTAGCCACCTATTTACCCACAATATCTTACTTTGTATAACTTTACATTACACCCCCTCACCTTTTTATAATTTTCTTATACTATATATCTAGAATAGCCGAGTAAAACATAAAAGAACAAATGTAGTACCTCTATTTCATATTATGTGCAACAAATGTTTTCTTTCCCTTTTAAGTTACTTCTCTCTATCTCTCCTCATCACATGCATCTATAGCTTTCTCTCTTTATTTAACACTTACAAATAAATTTTGCCTAGGAGTCTATGCAAAGCCATTGAGGTAGTAATACTTCTTCTCATCCAAACTACAAGAAGTTCGGGTCCCACTATCCCTCTCAATCAAAGAAAAAAAATAAAAATAAAAAACCCTTCCATATAAGGCATGTAAATTCTTAGGTGCAGTTGAATGATATGCATAGCCCTTGCGCTGGGAATTTAGTTGCAGATTCGTTTGATGCAATGTGGGATGCAATTAAGTCTATATAGGAAGAAGGGATTCATTCAAACCACTTCCTCCTCCCACCACACCACGCAGCACCTCCTCCTCTAGTCTCTCCATGGTCAGTCTCCAGCACCTTTCCTAAATTAAGATAAAGATGGAATCCAGTTTTTCCATCTTTGATTGCATATGAGGAAGGAGGAGAGAGAGAGAGAGAGAAAAAGGTTGAAGAAGAGAGGGGAGAGAGAAAGTAATAAAGAGTCTTAAAAAATGGACATCAACATCAGCAATTGTGCTGATTAATCCATTGAAATATAGCAAAAGGTACAATTCCACATGGAATAATGAGGACAATATTGGAATTTAACTTACAAATCAAAGAGTATTTTTGTCCAAAAATATGTCTAGGAAATGAAAATTTCTAAATGTAACCAAAAAGACATTTTTGTGCAAAAATAGTCTAAAAAAGGATATATTCCAAACGTAATCAACAAAGAGGAATTCCTTTCAAATTACGTAACTACCATATAAGAATGGAGGGAGTACTAAGTCAAGACCATCTTATCTACTCCGGGAGAAAGAAAAAATCTAGCAAGGCTGTCTTTTTAGAGTAAAGACGAGTTATGTCATTATTTCCTCTAAGGCAACTCAAAATCTAGGCAAGAACTAGAAAGAAACTCTTTTTATTATTTGATTGACACAAGACCAGGCAATACAAATATTAAAGTTTCTAAGAGGTTCTAGGGTTCACATTTTGCAACCAAGTGACCAATAAAATACATACCTGATAAACTGCTTCGATTACAATGTATCGCCGAGTTTTCTTGCGCTTGTTTTCATTAGTTATTGTCTCTAAAGTTCTTTTCAGGGATTCCATATTGTTGTGCTTGAAATGCACAATTTTGCTTCTTGACAAATGGAGTCCATTTTGAATACCCCAATGAACACCTTCATCCCTGGAAGAGCACCCAACAGATAGGATGAAAACAGAAAGGCCAATCTGCCAGAAAAGGGAGGAGGAACACACTTTGGATGACAAAAAGAAATTCAAAATAACGGTAATTCATTTTATCAACACCACAGATGGACAAGGAAATAATTATAGATCATTCTAAGAAGATTTCAAAATGTTAGAACCAACAATATCAAACAATTAGGCAGCAAGTCAGATTGTGAGTAAAATATATAATCTTCATAGTGGCAATTTCTTTACTTTTTCAGAAGGGAGAGCTATTAGTTAACTAAAAACAGGGTGGGTTGTGTTCACATAAATAATTTTTAAAAGGACTACAACTACAGGCCTTAGGTATGCATATAATGATATAATCATTCAAAACAGCCAAGCAGGGGAGGATTCTTATACTTACACAACAATGATATCGCCTTTTTTACAGAAAGCCGGGATTGTGCTAAACATGGTGGAAAGTCCATATGAGTAAAGTATTGAATCCGGCGTCCCCAAAAATTTTGCAATTCTGGATTCACAGTCCAGGTGCACATCTAAAATACCAGAGAAAAATAGAAATGATTACATGCAAATAATCCAGATTCAAATTTCCAACTCATACTAGCACGGGTCAATTCAACCAAGAGCAATAACTATTTCTCACCAATAGTTCCATAGAAACCACGAGGACCACAAGAACCAACGCCATATTTCTCTACCGCAGATGTACAGGAATCCTATAAAACAAAGCAAGTCAGATTGGCCAATACAATATGCTAGTAGAATATAAATAATATGCATAAGTTTTTCTCACAAGCAATTTTTCATGTCCAATCAATCCCAAATAATTAGCTGATGCAAAATTCACAACTTCCTTGCCATTGATTACTGTGTGTGGCCCGGCAGCACTGCATCAAAATGTTCATTTATCAATTAAACACTTAGGACTCAAACATGACAAAACTCTAAAACATCTTCATAGTGTGATTAAAAAAATAAACAAAAATTAAACCAACAGATCCACAAAGAACACTTAAGTAAACTATCTGTTATGGTAAACATTGAAGAATCTCAAATTTTATTTTCCATCTCTAAACTTACGCAACAGACATCATCCAATAGCTTTTTATTATTATTTGCCAACTGGACAATGGATATTATTATTGCAGAACCAAATCTCAAAAAAATCATCAACTTTACCTCTCTAGTTTTGGAGGTTCACGACGCATTTCTTTTGTCATAGCTGGAATAAGGGGTTCAGGAGTCCAGTCAACACACAATCCATCTATTTCCTGCCAAAATAAAAGAATCATAATGGATTCTAAAGGTACAATGCAACATGCACAGCACACTTCAGTTGTATTATAGCTCAAATTAAACAAGAACACGACAATTATCGAAGTATCCAGGTAGTAGTGGATGATCATCAAGCTTTTAAATAAGAGAAGCCCAATTTTACCTCACAAAAAATGCATAATAGTGTGAAATGTCTAGCACATGCCATCAGAAGATGAACCGTAAATCCCAAATTCCCAAAACAACACTCAAGATACAGAACAATATAATGATACAGACATACAGTTGTGGTCAATGTGGATCCGAAACATATACTTTAGCGCAATCTCTCTCAAAAGTTCTCCAGCATTCATGAATACAATTTTGAAGATAACATAATCAAAGGGACAGATAATGAAACCTTGCAGGAAAATAATATATTAATAGCCTACCTCCTCTGTCAACGGTTTCTTTGGAGGCGCATAACTTTTTTGAGACAGAAGATAGAGGATGACTACAAAGAGAAGACCTTCAACAAATAGATGACCTTGAAACAAAGCAACATAAAAATGTTACAGAAATTTACAGATGAAAAGTAGCATATATTAATTTGAGTACCTAGTTTGAATAAAGTAATGGAACGGATATGAGAGGATACCCCCAATTTGTACTCCAAAGACAACAGCCCGAGCAAAGGGAGCTTCAAAAGCCATTGTCACCCAATCTACTGAAGTTTGCAGCATGCTTATAATACTTGTTTCCATCTCCTGTAAACACAACCAATTCACAACCATACCCAATATCATTCAACAATAGAGTTGACAAGCTTTGACCTAAAAGTTGCAATCTTTACAAATAACTCTAGACTAGCCTATAATCAACACAAATCAGATTTTTTTGCAATTCCAATCAACTAGGCATATTGTTGAGATAATTTCAAGTGAGGCCCGTCCCTGAGGCAAAGAGCTCTGATTTCAATTTTTTTTTTGGTGTTCTACCCGGTTCACCCTTTGGGCTAATCCGTATTCGAGAATCAGTTCTGGGTGGTTAGGTTCCAATCCCCTCCCGATTATTATTGCGGGGGATCGAACACGAGTCCTCCCTACCAAGTGTAGTCCCAATCACCACTACACCAACAACCAATTGGTTCTGATTTCATAGTTAAATCCTAACATTCAAGTGTTGTACAATACAATTTGATTAATGATTATAGGGATATTTGATTCAATTATCGATCTCATAATTTTAGGGATATTTGATATGATGATAACAAATACAAACAACTTACCTCAGAAGTTGCTTCAATGGATATCTGAGAGAGACCAATTCTATGGATCCCTATCACCCGTCACAGTTATTAAAGGAACAGATCCGTCTAATAATAAAGTAATAAAAAGAGGAAAAATTATCAAATCAAAGCTATTAGAAAGTAAGAAATTACAGCAATCCATAACACAATTTCAGGTTGTCAAAAAAAAAAAAAAAAACAATTTCAGAATATATCCTAGTTCTAATTGAAAATTCGATAAGCTTACCTGATTGTTGATGAAATTGCGGGCAATAAGTGGGAGGAGGAGAAAGATGATTTTAAAAAAAACGTTCCTTTGAAAACGTTTGACCAATTTAATCAGCTAATTTTGACCAATTTAATCAGCTAATTTTGCTGTTTGGTTTGGAGCGGATTCAATGAGCGGTTTGTCCCTCGATCAGCTAATTTGAAGATATTGGCCTTATTTGGTAGTAAGCTTATCAGGGGCATATTAGCTTATTTGACTAACTTTAGCTGATTGACTAGTCAAACAAGCTAATACAAGTGTTTGGTAGTAAGCTTATTGAAAGAGCTTATTCCACTAAATAAGCTCTTTTTGAAAAAGCTCATTTTAGGAGCTTTTTCAATTAGCTTATTCATTAATTATTGTGAAATGACATTTATAACCTCATTTAATTTAAAATCCTATCTAAACTACCTACCCCATAACTAGCTTATTGGTCATTTCACATACTCAATCACCTTTAAGCTATCAGCTATTTACCAAACACTTTTATATAATCAGTTAATAAAATAAGTTAGTCAAATCAGTTAATAAAATCAGCTAGTCAAAATCAGCTAATTAAATCAGATTCAGCTTTCAGCTTTCTCCCAAACAGGGCCATATGCTTTAAAAGAGAGGTAGCTGATTTGAGTTCCAAATGTCATTTTTACCCTTGATTGGGAAGATGGAAGAAGGATTGAAGAATGATATCACGAAGGGAAGGAGTAACTTTTTGTAAGGTCTTGGGAGGATTTTCTTGTGCTCTCTACTTCTCTATAATTTGTTGGGAATTTACAAAAATGTCATTAGATAAATATTTTTTGTTTATCATGTATTTCCTTATGTCAAATTACAAAAAACAAAAACCATATTACCTTGTATTATTACCGTTATCCCAAAAGGGACTTGTTATTCATCGCCCGCAAATCTCTACATAAAGCCCACATTTTATAATTTTTTGACAAATTTGCCCTTTTTATAATTTTAACCGAAGATAAATTTTTCGCACTAAAAAAATGTGGAGCAGCACCGGATCGCCGAGGATCACCGGAGAATCGCCGTCGTCATCGGAAAACGAGGTTCGTAACGCATCGTAAGGACGAAATGGTGGCTGGCGCCTAGCCAAAAGGCCATGCCGTGGTTGTGGCGCCTAGCCAGGACGCCGCCACCGTGGTCACGGCGCCTGGTGGAGAAGCCTCGACCATAGTAGTGGCGCGTGGCCAGGACGCCGCAGCCACGGCCAAGGCGCCTGGCCAGGCGCCAGTAGGGGAATATTTTTTTTTTTTATTTTTTTATTTTATTTTTTAATTTAATCCCTTTTTTTTTTTTTTTGTTTGTTTTTGTTAATTTAATCTTAATGTAATTATATTTATACGTTATATGTTATTGTTACAGGATTATGGTGGAGACGGAAATGATTACAGTGGGATTTTTGTACATGATGGCCTGTTCGAAGATGCTCAACAAGCGATTGATTGGGCAAAACAGGTTGCAATTAGATCAGGCTTTTGTTTAGTAGTAGCAACTCATAAATCTCAACGGGATGGTAGAATGGATCGCATTTTGAGATGCGACCGTTATCGCAAAAGAGAAGAACGAGATTTCAGTAAAGCGATTCGGTTTGACTCAAAGCGGAAAGGTTGTGGGTGTCAGTTCCGAGTTAAGGTTCGACAACATCAAAGGCGTGACGGTTGGGAAGTGAAGGGTTACGGCAAATGGGGATATCACAACCATGAGCTGATAGCATACAAAGTGGGGCATCGGCAGTTAAGCGGCCTAAGTCCAGCTGCGAAACTAGTTGTAAAAGAAATGAGTGATGCTCAAGTGAAGCCCGCTAAAATATTAGCGTCTGTGTTAGAGAAATTCCCCGAAGACCAGCCAAACCGAAGACACATCTACAACGTCAGACAGAAATTGAGGTTTGAACGGTCAGAGGGAAGGAACCCTATACAGCAGCTTCTGCACCAGGCACAAGCACGTGGTTACCTTTACTGGTTTGAATCTGACGAAGACACATCGGAGGTAACTCATTTGTTCCTTGTCCATCCTGATTGTGCTGATATGATTTCGTCTTGGCCATCTGTGATTTTGATCGATTCAACGTACAAGACAAACAAGTACAAGTTCCCACTGGTTGAGATGGTTGGGATGGCTCCAACGAACCAGAACTTTCTGATTGGTTATGCAGTCATGAAGGATGAGACGGCTGCGAGTTACCGTTGGGTGTTGGAAAAGTTGAGAAACTACATCGGCCCAAATGTACAGCCATCGGCCATCGTAAGTGATTGTGAGGGAGGTCTTTTTGCCCCTATAGCGGAGCTGTTTCCGGAGTCGAGCCATTTACTGTGCACATGGCACATCAACAACTGCGTGAAAGTCAAAGCCTACAATCTTTTCAACAAGAATTTAGTAACAGCAGAGACATTGGTAAATGGTAAGTGGCGGAAGATCATGCAAGCTACCACAGAGGCAGAGTACGATCGAGCCTTGGAAAACTTCAAGGATGCGTACAAGTGGTGCCCGCCAATCGTAGACTATGTGATGCATCAGTGGGTACCTCAGAGGGAAAAGTTTGTCAAATATTGGACGAACCAAGTTCTTCATTTTGGGAACACTACGACATGCAGAGTCGAGAGCGCTCATAGAGCTTTGAAGGACTGGATTGATTCTTCCACGGCTGCTCTGGATACACTGTTCGAGAGAATAAACAAGGCTATTGATACTCAGAGGAACGGCATCAAGAACTATCTCGAGGACTCCAGACGACGACATGGCATGTTGTATGGCCATTTCATATTTAAGATTCTCCACGGTCGTGTGTCACACCACTGTTTGGGGTTGATTCTGAGCGAGTATACCAGGATGAGGGAGTTGGGCGATGAAGTGGCTATTCGGTGCGGATGTGCTATATCAATGACTCATGGATTACCTTGTGCATGCACCATTCACCGCGTAATTACGCAAGACAGGGCGTCGTTACATGTCGATCAGGTTCATCCATTCTGGCGGACGCTCGTTATCGGAGAGCATGTTGTTCCGCATACGGTTCACCGTGAACAGGAGGAGTTGGAGCATCGTCATCATCTGTGTCGTCGATGTCTTTGATCAACCTCGGGTGCGAGTGCCGGATGTACCATTCCATGTAGTGCTGGTCACACATGGCAGTCACCCCACTTGGCGGCCGCTGCAGCTCCGCCGTCCATAGGCGGGCAACCATCGGAAACTGCTCCCACATGGATATCATGTTTGACGGCCATTGGACGACGTACTCCTTCGACGACGCAGATCGTACCGCCTTACTGGGCCATGCCGGTGGAGGTGGGACAACTTGGACAAATCCAAGCTGGCGAAGACAGCGCTGCGGCATGTACGCCTCTACGATCTCGCGATACTGAATCAGTCCAGTGTAGAGGGTCCTGGGTACCCTATTACTAGGGTTCTGGCCGAAAGGCATCCAGTTCACCTGCACATTATTTAAAATCAGTAACAGTCATAAAATAAAGCATCAGATTGTAAAAGTAGAAATAATTTAATCACTGTACCTCTAAGGGGGACATCCTGTCAAGCGATAACCGTATGGAGCGCAGGCGGTCAACGGACTTCTTCTCGACACGCGGACTCCACGCACAGGCACGTGGCTGGCCATCACCAATGGGAACCGGGTCGCGGTGTGGTCGAAACGCAGGAAAATACTCGTATATCCAGGTCTGTAACAACGTCAGACATCCAGTGATACCTGCTGCATCAGCCCGGCTCGAGAATCCTAACTGGCGATACAGATACGCCAGCGTAGCCGACCCCCAAGAAAACTGGCCTACTCTGTCGGGCTCACACGCGTCAACTATGTCGCGTGGCCTGAGCTTGTTCCCGCTCTTATCCGGAAACAAGGTACACCCGAGAAGAAGAAAAACATATGCAGCCAGCTGTGTGTCCTGCGTCCTACGTGCCGTAGGGTGCAAACATCGCTGCAAGACGGCTGCGATCTTAACGCCGCCGTGATCCCACACACCAAGTGCCGATGTGTACAGCGCAACCCTATCCACCGCCAACAGCTCCGCTAGTAAATCTGCCTGATCCGCATCAGTGACGACAGATGCTCGGTTTCCCTCCACGGGAATCCCAAGGATGGCCTCGACGTCATGCAACATGATCGTCATCTCACCGAACGGAAGGTGGAACGAGTTCGTATCCGGCTGCCATCGCTCAACGAAAGCCGTGATCAGCGTCCAGTCAATCCTGTCGTGCATGGTGGCAGGAAGGTGACTCACTCTAGTGGCCCTCAATCGCCCGACCATCTCGCTCTCCTCCGGCCAAGCATCAGCCCAGCTACACAAAAACCTACAAGTCTTTTCCCGGGTTTGGCATTTCAAAATGCCTGTATCCAAAGCCCTCTCCTGGTCCTCCCAAATACGGGTAGCGATGTGTCCTAAAAAGCTAGGAATCACACTCCCGTCTATAGGTCCCCCGGCCACCTCACCCCTCACCATCCAAGAATCATTAACGGCCCTCGACCGTTTTCTGCTACCCGCAGACACAGTGGACGCAGATGATGTGCCAGATCTACTAACAAACCTACCATCTCGACCCTTACGCACATCTACCCTATGCGTCTCATACGTATCATCAAGCCTCTGACTGAATGGACCGTAATCATCATATGGTCCACTCTGATCGTCGACATCCTCATCTGCATCATCCTCGTCCTCGACCTCCTCCTCCTCGACCTCCTCCTCCTCCTCCTCATCATCATCATCATCATCTTGATCGTCCGCAGAACAGTGCACCCGTTCTCTGCGGGCCGAGGCCGAAATACCACGGGATCTAACGTGTCTGGGCCCCGAGCTCTCCATTGAGTAGATCGTACTCCTCACGACGTCAATACTCTTCCCCGCACCAGGTCTAAATTGCGATGCCTAACTCCAAGTAAATAACGAAACATAATAACGAAAACAAATTAAAAAAAGTCGAAAATAAACACAAAAGCAAATAAACAAGTCACGGAAATAAAATTATAAACATAAAAAATATAAATATATACAAGACAATATACATATAAACATAAAAACAAAATATAAATATGAACAAAACAATATACCAAAAACAAAATATATAACCAAAAACAAAAAATATAAACAACAAACTAAAAAATGAAAAACATAAACAAAAACAAAAAATCAAAAATGCAAAGAAAAAACCAAAAACAAAAAACTAACAAAACTTAAAAAATTTAAAATTGCAAAAACTTAAAAAAAGAAGAACATCAAAATTTTAAAGAAAATTTATAAAAAAAAAAGGGAACTTATAATTTTTTTACATACAAAAATATAATTCAAAAAAAAAAAAAAATACATAGGAACATAAAATTAAAAATTAAAACCAGATACAATTTTTTTTTTTAACAAAAAAAATAGAACATAAAATTAAAACAAATAAAAAAACAAAATTTAAAAAAAAAAGATAAAAAAAAAAGGGAACATACAATTTAAAAAAAAGAAAAACAAATTTTTAAAAAAAAAAAAAAAAAAATTCGAAAATAAAATTTAAAATTAAAAAAAAACAAAAAAAAAATTAAAAAAAATAAAAAGGAAGGAGGCGCCTAGGCAAGACGCCCGTACGGTGGTGGCGGCGCCTAGCCCAGACGCCAATACCACGGCCGTGACGCCTAGCCTCTGCGCCGCCGCCGTGGTAGTGGCGTCTGGGCTAGGCGCCGCCACCACCGTACGGGCGTCTTGCCTAGGCGCTTCCTCCGTGGTGGTGGCGTCTCGCCTTGGCGCCCCACCGTCGCCGGAGGTTTTTTTTTTTAAAAAAAAATTATAAAAATTAAAAAAATTACCTTCTGGCCGGCAAACCGCCTTCCGCCCACCGCCGGTGCCGCCACTTCCTTGCCGGGCCGCCTCGACATAGCTCTGGAAATAATTTAGAGAGAGAAAGTGGAAGTAGAGAGTAGAGAGAGAAATTGTGTGTTTTTTAGTATGAGGGCAAAAGTGTAATTTCACTCTTATTTTGTGGGCTTTATGTAGGAATTTGCGGGCGATGTTTAACAGTCGGAAGATCAGAGGAATTGTAAAATCATTTCAGGCCCAATTTAGTATTTTGGTCATAACTTCCTCATTATTCATCGGAATTGGTCTTATAATATATCGTTGGAAAGCTCTTTTTGAGCCCAATCCAACCAAACTATTATTGGACCCTTATCATGGACCAAACTAAGCCGGACTGGATATTTTCCATAAATAAAGTACGAAAAGAAATATTTTGAAAACAGAAAGAAATATATTTTTATTAAAACAACCGCATCACTAGACTTTTCACATCTCACCTTGTTCGATAATCAAATGATGAGAAAGATATTCATCACTGGATTTTAGTTTTTGGGGAGACACAATTAGGTGTCTACATTAACTAAATGATTTATTTAGCATTGATTACGCATCGAATGAGTTTCCCCCCTAACCTGCCCCAATAAAGGGGTACTAACACGGGAGCTAATCGTGCCACTATAAAATAACTCATAAGTGGCAAAATTCCTACGTATAATAATAAAAGGAAAATATAGCATCTTGTACTGTAACTCCCCCCATATGTTCATACTCAAGGTATATACATTCCAAGAGTTTTGGTGCGTTATCTCTTTCACTTTACGTTATTTACATATTATTAAACTTGGTGAGGACTCTTAAACCATAACACAATCAAACGTTATATTTATCCAAACAATTAAACATTCCAATTTAATTCTTGAATAATTAGTGACCAAATAAAATTTAAAGTTGAACCCTTTTTAAATCTACCTCGGTGTCAAAGACACCTTAAACGCATAATACGCCAAAATCCCTATCCCTCGATGTTAGAAACACCTTAAGTGCGCTAAGGCACCAATATATAATTTATTCCTCGTGTACTTAGATACTTAAATAGCTCTTTTCTCATGCTTATATCATCAATAAAAATTATATGAAACATAATGAAATTCCTTTTTAATATTCCAAACCAAATTAAACATTTAGTTTAATCAAACATGCTCTCTATTTTGCCAATAATAAAAGTGCGGTTCATATATAACATGCCAAAATAATTATCTCCATTCAATAATCCATCACAATTAATCCATGCTTCATAATTCAATCACCAACATCAACCAAATAATAAATTCCAACCAAAACTATCACAATACTATTTGGAATCAATTGTGAAAGCCTAGCATGTTCTTATATATATCACCAAATAAATACCAAGTACGCGAACGTACCTTGAATTCGATCTTTAAATCGCCACGGCTAACAGATATCACTCACTTGGAAGTCTCCTACAATCCAAAATCATAATATGGCATTAAAATCTACTCCACACAAATTTTCAGCAATATATAATCTTATTAAACCACTCATAATTTAATTAAAACAAGCTGAAAATTAATTTAAAACCTCTTACTGTAATCCCAATTAATAGGTAGTCAAAATTCCTTCAAGAAACTTAATTTTTTAGCTTACTAACAAAATTTCCAGCAGCATTAATTCATGAAAACTTGTTGTAATTATACTTTAAAACCCTCAAATTAAAGGTTTAAATTACCACCCTAAATCATAATCCTTCAATAATTAATTATTTACATATCTAGGGTTTCAAATTTGGGGCTTTTAATTAAGATTAAATACTTAAAATCAATCATCATAAAATCATCACAAAACTCATAATCAACAATTAGATTTAGGATCAAACAAAAGAAAATAATAAAAAAAAAAGAATAATTTTTTTTTTTAAAAAAGATGCGCCGGACAGCAGCCACGACACCACAACTGGCTTCTGCCGTGCTGCTGGTGGCACCACCGCTGCTGCCGGCTACTGCTGGTGGTGGCCGGTGGCCCACCGGTGGTGTGTTGCTGGCCGACGGTGGTGTGTGCAAAAAGGGGAAGGGGAAAAGAAAGAAAAAGAAATAAAGGAGAAGGGAGAAAAAGTTTACCTTGGGTATTCTCCACTCTAGGTAAAGTTTAATTTGTCCAAGTGTTGAATATTTATACCCCTTTCTCTAGAAACCCTCACTACCTAAAATTTCCTTTTTTATCTTTACTAATCCCTTTTCCTAATAAAACTTAACTAAAAAAAAACTTTCCTAAAATAAATCCCAACTTAATAAAATAATTAATTAAATAAAACTTTCCTTTTATAAAATATTTCCAAACTTGTTTAAAATAAGTAATTAAAATGCAACAAATATTTCATTTCAAATTATTTAAATACCTCACAAAATACTTATTTAAAATAAAATACATATAAAAAATACGGGGTATTACACATAAACTCAAGTGTAATGTGCATGGACTATAAAACTCTTTTAATATATTAATTTAATATAAAATAAAATTATAGCTTTGAAATAAGTATTTATATTTTAATATACTTACCATGAAGAAAATAAATGAATATTATTAAAGAGAATTGAATTTTCGCTAGAAAGAATAGGCAGAACTTGTAGAGGCCAAAACTCCTTCAATACAACTTTGAATTGGGTAATTCTTGAGCCTAACCTCAAGGATTGTTTGAGAGGAATAATTTTCTGTGAAACATCAAAACCCAAAAAACTGATCAGAAGTGCCTAGAAATTGGCTTAAAAAATATACAAGCTTATTATTTATGAAAAGAGTAGAAAGAAAAGTGTGGTACCCATTTTTTGACTAATTAAAATTAGAAGTCAAAATCCCACGTAAGTCGATAATTTGACTAAAAAAAATAAAAATTAGAGTCGCCACTCTATTTTTGCCCGAATAGAGACGGTCTTTTTGTTTATGATCGTTTTCAAATAGAAAACGACATTGACTCCATTAGATGAGGCACTATATAAGTATGGTCTTAGGAAAATCAAAAATCTAGGTACGGGGTATAAGTTAGGAAGATCGAACGTTTGGAGCTCGTCTCTTCCTCTATTCTAACGAACATGCTCTTACTAATACGTTGTTAATTGGTTATGATTATTCACATACTTTTCCTTAAACTAATGCATAAAAACATGAAAATTTCCACATTGTCAATCACACTCAAATGTAAAATAAAAGTGAATTAAACCTTACAATATATGGTGGGTTTGAGCATTAAAGTTGCACTACGTACTGTTCATTGTGGGATTTGAATCCACTCCCGGATCAAAACCCTACGTAGTTCTTACTAACGTCCATTTATACATGGTCGAAATTTCATACGAGGTTTCAAGAAAGTTTATATTTTTTTTAGGAGAGGTGGTCGATCCATATAGGGTCATTTGAATGAGGTTGAGCAATCTTGCTTTCAAGGTGGAGGTCAATTTATCAAGGTTGAGGAAGGCACTAGAATTAGCGACACCATAGGAGTTTCTTTGAGGAGAATGATTTTGTTTGTAAAATGCGTTTCAATTAACGACTTTATTTAGGGTTGACCAACTTCCAAAAAGAGATTGTGTGGGCTTATTTGAGTGTGCTAAAAAAGGAATTTTATTTGGTATGAATTGAGAAGAATATGAAGGAAATGTGTTTAGATTGTATGAAATTGACTTACGCAGAATGGACATTCTATATGGCTTAAATCTAAATGATAGGTAGAATATGTTGAAAACCTTAATCATGTTAGATTAAGTAAGCGATCTATCAGAGATAATAAAACTTTAAAAGTATAATTCTCTGCGGAAAATAGATCATCTTATAACCTATCATGATTGAATATTCAACTTTACCCTCTTATTTAAATATAAGCCATAAACCATAACTCGAAAGATTTATTTTATTAATGAAATGATACAAGCATGCAAGGCCATATTTTGCTTAATTAAAAGTTAGTTGTCTCTTTATTAAGAAATGCATAAGGAAATTTTGCTCTTCCGAACGAAGTTGGAATTAAAACTTAAACAAGATTTATTTAAAAATTATAAGACATTCTATTCCAAACTAAATGAATTATTTGTAATGCTCCTTTCATATAGCCATAGGATGAAGAAGACTTTTTTTTTTGTAAATAAAAAAAAAGTGTTAGTCTTAAAGTGATACAAATGTGTCTCTTTTTTGGATTAATATCAACTTGAGGCATGAGTAATTTATAATTTCCTCAAATGACTTAAAATAAAAACCAGAGGTATACATGATAGGGTGACACAAATTATATAATAATGTTCATTCCATTTTTCCTTAAAAAGTTTAAGGGTTTAAAGTGTCTCTAATATTTCGGACACCATAACTCATGTTCTAACAGTCGGATTTGAGCATATGATAGGTATTTGGAAATGTCTACAAGTCTTATATAACATATCAAAAATTGGGATACATCTAACGGTTGAAATGAATGATAATGAATTTTCTTTAAAAACACTCCAGTTTGGGATGTTCATGGGGAATTGGGTGATAATGGTCAAAGTACGTTGGAATTGGCATGGTCCTTTTAATGGTATGTTAAGGACAAACATTTAGATGCTCTGTAGAAAATTCTCTCTTTTTAGAAGTTATTTGATATGTCAAATAAAAAAGTATTCTTGGTTGGGAAAAATAGCCTCAAATCAGTTTGACATTTTAATATCTAGATTTGTAAAAATCATAAAAAATAGAGTATTTATCCTATGAGAACGTGTGACCCCCAATTTACAAAGCTTAAGGAATCTAATTTCTAGTTATTTAATTCAAATTTTATTATTAAAAAAGGAAATTGGTCGAAATTGGAAAATGGACAAACCTGTAGTAAGGAATTTGTGGTGTTACTTTGTCTTAATGTCTGATATTTTGTGATTTGGTTAAAATTTATTTTTATTAATTCCAAGTCTTATACACTCCTAAATACCTAAGCTTACTGTAAAAAATTTATTTTTTAATTTTATGATGAAAAACGATTTTTTACATAATAAAAAAAAGTAGTCGAAAATGCTATCTTGCTAGAATTCCATCATTCATTCTTTGGAGCTTCCTTATGCATTTTGTACAATTATCATTGCTTCAATTTCATACTCTACATAAGGATGATACATACAAGAAAAAAAATCAAACAAACCATATATACTCACTCTCAAACTCGCTCGCGGTCGGTCAAATTCTACTTGGTTTCCAAATTAGGAAACCGACACGTATAGTGCCCTAGGAGGTTATGGAACACACAAAAGTAGAAAAGTTAGTAAATGTATGTAAAAAATAATATGAAATCACAAATAAAAAGAAAGAAGATATTACCTTTGACTTTGAGTAGCTATCTTGAGGAATTAGTCAAGGTAGTGTCAAAGTGATCGATTTAATTTTTTTAGGCCAAGTCCTTCTACAATTTTTTTATATTCTTTTTTTTTTACTGAAAATAAAAATTTTGATTACCCTTTTTTTTTTTTATCTAATTATAGTGCTGAAATAGTTTAGACTTCTTTTATGAGTTTTTTTTTAGCTCCTTTCTTAACTATTCTCTTCGATTTTTTTTTCTCCCTTTCTTGAAGAGTGGGGTAGTATATATATGGGAGCAAATGGGAGCTAAAATACAAAATACATAGAATATACTGTTATACGAAATAAATACGTACGAATACAAGAGTTAGGTAGAAATTATAACTAAAAATCGTCTTAATGAGGTAGAGGACAAATAGAATAGCCTACTACTCTATGTAAAACTTAATTACTATTGACTGAACAAAATACAATATTATTAATAACTAAAAATAATTAAAAGTACTAATATAATTTGAATACAATGGTTAATTGGTACTACTTTCCTTTGAAGAGTGTACTTACTCTTCGTATATTAAACTTATCATAGCAAAATACGACTATTACACAGCCCACTTATCAGAAAATAACAAGGAAAAAGTTGTTTGCCATTGATTGTGGATAGTCATATCACCTTACCGTTTGGGAAGAAACACGGCTTAGTGATACAACGTAATGTCATATCACACCATTTTCTGATTCTCGTTGCTAAATTACAACCATAGCTTACCATTTTCTTTTTCTGTAGAGATTTGACATATAAAATGAGTGGTAATGGCAGAGGTATCTTTGCTTAGAGCCACTCTTTTACTGTCAAATATTGTCGTCGTTGTAATAACCCGGAAGAGAAGTAGCATGCATACTTACACTTGTTATTTCTGAGTATATGAAACAGAGGAAAGATGACTCATGAAGGTATAGTGGTAATGGTTGGTGAATAAGGAAGAAGATGAAAATTGGAATAGTAGTACGTTTTTGACAAAGCAAAATGGTAGAACTAAAACAAGTTATAATTAAGGAAGTTGAACAACAACAAAAAAAAAATAAAAAAAAAACAAAAAAAAAAACAATGGGAGCCGTGAGTTTTGGCATTTGCCACTTACATTACATGCATTTCATGCATGTTTTGTGTCTGACCTTGGGTATTGGTAATGGCTTAGTATGCATGCATGCTTTGCGTTCTTTTACATAATCAAAATATGCTAATTTGTCCTTTATGATTTGTATTTTTCTTTTTTTTTTTTAAAAAAAGGTGATTGAAAATATTAGAATAATAATAATAGCAATAGGATACATAAAATCAGTTAGTACTAAACTTTTATCCGGGGTTAGAAAGTGATACTTTAGAAACGGTCACGATTTTAAAATTGTACAAATTAAAGGGTCAGTATTTGATATTCTCGATCAGGATATGTCAAACGGAATAAGTGTTACATATGTCAGTGGTAACACATTATTTTTATTTTATGTTATTTTTAAAAGATACACTTACTACTATTATTAGACTAAACTATTACACGATTAGGATATGATAAAATACGGATAAGATTTATCCCTTATAAAAGGGAGATTTCACTTATCCGAAATCACCCTTTACTCAAAAAAACACACCCCTTGCCTTTTCCTCTTCGGTTTCCATGGCTCCCGGCAACCAAAACCATCAAGCTCCATCTTCGTTCGACGAGCATTTTCAAGTGCTAAATTTATATCTAGCTTTGATTATGGCGTCAGTGGTACTACTAATGGCGTTAATGATTTTCATAATCATGAATAAATGACGACTTGAAGTTTCCGGCATGGAGTGTACAAGGTTCGAGTTATGCTACAAATTAGCCTCGTGTTTTGTTTGTAAATTAGGAGTACAAATTGTAAGGGTTTTGTATACTCCAAAATTATAAATAAACACTACTTGAACTTGTCTCTTATGTCTAATTATTGCGGTTGTCGTTAGCAAAATTGAATTTTGTTATTATAATTATGAAATTACACAAAATTTATTAGTTAATTGAATGTAAAAAAAAATTATGGAAAATAGGGGATCAAAATTTGGTGTCTACAGAATGTCCCTCATTGATCGAGTTTGGAACAAACGATGATCAATGATTAGAAAAAGATAGTAAATTTTGATCCTTAAATAGAGTTTATAAAGAAACTAGAGTAAAGTAAAACAAAATGCTAATAATCATCGAGCATTTGCTTAAATATGGCGTGAGAATATTTGCGGTCAAATACGGCGTATTGATTGTGGTTAAAACTTAATCGTCAATTATTTGCAGTTGAAAAACTGGCTAAAAAAATGAATAATTGATTAATAATCAGTTGTGGTTGAAAAACCAGCTTTGATAAATCTCAATTGCGGTTGAAAAACCGGCTTAAAAAGTCTTGGTCGATTAACCAATGATCAAGTGTGGTTGAAAAACCAGCTTTGGGAGTCTTGGTTGCGGTTGAAAAACCGGCTTGAAAATTTTGATCCATTGATCAGTCGTGGTTGAAAAACCAGCTTTGGAAACCTCGATAAAGAACTTAATCGTTCATTACTTACGGTAAAAAAACGGCTTGAAAGATTCCATATAGGACGAAGATTATAAACAGCTTGAGGCATATCAAAGTGCAACCGTAAAATTAGCTAAAAAGACATTCATAGGATTAATTTGATTCTGTTTGACCATCCTATTCATGTACAAAAAGGCAAGTTTCACGGGTACTTTAACCATGAGAATATGGAGTAAAAAAAATAATTGATTGTTGTCATAACACATGCATGTAAGTAAAGTTTGCATGAAGAAAAATGGCATGTTGTGGGGGGACTACATGCATGAAAGCTTATAGGTGTTTCAATGTAAGGTGGGGTTTTTGCTTGCCTATATAAGACATGAGTTTGGGTGATCATAATCATCTACTTCTATTCTCCTTTGAAACAAGAATACTTAGTCTTTCTTGTTTTCCTTTCCTCCTTTTCCTCAAATTTTCTTTCAAAATTATAGATATGAAAGGAAAAGAACCCAACTACTTGAATGAAATCAATGAAGTAGACTACAAAAACACTTTATTTTCCATGGGGGTAGATGTTGCTTTAGGAGAGAAAAGTTATGCAAAAATCTTCTTTGATTCCCTTCTTCCTCTTCTCAAACTTCCACTTTGCTATGACCTTATTTATGCTTCTACTAAATACTGGGATGAGAAAAAGCATGTTTTTAGGTTTAAATGTGGGGAGATGGTGCCAATGGTAGAAGAAATTGAAGGCCTCTTGGGTTTTTCCATGAGTGGACCATTGGTTACAACAAGAAAGTGTACTTCTACTAGTGGTTATTTACATGAGGCTTTAGGCATATCTTATCATGATGGTATGACTTTCCATCATGAATATTACATCCTTATCAATTGTGTCCTCGAACCTTTTAAAGCAAAAGGTACCAGTCTTAAACTTGATATTTCATATGGCTCGGCACGAAGTCGAGCATGCTTGATTGCCCTCATGGGTCTTTTGTTGTTCAAGGAAGATCTTGGGTTGTGTCATAACAATGTAGCTAGCTATGTACTACAAATGGTTTATGGGGGCCGATTAGGGCCATTGATCTTGGGAGAATTGGTCCTTAGTCTTGATCATCAAAAGGAACATCCATACACCTTCATGAAGGGGAGCCCACTGGTGCTTCACTTGTGGCTAATGGAGAAGTTTAAGTTGGTGAAACCTTTGAACGAAATCAAGTACCATCCTAAGATTATCCTTATAGGGGTTGTTCACCCTTATATCATAAGGTAAAGAAAAGTAATTCTTGGAGCTTTACCCTTGAAGGTGAAATCCAATGGGTAACCTCTCATTTGGGGATCAAAGAAGTCATATATAGTACTGCTAACAAAAGGGGTGTAGTGCTTCCAAGTATCAACAAGATCACTTTTTATTATTCGTGGAGGTGTCTTCGACAGCTCGGGCAGCGACAAACCTTCCTAAAGGATCTTCCCACTGATGAATGTACTACTCATTGGATAGATACCAACATGTTGAGGGATCTGTTCAAAGTTTGGGAACGGGTTAAGAAAATTCCATTTCTCCCAGTCTTAAGAGATCCGAGTATTGATGTTTATTATGAAGGGTGGCTTCTCAAAGATGCGGGTTCTTTTAAAAGGCCGAAGATAGAGGATGAACCCTCGATCAGCAATTCGAAGAGGATTAAGGAAGAGAAATGATAAAGTCAAGAACGGAAAGATTCAAATGCCCACCCCCCCCCCCTTTTTTTTTGCACTTGAACCTTTAACGCAATAAGTCTAGGGTTTCCTTAGCACTATGGGCATTTGAAGCGTCGAATTAGGATCGAATGTCATCTTATGTAACATTGTGTTTTTAAGGTTGGAATTTCTCATTGGAATGAAATTTTTCTTTAAAAGTCAACTCAATTGTTGCTCTAAACATTGACATTTGTTACTTGAAATTTAAAGTTTATGATCACGAGATCATGATTTAGAATATTCCATTTTATGAGCCTAATCATGTATTTTAACCGAAAATGGAGGTCCAAAGTTTAGACAATGACATTAAAGCCTAAATATACAATCGATAAATCTAAAGGAGACGAGATTATAAAGATTGTAATTCGTATGCAACCCTTAGAGTTGATCGAACGTCATACATTGACAAGTAATTTCCCGTTTTATTGACCAAAGTACGTGCGAAGATATTTTTTTTTTATCCGTATTGACTTGGGTATGGATACTAAGTGTAATACTTTTTGAGCTGATCAAGATTGGTGAAGTGGAGGAAAGTATCACCATTCATATCGACTAACTGTACTGCCCCGGCAGGAGTGATATGTTTGACCAAGAATGGTCCTGACCAATTTGGTTTAAATTTTCCCCGAGGATCATGAAGAGGAGCGCGATTTTCTTTTAGCACCAAATCACCCTCCTGGATGTCTCTATCTCGAACTTTTTTGTTGAAGGCTCGAGCAATGCATCGTTGGTAAAGTTGGGTATTGTGAAGAGCCTGTAACCTTCGTTCATTTGCTAAGGCAAGTTCATCATTCTGAAGTTTGAGCCATTGATCTTCAGAGATTTCACTTTCATTCATGACCCGTAAGGATTGAATTTCGATTTTTATGGGAAGGATGGGCTCCATCCCATACACCAAGGAGTAAGGAGTAGTTTTTGTTGGGGTTCGAATAGAGATTCTATACCCCCAAAGAGCATACGACAACTTGTCAGGCAATTCCCTTGTTTTTTCAGTCATTTTTGCAATTATTGTCCGAATGGTCTTATTGGCTGCTTCAACTGCTCCATTGGTTTGAGGGCGATAAGGAGAATATTGATGATGTCTAACTTTATACTTTTCAAGAGTTTCTTTCAGTTGCCCCTCGAATTGCGACCCATTGTCCGAAATCATTTCAAAAGGTACTCCATAGCGACAAATAATGTTGTTTATCACGAATTTCGAGACTTGTTTTGCACCTAACTTGGAAAATGATGCTGCTTCAATCCATTTTGAAAAATAATCAATCGCTACTAAAATGTATTGATGCCCATTTGAAGCTTTCGTATGAATTTGTCCAATGATGTCGATGCCCCAACTTGAGAATGGCCATGGTGAAGTGAGATTATGTAGTGAGACGGGTGACATATGGTTGAGATTTGCAAAGATTTGACACTTCTTACATGTCCTTACAAAGTGTATGCAATCTGTCTCCAAGGTGGTCCAATAATGCCCGGCTCGCAAAATCTTACGAGCCAACATTCGTCCGTTCATATGTGGTCCACATTCTCCTCCATGGATTTCTCCCATGACCTTTCGGAATTGTTCACCATGAATACATAGTTGCAAGGTTCCATCAAACCTTTATGATACAATTGATCTTTTAATATCACAAAGTGAGCGGCTAGCCTTCGAATTGCAAGTTAATCTTTTTTATGACTCCCTTCGGGATATTCCCGAGTGGCCAAGAAATTTTTTATGTCGCTATACCAAGCGTCCTCTTCGTCCCGTATAGTTAATGATGCGATCATTTCTTCATCCATGATCACTGGGGAACTTTTTTCTTCTACAGTTACAGACCGAACTTTAACGTTATCTTCTCAGGTTAAATTTACTGCCAGATTTGCTAGCGCGTCAGTGAAAATATTTTGTTCTTGAGGGAGATGTTTGAAATCGATTTCCTCAAAGCAGGGGATAAGTTGTTGGAGATGGTCAGTATACATTTGCAACCTTTCATCTCGAACCCTCCACACTCCAATTGTCTGAGATATAATGAGGTTTGAATCACCATACACTATAAGATTTCTTGCCCCTGCTGCTAAGGCTGCCTTTACACCGTAGATGCAAGCTTCATATTCAGCGGTGTTATTGGTTGTTGGAAAACTAAGTTTTATTGAAAAGGGAATATGAACTCCATGTGGATCAATAAGTAAAACACCTGCACCATTCCCCCTTCTATTAGATGCTCCATCAAAGTACATCTTCCATTGTGATGTATTGATATTGAATAAATGTTCATCCGGAAAGTCATTATCGAATTCATCTCCTTATATAGGCCCATCAGCTAACGCTTCAGATATGGCTCTCCCTTTAACAAATTTTTGACTAACACATTGAATATCGAATTATGAGAGAATAACATGCCATCTCGCAAATCTTTCACTCAGAATAGGTTTCTCAAAGATATATTTGATAGGGTCTAATCTTGAGATAAGGAATGTTGTATGAGCTTGTAGATAATGTCGGAGCTTTTTTGTCGCGTAGATTAGAGCGATGCATGCCCTTTCTAAGGGAGTATTTCTAGTCTCATATTCTAAGAACTTTTTGCTTAGATAATAAATAGCAATTTCTTTCTTGGTACCTTCTTGATATTGCGCCAACAATCCACCCATGGCAGTTTCTGTCACTGTAAGGTACAAGAGCAAAGGTTCCCCGGGCTTGGGTGGCATCAAAACTGGAGGATTAGAAAGATAATTTTTCATTGAATCAATTGAAGCTTGACACTCATCATTCCACTTTTTTAGCACATTTTTCCGAAGAAGTTTGAAGATTGGTTCACATCTAGTTGTAAGTTGTGATATGAACCTGCTGATGTACTGAATTCTTATCAAAAAACCTCTTATTTCTTTTTCATTCTTTGGAGGAGGCAATTCCTTAATGGCCTTAACCTTATCTAAATCAACCTTGATTCCTTCTTGACTTACAATAAATCCTAGAAGTTTTCCGGAAGTTACCCCAAACACACATTTCTGGGGGTTTAATCTTAAGTTGTATTTCCGAATTCTATCGAAGAAAGACTTCAATGCCGATATGTGTTCCATACGGTCATGGCTTTTAACAATCATATCATCCACATACACTTCAACAGTGTCATGAATGAGGTCATGTAGGATGGTTGTTGCAGCACGTTGATAAGTAGCCCCAGCATTTTTTAGTCCGAAGGGCATCGCTTGGTAGAAAAATGTCCCCCATGGGGTAATAAACGATGTTTTTGGTGTATCGTCCATCGCCATCAGTATTTGATTATATCCTGAAAAACCATCCATGAATGAGAACATTGCATGTCCCACAGTACTATCCACCAAGACATCTATGTGGGGCAGTGGGAAATAATCTATTGGCGATGCTGCATTTA